>NC_141902.1:22900841-23547512 GCF_057802395.1 Ceratotherium simum simum | reverse complement strand
TTCCCTTCTATCCTAGATCTCATTGTCTCATTTCCAGCCCAGCCCTCTCTTCAGACAGCACCTCTGGCTCATTCTCACCAACAGCTGCTGCTTCTGTGTCATGTTAGCAGGCGAGAGATGCTGGGATGGAGCTACTTCTGGGTCTGTGACATCAACCAGACATGATGCCTCTTCTGCGTGACCTAGAAACCTGAGTGCTCAAAAGGAAAAGTAGTGCCAACAATGCCATACACGTGCAGAGGAGATCGCTGCCCCTTTCGCCAAATAACATCTTCTACCATTAGAGATTTTCCCTTTTGTATTACAAGAGATTCTTTTTCACTGTTACTTTTTAAGTTGTGGTGAAATATACATAACATAACATTTAGCTATTAAGCATTTTTAAGTGTACAGTGAAGTGGCATTAAATACATTCACCTTGTTGTGTGACCATCACCACTATCCATCTCCAGAACTTTTTCATCTTCCCCAATTGAAACTCTGAACCCATTAAACAGTAACTTCCCATTGCTCTCTCCCCCTGTCTCAGGGAATCACCATTCTACTTTGTGTCTCCATAAATTTGTAAGAGATTCTTATATAAATACAAGAACCTTGAGCATGGTCTCATCTTAAGCCTTACCACTTATTTATCAATTGGACGTTATCGTGTAGTAGGCAAAATCTATGCAAGCAGAGACTGGAAGAAAAGTGGGAGGGACAGAGGAAGAGCTGGGGAAGGGGCAAGCGATTGCACACAAGCCTGCCTGAATTCATCCTTCTGCCCCTGACCAACAGGATGGAGCCGAGTTTCCTCCTAACTTCTGAACATGTTCAGGTGGGATAGAGAGGCCTGGATCTCCATACTTGTGAATATTTTGAAAGATAAAGAAAGATATGAGAATCAAATTTCTTCATCTGAATGGGGTATTGATGTCGTCAGGGACAACTGAGAGATGCTTGAAGCTTGGTGAGGGCTTCTGTTCTTGTTTTCCTGGAAAGAACAGCCCCAGTGAAGAGCGACTGCCTCCACCTGGACACTGCTCCTTTGCCCTTTCTACAAAATTCACTGTCCTGAGAAGTGGGAATAGAATGGAATTGCCTCCAGAAACCACATCCCTAGTCCTGATCCTCAATGGAGCTGGTCACTAGGGTGGAGGATCGGATCTTCCTCCACTTGTCTGGTCTCCTTCACTATCTGACAGGTTAGCTTGGCATGAGGTGTGAGAAAGTTCAACTTGAGGCTGGGTTTAGGAGGTCCCAGCCTTGGGCTCTGAGGAGAATTCTAGAAAGCAGAGGACAGGTCTCGTGGCCAGAAGATAGGACGTTTACAGCCTGGGATAATCTGTTGATTGGACATGGCAGGGAAGAGAGCCCTTGTTGGGACCACTACACACTGTGATGGGGCTCCCGGCTTCTGTGGGCAGCGTGATATCATTGTAGCATGGCCTGTCTCCTCTTTGGTTCTCAGTTTCTTCCTGTGTGGTGAGGAGCTCAGCTCTGGTCTGTATCAAACATACTTCGGACACATGTTAAGGAGAATGTTCTGTCTTCAGAGTAGACTGTCCATAAGATCTGAAAAACATTTCTCTTGCCTACACTGGTTGCTTCTTTGTCCCTGAGCATCTCAGACCCCTGTCTCTTGCTCCCTTCGAGGATGAGGCTGGTTTCTAAGACCTGAATATTTTGAGTTGATCTGGCAGAATACTCTGGTATCTTTCTTTTCCATCTTGAGTTGGACACATACGAAATACGCATAAATGTTTGATTGATGCAGGAGTGAAGAATACACAAATTTGCTTTGGTTTGTGCATGTTTGGGAGATGTCCACATGGATATCTGAACTCCTGCATGGATTTATCTTCCTAAGGCATTGAGCTCTCAGAATAATGAGGGCAGATACAAAGGATGGGAAATCAGAGTGAGATGGTGAAATGGGCAGGAGGGGCCTGGATGGGAGCCAGTCTCCACTAGGACCATGGGAGCAGTGGTGAGGCAACACTCTGATGGCTCAGTTAGGTTCTGGGTATCTGTCTGGTAGGGCTGATTGGGTCAGCAGAAGACAGGCAAGGTGAAGGTCACACCTAGGAAACTATTAGCTAACTCTTCTATTCTTGATCCACACGATAGCTCCTGGGATAGATAACCACTCTTAGCATTGGAGAATGGAAAGTTATATCCCTGATTTTCAGTTTTCCCTCCACCAGAATCATGTGCCATCCTAATACTAAATCACTTCCCTGGCTACAATTGAGAAGGCCATGAAAAGGAGGGCCCACCATTGCTCTTTGGGAGAAGTTTTCATTTCTGCCCTTTCAGTGAATGGTTTTCAACAATAGAGCTGGGGTTCCACAAACTGCTGGGTAGGACTGAGGCAAGGATGGGTCAGAGAGATAGCCTGGCTGGGGATCTCTGCAAGTGCTGAAGGTGTTGTAAGAACCACATTCTTCAACAGTTGCTGAGTCAGACTGACCACATTCACCAGGAGGAAGTCCTGGGATCTCAGAAGGGATGCATGGGCTTCTGAGGACTTTGGTCTGAGTGCCTTGACACGAGTATAGCCATGTTTGGCCGCTCCATTGTCCTACAGCCACCAGCACAGAAAGAAATATAAAAGCAGCTTTCTGCATTGTGGGAACTGGCCCTTCTCCCACAGAGATAGTTGCAATGTGTAGAAATTTCAAGGCCCTTAGGGCGCCGCAGCCTGGGGCAGACTGGCCATCTGTGCTGGGCTGGGACAATAACCAGGGTAAACAATGCACGTACACAACTGCCAGGCTGGGACGATAGCCAGGAGACTCAGTGCATGTATGCCACTGATAACCATTTGTGCATGGGAACACTGAATGCTTACTGTGTAAAAGCTCTGTAACTGCTTACTCTGGGAATTATTGATGTTATAAAAAGCTGCTGGAAACCGAGGCCTGGTGAGAGTTCCACCTGTGGAAGGGACACCTTGCCCAGGACGTGTGATCCCCGCCCAGCCATGTCGATTGAAAGGACTCTCCCAGCAGTGGGGCGTGGATGTTGTGAGTAATTGATTTGTTGTGAAGTAACTGATTTGTTGTGAATAATTGATCTGATGTGTTCTCTTTTCAGTCAACCTGGTGTTTCTCTTTCTGGTTGGTTTGTGTCATTTCCCTTCAGTCGGGATGTGGATGTTTTCCCTTTCCAGTCGAGCTGATGTTTTTCCCTCTTAATATTTGACCTATTCGGATCTGTTTGCGGACTATCGCCTTTACTATCCTCTATATAATAAAATGTACCTTCAGTCCATTTGTTTGGAGTGGAAAGTTTCTTTTACGTCTCCGATCGAATCCCCCAAACCTCTCATAACACTGAGCCAGAAGTCATGTTCCCTACCTTGTTTGAATTCTGGGGGGGTGAGGAGCCTGAAAATCACCCCTCATTGCCTTCCATGTGAGATGAACTGCTTCCTACTTCCTACAATATCATCACTGCATCACTTCCCTTTTTAGCCTTTCACTGTTTGACAGCCTGAGCCTTTTTTTTTCATATTCATGCAAAAGTGCCAAGCTCTGTTCTCACCTGAAACATGCCAGCCAAGAGCCCAGTCATCCATCAACTTCTCGGTCTTTTCAGAAATGGGAGAATCCTGGGGGTGTTGGTGCTGCATGGAGATTGAAGATGAAGTGGAGATGGAGTGTTAAAGAGAGTAGTAGGAAGGTAAGGAGAGGCCAGGTGGGAGCCCTTACAGGAGGCTTGACGACAAATGTGCTTGAGTTCAGTGTGTGTTCCTAGGTCGCCCTGATAAAGCCTATGCTGCTCTCAATATCAGGATGTTTTCAAGGGGTCACAGTTGCCAGTTGGAAGGTATTTAGAACATGCATGTAGAGCTATAAATAGATGAAATCAGAATTTACCATGAATCCTCCTGGTCCTGATCTCTCCTGTCCCAGGGGGCCTGGGTCATGGGGCCACATTGGAGACTGCTGTGTAGGCAAAGTTTCTGCACCTCCTCACACTCTATCCCTGGTTGACAGTCTCAGCTTTTATTTCTTTGGAAAGAAGGAGCAGTCCCAGTTATGAGAGACTGCCCCCAGCTGGGTGTTGTTTTCTGCCCTTTTCCCAACGCTTGATGTCCTGAGAGGAATAGTGGGTGCAGTGGAAATAGTTGCCACTTTCCCATCTAAAAATACATTCCTAGACCTGAGCCTCAGTGGAGCAGCTCACTAGGATACAAGATGGGGTATTCTCCAGATTGGCCAGTTTCCCTCATTACCTAAGAAGTTATCTCAGCACAGTGGAGAGAAACCAAGAGAACTGGCCATTGGAGTTTCCTGGCTTTGGCCTCTGAGGAGAATTTCCACAAGAGAGGATCCTGGGAGTTGAATGGGTTTCCAATTTCCTTAGGAGAATGGATAAGAAACAGGAGGTGTTTAGCTTAGTAGAGAGTATAGTTGGGCTGAAAGGATGGTATGCCTGATAGCTGTCCTAAATTAAGGATTGTCCGGTGGGCCTGGGTGAGATTCTCTCCTTGAGGTTCCAGAACTGGATGGTTGAATAACTGGGTGAGTCACACTAATAGAGGGATTCCAGAAGATATTCAGGTAACTTGATTCTACCACTTAATTGAGAAATATAGATGTCTGGAAGCCAAGTGGGGCTGAGTAGAGTTTACAGGCAGGAGTTGAGATGGACCACATGGTCTCACGTGGGGCATCCTCTCCAGTAGGTGTAACTGCAGCCCAAATGGCCATGTGCCCAGAGATTTCGGAGATAAGAGAGTGTAAGGAGCAAAATCTCCCGAATGGAGGAGCCCTGGCCTGGTAGTGGAGACACCAGGCACACTGTTCCTGTGGAGTACTTGCCGAATGGCTGTGCTGATCACCTCTCTTTCTCGGCCTTTATTTCAAAGGAGCAAGACAATCTACCTCACTGTGTGTCCATATTTTTCTTTTTCAATATTGTGATATTTTCCTCACAGGAAATAATTTCACCAATGCCAAATATTTCAAACACATGAACATCTCTGATTTAATGTGATGAGGTGAGGGCATTGATACCTTCCCTCTTGTCTTCCTTTAGGCTACAGGATTTGAAACCATGGGACATCATGATGTATAAGATTCCTTTAGCTACAATCATCTATATTTCTAAGATCATGTGAAATGATACAAGCAGAGTGTAATGTGACAAACAATGGAAGTTCTGGTGTTTATTGGAACTGGACACTCTTCCATTCTAATTGAGTTTCGTCTAGATCTGGGTCACTGAGAACTCTGAGAACAAAGCACAGAGATCCGCGGAATGCAGACTGAGCTCACTCTGACACTGGGTCATTAGGCATTTGTCATTGTCACCATTGTATTTCCTGGCCCAACAGTTGACTGACCCTCACTAACCATGTGTGTATTGATGGATGGCAGAAGCAGAGCTGATCTGCTAGCTGTGACCAGAAGGGATGGGCTGAAATGTCCTGTGGGTGCTGAGGGACTGGGCAGTGGGTGGCCCTTAGGCTGGGGCAGATGCTGCCACCTTGTCCTCCAGCACTCAGCACAGAGCCCAGCTGAGTGACCAGTTGGCCAGGAGTTTTGTCACCTCAAGGAGGAGCCCTGTAGTTACCCACTGTGTGTGCAACAGGCTGCTGTGGGAAGCTGGGCCGGGGATGTGCAGTGATTCCCTAAGGAAGGTGGTCCTTGTTGGACTAGTGGTCTCCTGAGTCCTGAAGTGTCCCTTAGCCCAGCTCCCTGCTCCTGTTCATGTGGACTTCCTCACGCCAATCACCTGGGCCTTTCAGGGGCGTTCCCTTCACAGGGAGATTCCCTTTGGAGCCCAGACTCGCTCATGTCAGAGGGTCAGGGCCCTGGTATGTGTCAGTGCGTGTATGTGGTTGAGAGAGGGAATGCGTATCGGCATCCTGGGCATCCCTCTCAGTCCTGACTGCTGTCTCCAGCTCTACCCCAGCTCTCCAGTGTCCTCCTGGAGGATCAGGAACAAGCTCCATAGACTGGATGGGGGATCCCGTGGACCCTGGTAATCCAATTTTGTAGACTGTGGGTATATTCTTCCCCAGATGCCCCTAGGGCGTTTTGCCTCTGGGTCACTGCTGGGCATACCACCCACCTTACCCTTGAATAGCCTTCTCCTTTGAATCCCACACACAGCTGGTCAGAGCTGCTGTAGTAATACTGGTCTGTGCCTCAGTTGCACCTCCATGTCCAATTCCTGGAGTGAGTCTGAGAGTTGCCATCACCCAGGTAACCCTAGCCTGCCTCCCTGCACATCTTCCCCTATATTACCCAGTCTTAGCTCTCGTGCAAGACAAAAAACCTCAAAGCAGAAGTCATTTGGCCTTGTGTTCCAGAAGGCTGGAAGAGGCAAGAGATGGCAAATTCTCTCTTGCTCCTCTTGGGAACTCAAGCCAGAGAAGAGCTGTCTACTGAACCCCTCCTGCAAAAGCTGTACCACCCCCCTAGGTGGCCTGGGACCCAGCAGATCAGTCAGGGTGGAGGAGGGGGGAAGGGTTGGGCCTGATCATCTGCAGAACCAGAAAGGCAGGCATGAGGCTCTTGCAGTTGTATCTGGTCCCTGTCTTTTCTCTCCATCAGGATGTGAATGGCTCTGCACACAGGGATTTGCTGCTGGGTGGTTTCCTCCTCTGTGATGTTGTGGGCACCGTGAGTGACATCTGTTTGTGGTAGAAAATGTGAAGAGGGTGTAATTCATCTTGGCTTTTGTTAGTCATTCTGGTCTCTCCTTGCCCTGCAAATTTGGGGTCTCAGTGACATTGTTGTGCCAGCAAAGGCCTTTGCTCTCCAGTGTGAACTCCAGGAGGTGGGAGTCATCCAGTCCATATTAGAGCTGGCTGCCACTGAAACCCATTCTAATTGTCAAAGTTGTAATAGCATGTTTAAAAGTCAACACTGTAAATTCCTGGATTGCTGAAATGGTTTAGTAATTTTCTGTATATCATGCAGTGGATCATAATGCAGCCTTGGAAAATTATACTTCTGAAAATTCAGTGGAAACTTGAAAATGAAATTTTGATAGGATATCAGTCTAACAGAGTTCTTAATTGTTGTGAGGGTCATGCCACCTAAAATCTTGATGATTCATAATTTATTTAGCAGATTTCATGTACTTCTGATAGTATTTTCACATTTCTGTAATAGAGACGTTTCCTTTGAGCTGTTGGGACTGGCCTGTGCTGCCCCTTGTTCTCCCCCTCAAATTTCAGTCTGGTTGCTCTGGGCACCCACCTTTTCCCAGACAAACTCAGATAGCTTTATCATGCTTACCACCCCTCACCTCTGCGATTCTGCTATAGTTATGATGAATGGCCAGTGTCCAGTTTCTCCTGACTCTGATCAGGCCGTGGAGCAGAAGACACAGGCCTCTACAGACCGCAAGTCTGCCTTAGTTCCCAGTGAGGTTACTAAGCATGAGCTTGTCATGGTTTTACGACTTCCCAGTCAGGTCAGAAGGGCCTTTAATGCACAGTCTGCACCTGGAGAAAGAGAGTGGGAGGAATTGTGTGCTTTTGCACTAGCTTTCAGTGTGCAAAACACTTTCTTGCTAAAGCTTTGCTGCTGAGGTTTCCGTAATCGTGAAGAGAGCAGAGCTGCGGGAGGTGGTGGGGCTGGACTCTGGGACGGTCATGAGGGAATTGTCTCTGAGGTGAGCGCCGGGAGGTCTGTGGAAATCTTTTCAGCAGGGCAGCTGGAGGCAGAGAGCTGCCTTGGAAGTGCTGCCTGGCAGAGAAAGACATGGAAGTGAGACATGTCTGTCCTGGGTGTTTCCTGGGGACCGAGTCCTGAGATGGGGTGGTGCTCTGGGGCTCTAAGTGAATGTCCCAGAGAGGAAGGGGGGCTGAATGGGGGACTCTTCCACTGCTCTCTCCTTCCCCTCCTCCCTGCCATCAAGTGTGGTTTCCCTTTGCCAATGCAAACATTGAATAATGAGACTGTTATCCTCCTGAGCATGCGAGTAACAGGTAATTCCTATGGGTAGATGGCAGCAAATATCGAGAGTGACTGAGCATTGTCAAAGATGTACTGTTGATTTAAACTTTGTTGATAAATGGCTTATGCTGAATATTATGCTAATGGCTTTCTGATAAGAAAGACCCATAAAATAATGGTCAAATTTACCAAAGCATTTCTGTATGCAGCCGGTTGGATTTGATAAAATATGTGCTCAGTGATTTAGACATGGAGGCTGCAAAAGTTTAGATGGTAAATGTTACACTGCAAAGAGTAATTAACATTTTGTTTCAACTGTTTTCTTGAGATCACAATGGTTTATAACATTGTGTAATTTCAGGCCCACATTATTATTTATGAGTTTCTGTATAGACTACAAGAGTTATTTACATTTACATTTTGGTGGAGGTAGAAAAACCTCCCAGCTCATTCTGTACAGTTACCTTAGGAAGGTATTTAAAGTATGATTTTTCTTTTTTTTTTTGTGAGTAAGGTCAGCCCTGAGCTAACATCCATGATAATCCTCCTCTTTTTGCTGACGAAGACTGACTCTGTGCTAACATCTATTGCCAATCTTCCTCCTTTTTCTCCCCCAAAACTGCAGTAGATAGTTGTATGTCGTAGTTGCACATCCTTCTAGTTGCTGTAAGTGACGCGGCCTCAGCATGGCGGGAGAAGCGGTGCGTCGGTGCGCACCCGGGATCCGAACCCGGGCCGCCAGTAGCGGAGCGCTCGCACTTAACCACTAAGCCACGGGGCTGGCCCTAAAGTATGATTTTAAATTAAGTGATGTCAGTAATCTTTTATTTGAATATGGGCTAATATTTAGGGTAAAAGTCATGTTATTTTATTCAACATTTTGTGCGGAGTTTTGTGTAACTTCAGAGCATCAAAACAAGCAGCAGACCCTCGTCACCTTATAAATGAGAACATTGGTCTATAGGACACTGGGAGTTGGTGTGGTGAAGAGTTTAGGAGAAGGACTCTGGCTGTGATGGACACGTGGGTTGCTTTCATCTCTTGGCCATTGTGAATAGTGCTGTTGTGAACGTGGGTATTCATTACCTATTTTTAAGGAAACAAATCTTTTTTTTTTCTTCTAGTACTTGTATGCTTTAATTTTTTACATTTAGATCTCTGATCCATTAGAGGGTTATTTTAGATTCTGGTGTGAGGAGTGGATCCAATTTTCTGCTTTTCCTCAAATAACGACCTAGTTGTTCTAACACTGTCTATTAAAAGTTTATGGGTTCCCAGTGATTTGAGATGCCACCTTCACTGTGTATTAAATTGGTCGTGGTATGGAATTTCAGTTCTGTCCTTTGGTCTGCCTGTCCTACACACACCAAAGGCACACGATTTTAGAGTGTACAGTCGTCCCTCAGGATCCAGAGGGGATTGGCTCCAGGCCCCCCGTGGATATCAAAATCTGCAGATATTCAATTACCTTGTATAAAACGGCAAAGTATTTGCATACAACCTACACACATCATCCCGTACACTTTAAATTATCTCTAGAATACTTATCATACCTAACACAATGTAAATGCTGTAGTTTTTAATACTGTAGTTATACTGTATTGTTTAGGGAATAATGACAAGGAAAAAAAATCTATTCATGTTCAGTACTACGCAACCAGCATAGGCTTTTTGATCTGCATTGGTTGAATCCATGGGGGTACGGAAGGCAGATTGTACTTTAATATCTAGTGGGGGTCTCTGGTAGGGGGAGAGTAGAGAGTCTTGCCCTGGGGAGAGAGATGTCCTTCCATCACTCCCAAGGACATGGGGGGAGGGGATATGGGGGAATGGATGGCTTGGAGGAGGGACGAAGCTCATCCTGATCTCTATGACATTGGGGGGGATTCATTGTCCTGAAGAAGAGACCCCATTTTCCTGGAGGAGCTCAGAATCAGTCCAGGCATACATTTGTTGTGTACTGAATGATGCTGAATGAACAAATGAGAAATTGGATAGTTCCACTCTAGACATGGACATTTATTAAGGCTCTGAGAATGCCCCTGGAGCTGGCCTTGGCCCCAGAGAAGAAGAGTGAGTCACAGGGGGGTCTCAGTCTGACCCTGTTGTTTGAAGCGTCTCATTGTTCTTCTTATCCAGGGCAGGAAGCTGGAAACCCTGGTGAAGACTGCTGGAGGGGTCCCGATCCCATTTCCATAGGAAACGATGCCCTGGGCCTCATTGTGACACACCAGGGGGCCTCCGGTGTCCCCCTGTGGGTGATGAGAGGAAGGGACATGAAGTCAGGCCTCCCCACTCCTGCTGCCCTGAGGCCTGGCCCTCAGAGAAGGCAGGGACAGGTGAGCTCTTTCATTTGTGGGGTGGGTGAGAAAGGAGGGTGGTGGGGGTGCAGCAGTTGAGCTTCTGGATCTTTCCATTGCTGGGTTTCAGTCCTGACTGTGGTTACTGTCTCTAGTTCAACTCAAGTCAGGTACCTTCCCCTTCCCCAGGACAAGGGGACATGTGTGTATGTTGTGTGTCCGGTACTCCTCCCCTGTCCCCAGACCAGATTGATGGGAGAAAGCGCCCCCCCCGCCCACTCAGGTCTGGGCTCCAGACTGAGGCCCTGGGGTTGTAGTCTGTTCTCCCCGATCAGCTCTGCCCAGGCCCCTCTGTTGTGGGCAGTGTTGGCAGATGCCCGTGGCCTTACCAGGAAGGGGGACTTCCTCTCCCTCGGGTTCCCCACACAAATCTGAGTTCGGTGAGTGTAGAAATTGAAGCGATTGCTGCACTCCTGATCCCTCTGCACTCTCAGCCGCACGTCCTGGAGTGTGTCTGTCCTCCCATCCAGGCCCACCAGGCCCCAGCCCGCCACGGTGCACGTGTCCCCAGGCCTCAGCCTGGTCTGGGTCCGAGGCAGAGCCACTGGCCTCACGACCCTGTTCAGTGTGGCTCTATTCTCCAGCTGGTAGGAAGAGTGCAGGCCCTCAGGGACCCCTGTGCAGAACGCACCCCTTGGCTTCACCACTACCTGGGACTCTGTGCCAGCTTCCTCCCCCGTGGTCCCAGGACAGGATGAAGCCCCCACACTGGGAGAAAGTCAGCTGGGCTGGAGAACCAGGGGGTCAGGTAGGTGGTACCTGCAGTAACATGATGTCATTCAGGTGGTTCTGCTGATTATATTCAGGGTGGGGGAAGGCTCTGCGCACAGATATGAGCTGCTGGGTGCTTTCCCGTCTCCCGATGTTGTGGGCCCCCAGGATAACATTCACAGGGCTGCAAAGGAGAGGAGGCCTAGAGGTAGGTGTGAGCCACAGCAACTATGTTCCACCAGCTCTGCAGGGCAGGGGGACAGCTCAGGGTGGTGAGACTGCAGTTGAGGGAATTGAGGGGAGGGGGACTCTGGGGCTCTGTCTGTGCCCTCTGCTTCTCCAAAGCCCTGAGCTGGGGATGGTGGGGGGTGCAGTGACCTTAGTTTTACTTCCCCTAGAATAAATTGAGAGAGAGCTTGAATTCACATTTTGAGCCCCAATGAGTGTCTTCCGTTTCCTCCTCTTGCTATTTGATCATGCCCTTCTTTTCTCCTTATTTACACTGGCCTGTTCCCGGCCCCCAGACCTACCCGGGCTCTTTCACCCCTTCGTTGCTGGAGCCCTGCTTTCAGATGGCCTCTCTTATGATCCTTCTGGGCCTGTGTTACTGGTCGCCCAGGAAGCTCCTTAGTTCCTCACCTTCCCCAGCAGCGGGCTGCTGTCAGCACAAAGTCTTCTCGCACCAGGAACCCCCCGCACATGCCTGGACCCACTAGAGTCTGGGTCTGAAGATATGCCATGTAGGGGTGGGAATGGGGCGTGGCCTCTTGGCCTCCGATGATCTGCCCTGGAAGGAAGCATTCGGTACTTATCTCTGTGCTTGTGGAACCCGTGGGTTGGGTACCAGCTTGGTGGCTCCAGAAAGGCTAGAAGATGGGGAGGAAGGAGACATGATGTGGAGGAAAGAGGAGTTGGTGGTGAGAGTTGGGGTCTGCACCACACATTGGGGAGCACTCCAGGGCTCTTCAGGAAACTCTGCTGACTCCCCATCCCAGACCTCAGCCCCCTCCCACCTTCCCCAAAGGAGGAGAAGGTCCTTGCTCCAGGCATGGCCAGCTTCAGCCTCCCACATTGAGGAGAGATGCTCTGCTGTTGGATGGGAGCCTGCTGGAGTGGCCTCTCCCTGAAGTCCCAGGTACTTTCTTCCTCAGGGAGCTTCCCAGATCACTCTGAGTCCAGCTCCTGGCCAGCTCGTCACCAGCATGGGATGGGACTAGATGTGAGCTGATGGCACTGTTACTGCTGTTTCCTTATCTCCTAGGCTCTGACACATGGGCAGGAGAATGAACTTAGAGAGCACATTTATATAGCATGTTTAAGTGCCAAGGGCAATTCCAAGAGTTTTATGGACACTAACTAACTTAACTCTCATAGCAACTCTGTGAGGTAGGCATTGAAATTTTTCCAGTTTTATGGTTGAGGAATGTGAGGAATTGTGAATTCAAATAACTTGCCCAGAGATCCTGAGTTCAGAAGTGCCAGGCAGTCTGGCTCCAGGGTCTATGAGAGAGGCTGGGCCTCTGAGGTTGGGGACGGTCACTTACCTGCTCCAGCCCCGAGTGGTAGGAGAAAGGCCACCAGAAGCGGGAGCGGCTGCATCTTCCTAGGAAGGCTGCCCAGTGAGTTGCTGCTGGTACTTCCTCCTGCCAGACTTTTAGCCCCCAAGAGAGGAAGGAAGGGGGTGGGGGGGGTCAGAATTCACAGTCCCATTCTCCTGCTGGTGGGATAGGTTTCGTCACCCAAGCTGCCCAGGAGGCTTGCCCACCAACTGTCAGTGATCTGGGGAAGGGAGAGACATCCCAGCCACACCGTGATCCCCTCACAACTGCAGAGTCAGTGCTGGCAGCAGAAATGGGGACCCAGGGCCATAGGAGGGGGCGTGGGGCCTGTGTCCCAGAACCCTAAACCCACAAATTCGATAATTTCCCAACAATGCATGAAAGCTGGTGGCTGCCTATGTCCTCTCTCTCTTGTGTCTCCAAGATTAGAGCTTCAGTCCTTTGGAATTTCAGTTTCTCTAAATGAATATAAGTTTCCTGGATTCCTTATTCATTTGTACTTAGTAAGAGATGGACAGAGGTGAATGAAACACAGGTGTGGTGTGAGATGGGATGTGGTGGGGACACCAGGAAAAAGTTGAAGGAGACAAAAGAGGAAAGAGGAAGCCTGCCTGTCTTCACCCTCTGACCCCTGGCCACCCTGCTGAGACCCTGGCTCCTCCCATTTCTTATTTATTTTTATTTTATTGGGGTCACATTGGTTTATTACATCATGTACATTTCAGGCATACATCATTATACTTCAGCTTCTGTATAGTCTGCTTATCGTTTCCATCTGTCTAGTTTCCATCTGTCATCATACACATGTGCCCTGTTACCCATTTCAGCCTCTGCCCAACCCCTTCCCTTCTGGTAACCACCAATCTGTTCTTTGTACCTATGTCTTTGATTTTTTACCTTCCACATATGAGTGAAATCAAACGGTATTCGTTTTTCTCTGTCTGACTTATTTCGCTTAGCAAAATACCCTCAAGGTCCATCCATGTTGTTGCAAATGGCAAGATTTCATCGTTTTTAGGCTGAGTAGTATCTCATTGTATATGTATACCATGTCTTCTTTATCCATTCATCCGTTGGTGGGCACTTGGGTTGCTTTCAAGTCTTGGTTATTGTGAATAATGCTGCAATGAACATAGGGGGCATATATCTTTTCGAATTAGTGTTTTCAGGTTCTTTGGATAAATACCCAGAAGTAGAATAGCTGAATCATATGATATTTCTATTTTTAACTTTTTGAGGAATCTCCACACTGTTTCCCACAGTGGATTCACCAGTTTGCATTCCCACCAGCAGTGTACGAGAGTTCCCTTTAGTCACATCCTCTCCAACACTTGTTATTTCTTTTCTTTTTAACAATAACCATTATGACAGGCATGAGGTAATATGTTATTGTAGTTTTAATTTCCATTTCCCTAATAATTAGTGATGTTGAAGATCTTTTCATGTGCCGGTTGGCCGTCAGTACATCTTCTTGGAAAAATGTGTGTTCATATATTCTGCCCATTTTTTGATTGAGGTGTTCATTTTTTTGTTGTTGAGTTGTATGAGTTCTTTATATATTTTGGAAATTAACTCCCATCGGACATATGATTTGCAAATATTTTCTCTCAGTTTGTGGGTTGTCTTTTTGTTTTGTTATTGGTTTCCTTTGCTGTGCAGAAGCTTGTTTATTTGATGTGGTCCCATTTGTTTATTTTTTATTTTGTTTCCCTTGCCTGAGGAGACATGATATTCAAAAAGATACTGCTAAGACACATGTCAAAGAGGGTACTGCTTATTTTTTCTTCTAGGAGCTTTATGGTTTCAGGTCTTACATTCAAGTCTTCAATCCATTTTGAATCAATATTTGTCTATGGTGTAAGATAATGGTCTATTTTCATTCTTTTGCATGTGGCTGTCCAGTTTTCCCAACAGCATTTATTCAAGTGACTTTCCTTTCTCCACTGTATGTTCTTGGCTCCTTTGTCGAAAAAAACTTTCTAGAAGTTGTCCGTGGAGAATGAATATATGAGAGTAGATAGGGACACATACGTTTTTTAATGTTTTTATTTTCTATTCTAATGAAAAATTGTAATATTAGATCAAATATGACTGTGAAACATTTCACAACATCCATAGCTGGTTACATCTACTTTGGATTGTTTTATTACATTTCCGTCAGTTACAACTGTTTTCTCCTCTGGGATGTTGGGACATTGAAGTCGGGTGTTTCCCACCTCTTCTCTGGGCCCCATGGGCCACCAACAATGCCAATATTCTGGGCAGGCTGATGCTGGGTCACTTCCCCTCCCTCCCTCTGATGCTGCCGTAGTCAGAAACCAATCTCACTGCTCTTGGCTTTGTAGGAGACCAGTGTACTACTGGGGCATTCCGGACATCCACAAGGCTGCCTTAATGTCACTCTCAGAAGGAGATTTTGGAAGCTCCTTGGGAAGCTTCTCTTGATGAACTTGTGATGTTTTATGGAGTGTCAGTGCTGGGAGAAGGCTGTGCCCATGCCCTTGTTTTCTGACCACACGTGTCTGCTGGGAGCGAGACACTGTCTTGCCTAGAAGTGACCTGTGCTGTTGTCCTTGCAGGAAAGAGCAGATGACATAGGAAATTCAATGGGATCTGCATACAATCTTCCCTTCAGAGTAGTTAGTGGGAGAGAGGGACCCAGACCCTGGATGTGGCAGAGAAATATTTGAAAAAAGTTGCCAGAGTCTCAGTGTTTCCTGACAGAAAAGCTTACTTCTGAGACCGAGCAGCTGACCCTGGGGCCCTGGGTAAATATAGAACGGTGTGGAGGTGGGCTTATCACTAAGACCCACTTCCAAAAATGCTCAATCCAAATTTTCATGATAGGAGAGTGTTAATATACATTATGATATACTCATGGGATGAAATGCCATCCAGCTATTAAAAAGCATCATGTTTGAGAAGACTGCTTAGTGGCATGGAGCAGTTTGTGTCACGTAATATTAAGTGGAAAAATTAGAATATAAAATGGTGTATACAATGTGATACTGATTCTGTTAAAGAAAAAGACAAGAACTGGAACAACCATTTTATGTGACTCTTATTTTCAACTTTATGTTATCCAATTTTTCCTATAGTGGAAATATATTAGTTTCATAGGCAGAAAAATGTTCAGGGCCCCTGATCCTTCGAACAGCGAACACTGTTAGGCATCATGGTAGAGAGGAGCTAGCAGTTTAGCAAATCAATGTCCTTTTCCTCCAGGGGACGTAGGTGACCCCCACTGTGCAGCCTCACTCAAGGTTCAGTGTGGCTGTGTGATTCTTGCAGCAAATGGGAGGTGAGTGGAGATAATGTGGGCGCCTTCCAGACCTGGCTCCAAACACACTCCTATGCCTGACCACGGAGGATCCTCCCCTCCAGGGTCTGACGCAGATGGACACGGGGAACACAGATCCATCTCTAGGGGACTGAGCCTGGTCCCTTAATCATGGGCTGACCCTGTAATATTGTCCACACTAGGACACTTGAGAGTAAGAGGGGGTACTGCTCACCAGGAAACTCATTTTGGACCATGTGTGAGCAAGAAATCGACTTCTACTGTGTTAGTCACTTAAATGCTACAGTTTATCAGTTAGAACAGTCAGGGTTATCTTAACTAACACATGGACCAACTTACTGAAGCCTACCTGTTTCTCAATTATAATATTTTTTAAATAAAAGTATTTTAATAATTATACAGTTTAAAATATGGAATAATTACAAAATAGAAAGAAGAAAAATGTCATCCTTAATCTCACCACCAACTGACCACCGTTCGCAGATGTTTTTACATGTAGATTTTTTTCTATGTATATTTTTATATAGGTGTGATCACAATGTATTTAGTTTTTAATCCTTTGTTATTGACTTTAGCCAGCCTTACCACTATATGCTGTGGAGTGGGCGTTTGCCCGTTGACGTATTTAGGCAGCCTATTGGCTTCACTTACTAGTATTTCCTGCTCCTTCTCCAGATTTAGGAAGTTTTCAGCTATTACTTCCTTGAATAGGCTCTCTGTTCCTCTTTCCCTCTCTTCTCCCTCAGGAATACCTATAATTCTTATGTTACATTTCCTAATTGAGTCAGATATTTCTTGGAGACTTTCTTCATTTCTTTTTAGTCTTAGTTCTCTCTCCTCCTCCATCTGGAGCATATCTGTATTCCTATCATCTATAATGCTAATTCTTTCCTCCATATTGTCAACTCTATTTTTTAAAGATTCCAGATTCTCCTTTATCTCCTCCATTGTGTTCTTCTTCTCCGTCAGTACTGATTGGTTTTTCTTTATGATTTCAATCTCTTTTGTGAAGAAACTCCTTATCTCATTGAATTATTTGTCTGTGTTATCTTGTATTTCATTGAGTTTTTTTATGATAGCTCTTTTGAAATCTCTGTCATTTAGGTTATGGATTTCTGTGCCTTCAGGGTTGGTTTCTGGGTGCTTGTCATTTTCCTTCTGGTCTGGTGATTTCATGTACCTTTGCATTGTGGTTCCTGTATTGGCTTTGTTTTTCCTCATCCTGGAAATATGTGGTTGCAGTTTCCACCTGCTGCCACTGTGTTGGGGTTAAGGGCTGTGTAATCTGAGCCCCCTGCGCTCCGCCCCGGCTGCTCCCTGCGATCAGCCAGGCCACTCTGTCTGGTCTGGTCGGCTGAGCTGCAGTGTCGGGCAGGTGGGGAAGGAGGGGGGCTCTCTCTTTTGCCTGCTGGGTCCCTGGAGTGGGGGTCTTCTCACTCGCCCCTCGTTATCCCCTCTCCTAGGGTGCCCAGATGTTGATGGCACCCCTGCAGCAGTTCTGAGTCCTCTGTGTGGGAGTTTCCCACTGGCTGAGAGAGCCTGAAGAGCTACGGTTTCCCCGCAGAGGGCCACCCCTCACCCCTCTCTGGGAGCTGTGGGACCCAGATCGCTGATCTGATGGGGAGGGAGAAGATTTCTCCTTACCTCTCCCCACTTCCTCTGGGGGCCCCAGCACGTCCACTCTCAGATGTGCGGCAGTGTGGATCTTTCTGATCTTCCTTTTTGCTGTGTTGGAGTCCATTGTTGGTCTGTGACTGTTCCTTTTGTTGTATATTATCAGGGGAAGAGTTTACGGGAAAGCTCACTCCGCCATGATTCTGACGTCACTGTGTTTTTAATCCTATAATTTAAATTATTCAACATAAACTTTTCCCTCATTTTATCAAAGATCTATTATTCAATATCATTTTAGAATCTCATTCATATTTAATAAATAGGCTTTTAAGTTATCTAAATAATACAGAAAAATTATAGAAAAATTAGGAAAATGGATATGTAGGAGGAAAAAGAGCCCAAAAGGAAAATACGTGTATCAGCAAAAATTTGGTTGTAGTATATACTGCTCTCTAACTGCTCTTGACTTGAACATACCTGGCGAACATTCTTCCATGTGGCAAATTGTAATTCTATCTCATAACTTTAAGGTTTGCATAGTGTTCAATGGCATGAAATTTTTAAAAAGATAATCCTCAAATTAGTGAACATTGGCATTGTTTATAAGATTTGACTTTTGTAACAAATTTATGAGGAATAACCTTCTCCACTTTACTCAGTGGGATTGATGGCTAGGTCAAAGACTCCTTTTTTTTTTTAAGGATCTTTGTGTACAAGGTGTGAAAATGCCATTTTCTCCATGTCCATGATGAATCTAAGCATCATTATTTTTGTAAATCCTTCCAATTAGATAAGCAAAAAATTATTAATATTTTAATTTGCATTGGTTAATTAATGAGCTTGTACTTTTTTCCAAATGTTTATTAGTTTTTTCATAACTTGTCTATTAATGTTCTTAGCCTAGTTTGTAGAGTGATGGATAATGTAGATATTAAGGGCTGCAGAATACAAAATGGACATGTGCCATATTTTACCATTTTTCTAATTTGGACGTTAATACTGATTCCAATTTGGGGTCTATTGTTAAAAATGATGTGATGAACATCTTTATGAATGACAAACACACACACATACAGGCACACACACACACACACACACACACACTTTAGATCACATGTAAGAATAAGTCCTAGAAATAAAAATCACTAGGTCAAGAGAGAGAATTGGATGTACACTGACTTAGAAAGCATTTTAAGGAAACAGGTCCCATCAAGAGCAGCCCAGTCTTCCTGATGCTGCAGGCATTATAAGGTAACAGTTTTTCTTCCTAATGTGCGTCATACTATGTCAAGTGCTCCTATCAGGTGTGAGGGGAACTGACCCACCAGGCACTGTCCCTCGAGGCCACACACCTGGGCCCCTGGTGGTGGATGTCCTTGTCCACTCTCTCACTGCCTCTGGCTTACACCCTGGGTCTCCGGAGAGCTCCTCATGGCTGACTTTCTGGGGTCTGTATTTCTTTAGTGTGATGGCTTCTCCTATGAGTGTCCTTTTTTCTGCTGTGACCTGAAGTTGTCCCATGGCTCATGTACCTTCTGCTATTCACTTGTTCATCTCCACACGTGCATTCAGCTCTTCTCTCACCTGTGCTTCTGCTGCTGCTGTGAGCCCCAGGGAAGATGCGGCAGATGGACGTGGGGACAATAGTGTGTGAAAAATAAGCTTTTGTTTGCTTTTCATCTTATTTCCCAATGTGCTGGTTTTTCTTTTCATATCCATGTGATTTATTTGTTATTCTTTTCCATGAAGTTGCTTCTCTTTTTAATGGTTGTCCCAATTCATTCAGTGTTTGTCCAGCTATCGTGAATTTGTTGAGTTCTGTCATGTTTAATTCACTGGTGGTGTTTGAAGGATACAGGATCCTAAAATAAGGTTGTCTGGGTCACAGTTGTCGATGCAAATAATCAATAACTGGTCTATAGATAAGAAAGATAGAGTGATATTTACTGAACCAATGCTGAGGACCATCCCAGAAGTGCTGTCTCCACCAGGGAAGAAGGCACTCCTGAGAAGCCTTCATTTCAAACAAGGAACATACATCATGCATGACAGGAATACAATTTTTTCCAAGTCACAAGGATGTGTTTTGCTGCAGTTTAGCACCTACAGAGCAGGTCAACTAGACCTTAGTTCTCTGGGAAGAAAAGCTTATCTTCAAAGAAGTACTGGGATTGGCATCAGAGAAAGGGAGACATTCATCTCTCTCTTTAAAGAGAGCACTCTTTGCTTTGGGAAAATATTTGAAGTCAGGCTGCTCTGGCAAAAACAAGTTTTAGGCTGAATCAGGGTTAAATCAGAATGGCTTCCCCGTGTACCTCAATATGTGAAAAGTTCTTACTATTCTTATTATTTTCATCACAACGTAGGGTCTTGCACTTGAAATGTGGCATTTTGTGGGTTTGTGGACTGAGGTTCATGCCTTCTACATGTAAATAAACAAGATAAGGCTGCCTGGTTCCCTTCTCCCTCCCACTCTCCCCTCCGGACATGGACTCCACTGAGTATTGATTGGAAACCTCAGGACCTGTGGGTCTCTAAGTCCCTTCCAATTTCACACTGCCCTTTTGGAATCAAGAAGGTCACCCATGTGAAAGTGTAATGTGCAATACAGATAAAACACAGAGACCTTAATTATTTTCAAGACAAGATTTCCTGTGGATTCCAAATATAGATCCCTCTGCCAAACTGAACTGCCTGGTGGATGGGGAGGAACCGGGGGAAGTTAGAGGAAATTTCCCCTCACTGTAAGTGTCCCAATGTCAAGGACAGAGCCTATTATGTGCCTGGCACAAAGAGAGAGAGATCAACAATTGATCTATTGATGGATGCCAAAGTGGTGCTTTCCAGCCCAGCAGCCCTGGAGCCCTCAGGCTCACAAAGCTTCCATAACCCAGGTTGCCAGCAGGGGGAGTTAGGTCAGGCTGAAAGGGGCTGAGGCTGCTGAGCGACTCCACGGGACAAGGTGGCTGAGGCCTTGGGGGATGCTGGGGTGGATGGAAGGTCTGAACTGTCTCTGCCCAGGTCAGAAGTGGGTACTGGCTCCTCTGATAGACGTCAAGTGGGCTGACAGCGCAGGTATGACGGGGACAAACAATAGAGGAGAATTCACATGGGGCTTTGGGAACTCTGTTAGGGAGATGAGAGAGAGGTTGGCTCAAAACAGTGTGGGCTGGAAGGGAAAGGAGATGGTCGTCAGGGCAGTCAGATGGAAAACGGGCTGGTGTGGGATGGTCAGCTAGGGAGGAAGGTTGACTGAGCTCAGTGCTGGGCCCAGAGCAGGGCAGGGAACAGGACCCGAGTGAGGCTGAGGACCATCGAAGGAGCATCTGAGCCTCCTAAGCTGCAGACGGTCTTGGCTGTGGCAGAAGCTGCCCCCATTGGAGAGAGAGGCCCTGGAAACAGGAGACTCAGTGCCCACGGCATGGCCCCCTGGCCTCCTGGGTCCCTGGAGTTACTGCCCTTCCACTGACCTGCTCCTCTCTCTGCCAAATAGTTGGAGGGTTGGTGACAGTAGTTGGCTTAGAGAAGGTAAGAAATTTCTAAGGCCCAGGGAGGAACATATTTTGGAAGAGAAGACTGTCCTTTTATAATGGGCAGCCTTTAACCTCAGCCCTTGCAGGGGGCTAAGCACCACAGAGGTGTCACTGAGAAACTGAATAGCATGGGGTTTAGCGGGGAAGGAGGGCTGGAGGAGAAAGGAGGAAGTACAGCCCAGAATGGACAGCAGAGGGCAGCCTGGAGCAGTGTGGTTGCACATTGAAAGTGGTTCAGTGAATTGGTAGACTTCAGTCACATTTGCACTGGAGATCCATTTATTATGGCCCTGCCATCCCACTGCCCACCCCCATAGGATTCCTGTCTTTGCCCCAGAAAAGATGTTCAGCACAGAGGAAGGGCAGTCTCAGGCCTCCTAGTACAGTTCAGTCATTTTTTTCTCTATCCAAGGCAAGAAGTATGAGGCCTTCGTGAAGACTCCTAGAGGGCTCCCGTCGTCTTGTCCACAGGAGAAAATATCCCGGACCTTATTTTCACCAACAAGGTGTCCCCCGGTGTCCCCTTGTGGGCAGAGAGAGGAAGGACTGAGTTGGACCCCTGGTGGTCCTGCCCTCCCCACTATCCCGGGGGTCTGAGGTCTCTGTTAGGAGGCTGTGTGGAAGGTCAGGGCCAAGGAAGCCTTGTCACCTCCCTCATCCCGGGGCTCCAGCCTGGCTCTGACTGTTGTTTGCAGCCCCACCCAGGCCAAGGCTTTCTCTCCAGTCCTCAGGGAAATTTTGGTGGGAACTCTGCTGTGGGCTGACTGATCCTTCCTCACCCTGCACCCCTGATCCAGGGGAAAAGCTAAAGACTGGATTCATGGACCCAGGCTGCCCAAGCTCTCAGGCTGAGGCATGAAGATATGGCCTCTCCCATACCCCAGAGCTCCCCAAACTCCTGTCTCCCGGGGTCTGTCTAGGTAGGTGGTGGAAACCTTGCCTTGAAGCTGGTCTTCATCGTCTGTGGGTCCCCTACTCAGATCTGGCTGGGCCCACTGTAATAGTTGGGGAAACGGGGTTCACAGTTGCGATCGAGCCGCACCATCAGCTCCACCTCCTGCAGAGTGGTTACTAAAGTGCCCATTGGAGTGACTCTCCCTGAGCCGGCCACACTGCACACCTGTCTGGGCCTCACCTGGGCCTTGCCCCTGGGCAGGCTGAGGGGCCTCACAGCTGCAGTCTGCTTGGCCTCTCTCACCAGCTGATGGGAAGAGGCAAGCAAGTCTAGCTCAGCCAATGGCCTCCTGGCCCTGGACACTGCGATGGGGCTGCACTGTCTTTCCACTCCCCTGAGCCACTTGGGACTAGTCAGGCGGCCAGGATGGGAAGGAGGGGAGGGACAGGTCACAGTGGGAGGGGAAATAATCTGGACCCAGGAGAGCAAGAGCAGCCGAGAGGTTTCCCTAACTTTAGTAACATGATGTCATTGGAGATGTTCTTAGAGTCTGGGTAGGGGATGGCTCTTCTCACAGAGATGACCTGCTGGGTCCTCTCCTGCTCCTGGATGTTGCGGGCCCCCAGGGTAAAGTGGATTGAACTGCACAGAGAACAGAGAGGGAGGTGGAGTCACAGGAGCTCCAGCCCAGGAGCTGTGAAGGAGAGGGACAGCTTGGGACAGGGCAGGACTAGAGTGGAGAGGAATCACAGGGATGGGGCGTCTCTGTGTCCTCTGCTTCTTGGCAGCCCGGGCTGGGTGGTAGTCTGTGGAGCAGACTTGGGGTTCTTGGTCATTCTCAGAGCTTGACTGTCTCTGAGGAGAACCATGAATTTGTCACCTGTGCACTCTGGGCTTGGAGCACGGCCTCAGCCTTCTTCCGATGCCACCTCTGATGGGCTCCTCTCTTCTACAGGCCACAGGCACTGACCTGTCCCTCTCTCCCCGAAGCTTCCCTGTCCTCTGAGGAGCTCTTCTGTGTTGCTAGGTTGCCCTGGTCTGCAGCCCCGAGAGGAGGGTTCTCTGTGAGGTGTCGACAGAGGGTGGGGCCACGCGCTGCTCCTCTCCTTCCCCAGCAGTGAGCTGCTGTCAGCACAACGTCCTCACGCACAAGGGAAGCCCCACACCTTTTTATTGTCTCTGGAGTCTGGATCCGAAGAAATGCCAGACAGGGACAAGAATGAGGCTTAGCCTCACGCCCCGAGGATTTTCCCTGAAAGAAGATTCTGCCTACCTGCTGTGCACATGGAGCCAAAGGCTGGAGCAGGGGACGGGACAGAGGAGAGCAGGGCGGAGAGGAGGTGGGGTGGCGGATAGTGGGCCCTGTTGTAGCCAGCAGCCACCAAGAAGGGGTGCTGCGGGTTCCTGGGGTGGCAATATTGGCTTGCCTGGTGACCCCCAGACTCAGCTTCTCCCTCTGATGTGAGAAGAGCAGGCCTTGTTCTCAGTTCCTGCTGCAGAGGCACGTGCTGGCAGACAGGATTTGCGTGTGGAACGAGCAGTGATGGCCCTGACATCCTCTGGGTCCTCTCTCCCCTCGTGTTTCCAGACCTCCCTGGGCTGCTGCTGCTCTGTGACATCCGGAACATGAGTTCCATGTGCCGGGTTGTGTTTGGTCTTTATCTGCTGGACACGTGGTAGGTGCCCACTAAGTGTCCTGGCTGCCAGAAGGAATGGCCCCAGTCAGCCTCTGGATGAGGGGAGGTTGGGGTAGAGCTGGTGGGGTTTTGAGCAGTGGGGAAGATGGGACCTGCCAAAGCTGGTGTGCCCATTGACTGAAAAACTACCAGAGAGAACTTGAGAATGAACCAGCCAAATGTAAGTGTTAAGGGAACAGGGATGCCACCAACTCTGGGATCAGCTGGATCCTCAGCTTCCTTCCTGGGCAGCATGGGAATGACAAAGCTTGGGGAAGGGAGTGGAAACTGAGGAGAGATTCTAGGACTTTGAGTTAGAAAGCTAGTGGGCCTTCCTTTGATTACAGAAGCCAGCCCCTTTCTCCAAGCTGCCCTTTCCTGGGGAATTAATTATGTCTCATTCCCAGCTTCCAGCTGTCTTCCAGACACCTTTGTAAAAGAATCCACTTTCCAGATGACAAGGGTAGGGTCTGGGGAGGAACAGCACCCACTGGCCCTCCTGGAGAACAGCTCTCTGTCCTGCCGTTCCTGCTGA
Source organism: Ceratotherium simum simum (assembly GCF_057802395.1). Taxonomy (NCBI): domain Eukaryota; kingdom Metazoa; phylum Chordata; class Mammalia; order Perissodactyla; family Rhinocerotidae; genus Ceratotherium; species Ceratotherium simum. The sequence continues at coordinate 23,523,424 of NC_141902.1, read as the reverse complement.
GCTTTTATCCAGCATCAGATTTACTGGTCTTTCAGGCAGGTGGGACGTGGAGTTCAGAATGTTCCTGGGGATGGACCAGCACCAGGATGTGTCTGAGTGTAGCATCTGGGCAGGGCTGTAACAGTGTGGGATGAGGCTGGGCCTCTGTTGGTTTGGACAGTCACTCACCTGCTTTTCCCCTGGGGGACAGAAGAAAGGCCACCAGGAGCAGCAGTGGCTACATCTCCCCAGGAAGGCTGCCCAGGTCAGAGCTGCCAGTGCTTCCTCCTTTTCTTCTTACTCTAAGTGTCTACTCCTTGTCTTCTCACTCTAAGTGTGGCCTTTATCACATAAGGCTCTCTCTGAATGCCTCACCCGCTGTCTGTTGGAGTCCTCGGGCCTGAGTGGACAAGAACTTACCAGTCTCCACATAAGCACTCGTAGCTCTTGTCTCTGTGTTGACCACACCCACAGAAAACAGGGGCTGCAGGCTACAGGTGGGGCGGTTGGAGATGTTGGTCAGCGCCTAGTGGGTCCCTGAGCCCCAGCACCCTGAGTCTTACGATGATGGATCCAAGAACGTCCTCATTTCCTTGGCTCTCTTTGGACCATCAGGGTGATCATTTATTGAGGCCCCTCTCTGTGTGAGACTTGGGAGTATTGAGATGAGAGTCTTTGCTTCTGGTGGAGGTGACAAAACCATCAGTGATCAGACAAGGGTGGTGAGGGCCCTGGTTAGAGGGATGGACAGAACGGTGTGGGAGTAATGCTGAAGAGGGCTTGTTACAGTTACTGAAGAACTGAGTGGTTCAAAACAACAGTGATGTTGGTTTCGCCCACAAATCTGCCTTTTGATCAGAGTTTAGTGTGGAGGACTCCCCGCTGCACCCCTTGGCGTCAGGGGAGGCTTGAAGCCCGGAGGCCGGGATCACCTGGAGGCTCACTCACACATGCCCAGTTGTTGGTGCTGGCTGTCCCCTAGGCATGGCAGTTCCTCTCCACGAGGGCCTCTCAAGTAGTCTCTGCACATGGGATTGTTGGGTCTTCCTTGCCACAGGATGATTGTCTTCCCCAGAGTGAGCATCTCCTAGAAAGTGAGCCAGGCAGAAGCTGTGTTCTTTTTGTTACCTAGACTTTGAAGTCATATGGCATCCATCTACCATCTTCCACTGCTTGAACCAACAAAAGCCCCCACCTGGATTAAAAAGGAAAGGGCATAGACCCTGTCTTTCAGTGAAAGGAGTGTCACAGTCCTGTAAGAAGAGCCTGTGGCATAGGAGATACACAGGGGCAGTCATAGAAAAGCACAGTCTGCCACATTGCTTTAGGTGTGTGTAGAGTTGGTCAGAGGGGTTGAAACTACTGATCTGTCTAAGCCTGGGTCATAGCCTTTGATCAGTTGGAGTCTGCTCTGTCCACACCACGTGTCTTGAGAATGGAAGAGGGCTGGTTCTCCCCAAAGCTATTCTCCTTAGTGAATTACTGATACCGCGTGAAGTGGGAACAGATACCAGGGAACCAAAGCAGTATTCTCACGGCACTACTCAGAGAACTGTATTTCTGATGTCCCAGTACCATTTGCTAAACAGGTTATCCTGATCACCTCCCCATAATGGAAAGAAGAGAGAGTCATGGAATTGAAGATATTGTTGGTTCTAAACATTTTGATCCCAATTCTCTTAAAAAGTGATAGAAGTTTAGTTAAAGAAACAAAGCACAGTGTCTGTGGTGACTCTGGCAGGAGAGCCATAGTGAGCCAGAGCGAGGTGTCCCAGCCATGCCTGTGCGGGGTGAGGAAGGTGCCCAGGCCAGGCCTCCCTCCTGTGTGGACACTCTCCTCACCCTACATTGGCTAGACACCCTGCACTGGACAGCTCAGCTTGGGGTATCTGAATACAAGTGAGGTGAGGATGGCAGCCCAGTGTACGGAGCTGACCCCCAAGTAGGGTGAGGAGGGTGTTCAGACAAGGGGCTGGCCTAGCAGGTGGTATCAGAGCTCAAGTGGGGGACAGGAGCCTCCACGTGGGGACAATCTGGTGCAATTTGTCAGAGCAGGCTGATTAGGGTTAGGTGGGCATTGGCATGAAGGATGTGCCGATGTGGAATCCCAGAGTCTGCATGGGGGAAGGAGGGGACCCACTTAGGGAAAGATGAGGATGTGGGAGATTTGTTATATAAATCTCTGTGGGGATTAATCAAATAAATAAACATATTAAGGCTAGTGATTAGATGTCTAAAGCTTACGTGGTATTGATGTTAATTTCCAGGGTTTGATGGTTGGGTTGTGGTTATGTAAGAGCATCCTTGTTTGTAGGAATTACACACTGAAGTGTTTGGGAAGTGATGGAGCACCAGGTCAGTAACTTGACTCTCAAATGGCTCAGGAAACAAAAGTGTTGTTTGTATTGTACCTGCAACTTTTCTGTAAGCTTGAGATTGTTTTAAAATTAGAAGGAAATCCATAGCTTTCATATAAACAACCAACTATCAGTTTTAGGGTATAATTGAAAAGAAAGTCTGTTATAGTAGCATCAAAAAAACACACAAGATGCTAGGAAAAACTTAACCAGAATTGTGGAAAACCTATTTGAAGAAAACTTTTAAATACTCCTAAGAACACAAAAATAGACTTGAGAAATAGAAAGATAGTCTTAGTTCTCAGATAGGATGGCTCTACACCAAAATGGAATAATTTCTCCCCAAAGTAATATATAAATTTAACTTGATTGCAATAAGAATACCATTTTTCTCCTAGTGTTACACAAGTTCTAGACAATTTCTAAAATGTATCTGGAAAATAAGCAAGAAGATTAGCTAGGAAAATTATGACAAAAAGGAAAAAGACTAGTAAGAGAGAGGAGTAGCCTTATCAGATATTAAAAACATCTTATAAAACTTCTTTCCTGAAACCAGTGTGGTGCTGACTCATGAATAGACAGAGAGACCAATGAAACAGAATAGAAAGTGCAGAAACATTCCCAAGTACATATGGAAATGTGTTTATAATAAAGTGGGCTTTCAAATCATTGGGGAAATGATGGACTTTTTATTTATTTTATTTATTTTCAATTTTTTAAAACTTTTTAAAATTATTTATTTATTTATTTATTTATTTATTCCCCAAAGCCCCAGTAGATAGTTGTATGTCATAGTTGCACATCCTTCTAGTTGCTGTATGTGGGACACGGCCTCAGCATGGCCAGAGAAGCAGTGCATCAGTGCGCGCCCGGGATCCGAACCCGGGCCGCCAGCAGCGGAGCGCGTGCATTTAACTGCTAAGCCACAGGGCCGGCCCAATGATGGACTTTTTAATAAATGATGTCAGAACAATTAGATAGGGATTTGTTAAGAGATGAAGTTGGAGTCATATTTCCCATAAACCGTCATAGATAAGAGACTCAAATATGCAAAATAATGCTGTACATGCACTAGAAATAAACATAGGTAAATTCCTTTATAAACTTAGAAAGGGGAAAGCCTTTCTAGCAATGAATATAAATCCGGAAACATTAAAAGAAAAGATTGATAAATAAACTTTGATATGTAGAAAAATAATTTTTAGAAGTTTGTATGTCAAAAATTTGAAACAGTGTATGCAAATTCAAAATACAGACAGCAAACTTGGAAAAAACTATGGCAACATATATCACAATTAAAGAGCTAATGTATCTGGTATATAAAAACCTCTGAAAATCTAGAAGAAAAAGACTAAAAACCTGATAGAAGAATGGGTGAAAGACCTGATAGTTCATGGCAAAATATATTTAAAAAATAATGGAAAGAGTCTCAAGTTCACTCATATTAAGAGAAATGGAAATAAAATATGGAAAAAGGGAAATAAATTTCTACTGAGACACTCTGTCTGATCTCACAGGTGGCCAAAAATTCTAAAGTTACACAGCACACTCCATGGGCAAGACTATTTTCTTTGATTGGTGTTGCAGGATGTATCTTTTTTTTCCTGTCATTTTACTTTCATCCTATCCATGTCTTTATATTTAAGGGTGTCTCTTGTAAATAGCACAAAGTTGAGTCTTGCATTTTTTATCCAGACTGACAATCTCTGCCCTTTAGTTGGTGTGTTTAATCTGCTTACATTTAATGCAACTGCTGATAGGGTTTGGTTGGAGAACATCGTATTGCTATTCGATTGGCTTTTAGTCATATCTCTGTGTATTATTGTAATGGTTACTCTAGGATTACAATACGCCTCCTTCACATATCGCAGTCTACTTTGAATTAATGTTATACCACTTCATATAAGAACTTTGTAATGATGTATTTCCATTTATCCTCCCTCCCAGCCTTTGAGTTATTTTTGTCATACATTTTACTAAAATATGCCACAAATCCTAAAGCATTTTTGTCTTAGTCATTAATCTTTGAAAGAAATCTATGTGAAGTCTTTTAAATTTAGTCACATTTGACATTTTTCTTTTTCTTTTCTCCTTCCTGCCGACAGTGGGGATCATCTCTTTTCAGCCTGCAGAACTTCTTTTAGTATTTCTTGCAGTGCAGGTCTGACAGCAACAAATTTTCTTACCTTTGTTTTTCTGAAAATGTCTGTATTTTGTCTTCATTTCTAACCAGTATTTTCACTGGACGTCGAATTCCAGAAATAGGTTGCCTATTTCTTTTTTTCTTTCAACCATTTACTAACGTCATGTCACTGTCTTCTGACTTCCACTGTTTCTGATGGGAGCTCATTGTTATTCTTGTTGTTGTTTCTCCCAGAATAATATTATTTTCCTCTCTGTCTTCTTTCAGCTTTTCCTCTTTCTCTTTGGTTTTCACCAATTTGACTATTATGTGCTTAGGTGTGGCCTTCTTTGTCCTCCCTGAGGTTCGCTGAGCTTCCTGAATCTGTGGATGAGGAATGTAGTCTAGCAATAGGCCTATGACAAAAAGGAACCCATTGCTGCACTTCTTTTATGGTGAAATATGTTTGTTTGTCAAAAGCTGTGTTGTGTGGGATACCCAGACAGGAAATAAACCCTGTGAGTTCTAGTCCACAAAGAGGGGTCCCGGCAGAATTATGGTGGTGGGCGGGGAAGGCAGAGCCATCCCAAGACTTGTTCCCAAAACAGATGAGCAAGATCTCACATTACTCTGGGCCTCTCTCCCCCAGGAGGTGGCTTGGCAGTTCGCTCCCTACCATCTTGGGACCTGACTCTTCTTTTGGGGCTGGAAGGAAGGAGGGATGGTGGGAGTGGGTTTGGTGAGTAGGGGCCTTTCCTTGAGGTTATTATGGAGATATTTTATTTATTTTTATTTTTAAATTTTCATTACAGAGATTTTTAAGCAAGAGAAGGATTGTTTCCTCACAGTGGGGAGTGGGGCTGGTGGATACTTCCACAAACAAAGGAGATTTGAAGGAATCATCATGTTTAGGGTCCTTACCCACCTCCATCCAAATGTGCCCATGAGCAGACTTCAGCTCACTGAACAAGATGTTTTGAGTAGTTGTCACAGAGTTGCTGAGAGGTTCTCTCTCCAGGGAGATGTCTGAGAGAAGCTCACTCTTGCTCAGGGACGCCAGGAGGTCAGCACAGGGCGGGTGTTAGACAACATGTCAGCCTCTAGCTGGCCTGGCCATCAGGGCCTGGGCTCAGTCCAGGCTCTGTCCTAACTCTGTGGTACTTTCAGTCGGTCACTTCCCTCTCCTGGGACTTTGTTTCCCTGTCATCTCTCAAAGGAGGATGAAGACCTACAACAGGGGTTCTCACTCAGACTTGCTTTAAAGCATAGAACCAGTTCCTCAAAGTCAATGTTATATAACTACACTAAATATGCATGTGGCTGGGCAACTTTTCAAATATTATTTTTGTTTTGCTTTCTGCATTTTCCTTTTTGTCTTTTTCCATCAGGGAGCCAAGTTCTTAGTACATCTTAGATGCAGAGATGTTTTTCGGCTCTAAGTCATGTGCTGCATGAGATCACCGCTCTTCCCTTGTGAAAGTGCCCACGGTCATTAAGAGACTGGGTTGCTGTATGCTTTGTGCACGACAAGATGGGAAAGGCCGTGCCTTCGAGGGTCACACGATCCCAGACTATTTACCCCTTGTCATGATAGGGTAGTGCTGTGTGTATTTGGGGCGGGAGGGCATAGGCCCGGGGGTGGGACTTCTGCTTAGCCCCTGGGCAGTGCCCCATATTAGTGGAAAGACCTTGGAGAGATGACTGCTGGGAGTGTTGGCGAGGTGAGCCCAACACAGGGAGATCCTCATTCAGTTAAGAATTACGTACTCTATGTCAGCCTCCAAGCCAAAAACCTCCTACTGTAGAAAAGTGTGGGTGGTCTGGGAAATGATGGATGCAGAGTAACCATGATGGCCTACAGACTAGACGCCTTTCTCCATTTGTCCAGACTTTGTGAGCCTCCGGGGTTCCAGTTTGATTCTGCCCAGGCAGGAGGTGCAGTAACGACAGGGATCATGTTTCTGACTGGTCTAATTGGATGGGAGTTTAGAGTCAGACTCTAATTGCCTTCAAGCAAATGCATCATATAGTTTTTCCTGCCATTTGAATCTGGACAATGATGTTCATACCTGCTGCTTTTAAAGCAAATGAACGTAAGGCTGCCCTTCCTGTCTTCTTCCTCCCCACCAGCTGCCCTCTCCTCTAGGTGAAGAGGATGCTCCAGTGAACCAAGTTTGGTAACTTCACATCTAGAAACTAAATGACTAACGTCATTTGCAAACCCTATACCTGCTGTTCTAGAGTCACATGTGATAACATTCATACAGACTGTAATTAGCAATAAAAATAAAATACTTTATTCCTGTGGATTTCCCACATAGATCTAGGCCACGTGGACTCATGTGAAGGAGGGAGAGAGAGTTAGATGATTCGGGTGAAAGTCACACTGTCAGTGTCACTCGGATCCGGATGAAAAAGTCTGTGTTAGGTTCACTGTGTACCCCAGGGCCAAACACTTAGGTGCTCGATCAGCATGTGTTTGTTGATTGATGGACAACCTGTGCTTTCCAGTCCTACTGCAGAGAGCAGCTCTTGCCAACTCAAAAGGCTGATACAGCCCTGGGTGGCGAGCAGGGGTCTTTGCCTAGAGGCTAGCAGGGACTAAGAGGGACAGGCTGAAAGGGACTCAGGCTACCGAGTGACCAGGTGGCCGGAGGACCCTGAGCACAGGGGGGACAGTGGGCTGGACGTGAGGGGTTGAGGTGGCCCCGCCAGGTGAGAGGTGGGGCCCGGGATTCTGGATAAACACTCGCCTGCCCTGTCCTCCATGGGCTCTTCATGGCACCAGCACGGGCCTGGTCCATCTGTAGCCCTTTCTGCCAGGGCACGAGCTGGGCTGGCATCTCAGTGGGGAGGCCCTGCTGGAACCACATGGAGCTCTGGGGGTCCAGGGCAGGAGGGCTGTGAGGAAGGGGCCAGCTCAGAGCAGCGTTGTCTGGAGAGGACAGGAGTTGGTGGACTCTGAGGACTCTCAGTGGTAAGCAGGGATGGAGAAGGGGCAGCCAGGAGACTGGAGGCTGAGCTGGGCCCCGAGCTCAGAGGAGGGCAGGGAGGAAGCTCAGACTAGGTCAGAACAGGAGCTTCTCAAGAGACCCGCCCCACTCCGTGCCAGCTCCTCGGGCTGTGGGAGAGAAATGTCCTGCTCAGGCAGCCCCTCCCCTCCCCACTGCGGAGGGCTGTGCCCTTGAGCTGCAGCCCAGGCTGTGCCGGCTTGGTGTCTGGGACCCATGGTGTTATCCCCCTTCCTCTCTGCCATATAACACTGGGAAGGAGGTAAGAAGTTCACCCTGAGCCCCAGGACCAGAGAGGTTCATGTTTTCTCCTGACGGCGCTCAGCTTCAGCCCTGGCAGAAGAGCAGGGCCTGGAGAGACTCGTGTTGGTAAGACGGAGTTGGGTGACAGCTTTGCATGGGGTTTGGGGGAGGTGGTGCTGGCAGTGGGAAGAGGAGGAAGCAGAAAAGAGCACGTTTGTGTCATTGGCCTTCTAAGCACCGAGTTGGTGCCTGTGAATGAGGGTCAGTGAATAAGCAAGAAACCAGCCCTTCCCACTCAGCTAAGAGACATTTATTTAGTTGCTGGTGTGATTCTGGATGAGCTCCAGAGAAGATGGTCTGGTTCCTGCGGTTAGAGGCTTTTCATGGTTTTCTTTATCCAGGGCAGGAAACTCGAGACTTTGGTGTAACCCCGTGGAGGTGACCCGTCACTTCGTCCATAGGAGACAATGCCCTGGATCACGTTCTTACACATGAGAGGGCCCCCGGAGTCCCCCTGTGGACAGAGAAAGGGAAGGACTGAGCTAGTTCTCCTCCTGGTCCTGCCCTCCCTGCCATCCCAAACCCCTCTCAGAGAAGGCCGCCTGCATGGCCTCCATGTGGCAGATCAGAGGGGAGGGCGGCCCCTGTGGGCCCCTCAGCTGCCCAGTCCTGACCCTGGACATTGTCACTGTTTCACTTCACTCAGGTGGCAGCTCTCTGTCCTCCCCCAGGTCCTGGATCCTCTCCCCATGAAGGTGCTGTGGGACTGTGCTTCAGTCTACTGTTTAAGGACACGGAAGCAGGCAGTTGGGGCCGACACTCAGCATGGAGGGCGAGTCTATCATCCAAGGTTGGTACCAGCTCTGAGGAGCCACCTGGTTTTAACTGCTGCACAGCAGGGAACACAGTTTTCTAAACTTGTGCCCAGTGTGGTGCTGTGTGTTGCACATTGATTGTCCTGGGGGAGCATCATATGTGGATCCATCACAGGCCCCTGGGGGCCTTGCAGAATCCCTGTGACTCCCCACTCTGGCCACTGCCCTCTTCTCTTCCCAGGAGAAAGATCAGAGTCTAGGGGGTGAAAGAGACCACACTGCTTGGGTCTCCAGGTCCCAGATCTTCCCCAAACACCCCTCAACTCAGAGCCAAGCTAGGCAGATACTCAGTCTCACCTTAAAGGAAGACTTCTTTCCCCTTGGTTCCCCCACGCACAGCTGAATGGTACTGTTGTAATAATTGCCCAAGAGGGATTCGCACTCCCGGTCCACCTGCACGATCATCTCCACCTCCTGCAGAGTGGTTGCTAAAGGGCCCTTTGGGGTGACTCTCCCCTAGCCGGCCACACTGCACACCTGTCCAGGCCTCACCTGGGCCTTGCCCGTGGGCAGGCTGAGGGCCCACACAGCTGCAGTCTGCTTGATCTTTCTCACCAGCTGATGGGAAGAGGCAAGAAAGTCCAGCTCAGCCAATGGCCTCCTGGGCCTGGACACTGCGATGGGGCGGCACTGTCTTCTCTCTCCCCTGAGCCACTTGGGAATAGTCAGGTGGCCAGGATGGGAAGGAGAGCAGGGACAGGTTGCAGTGGGAGGGGAAACAATCTGGACCCAGGAGAGCAAGAACAGCAGAGAGGTTTCCTTACTTTTAGTAACATGATGTCATTGGAGAAGTTCTTAGGATTATAGTCTGGGTGGGGGATGTCTCTTCACACAGGGATGACCTGCTGGGTCCTCTCCTGTTCCTGGATGTTGTGGGCCCCCAGGGTGACACTGACTGAGCTGCACAGAAAGTAGAGTGGGAGTGTGGGGGGCATGGAGTCGCAGGAGATCCAGCCCAAGAGCCATGAAGGGCAGGTGACAGCTGGGACAGGGCAGGGCTCAGGTAGGGGAAATTGAAGCAACATGAGGGCCGGGCGCTGAGTGTCTGTGCCCTGGCCTTCTCAATGACACTGAGGGTAGGGCTTCTGGAAGCTTTCTCTTGCCCTCAGGCGATATTGTGAAAATACCTTGAATTGCATTTTGACCCTCATGCAGGCTTTCATCCTCCACAGCTGCTGTATTTGGCCAGTGTGGTCTGTCTTCTCACCTGGGCCACTAGCTCTCACCTCTGACCCTCTGACCCCAAAACTTACCTGTCCTATTTCCTATGCTTTCCATCCCCTAGTCGTGCTCTCAGATGGCTCCTCTGATGAGCTCTCGTGGCCTTGAGTTACCAGGAGCCTGGGGAGCTCCCCTGGGCTGCAGCCCCTGGGCAGAGGACAGGGTCCCTGTGGGGGTCTCAGGAGGTGGAGACTGTGGGCTGTGGTATCGACCAGTGAGGTGTTGGAGCCCCCGAAACCTTCTATCCCAGTGCTAGAACCACCAATGCCTCATTTCCATATTGCTAAGTCCATCAGAATAATTTCTTTAGCAGATGTGTGTCTCGGCCCTTCTCTGTGCTATGACCAAACATGCTGGAGGTGTGCCTCCTTCTCTTAAAGAGCTGACTCTCTGGTGGCAGAGACAGACAAAGCTTAGTGAGGTTGCAGACATGTGGAAAAGAGTATAATACAGGCACTTTCCTAAGAAAGAAGCCTACCTGGAAAAAGCCTCAGTGAAGAGACTAAATTTCTTCCTAGATATGACCAGATAGAGACAAACTAAAAGATGGTGAAAAGCAGTTGTGACTTGTAATTTTAAGAAGCTGTATCTAAGTGAACATTTATAATAAAAATATATCTGGAAAAGAAGATATGAGTCATCAGTTTGTTGGACAAATGAGAAAATAATGACCAACATTCTAATGTTGCCTAATATTTATTGATCACCCACCACAGATCCTCACCTCACTGTCTGAGTTACTACTCATATTTCTTCCATTTCACAAATAAGAAAGCTCAGAAATTGAGAAGGTAAGGGACTTGTTCCACATCACTCAGCACATAAGACTGAAAGGGGAGCAGGCATTAGAATGCAGGGATCTGATTCCAAAGTCTGTGATCTTATCCACAGCTGCACAAACTTCACCATAGCCTATATTGTCCAAGGAAGCTGGGAAAAAATTAAGGGTGCTGAAGAATAAAAGTTTCTGTCTGTATCTCTAATATGTGACTCTGGTTCTCCTAGAAGAACCTCTCCCTTTCTCCTGGAGTCCTCTCTCTACTCAGCACTCCAGACATTGACCCACCCCAGAGTTTCACTGAATTATCCCCAACCCAACATCCAGACCTTGCTCTTCGTTGGTGGCTGGGCAATGATTAGAGGAGGCAACAAGGGGGAAATTAAAGGGTGTTCTAGTGGATACCAAAACTCTGGAAATGTCATAAATGTACATCTGTCCTATAGACATTTTTCTCTTCCCATCCCTGCCCTCTCTCCCCTATCCTTGCTACTACAGAAGCAAAATGGAAGTACAATCTTCCCCCCTTCCACACATAAACTAGGCTCTCCTTCACTGACAGATCTCTCCCTCAAAACTGTTTTTAATGCCATGTAAACACCCCAGAAAGTCTGACTATCATCCCAGCTCCCTAATAGGAATACAGAGACAACTTTTTCCTGAGGCAGGAATCTCTTCTCAACAACATGGCTGAGTCTCATGGCCAAATGAAATCAGCTAGGGCCAAGTTCTGGCCCTTTATGCCTGTAGGTTCTGATTTTAGGCATAAATTAAGAGAAGGATCAGGCTCAGGGAAATTGGTTTATAGCAGCAGACTCAAATGCCATGTATGAGTGCAGGAAAGTCATGTCATTGTGCCATTGTCATTGCTGCAAGGAATGGCCCTACTCACTTCCAATAGGTACTAGACGTGATTCCGTGAGAGGCTAAGGCCCAAGAGGATTGCCCCTCATGGGCCAGGGATGACATTTTCCTACTTGTTGGCGATGAACATCAGGAGAAGGAAGAATAAAAGCAAAGGGAGTGTGTGATTCCAATGACCTTTTCCATCACAGTATGATGGAATTCCCATTACAATATGGTAGCCACTGAGGAACATTTCTCTTATCAGTACCAATGACTGTTATTCTCTCTGTCCTCTCTCTGGCTTAATTTTCCAGAACCTCCAGTACGTGATTGTGAAACTGTAAACATTTTTAATGTTCCCTTGTCTAAGGTTCCTAAGCCTGGAAAACTTTAAATGGATCTGTTACTGGAGCGTGCTTAATTCACCAAGGAGTTGAACTCCACCCTTGAGGTTTTTAGGAGTCAGCTTTCTGGCCCTCCTTGGCGCCATATGCTAAGACTTTGGCTGTGCAGCTATGAGCATCCTAAATACCTACACATAAACAGCTACTCACAAGTGGTACTTGATAACTTCCGAGGAGATAATGGGGACCAGAATCAGTGGGATTAACATTGGTTTATATCCTTTGGCTTGGCCCCTCTCTCCCAGAAATCTCATCATTGCTGCAGTCTCACAGGGACAGGGTGGTTAGGGCTTTTTTCTGGACCCCATAGAGGATATAACAGATAAGAGGAGGGAAGCCTTGTTCCAAGAGGGTGCCCACCCTGGGCTCTGCTGAGTCTCCCAGAAGAAAGGATCCCCTGGGAGTAAATTAACTCCCTGCTGACTTGTGCAGGAAAATGATGGATTGGAGGATGGATGTGCTATCTTCAAATAGGCTGTCATTTAGTAGCTACTTTTTACCACAAACACAGTGTGGGGGAAATCAGGGGAGAGGGAAGGCATAGGGCGTTACTGTTAATCCATGCCTTACTATTTTCCAACGTATATGTAATTTGTATAGGTGACCTCATTCGATTCTTCATCTTCTGCATGGGCATTATCAGTAATCACGCTGTAAAATGAAAGAGACCCAGAGAAATTAAGTGATGTGCTCGATGTCACATGGTTACAGAAAGTGCGTACACACACACACATAAACACACACACACACAGTTTGCGTACCTGCCAAACTGCTGTCTGTCTTTGTTATCGCTCTAAGAGGTTGTGCAAGCCACAGCAGGCAGATTTTAGCTCAGCAAAAGAGTGTTCTGACAACTAGAGTTCTCTTAGTATGGCTGCTCAGGTGGCCCAGGAGCTCTCTCTCCAGAGAATTGTTGCAGCAGAGGCTGGAAATATCTTACTCAGGGGCACTGGGAGGTTACCTTGGGCATGGGCAGAAGGTCACTTTTAAGACCCCACAGCTCTGAGCCTGTCTCTCTCAGTTGGAAGAGACCTGACCTGGAGGTTAGGAGCCCTGGGCTCCTGCTCAGGATAGTAACTCAATTGCCAATTTCTGGGCCTCACTATCCTGCTCTAACAAAAGTTCATTGGGCCACAGCAGAGGCTTTGTAAACATTGCTAACCACAGAAACCTCTGCTCAAATGGGGTATATATGTGCCAAGGTAGCTTTTTGAAATCGTATATCCATACCTATACCCGTATCTATACACATGTATATAGACACATCTGCATATTTTATATATGATACACACACAAATATATGTCTGTATGTGTGCATATATATTTATGTGTGCTTGTGTGTATAGTTGTGTGTTTTTGTTTGTTTCGATCCCTTTGTTTTCTCATTCTGAGCCTGATCTTGGAGCATCTTTGTGTGAGGAGGATTTTCAGCATTCAGAAAGAAGCTGAGTGAAGTCAACTGTTCTCCCCTTATTACGAAAGTGGCCAAGATCATTAAGATATTCTGCTACAGATGAGGAAGATTGGCACATTGCTAGCTCAGGGATATTCTTCCTCAAGCACAAAAAAAGAAAGATATTCTGCTACAGAGGTCTTGTGGGCAACACGATGTGAGAGGGCATGACTTCTTGGGTGATGGGAACCCAGAGGGAGATATTTCCCCCATGTGAAAACGAGTCTGGTGTTGGGTCCTCCTAGCTTGACCCTGGCCTAGGCCCTGCCCCCAGAGCGTCTGTGTGGCAGGAACACCGGAGGGGCTGCCTGGGCTTGTGCAGGCCGAGATCTCACACAGGTGTGAGCCTGAATTATGCTAATCCCTGGCTTGCAGCTGCAGCTGCAGAGCCTTGGAGGAATGGCCACCACTTCCTTCACATAAAGGTGTAGTTTGATAACCAGTAGCCACGTGAGTGACAGCCCTGAGAGGATGCCTGTCTCCACCAACTCCTCTCAGAGGAGGTGGCTTTTTCTGAGGCAGCTGCCCCAGGACAGAATTTTCAAATGCAAACTTCCAGATAAGGCGCTGTATTAGTCTCCTATGGCCACTGTGACAAACTGTCACCAACTTCATGGCTTAAAACCACAGAAATGTATTCTCTCACAATTCAGGAAGAGGATGGGATCTTGAAGTCAAGAAAGAGTTTACACACAAGATTGGATTAGCTTTTTATAGGAAACCTCGCCTGACGAAAACCAACCTGTGATGAATTTGAAGATTGTTTATTGAGAATTAAACCATCTTTTCTCATGTGACCAGGGCAGGAGCCCACTAAATTGTAGTCACTGAACTATTTTCTGTGATTCTGTGAGGTAAAGAATAACCGCCAAAATGGCAGCGCATTGACTAGGGAAAATAGTTCTAATTATGTCCCTCCCAAGAGCAACTGAATCAAGGTTGGTTGAATAAATGCAGAAGTAATACCCTGACTTCTATCTTTAGGTATAGCAGCCAAGTTATATGGACCAACCCTCTGAATGAAAAAAACTTAAGGGAAAATACAAGGGTAAAAAAACCTTTTTAAAGCATTGAAGTAATGACAAAACAGCAAGGGCCTGTCAGGTTAAATTTTGGATTTCATTCTGAAATACCCAGAAAAATAAGCAGATGTCACGACAACCCAAGCTGTTTTTGCCCTGAAGGGACTTGCCATCTAAACCATTTGGCATTTGGTTTTGGTGATTTCTTGGGGCAAGAGGATAAGAGTCAAGGCCCTGGGTCCAACCAATATGGAGTATGGAGTAAGAAACTATCCTTATGTTATTCCGGGGCCCACGGGCTGTCCCCTAGCATAAGGATGAAGTGGAACTAAATCTACCCCAAACAGAGAAGACAGCCTTGGTACCGAACAAAGCAGGAAAACTAGAGAAAAGGGAAGAACAACTGGATTTGGAGAAGCTGTGACCCAGGACAGCCTTCCTGAAGATTTACAGCCTAGGTTCTCATTGGCTCTCCAGCAGTGGTCTTGATTTTCAGGTGGTTTAGAAGGGAAACGCCCCCAGAGACCAGGCAGAAGCCATTGCAAATCCTCTCTGAAGAGGATACCTTTAGTCCAGGCCTTGGGAAGCCTGCCACCACCTGCCCCCACCCACCACACATGCAAAATCTTTTTGAAAGTATCAAGCTGCACATGATCAAAATACCAAAGAACACAAGAAAACGTGACACCATGCACTAGAGCCCCCAGAAATGACTCTTAGTAGGGACAGATCAGGGAGTACAGACTTGAGATGTTGGAATTATCTGGCACATATTATAATACAAACTTAAAAATAACTGGAGGGAAGAGGAAAATAAGAAGTGGCATTACTGATGTGATAAAGAACCAGACAGAACTTCCAAAAATACAAAATGAAATAACAAAGTTAAAAATTAAGTGTGTGGATTTGCTTGCACATTGGATACAACAGAAAAGAGAATTATTAAGTGGAAGAAGTCAGAAGAAATTATTAGAGTACAATACAGAAAAAACAAAACTAGTCTAGGAACCAGAAACTATTAAAGAAAAATGAACATTGTTTGTATAAAATGATAATCACCATTTCTAACGGCGCTTAAAAAAACAGGGTAGAATTAAAATGCAAAACTGTTGGGAGAAGTTAAATGAGATGAAAAGTCCTGTGTTTCCTGTATTTTCAGGCAGGAAAGTAAATCTACTGATTAAATTTAGTCTTTGATAAGTTGTGGAAACATCCTGTACTTTTATGTAACTACTAAAATAGTATAAACAATGCGGAACTTCCAAATAGTGGAAGGGGAAAAAGGAAAGGTAAAAAGTAACCCATCCAAGAAAAGGTACGAAAGAAGTGGGAAAAAACCATAGAATAGTTGGGGCAAATACAAAGCATAAAGTAAGAGTAGATTTAAAAACAAATATATCAATAATTATATTAAATATAAATATCCTAAATCCTCCAGTTAAAATTCAAAGAATATCAGATCAGCTATGAAAAGAAAACACAAATATGTGTTCTGTGCAATACGCAGGTCTAAACAGTTGAACGTAAGAGAAAGGAAAAGCATATACCATTTTATAGTAACCATAGAAAATCATTGTAGTTGTATTAATAGTAGATGAAATTGACTTTAAATCAAAAGCGTTTGCAAAGATAAATAGGGACATGTCACACTGATGAAAAGATTAATTCATCAGGAAGACAAACTTATTTTAAATTTTAATGCACCTAATTATATGGCCAGAAAATATATAAAACAAAATTTGAAAGAACTCCAAGGAGATAAATAGACCTACCATCATCTCAACAATTAGTACAGTGAGTAGACAAAAAGAAATCCATAAGGACATAGATGATTTAAACAAAGCAATGAACAAACTGGATCTAGTAGCCGTATTTAGAACATTGTACTGAATGTTAATGTATTTTTAAAATGCACACAAAATACTTGCCAAAATTGATCATATATTGGGCCATAAAGTGAATCTTGAGACACTCTAATAATGTAAATCTTTGGAATGTATTCTGGCCGTAACATAATTAAGCTAGAATTTAATAAAATGGTAACTAGAAAAATCCTCACGATATTAGAAAAAAGAAATACACTTTTAAATAACTCACAGTCAAAATAAAATTTAAAAAGAAATAGAAAATGCTTTGAATTGAATATTGGAATGCAGCTAAAGCAGGTAGAGAAAAATTTATATTCTTAAGGCTCACATATTACAAAAAACCCTGAAATTATTGAACTGATCACATATCCCAAGAAGTTAGGAAGTAATAAGTGAGTAAATTTAAGTGGGAGGAAGAAATAATAAGTAGCAGAAGTTAATGAACTAGTAGGCAAACATACAACAGAGAGGTTTAATAAAACAAATATTACATTGTTTGAAAAGGCTGATAAAATTGACAAACCTCTGGCAAAATTAATCATAAAAAAAAGAGAGGAAGTGCAAATATTGAAGATCAGGAACTAAAAAGGGAATATTTTTACAAAGTTGCAGACCATTAAAAGATAAGCCAAGGGACCGGCCCTGTGGCGTAGCGGTTAAGTGCACGCACTCTGCTGCTGGCAGCCCACTTCAGATCCCTGGCGCGCACTGATGCACGCACCGCTTGTCAGGCCATGCTGTGGCGGCATCCCATATAAAAAAGCGGAGGAAGATGGGCACAGAAGTTAGCCCCGGGCCAGTCTTCCTCAGCAAAAGGAGGAGAATTGGCATGGATGTTAGCTCAGGGCTGATCTTGTTAAAAAAAAAAATATATATATATAAGCCAAGAATATTATTAAAAACTTTATGCTAAGAAATTTGCAGTTTTAGACAAAATAGAAATATCGCTGCCTGACATCTGCTCAAAAAGAAACTGCAAACTTAGGTAGGACTGGAGCTGTCACAGGAGTTGCAGCAACGATCAGAGATTATCCACGTGGAGAACTGACCTAGACGGCGTGCTGTTCACTTCCACCAAAATTCAAGGAAGGAAAACTTTAATCTACAAATGCCTCCAGAAAAGAGAAAAAGAAGGAACACTACCATCTCATTTTATAATGCTGGCATAACCTTGACACAAACAACAGGATAAGAAAGGAAATGTACAGGTCAACCTCATTCGTGATTCAAAGACACAAAACCCTACACAAAGTATCAACTCTCAAAACTAGTCCAACAGTACAGAAAAAAGTTAATACATCACAGGCAAGCTAGGTTTACACTAAAGAGTGCAGATCTCATTTAACCTTAGAAAGATCAATTAATGCAATTTACCACAGGAACAGACCTAAGAGAAAATGATATCATTATCTCAATAGACAGAGAGGCATTTGATAAAACTCAACATCCACTCATGAGAACAAAGATAACCTTTTATCAGATCAAAATGGAGAGAAATTTCCTTAATCTAATAAACAGTGTCTGTAAAACCTACAGAAACCGTTTAATCAACCCCACCTCTAGTAAAATAACCGAGGTTTCCATCCTTCCTGCAAGAATGCGAGAAAGCCCTTCCCTCCAGGCTGCTTTGCACGCGGTGTGTGATCCTGGTGTTCTCCTCCCAGCTCTTTCCCTTGGGCAGGCTGGAGCCTGGAAATGATCCCAAGGGGGATCCTTTCAGAGAGTCTATGGAGATTAAAGGGGGAGAATGTGAGGAGTAGATGGAGGGAGGAAGCAGGGCTGGACAGAGAAGGGGAGGGTTTGCAGCCCTGCTGGCTCTTTTCCTCCCTGTAATCCCTGGTCCCTGGGCCTCATGCTCTGACTCTAATGTCCTCCCTGTATTTGGGGTGAACCCTGCAGCATGGCGTGCTCAAAAACAGTGTTGGGGACAGTGCGCATGCAGAGCTTTATTCAATGTTGTCAAGGAAGGATGGGGAGGACGAGACCTGATGCAAAACAAAGAAGATGTGGACGGTAAGGCGTGGGGTGGACGTGGAGCAGTCAGGAGAAGGTGGTGAGAAATAAACTGAGTGTATAAATATTTAGTAGGTGCTCAGAAGACTGTTGAAGAATCAGTGATAGAAAAGGGAAAGAGTTTCCAGGAGCTTCTTGGGATGTCCAGAGAATCAGGCTTGGAGGAATCCGTTAGAAGTGACTAGTTGTCAAAAATTAGTACATTTTTGCATTTTTCTCAATCCATGCAACAAAAACTCCACCCAGGCCAGCCTGGTGCCGTAGTGGTTGGATTTCCATGCTCTGCTTCCAGGACCAGGGGTTCACAGGTTCGGATTCTGGGCATAGACCTGTGCACCCCTTACCAGATGATGCTATGGCAGGCATCTCACATATAAAGTAGAGGAAGTAGGCAAGGATGCTGGTCCAGGGCCAATCTTCCTCAGCAAAAGGAGGAGGATTGGCAAAAGATATTAGCTCAGGACTAATCTTCCTCACCAAAAACAACAACAACAATAACAACAGCAAAACTCCATCTCTGACTTGTTCTGTCTCTCTATAGATTATTTCATTTCTGGCATTTGATCTCATCTTCTTTGTTGTTTTTAGATTACTTTTAGATGACAGTGATGTGCAGTGATGTGCAGCCCCCTTCTTGTATATCACCACCTTCTACCACCCAGTTTCATTTGTAGGAACAGGAATTTCTAGAAGTGAAGACCAACTGTATAACCTCAGTGTTGACTTTTTATATGAAGAATGAATTTTTGTCTTTAGGAATTCCACCGAACTCCTTCCTTCCTACGCGATTTCCATTCTCGTTTTTCCTTCACTATATAAAATGATGTACACCCCATACCTGGTGTTCCATATCAATGTTCTCATCTGACTTCTTGCTTCCAGTCCAAACTCTAGCCCGGGTGAGGGGAGGAGGGTATATGATAGACTCAGGAAAACCTGTGACACGCAGACAATGGGAGCACTGTGCGTGGGGTCCATATGTGATAACCCTGTACCATGGCATCCAGGTGGAAGGTAGACATTCCAATGTGGCCTAATCAGTCATACTATAACCTCAACACTCCTTTCATTGCCTTAAATTAAATAAAAATAAAATAATCCCTTGAAAATATGTCATAGCAAATTCAAAATGCTTGGGGGGTGAGATCTCATTTTGATTAGCCAATAATCCACAAACTTGACTGCTGTCACCACAAATCACCCTTCTAGGGTTCACTGTGTTGAAAGAGCCATTGACTTTTCACAGTCACTGTAACCACTGGGGGAACCTTATAAAGAGAAGACCACTGTGGGCCTTAGATGAAAGATAGAGATGCAAATTCCTGCAAATTATGAGCCTTTCCATTTTTTGAGCTGATATGGGGAAGCCAACTCATAGGACCACTGGAGAAACAGTCCCTAAGGGAAGGGTTTAGACAATACAGATGGAGATGAAATGTCCAAGCCTGGGCAGTTCTTTCATTCAAAAAGATGTGTTAGGTACTTTCTCTGTGTGTGGCCTCTATAAAACACTGGGAGTCAGATGGTGGCCCTGACAAATTTAGTTTCTAGGCCCGAGGAGTGAGACGTACGCTAGCCAAGTACAGACGTGTATAGGATTATGAATGGTGGCAAGTGCTCTGAAGGAAAAACAATTACAAGAGAAGACGACAGGGTAACATGCCCTTTTCTAGAGTAGGAAAGACCTTCCTGAGGAGGTCATATCTACCAGTCATGCAAACGTACAGTTGAAGATGGAAAGTGTTATCTGATATGTTCAAGTAATTATCTTGAGGTAACTGTTACCGCACCAGGTCCGTTTTTGCTCGCTGTCCAGAAAGCCAATCACCGAGATGATGAGATTGCAGAGAGAGAGGGTTTATTAATCACAAGGCAGTGTGGAAATGGGAGACTGAATTTCAAATCCAGTTCCCTGAAAATAGGAACTCAGGGATATTTATGGGGTAGGGGGCAAGGTAGTCTGAAATGATTGGAGGTGAGGAGAGATGAGGTAATTCATGATCTGCACATACGTAGTCAGGCTTGGTGCCTCTTCGTAGGATGCATGTTCACAGAATGGTGGCATTAGCATGCCCTGAGGGTGGAGTGCCAACCTCTTGCCATCAAAATGTCGCTTATCCAACACATGTCAGCGTGGGCCCACTTGAGGGGTTGGTGGTCTCTATCTGGCCTGCAGTGGTCAAGGGGTTTAATTCCTAAAAAAAATAGCTCAAACACCCATTACCATTGTGACCCAGTTTCCAGGGCGATCTTATCTATAGGAACCTAGTGGGAGTCAGATAGCATATTGCCTAAACAGCAGGGTTAACAATGGGTAAGTTTATCATGCAGATTTAAGTCCTTGCCTTCCCTTCTGATAAGTTTCTAGGTAAGGCCATCCTCCTCTTCTTCCTAGTACAGGGAAGAAGATACCTTTACAAATGGAGATTTCCATTACAAATGTAAATGTCTCTTATAAAGGGTAACCAGAACTAAGAATGGGCTTATCAAGGACCCTCCTAGATACCCAGAGATGTCTATGGTAACAGCCTGTTCTGGGGGTGGGTCTCCCATCCCAAACTCCTTTGGTTAGTTAGTGGGGGTGGGGGCCAAAGTGTCTTTCAGGCAGAGACATATTTTGAGGTGGCCAATTCTGATCCCCCATAGTTGCTAGCTGCTTAATCATCAATGGCTAACTGTCTGCGGGTTTCATAACCACATACCCAGAGGTTCTGGAGTGCCTGAGCATTATGAGAAACAATGAGAAATTTGGCCAAAAATTAATTTCTTCTATTTTCCAGGAAATAGGTGGAATTCAAAGGCAATAAACAGAAATGAACAAATAGGAGTCTTTGAAAATTTAAATCTTCTGTTTTACCAAAGGTAACATCATAGCGCAAAAAAGAGTTTTGGGTTGGGAGACAATATTTACAGTGATCTGTTGAAAAGTTGGCACCTAGAATCTATAAAGAAGTCTTTAAAATCCTTAAGGAAAATAAACAATCAAATGTAAATGTGAAAGGGATACGACAACAATTCACAGAAGACCAAACTCAAATGGCTAATAAATATTTGAGAAGATGAAGGGAAGTGGTAATAAAATCCACTATGATTTGCCATTCCATACCTAGTGGACTGACAAAAATCATGAAGCCTTACAATACTCAGTATTGTTGGGAGCATTAACTGGAACAATAACTTTGTGAAGCAACTGAGCAATTTCTAAGACAAGTGAAGGTACACACACACTCTCTAACGCAGCCATTCCACAGTAAGGGTATGCCCTAACATCCACAGAGAGATTCACATCAAAGAATGCTCATTGTAACCTTTTTCTATTAGCAAAAATTGGAAACAACCTGAATTTCCTAAGAATAGCTAAATAAATTGTGTTATTTGCATACATTGGAATGTTATGCATCCATTAAAATGAATGAACTCTACTCCCATGTATCGACATGGAGAAATCTCAAAAATATATCACTGATTTGTTTCTTCCAGGGAGAGAAACAGGCTGACTAGGAGTCAGAGGTTGAGAGGAGTATTTTTACTTCTTTATGCTTTTGGAACCTAAATTTTGCACCAAGTCAATGTATTTACTTTTAAAAAAATACAATTAATTTTTTAAATATTGAATAATAAAATGGTTGCTGAGGGCTGGTATAGGTTAAACCATTTTCTAAAGGTTTGAAAACAGACAAAACGAAGAACGACCAGCTCACTTCTGCACCCCTCACTGTTCCCACAATCCCGACTGCTCACAGTGGAACTCAGACCGAGTCCAGCCTTCCCTGTGGTTTCTACCCCTGCGCCACTACACTGTCTGGGAACCACAGCTCTTGATTTTCTTCATTTATTTGCTTCTGACAATAAAGACAAGAGGCGTAGAAAAATACAGCGAGGACAGGGAGACAGCAGAAGCTACACAAGCGGGGAGAGGCTGGGGCCCTGAGCCCTCGCTCTCCTTCCACCTCTAAGGCAAACGTCTGTTGTGCGAAGCAGCCCCTGCCCTGGGCAGCCTTCCTGGAAAGCCCCGCTCCCCTGGCTGATCTTGACAGCTGATCTCCTTCCTTCTTCAAGACTGTTTACTTCCTTCTGTCTGAAAATTATCACAAGGTTCTGTCTGAGTTAGAACAAGGCACTTAGCTGAAATCTGTTGTAAACATTCTTATAACAAATAGATAAATCAGCTGATGTCTGCAATGTGATCGGCTCAGATCTCTAAGTCCTGGTGTGTCTGAGAACTGACCCTTCCCTTGGGCCCTCCAACTGGAGGATGAGGAATAAGCTTGACTGGTCAGTTGACAGTCTCAGATCACTAGGCCCAGTCTCTTCTCTTGTTATTAAATTCCTCCTCTTTGCCTCCCAAGTGCTTGGAATTTTCCTTCCCATTGGAGGCTGAGCCAGTCTTAAATTTTCTTAGAGAAGCCCAAGGAGAAGAAAATACTTCTTTTCTTATTCCATTGAATGTGTATTGAATGCCCTGACCTTCTCCTGATATCTCATGATCTCTAAGGCCTGGGGCTGCTGTGTCATGACTTCCCAGGTCAGAACCGGGTGAGCATTGACTTATGTCCCCCTGTGCCTGCTCACAGTTCTGTCTCCTCAGGAACCTGCTCTTGCTTCTATCAAGGCCTATGTGCCTTCTAATTGGGTTGATGTTTATGTTTCCTGAGCCTTTGACCCCTTGAGTTGATTTTGAACCTGATACAGAGAAGGAGAAATGTCCTAGGAGGGGGAGATATCCCAAACTCAACTCTTTATGTGACTTTGAACTGTCCTTCCCCATTTTTCTCCCTCAGTTCATTTAAAAGCTTTGTCATTGTCACTCTTGAAGTTCATGGCACTTGTCGTAGGCAGAATCCTAAAATGACTCCCAGTGGCCCCCACCCTTGTATAATCTCCTCATCTCTGAGTGTGGTTGGAGTCTTTGAATGTAATAAGATATCACTTCCATGATTATGTTAGCTTATATGGCAAAAAGGAGATGATCCAGGTTGGCCTATCCTAATCACATGAGCCCTTCAAAAGTAGAGGGTTTTCTCTAGGTGCTTACGGAAGATGAAGTCATAGAAATCCCAGGCATGAGCAGGACTTGATATGCCATTTTCGGATTAAAGATTGAGGGGGCCGTGTGGCTGGAGTGAGGGGAGCCTCTGGAAACAAAGAGATGACGCCTGATGATAGCCAGCGAGGAGATGGGGCCCTCAGTCCTACAACTGCCAGGAACTGAGTCCTGCCAACGTCCTGAATAAGCCTGGCTGCTGATTCTCCTCCAGAGCCTCCAGATGAGAGCCCAGTCTGGCTGACACCTTGACTTTGGCCTTCAGAGACCCTGGGCAGAGAATCCAGTTGAACCGGCCCAGACTTCTGATGCACAGAACTATGAGATAATAAATGGGTCTTATTTTAAGTTGCTAAATTTGTGGTAATTTAGCATTAGAAATAAATAGAAAATTGGTACACAGCAATAGAAAGTTTATACACAGCAATAGAAAATAAATACAGCATTAATCAGAGATATCCGCCTGACAGGGAATGGACATCTTTTTAGGGTGGAGCAAGATGGAGAAAAGAGGAGTAGAAAAAAGAAGACAACCATCACCTCACTTGGAATGTGATCCTGAAGAAATGAAAAATGCCATCCTTTCTTTTCTGTTTTTCTCCTGTGTTAACAGTCTCTCTTTCATCTGAATCTTCTCTTGTTCTCTTCCTTTTCTCCATTTTCTCTCACACCTCAACTGTGATTCTGTATGTGAGATTGTGCGTCAGTGCATGAAGAAGAGACATGGGTTGATCAATTGGGAGGATTACCTTCTGAAGCAAACAAGCTCTCCCTCCTGCTTTATGGTCCAGTCCAAGTTTCTCTTCTGAGAGAAGCCCCGGGAGGATCAGCACCACAGTGAGGTGGGAGCTGTGCGCTACTGAGGGCCCCGTGCAGTAGGAATGGAATAACGATGAGCAGATGATGTTTATCGAGCTCCTATTCTGCATCAGGTACTGTTTTGAGTGCTTTATACGAATTCATTCAATCCTATAACATCCCATGAGGTTGTAGTCTTATTACCACTGATTTACAGTTGAGAACACTGAGGCACAGCCAGGTTAAGGAACTTTTCCAAGGCTGTTTTTAGGTGGTAGTGGAACCAGGATTCTCACTTCAGCTGTCTGGCTGTAGAGTGTGGACACTTAACCACTAGCTGGAAGATCTTTATCCAAGTCAAAGTTCCTTTGGGGAAAACTTAATACATCTCATGTATCCTTGTGAATGACAAGCCCCCCTGAACCTTCTCTGCTCTACCCACATGGTGACTGTCTTCTGGTCCCCTAGAGCTGCCTTGGTCTCAGGACAAGGATGGATCTCCTGCACCTCCTGTGGGTGGTGGTGAGGGGGAGTAGTCTTGAGTGATTTTCTTGTGTCAGGAGCATCCTTGAGCAGCTTTCTGAGTTAAAACTGGGAGAGAAAAGTCTCAGAAAGAAGGTTTTATAGCTCACCAGGCTCCAGGGGTGGCCGGGCCAGGAAGGAGAAACATCAGGTCAAGGAATGAAGGAGAAGATGCTGAGGTGGTGGGTCTGAGGGTCATGGAAACTTGCCACTGCTTGGACCTACTTCCTGAGATTCTGAGGGAGGATGCTCCTGCTGCAGTCCAAGTGCGGGCAGCCGATTATGCCCAGGCAGGTAGTCCAAAGAGATCTCTGCCCCACTCCCCTAACCCAATAAGAAAAACCTCCTTGTGGTCCCAGAGCAGGCTCCTTATCATTGACATCAGACACCATGAGACTATAGATGTTTAGGACATATGGTGAAGAAGTACAATGACAGCTGTCACCACCCAGGGACTTGGTGGGGTGGGGTGGGCAGATTTCCTCCTGTCGCAACCTCATGTATAGTTACATGAGTCTCCTCCCTGTGACAAAACAACCACATCAAAACATCTCTTATAGCCCAAGCTCTAGCTGTGTCCCATTACGTACAGGTTGCAAATCTGAGGTCCGCAATTTTACTCCAGAGTCCACACCCATCTGCCTTAGGAGATGAGTTTTATCACCAACTCTCCAAGCAGCCCCAAAGATTTCCCGGCTCACGTTTGTTGAGAAGGCTGTGAGACTTAGTGTCCTCATTGTTAAAACAGAGGATATTTTTTGTGAGTCACATTGCTAGTTACCTGCCTCATATCCATTTCCCCTTCTTCCTCACTGATGAACCCCAATTTTTCTCAGAGTGGTAGTGTACACAGCTAAACATACTCTATCTCCCAGACTCCTTTGCACATAGGGGTTTACATGTGACATAGTTGTAGCCCATGAAAGTCACTAAGCAGGGTTTCTAGGAGAGATTTTTCAAAGGGCGTCTTCTCTTTCTCTTTTTGTCCCTTCCTTTCATGCCTGGAGAAGGAGTCCTACTTATGACATATGACTGTGGGATAATAACATTGGAGACTTCTCCCTCCCTCTCTCTCCCTTTTACTAGTCTGCTGTCTCCATCACAATGTCTTATTTCCAGTCTGCATTTTTTGCCCGTGGAATAGCTGCTGATGCTCCGATGAAGCCCTCTATTGGACTCACCCTCACATTACGCCTTCCAGAGGAAGTCACCTAATGAGCATGAATCTGCAGAGAGCCCCGGGCTAGGAGGAGACTGCACAGAGAGAGTGATATGTCAGTGCTAAACCAACTGTACTGATGAACCGTGACCAGAGAGAGGGCTCCCAAGCCACTGGGCCTAGGCCATGTTTCAGACTCTGGAACTATGACATGACCCTAGTGTGCAGTCAGTCCCAAGAATGGCTAATAAGGTTAAATTCCCTGCCAGCTGAGATGTATGGCAGGCACAATTCACAATTACATGAATTTATAGAGAGTAAGAGAGGTGATATAGTAAAAGATGCTCTTCCCTTCCAGAGTTTCAGACAGGTGGACACAGGGAACATGGATCCATCTTTAGGGGCCTGAGCCAAGTCCCTTAATCATGGGCTGACCCTGTAATTATTGTGCAAACTGAGTCACTTGAGAGTAAGAGGGGGCACTGCTCACCAGTAAACTCATTTTGGACTGTGTGTGAAGAAGAAATCGACTTCTATTGTGTCAGTCACTGAAATGCTAAAGTTTATCAGAACAGTTACTTTACAGACCAACTTACTTAAGCCTAGTTTTTTCTGACACAGAATACTTTTTAAAATAAAATTATTTTAATAATTATAAAATTTAAAATATTGAGTAAATTAAAAAATAGAAAGAAGAAAAATGTTAGCCTTAATTCTATCAGCCAACTGACCACTGATAACCAATGGATTTCCACCTGAGATTTTTCTGTGTATATTTTTGTATAGGTGTGATCACAATATATTTAGTTTTGAATCCTATAGTTTAAATTATTCAACATAAACATTTCCTTATTTTATTAAAAATCCATTATTGAATCTCATTTTAGAGTCTCATTCATATTTAATAAATAGGCATTTAAGCTATATAAATAATACATAAATGTTGTTGAAAAATTAGGAAAATGGAAAAGTAGGAAGAAAAAAAAGCCTAAAAGAAAACTATGTCTATAAGCAAAAATTTGATTGTAGTATATACTGCTCTGTAACCTGTTTTTGACATAAAGATACCTGGCAAACATTCTTCCATGTGACAAAATGTAATCCTATCTCATAAGTTTAAGGTTTCCATAGTGTTCAGTCATGTATAACTTTTTAAAAGCTTGTCCCCAAATTAGTGCTGAACATTGGCATTGTTTCTATGATTTGACTTGTGTAACAAACCTATAAGAAATAACCTTGTCCACTTTTCTCCGTGTGGTTGATGGCTAGGTCATAGATTCCTTTCCTCCTTTTTTGTAGGACCTTTGTGTACCAATGTGAAAATGCCATTTTCTCAATGTCCATACTGAATCTCAGTATTATCATTTTTGTAAATCCTTCCCGATCGGATAAGCAAAAAATTATTAACATTGTAATTTGCATTGATTAATTAGTGAGTTTTATTTTTTTCCAAATGTTTATCAGCTTTTAAAAACAACTTGCCCATTAATATTCTTAGTCTAGTTTTCTTTGTTTTGTTTTCTTAGCCTAGTTTTCTAGAGCCGTGGGCAATGTTGATGTTAAGGGCTGCAGAATCCGTAATGTGCATGGGTCATATTTTACCCTTTTTCTGTTTTGAACATTAATATTGATTCCAATTTGTGGTCCATAATTAAATAATGGTGTGAAGAACATCTTTATGAATAACACACACACACACACACACACACACACACACACACAGACACACTTTAGAGCTCATATAGGAATAAGTCCTAGAAATAAAAGTCAGTAGATCAAGAGAGAGAATTAGATGTAAACTGACTTAGACACCATTTTAAGGCAACAGGTACCATCAAGAGCAGCCCAGTCTTCCTGATGCTACAGGCATTATAAGGTAACAGTTTTTCTTCCTAATGTGTGTGATACTATGTCAAGTGCTCCTATCAGGTGTGAAGGGAACTGACCCATCAGGAGCTGTCCTTCGAGGCCATAGCCTGTGCCCCTGGTAGCGGAAGTCCTTGTCCACTCTCTCGCTGGATCTGGCTTACACCCTGGGGCTCCGTGGAGCTCCTCATGGCTGACTTTCTGGGATCTATATTTCTTCTGAGTGACGGCTTCTCCTGAGAGTGTCCTTTTTTCTCCTGTGACCCAAAATTGTCCCCTGCCTCGTGCACCCTCTATCGATCGCTTGCTCATCTCCGCATGTGCATTCAGCCCTTCTCTCACCTGTGCTTCTGCCGGTGCTGTGAGGCCCAGGGAAGACTTGGCAGATGGACGGTAGTGTGTGAAAAATAAGCTTTTGGTTGCTTTTCACCTTATTTCTCAATGTGCTGGATTTTGCTTTTCACAGGCATGTGATTTATTTGTTATTCTTTTCAATGAAGTTGCTTCTCTTTTCGATGTTGGTCCCAGTTGTCAGTGTTTGTCCAGCTCTTGTGAATTTGGCGTGTTCTGTCACAGCCGACTCACTGGTGGGGCTGTTTGAAGGATACAAGATCCTAAAAGAAGGTCGTCTGGGTCACAATGAAGGGTCTTGCGCTTAAAATGTGGCATTTTGTGGGTTTGTGGACTGAGGGTCATGCGTTCTACATATAAATAAATAAAGATAATGCTGCCCCGGTTCCCTCCTCCCTCCCTCCCTCATCTCCAGACATGGGCTCCACTGAGCACAGATTGGAAACCTCAGGACCTGTGGGTCTCCCAGTCTCTTCCAATTTCACACTGCCTTTCTGGAATCAAGAAGATCACCCATGGGAAACTGTAATGTGCAATACTGACAAAACACAGAGAATCTAATTATTTTTAAGACAAGATTTCCGGTGGATTCCAAATACAGATCCATCTGCCAAACTGAACTGCCCTGTGGAAAGGGAGTAACCAGGGGAATTTAGAGGAAATTTCCCCTCACTGTAAGCTTCCCAGTGTCAAGGACAGAGCCTGTTATGTGCCTGGCCAAAGAGAGATCAACAATTGATCTATCGATAGATGGCAAAGTGGTATTTTCCAGCCCACGGCCATGGAGCCCTCAGGCTCACAAAGCTGCCATAACCCAGGTTGCCATCAGGGGGAGTCAGGTCAGTCTGAAAGGGGCTGAGGCTGCTGAGTGACTCCGCAGGCCGTGGTGGCTGAGCCCCTGGGGGATGCTGGGCTGGATGGAAGGCCTGAATTTTCTCTGTTCAGGTGGGAAGTGGGTACTGGCTCCTCTGATAGGCAGCAGGTGGGCTGACAGCTCTGGTGTCATGAGGACAAGCAACAGAGGAGAATTCACATGGGGCTCTGGGAACTCTGTTAGGGAGATGGGAGAGGCTGGCTTGAAACAGGGTGGGCCGGAAGGGAAAGGAGCTGGTGGTCAGGGCAGTCAGATAGAAAATGGGCTGGTGTGGGACGGTCAGCCAGGGAGAAGGTTGACTGAGCTCAGTGCTGGGCCCAGAGCAGGGCCGGGAATGGGACCTGAGTGAGGCTGAGGGCCATGGAAGGAGGGTCTGTGCTTCCTGAACTGCAGATGGTCCTGGCTGTGGCAGAAGCCTTCTGCCCATGGAGAGAGAGGCCCTGGAAACAGGAGACTCAGTGCCCACCGCGTGGCGCCCTGGTCTCCTGGGTCCCTGGAGTTACTCCCCTTCCACTGACCTGCTCCTCTCTCTGCTACATTGTTGGGGGCTGATGATGGTGGTGGCTTAGAGAAGGTAAGAAACTTCTAAGGCCCAGAGAGGATCACTTTTAGGGGGAGGAATTTGTCCTTTTTAACGGTCAGCCTTCAGACTCAGCCCTTGCATGTGGACTGGAGCCTTCACTTATCTTTAGGCTGCAATTTGGTGGGGACACTGCTGGTTAGATTCAAGGCCACAGGGATCCAGGGAGGGCACTGTGTGGAGCAGCTGAGGGCCTGGGAAGGCGGGGGAGGTGGGACTGAAAATCCGTTGCTCAGGCCTGTGGCAGAGCCAAGGCAACAGGGGAGCCCTGGGTGCAGTTATCCAGCCCCTTCTGAGATCAACTGCACCCTGGGCTCCTCTCCTGGGCAGGAGTGAGGGGATAGAGGACACCAAGAAATGTAACTGGTTCTTAATTTGGGTCCAGGTACAACTCCCACTACTGTAGCCTGTTCCTCTGTGCTGTCCTTTCCTGAGTTGGAGTGAGGAATTTTAATTACTTATCTTCTGTAGCTTCACATCCTGTGCCAAATGCCTTTCTATGAGCCACCCACTTTCCAGGTGATAAGGGAGAGGCTCATATCTACTAAACCTTTTAGTGAACACCCTTCATTCCTGCCATCCTTGTTAAGTGTCTTGCAGCTTCGGACTTGTTAGTCTAGGTTTGGGATGGGAGCTGGGGTCTAGAAAGTTCTTGGGCTCAAATTGAGGAAAATCCCTGACTGTACTGGGCAGAAGGATCAGGAGTACAGAGGATTTTGTGAGGTGGGCTGAAGCCTCCAGAATGGGGATGGTCACTCACCTGTCCCAGCCTCGGGGGGCAGAAGAAAGGCTAACAAGAGCAGGAGTGGCTGCATCTTCCCTGAAGGTCTGCCCAGGTCAGAGCTGCTGGTATTTCGTCCTTCCAGACACAGAGCCCAGAGGGGAAGGCAGGAGGGGTGGCTCAGCACCTCAGAGACCTCCGAGACCTGTGCTCCTCTCTGTTTCCTGTGTCATCATGGAAAGTGGTTTGTCCAAGTTCTCTGGCTGGAGTAGGTGACAGTAGCACTGTCACCACACTTGCAATTCCTGTTTTGAGTCACAAGGTGGAAGCAAGAAGAAAGAACAGAAAGCGAAGCCTGTGCTGTAGCCAACAGAAGAGCTGGAACTCAGAAGAATCATGAATCAAGAATGTCTCCAGTTCCCAACTCTTGGCTCTTTTCCATCCTGGTGAAGTCATGAATGATTATTTAGCAAGCTAGTTCCGGGGAGATGAGCAACATGGCTCCTGCCCCTGAGAAGCTGGCGGTTGGCTAGAGTAGACTGAGAATCTTGGTTAGAGTACTGGATCATAAGCTCTGTGGTGGGGGTTCCACTTGGAGGTGCGAGATAATGGCTGGCCCTGCCTTAGGGGCATGTAGAGCTGGACACACCCAAACAACCCAAATGGTAACCCCACTTCCTCTCTGACCACCATTCCAGCCTCTTATTTTGGAATATTCAGAATGCCCTCTTTAAATGTAAATGTTCTGTGATAAAGAGAGCTTCTCTTATCCCACAATTTTCAGCAAAAATCCAGGACTTGGATTTATTGGACCAACAGAAACCATCATGGGTCCATCAGAATTGAGTAGCCTGATTGGTTTATGCTTGGGTCATTTAGCACCCCTGGAGCTGAGATGAGGACTGTTCCACCAAAATCATAGTGCCTGTTTTCTGGGGAGGGCATTCTCCTAAAGGAATGATGGTTACTGTTGCCAGGTGATGGGGAAATCGATGTTGATCATCCTAATAATTACTATCCACTCAGTATTCTCTGTCCAAGGTCCAGTGAAGCCTGGCTTTGATGTCCCTGGGCCTAACAATCATAAATGTTTGCAAACAGATTATCCCAACACTCTCACGAATATGAGGACAGATGAAGGAGTAATGGAAAATAAGGCACTATGCGTTCCCAATCCCAATTCTGTTAAAGCAACAGCATCTTATGAGTACATAGAAAAAGACAGGAGGACAACATGCTTAAACATTAACGGTGATGATCTCTGGACGGTGGAATTCTCAGGAATTTTAATGTTCTTACTGATATATTTTGCCCCTAACTATCTTTCCATGATGAATATGTATTACTTTTCTACCCAACATACATTTTCCCATAGTTGAAGCACACTCATTAATGGCAAACATTCAGCAAATCACTTCTTTCCAGTCTAGCCTTCTCTAAGGTGGATGTTCTAAAAATGAGATTACTTTTCTGAATTCATTCTTATGTAAAATGAGATTATTAAAAAATAGAAGGAAAAAATGCTCAATAATCTATAGGCTATAGGACATTTTGATGAATAAAGGAGGAATCATTGATTTTCCCTCTAGAGATGGAAGTTTATTAAGTCCCTGACAGCCTCCCCTCCACCCCCCTCTGCCCAGTCCACTTCTGGCCTCTGCCCCAAGAAGATTGACAGATCAATCCTGGGGGCGCCTCAGTCTGGTCCCTGCAGTCTGAAGTGTTCTTTTTATCCAGGGCAGAAAGCTTGAGATCCTGGTGAAGACACGTGGAGGTTTCCCACTCGTTTTTCCAAAGGAGACAATGCCCTGGGCCACATTGTTACACACGAGAGGGCCTCCAGAATCCCCCTGTGGATAGAGAATGGACAAGTCTCAGTCAGACCCCTCTGGTTCCCCCCTTCTCAGCTTCATTTTCTCCCTGGTCCTCTCCTGCCATCTTCTCAGGGCCCAGCTGTTCAAAGGGGTAGTGGCTGAGTGGTCATCATTCACTTAGGCTGTGAGTATCACAGGGGGGGTAGGTGGATCCTCTGTGATCTACCTGCACCATGAGCCTGTGTCCTGGCTGTATCCTCTCTCCAGCTCAACCCAGTCCCAGGCCCTCCTCCTGTTGTCCAATGGACAAAGGCCAAGAGATTGGCTTGAGGGAGATGCCTGGGCCCCACATGCTCGGAATAGGAAGCCTCCTCCCATAAGTGGACTCTTGTCCACCATTGGCTGTGGGGTGGGAGAAGGCATGGCCATGTCACTCCAGCATCACTTTGTCCCTGGGGCAACGCTGGGAAGACGCTTGTCTCCTTACACTTGCAGTGGCCTTCTTGTCCTTAGGGTTCCCCATGCACAGCTGGATGGAGTTGTTGTAGTTTTTGAAGAGGTCCTTGCACTTCTGTTCATTCTGCACTTCCAGATCCACCTCCTGGAGTGTGGCTGGCTTTTTGCCACTTTCCAGTCTTCCCCAGCCTGCCACGCTGCACACCTGCCCTGGCCTCACCCAGTCCTGGCTCCGTGGCAGAGCGATGGTTTTCACAGCCCAGTTGAGTTGAGCCTTATCTCGCAGCTGGTCAGAAAGGTGAGAGATGGCAGTTCAGGTCACGCCCTCCATCTGGGCTCAGAGCCAGGGGTGAGGGTGCCTGTAGTCCCTGCCTGGTGTCTCCCAAGCCCCCTTCTATTACATTCACCCAGGCAGAGCAGACAGGCTGGAGGAGAGGAGGGGACTGAGACCCTGAATGAGCTGTGTGCTTCCTTGTAACCCCTGTGAGTGCACCTGAAAGTCAGCAAGATGGTACCTTCAGTAGCATGATGTCGTTGAACTTGGAATTATTATTATAATCCTTGTGAGGGAAAGCTTTGAGTACAGGAATGATCTGCTGGCTGTTTTCTGCTTTGCTGATATTGTGAGCTCCCAGGATGACTGTTATTTCTCTATAAAGAAAGTGGGATTTGGTAAGTCACAGGGGCTACACTCAGTCTCTGAAAGGCAGGTTGAAGTTGCAGCCTACACACCTGCAGCTGAGTCAGATAGGGAGGAAGGGAAAAGTGGGCAGTGTGGCCTTTCTTTGCTGTGCAGCAGTGACCCAGCCTAGTTCTTCAGCAGCCTGCCTGCCACCCAGTTCTCTGTCCATATGCTCTATACCTTTTTCCCACTTTGTCCTGGCCTGAGCAGATCAGATGGCTCTTTAATTAGTCATTGGTCTGTGTGCTCAAGGACCTTCCTGAGTTACAGGCCCTGGGACGGTACTAGGCATTCCCAGGAAGTAAGGACTCATTTGGTCCAATGAGTCCTTGGACTCATTGTGGAGTACATAGTGAGTGGAGTACACATACGTGGAGTACACACATACCCCACAAATTCTTGTTAGGTACATGAATGAACAGTCCTCAAATTTGCTTTGATCAGACAAAGTGCTCATTTGGTCCAAAAGACAAGGTGCTCCTTACCTTCCAGTACAGTGAGCGGCTGTCAGCACGAAGTTGTCCCGTACCAAGAACCCTCCACAACTCTTCCTGACTTCTTTGCCACTGTTGGAATGTACAAATGCCATGTAGGGCCGGGAGTGTGGTCTGGCCTCTCTGCCCCATCTGATCTCCCCTGAAAGAGAAAATTGCCCTGGATCTCTGTGTTCATGAAAAGAGAGGACCGGCACTGCAGGGTGGTCTAAACCCATAGGATGTTCAGACGCTGGGGTGGTTGTAGTGTCTTCAGGGCCCCAACACAGTAAGGTGGGGCTGCAGGCTTCAGTGGGCAGCATGGTGGGCTTGCAGCATGCCGTGTCTCCTGGCTTTGTTCTCAGTTTCCTCCTGAGGAGATGAGGAGCTCAGCCCTTGCTCTGGATCAAACACACTTCATATACTTGTTAAGGGCACTGTGCTAGGAGACCTGGAAATTACTCTCTCTGACGTACCCTGGCTGCTTCTTTGTCCCAAGCTTCTCAGAGCCCCTGTGTCCTGCTTACTTCCAGGATGGGTCTGGTCTGAGACCTGAGCATTATGAGCTCATGGAGCAGAGTACTCTGGCTTCTCTCTCTCCCATCCTGGGTCAGGCACATAGTACATAC
This sequence comes from Ceratotherium simum simum, assembly GCF_057802395.1. NCBI lineage: Eukaryota > Metazoa > Chordata > Mammalia > Perissodactyla > Rhinocerotidae > Ceratotherium > Ceratotherium simum. The sequence goes on along the minus strand of NC_141902.1, from coordinate 23,489,263 downwards.
CCCGCAAATGCTTGTTAGGTACATGAACGAGTATTCCTCAAATCTACTTGGTAAGCATCTGGGGAGGAGCAGTCCTAATCTGAACTCCAGAACAGATTTATATTTCTGAGACATTGAGCTCTCAGGACAAAGAGGGCAGATACAAAGCCTGGGAAATCAGAGTGAGATGAGGAAATGGGGCAGAGGGGCCCTGGGTGGGAGCCAGTCTCCACTAGGGCTGTGGGAGCAGTGGCAGGGAAAACTCTGATGGCTCAGTCAGGTTCTGGGTATCTGCCCTGGTAGAGCTGAGTGGCTCAAGAGAGTGGGGACTGGGAGGGAGACATCTAGGAACCTGAGTATAAGACAGTTGCTTCATTCTTGATCCAATTGTTAGCTCCTGGGATGGATAACCACTCTTAGCTCTGGAGAATGGGAAGTTATATCCCCCATTTTCAGCTTTCCCCTCCACCAGGATCATGTGCTATCCTAATAGTAAGTCACTTCCCAGGTGACAGGAATGGGATCCATGGAAGGGAGAGGAGCCACCAGTTCTCTTGGGCAATAGCTTTGTTTTCTATAATTTCTCCACACTGCATAATCAGCAACAGATCTAGCGTTTTGCAAATTTCTGAGAATAGACTGAAGCAAGGCAGGATCATAGTGATAGCCTCAGTGGGACACTGTGGAAGTGTCACTGTTGGAAGAAGCCAGGCCTCTGAGGATCGACATGTGCACTTACCTCCTTTAGCCCTGGAGGGTAGGAGATTGGTCAACAACAACAGAAGCAGCAGCATCTTCTCTGAAAGGCTGATCTGGTCTGAAGAGGTGTGTGCTTTCTCCTTCCAAGCTTCTCAATCATAAAGGTGAAGGAAGAAGGGGCAGGCTCAGTGACCACCAATTTCCTCCTAGTTCTATTGATTCTCAAGATAAGAGCTTTCGTCATATCCTTCCCCTCACACAGAAAGGGCCATGTGGTGAGGGCTTTGGAAGAACCACATTCTTAGGCTGTTGATAGCATGCCTATGTTCACCAGGAGAAAATCCTGGACTCTTTGAATAGAAGAAGAGGGTGTCAGGAGCTTTGGCATTAGCCAGAAATGGTGTCCCCTTATCCCAGGTGAGATCTTCCAAGAGCATGAATATGACCCCACCATGCCTTGAATTTGTGATTAGGCAACTGTCTGCTTCCTGAAATAGCATGCACATATCCAATCCTACTCTTTGTAGAGCTTCATTTATTTCATAGCCCAAGAGTTGTGTTTTTTTTTGGTATAACTGCAAAAGTACCAAGCACTGGTCTCTGCTAAAACACACTAGCCAAGAGCCTAGTCCTCCACCAACTTCTTGGTAGTTTCAGACAGCTGCAAACTCTTGGGGATGGAAGTGAGGAGCAGAGATTGGGGTGAAGTGCAGATGGGACATTGATGATGGTACTAGGGAGTGAAGGTAGTGACAGAATAGGAGAGTTTGGGAGGAGGGGTTTGACAGACAAATACACTTGAGTTCATTGTGTGGTCCCAGGTCACCCTGATGAAGCTAATGTTGTTCTCAATTTCTTGATATTTCAAAGGTTTGAAAGACCCTGCTAGGAAAAGTATTTTGGGGGTATGCAGATAGAGACTGAAAGAGGAGAAACAAAGCTTTGCCACTCATTCTGAGTTTCCTTGGTCACCCCTGTTGCACCTGGCCCAGGAAATCTGGTGCCCCAGTGAAGACCATGTTGTAGGCAAAGGTTCTGCTCCCCGAAGCTCCCTTTCCCTGGTGAGGAACCTGGTGTAGTTGTTCTCACAGTTCTCTGTACACAGGTGCTTGAGGGCTGTCAGCTTTTGGATGGGAAAGTTTCAAGGTATGATGCTACTAAGAATACAAGTAGTCAGCCTGACAGTTTAGATTGCTTCTCTTTGTTCTTTGAATTTATTATAGACATGAGAAGACTTCTGACATCTTATCTCAAACTGGGCATAATGCTTATGCTGCTCTTGCGTCTGTTGGATCAGTCATTGCCCAGAAGGTGGAGCATGTCAAGTATCTTCTCATTTTCATTCTCTGTCCCAGACGTGACAGTTGCTTATAGGGGCCATCACTGTTCTCCTACCTTTGATGACTTACGCCTCTCCCCACCTTCAATCTGGAAACAAGTATGTTTAGCAATATCGAAGTGATTTACTAAATAAAAGTGGGTTAACATGTTGGATTTTTAAATATCTATAAAATAATATCTATGAATTTCTGGAAGCATCGAAAATCAAAGATGATGGAATATAATTTTGGCCCAAAGCAGGTGTTTATCATTTGAATGCGTCTTGTCACATAGAACCATGAGAGTTTTCACAAATTCCATAGCTGGTTTCTTGTAGATTTGGCTGTGCTATCACATTTTTCTGTTCGATAATTTTCTTCTGAGCTATTGGGACACACCTTGGGCTACACGTCCACCCCACAAATGGCTCAGGCCCCCTTTCTTCCAGGGTTCCCCGTGGATCCAGACAATAATGGCAGGCAGTTGCCTCTTTCTTCTCTCCTTCTGCCCCTCTATGGGGTGACTGATAGCTGTTTCTCCTTGCTGCTGGGAAATCTGCTAAGGAAAGAAGACGGCGTTAAGGATCCTGGACCATTAAGCACTCTCAGGTTCTTGCCCTGCCACAGTCATTACCCCAGTGCAATACCATTTCATCATCGTTTCTCTCATCCTAAGGTCTTACTTTTACACAGGTAGATGGGGCCAAGGTTGCCATCAGGTACTAGCAATCTATGAGGAAGCAAAAGAGGCTAAACCCCTCCTGGTGAGGACCGAGGGGTGGGGGTGCTGATTGCCATCCCCTCTCTGGCTCCAGCCTTGGTCCCACATCTACTGGGTCAGAACACTCCCCTTAGTGATTTGTCAGGCCTTTCTCTTGCCCTTTTCCATTGCTCGTTGGCCTGACTAGCAAACATTGGTGATCTGAAGTGGAGTTATCTCCTTGGATACCCATAGATTTTTCTAAGTGTTACAAGATTCTCCCAAAAAAAGAAAAGGGAATTTTTAAAATTCATGAAGAGGATAGGATCCTGAAGTTAGGAAAGAGTTTACAAACCAGATAGGATTAGCTTTTCATAGGAACCCTCCTCTGAGGAAAACCAACATGTGATGTATTTCAAAACTGCTCACTGAGATTAAACCAGTCTTTCACACGTGACCACAGCAGGAGCCCACTAAACTGTAGTCACTGAACTATTTTCTGTGATTTTGTGAGGTAAAGAATAACTGCCAAAACGGCAGGGCCGTGACAAGGGAAAATAGTTCTAATTATGTCTCTCACAAGAGAGACTGAATCAAGGTTGGTTGAATAAATATGGATGTAATATCCTGACTTCTATCTTTGGTTACAGCAGGCCAAGTTATTTGGACCAACCCTTTGAATGAAAAAAATTTAAGAGAGAAAAACCTTTTTAAAGCATTGACGAACTGACAAGACAGTGAGGGCCTGTCCCGTTAAATTTTGGATTTCATTCCGAAACCGAGAAAGGTAAGGAGAAGTCAAGACAACCCAAACTGTCTTTGCCCTGCCGGTATTTGCCATCTAAACCATTTGGCCTTTGGTGTTGGCAATTTCTTGGGGCAAGAGGGATAAGAGTCAAGGCCCTGGGTCCAACCAGTATGCAGAGTCAAGTAAGCAACTCTCATGTTAATCTGGCGCCCACGGGCTGTCCCCTAGCATAAGGGTGAAGTGGAACCAAATCTACCCCTGACAGAGAAGATAGCCTTGGTACTGAACAAAGCAGGAAAACTAGAGAAAAGGGAAGAACAACTGGATTCTGAGAAGCTGTGACCCAGGACAGCCTTCCTGAAGATTTACAGCCTAGGTTCTCATTGGCTCTCCAGCAGTGGTCTTGATTTTCAGGAGGTTTAGAAGGGAAATGCCCCCAGGGGCCAGGCAGAAGAAATTGCAAATCTTGTCTGAAGAAGACACCTTTAGGCCAGGGCTTGGGAAGCCTGCCACCACCTGCCCCCATCCACCACACACAGAAAACCTTTTTGAAAGTATCAAGCTGCACATGATCAAAATACCAAAGAACACAAGAAAACGTGACACCATGAACTAGAGCCCCCAGAAATGACTCTTAGTAGGGACAGATCAGGGAGTACAGACTTGAGATTTTAGAAGTATCTGGCACACATTATAATACAAACTTAAAAATAACTGGAGGGAACAAGTAGATATGAAGTGTCATTACTGATGTGATAAAGAACCAGACAGAACTTCCAAAAATACAAAATGAAATAACAAAATTAAAAATTAAGTGGCTGGATTTGCTTGCAGATTGAAGACAACAGAAAAGAGATTTAAGTGGAAGAAATATAAGAAGAAATTATCAGAGTAAAATACAGAAAAAACAAAACTAGTCTAGGAACCAGAAACTATTAAAGAACAATGAACATTGTTTACATAAAATGATAATCACAGTCTGTAACAGTGCTTAAAAAATAGGGTAGAATTAAAATGCCAAAAGCTTTGGAGAAGATAAATGAGATTAAAAGTCCTGTGTTCCTTGTATTTTCAGAGAGGAGGGTAAACCTACTGATTAAATGTAGTCTTTGATAAGTTGTGGAAATATCCTGTACTTTTATGTAACTACTAAAATAGTATAAACAATGCATAACTTACAAATAGTAGAAGGGAAAAAGGAAAGGTAAAAAGTAATCCATCCAAGAAAAGGCAAGAAAGAAGAGGGGAAAAAAACCCATAGAATAGTTGGGACAAACAGAAAGCATAAAGTAAGAGTACATTTAAAAGCAAATATATCAACAACTATATTAAATGTAAGCATCCTGAATGTGCTAGTTAAAAGTCAAAGAATATCAGATCAGCTGTGAAAAAAACATAAATATGTGCTCTGTGCGATAGACAGGTATAAAAAGTTGAAAGTAAGAGAAAGGAAATGGATATACCATATTTATAGTAACCATAGAAAACCATAGAAAACCATTATATGTGTATTAATACCAGATGAAATTGACTTTAATTCAAAAGTGTCTGTAAAGATAGAGTCATTTCACAATGATAAAAAGATCAATTCATCAGAAAGACAAAATGATTTTAAATTTTAATGCACCTAATTGTATGGCTAGAAAATAAAATGAGAATTGAAAGAACTCCAAGGAGATAAATAAACCTACTATCATCTCAAGAATTAGTACACTAAGTAGACCGAAAAAAAAAAAAATTCCTTAAGGATACATACGATTTAAACAAAACAGTGAACAAACTGCATCTAATAGAGATATTTAGAACACTGCACCCGATGTTAATATATTTTTAAAATACACACAAAATATTTGCGAAAATTGGTCATATATTGGGCCATAAAGCGAATCTTGAGACACTAAAAATGTAAATCTTTGGAATGTTTTGTGGCCATAACATAATTAAGCTAGAAACCAATAAAATGGTGACTAGAAAAATCCACATAGTATTAGAAAAAAAGAAATACACTTTTAAATAACCCACATGTTAAAATAAAATTTAAAAGGAAATAGAAAATGTTTTGAATTGAATAATAACAATAACAGTACTTTTTAAAAATTGTGGAATGCAGCCAAAGCTGGCAGAGAAAAATTTATAGTCTTACAACTCACATATTACAAGAAACTGAAATTATTGAGCTGATCATAAATCCCGAGAAGTTAGAAATTAAAACGTGAATAAATTCAATCAAGTTGAAGGAAGAAATAAAAGAAGTAGCAGAAGTTAATGAAAGAGGAGGCAAACAAACTACAGAGAGCTTTAATAAAGCAAATATTAATTATTTGAAAAGCCTGATAAAATCGACAACCTTCTGGAGAAACAAATCATGAAAAAAAGAAGTGCAAAAATTTAAGATCAGGAACTAAAAAGGGAATATTTTTACAAAGCTGCAGACCATTAAACGAAAGCCAAGAATATTATTAAAAACCGTATGCTAACAAATTTGAAATTTTAGACAAAACAGACATATCGCTCCTGACACCTGCTCAAGAAGAAACTGCAAACTTAGGTAAGACTGGAACTGTCACAGGAATTGCAGCAGCGATCAGAGATTATCCACATGGAGAACTGACCTAGATGGCGCGCTGTTCACTTCGACCAAAATTCAAGGAAGGAAAACTTTAATCTACAAATGCCTCCAGAAAAGAGAAAAAGAAAGAACACTACCGTCTCCTTTTATAAGGCTGGCATAACCTTGACACGAACAACAGGATAAGAAAGGAAATGTATGGGTCAACCTCATTCGTGATTCATAGACACAAAACCCTACACAACGTATCAACTCTCAAAACTAGTCCAACAATACAGCAAAAGGTTAACACATCACAGGCAAGTTAGGTTTTCACTAAGAGTGCAGATCTCATTTAACCGTAGGAAGATCAATTAATACAATTTACCACATGAACAGATCTAAGAGAAATATCATTATCTCAATAGACAGAAAGGCGTTTGATAAAAATCAACATCCACACATGAAAACAAAGATAAGCTTTTATCAGTCCAAAATGGAGAGAAGTTTCCTTAATCTAATACACAGTATCTGTAAAACCTACAGAAACCATTTAATCAACCCCCACCTCTAGTAAAATAACCGAGGTTTCCATCCTTCCTGCAAGAATGCGAGAAAGCCCTTCCCTCCAGGCTGCTTTGCACGCGGTGTGTGATCCTGGTGTTCTCCTCCCAGCTCTTTTCTTTGGGCAGGCTGGAGTCTGGAAATGATCCCAAGGGGGATCCTTTCGGGGAGTCTATGGAGGTTAAAGGGGGAGAATGTGAGGAGTAGATGGAGGGAGGAAGCAGGGCTGGACAGAGAAGGGGAGGGTTTGCAGCCCTGCTGGCTCTTTTCATCCCTGTAATCGCAGGTCCCTGGGCCTCATGCTCTGACTCTGATGTCCTTCCTGTATTTGGGGTGAACCCTGCACCATGGCATGCTCAAAAACAGTGTTGGGGACAGTGCACATGTAGAGCTTTATTTAATGTTGTCAAGGAATGATGGGGAGGACGAGACCTGATGCAAATAGAGAAGATGCGGACTGTAAGGCGTGGGGTGGACGTGGAGTAATCAGGAGAAGGTAGTGAGAAATAAACTGAGTGTATAAATATTTAGTAGGTGCTCAGAAGACTGTTGAAGAATCAGTGATAGAAAAGGGAAAGAGTTTCCAGGAGCTTCTTGGGATGTCCAGAGAATCAGGCTTGGAGGAATCCGTTAGAACTGACTAGTTGTCAAAAATTAGTACATTTTTGCATTTTTCTCAACCCGTGCAATAAAAACTCCATCTCTGGGGCCAACCTGGTGGCGTAGTGGTTGGGTTTCCATGCTCTGCTTCCATGGCCAAGGGTTCACGGCTTCAGATGCCAGGTGTGGACCTGAGCACTGTTATCAGGTGATGCTGTGGTAGGCGTCCCAGATACAAAGTAAAGGAAGGTGGGCAAGGATGTTGGTCCAGGGCTGATTTTCCTCGGGAGGATTTGCAACAGATATGAGCTCAGGGCTAATCCTCCACACCAAAAACAACAACAACAACAGCAACAACAAAACTCCATCTCTGACTTATTCTGTCTCTCTTTAGATTATTTCATTTGGCATTTAATCTCATCTTTGCTGTTTTTAGATTACTTTAGATGATGTGATGTGCAGCCCCCTTCTTGTATATCACCACCTTCCACCACGAAGTTTCATTTCTAAGGAACATGGCTTTCTAGAAGTGAAGACCAACTGTGTAACCTCAGTGTTGACTTTTTACAGGCAGATTGAATATTTGGCTTTAAGAATTCCACTGAATTCCCTCCTTCCTATGCGATTTCCATCCTCGTTTTTCCTTCATTACGTAAAATGATGTCCACCCCATACCTGATGCTCCATATCAGGGTTCTCATCTGACTTCTTGCTTCTAATCCAAACTATAGCCTGACTGAGAGGAGGAGGTTATGTTATAGACTCAGGAAAACCTGTGACAGGCAGACAATGGGAGCATCATGAATGGGGTCCACATGTGATAACCCTGTGCCATGGCATCCAGATGGAAGGTAGACCTTCCAATGTGGCCTAATTACTCATGATATAACCTTGACACTCCTTTCATTACCTAAATTTAATAAAAATAAAATAATCCCTTGAAATTGTCATAGAAAAATGCAAACAGCTTGGGGGTGAGAGCTCATTTTGATTAGCCAATAATCCACAAACTTGACTGTGTTACCACAAATCACTGTTCTAGGGTTCACTGTGTCGAAAGAGCCATTGACTTTTCAAAGTCACTGTAGCCACTGTGGAAACCTCATAAAGAGAAGGCTACTGTGGGCCTTGGACCAAAGACAGAGATGTGAATTCCTGCAAATTGTGAGCCTTTCCATTTTTTGACCTGATACGGGGAAGCTAACTCATACCACCACGGGAGAAACAGTCCCTAAGGGAAGTTTTTATACAATACAGATGGAGATAGAATGCCCAAGCCTAGGCAGTTCTTTCATTCAAAAAGATGTGTTAGGTACTTTCTCTGTGTGTGGCCTCTATGAAACACTGGGAGTTAGATGGTGGCCCTAATAATTTAGTTTCTAGTCTTGAGGAGTGAGATGTACATTAGCCAAGTACACACACGTGTATATGATTATGAATGGTGGCAAGTGCTCTGAAGGAAAAACAATTACAAGAGAAGCTGACAGGGTAACATGCTCTTTTCTAGAGTAGGAAAGACCTTCCTGAGAAGGTCATATGTACCAATCATGCAAACGTACAGTTGAAGATGGAAAGTGTTATCTGATATGTTCAAGTAATTATCTTGAGGTAACTGTTACCACACCAAGTCCCTTTTTGCCTGCTGTCCAGAAAGCCAGTGACGGAAATGATGAGACTGCAGAGAGAGAGGGTTTATTAATCACAAGGCAGCCAGTGTGGAAATGGGAGACTGAATCTCAAATCCGGTTCCCTGAAAATAGGGTCTCAAGGATATTTATGGGGTGGGGGCAAGGTGGTCTGAAATGATTGGAGGTGAGGAGAGATGAGGTAATTCATGATCTGCGCATTCCTAGTGAGGCTTGGTGCCTCTTCGTAGGATGCATGTTCACAGAATGGTGGTATTAGCATGCCCTGAGTGTGGAGATCCAACCCCTTGCCATCAAAAGGTCGCTTATCCAACACATGTCAGCGTGGGCCCACTTGATGGGTTGGTGGTCTCAATCTGGCCTGAAGTGGTCAAGGGGTTCAATTCCTGAAAAAAATAGCTCAAACACCCATTACCATTGTGACCCAGTTTCCAGGGAGATCTTATCTATAGGAACCTAGTGGGAGTCAGATAGCATATTGCCTAAACAGCAGGGTTAACAATGGGTAAGTTTATCATGCAGATTTAACTCCTTGCCTTCCCTTCTGATAAGTTTCTAGGTAAGGCCATCCTCCCCTTCTTCCTAGTACAGGAAAGAAGATATCTTTACAAATGGAGATTTCCGTTACAAATGTAAATGTCGCTTATAAAGGGTAATCAGAACTAAGAATGGGCTTACCAAGGACCCTCCTAGATACTCGGAGATGTCTATTGTAATGGCCTGTTCTGGGGGCAGGTCTCCCATCCCAAACTCCTTTGGTTAGTTAGTGGGAGTGGGGGCCAAAGTGTCTTTCAGGCAGAGACATATTTTGAGGTGGCCAATTCTCATCCCCCATAATTGCTAGCTGCTTAATCATCAATGGCTAACTGTCTGCGAGTTTCATAACCACACACCCAGAGGTTCTGGAGTTCCTGAGCATTATGAGAAACAATGAGAAATTTGGCCAAAAATTAATTTCTTCTATTTTCCAGGAAGTAGGTGGAATTCAAAGGCAATAAACAGAAATGAAAAAATAGAAGTCTTTGAACAGTTAAATCTTCTGTTTAACCAAAGGTAACATCATAGCGCAAAAAACAGCTTTGGGTTGGGAGACAATATTTACAGCGATCTGTTGAAAAGTTGGCACCTAGAATCTATAAAGAAGTCTTTAAAATCCTTAAGGAAAATAAACAATCAAATGTAAATGTGAAAGGGATACGACAACAATTCACAGAAGACCAAACTCAAATGGCTAATAAATATTTGAGAAGATGAAGGGAAGTGGTAATAATATCCACTATGATTTGCCATTCCATACCTAGTAGACTGACAAAAATGATGAAGCCTTACAATACTCAGTATTGTTGGGAGCATTAACTGGAACAATAACTTTGTGAAGCAACTGAGCAATTTCTAAGACAAGTGAAGGTACACACACTCTCTAACGCTGCCATTCCACTGTAAGGATACGCCCTACCATCCCTAGAGAGATTCACGTCAAAGAATGCTCATTGCAACCTTTATATATTAGCAAAAATTAGAAACCATCTAAGTTTCCTGAGAATAGCTAAATAAATTGTGTTATTTGCATACATTGGAATGTTATGCATCCATTAAAATGAATGAACTCTACTCCCATGTATCGACATGGAGAAATCTCAAAAATAGGTCATTGATTTGTTTCTTCAAGGGTGGGAAACAGGATGACTGGGAGTCAGAGGTGAGAGGAGTATTCTTACTTCTTTATGCTATTGGAACCTAAATTTTGCACTAAGTCGATGTATTTACTTTAAAAAAAATACAATTAATTTTTTAAATGTTGAATAATAAAATGGTTGCTGAGGGCTGGTATAGGATAAACCATTTTTTAAAGGTTTGAAAACAGACAAAACGAAGAACGACCAGCTCACTTCTGCTCCCCTCACTGTTCCCACAACGCTGACTGCTCACAGTTGAGCTCAGACCGAGTCCAGCCTTCCCTGTGGTTTCTACCCCTGCGCCACTACACTGGCTGGGAACCACAGCTCTTGATTTTCTTCCTTTATTTGCTTCTGACAATAAAGACAAGAGGTGTAGAAAAATACAGCGAGGGCAGGGAGACTGCAGAAGGTACACAAGCAGGGAGACGCTGGGCCCCTGAGCCCTCGCTCTCCTTCCACCTCTGAGGGCAAACGTCTGTTGTGTGGAGCAGCTCCTGCCCTGGGCAGCCTTCCTGGAAATCCTCGCTCCTCTGGCTGATCTTGACAGCCGATCTCCTTCCTTCCTCAAGATCGTTTACTTCCTTCTGTCTGAAAATTATCACAAGGTTCTGTCTGAGTTAGAACAAGGCACTTAGCTGAAATCTGTTGTAAACATTCTTATAACAAATAGATAAATCAGCTGATGTCTGCAATGTGATCGGCTCAGATCTCTAAGTCCTGGTGTGCCTGAGAACTGACCCTTCCCTTGGGCCCTCCAACTAGAGGATGAGGACTAAGCTTGACTGCTCAGTTGACATTCTCAGATCATTAGGCCCAGTCTCTTCTCTTGTTATTAAATTCCTCCTCTTTGCCTCCCACGTGCTTGGAATTTTCCTTCCCATTGGAGGCTGAGCCAGTCTTAAATTTTCTTAGAGAAGCCCAAGGAGAAGAAAATACCTCTTTTCTTATTCCGTTGAATGTGTATTGAATGCCCTGACCTTCTCCTGATATCTCATCATCTCTAAGGCCTGGGGCTCCTGTGTCATGACCTCCCAGGTCAGAACTGGGTGAGCATTGTCTTGTGTGCCCCTGGGCACGCTCACAGTTCTGTCTCCTCAGGAACTTGCTCTTGCTTCTATCAAGGCCTATGTGCCCGCTAATTGGGTTGATGTTTATGTTTCCTGAGCCTTTGAGGTGATTTTGAACCTGATACAGAGAATGAGTAATGTCCTAGGAGGGGGAGATATCCCAAACTCAACTCTTCAGGTGACCCTGCACTGTCCTTCCCCATTTTTCTCCCTCAGTTCATTTAAAAGCTTTGTCATTGTCACTCTTGAAGTTCATGGCATTTGTCGTAGGCAGAATCCCCAAATAAGCCTCAGTGGCCCTCACCCTTGTGTAAATCCTCCCTTCTGATTGTGGTTAGAGTCTGTGGATATAGTAAGATATCACTTCCATTATTATTGTAGCTTATATGGCAAATGGGAGGTGATCCGGGTAGGCCCAACATAATCACATGAGCCCTTCAAAAATAGAGATTTTTCTCTGGATGGTTACGGAAGATGAAGTCACAGAAATCCCAAGCATGAACAGGACTTGATTTGCCGTTTTTGCATTAAAGATTGATGGGGCCATGTGTCAGGAGTGAGGGCAGCCTCTGGAACCTGAGAGCTGCCCCCTGATAAAAGCCACTGACTTTCGGATGACATGCCTACCCAGACTAGGGAAACTAAAGAAAAAATAAACAAGTGGGACTTTATCAGATTAAAGAGCGTTTATAAGACAAATGAAACCAGAATCAAGATGAACAGACAACCAACCAGCTGGGAGAGAATATTTGCAAAACATACATCTGACAAGGGGTTGATCTCCATAATATATAAAGAACTCACACAACTGAACAACAAAAAAACAAACAACTCGATCAAAAAATGGGCAGAGGAAATGAAGAGACACTTCTCCAAGGAAGATATACAGATGGCCAATAGACACATGAAAAGATGCTCAACATCACTAATCATCAGGGAAATGCAAATCAAAACAACACTAAGATACCACCTCGCGCCCGTTAGAATGGCTATAATCACCAAGACAAAAAACAACAAATGTTGGAGAGGATGTGGAGAAACAGGAACCCTCATACACAGCTGGTGGGAATGCAAATTGGTGCAGCCTCTATGGAAAACGATATGGAGATACCTCAAAGAATTAAAAATAGAGATGCCCTATGATCCAGCCATCCCACTACTGGGAATCCATCCAACGAACCTGAAATCAACAATCCAAAGAGGCTTATGCACCCCTATGTTCATTGCAGCATTATTCACCATAGCCAAGAAGTGGAAGCAACCTAAGTGTCCCTCGACTGACGATTGGATTAAGAAAATGTGGTATATATATACAATGGAATACCACTCAGCCATAAAAAAAAGACAAAATCGTCCCATTTGCAACAACACGGATGGGCCTGGAGCGTATTATGTTAAGTGAAATAAGCCAGAAAGAGAAAGACAAACACTGTATGATCTCACTCATATGTGGAATATAAACCAACACATGGACAGAGAAAACTGGACTGTGGTTACCAGGGGCAATGGGGGTGGGGGGTGGGCACAAGGGGTGAAGGGAGTCATATATATGGTGATGGACAAACAAAAATGTACAACCCAAAATTTCACAATGTTAGAAACCATTAAAACATCAATAAAAAAAAAAAAAAAAGCCACTGAGGAGATGGGGCCTTCAGTCCTACAGCCACCAGGAACTGAGTCCTGTCAACATCTTGAATCAGCTTGGCAGCTGATTCTCCTCCAGAGCCTCCAGATGAGAGCCCAGCCTGGCTGACACCTTGATTTTGGCCTTCAGAGACCCTGGGCAGAGAACCCAGTTGAACCTGCCCAGACTTCTGATGTACAGAACTGTGAGATAATAAATGGGTTCTATTTTAAGTTGCTAAATTTGTGGTAATTTGTTACACAGCAATAGAAAATAAATACAGCATTAATCACAGATATCCACGTGAGAAAAAACGGACAACTTTTTAGGGTAGAACAAGATGGAGAAAAGGGAGGAGAAAAAGAAGACAACCATCACCTCACTTGGAGTGTGATCCCGAAGAAATGAAAATGATATCCTTTCTTTACTATTTTTGTCCTGTTTTTCTCTGTTTCAGGTGAATCTTCTCTTTGTCTTTTCCTTTTCTCCGTTTTCTCTCACACCTCCATTGAGATTTGGTATGTGAGATTGTACGTGTAGCCTGCGTGAGTGCGTGAAGAAGAGACAAGGGTTGATTGATTGGTTGGATTACCTTCTGAAGCAAACAAGCTCTCCCTCCTGCTTTAAGGTGTGGTCCTGCATTCTCTTCTGAGAGAAGCCTTGGGGGGTCAGCACCCCAGTGAGGTGGGAGCTGTGAGCTATTGAGGGCCCCATGCAGTAGGAATGGGATAATGATGAGCAGATGATGTTTATCAAGCTCCTTTTCTGCATGAGGTACTGTTTCGAGTGCTTTATATGAATTTGTTCAATCCTATAACATCCCATGTGGTTGTAGTATTATTATCACTGATTTAAAGTTGAGAACACTGAGGCACAGCCAGGTTAAGGAACTTTTCCAAAGTTGTTTTTAGGTGGTAGTGGAACCAGGATTCTCATTTCAGCTGTCTGGCTGTAGAGTGTGGACACTTAACCACTAGCTGGAAGATCTTTATCCAAGTCAAAGTTTCTTTGGGGAAAACTTAGTATATCCCATGTATGCTTGTGAATGGCAACCCTGAACCTTCTCTGCTCTACTAGCATGGTGACTGTCTTCTGGTCCCCTAGACTTGCCCTGATCTCAGGACAAGGATGGATCTCCTGCACTTCCTGGGGGTGGTGGTGAGGGGGAGTAGCCTTGAGTGATTTTCTTGTGTCAGGAGTATCCTTGAGCAGCGTTCTGCCTTACATTGGGAGAGAAAAGTCTCAGAAGGAAGGTTTTATAGCTTACTGGCCTCCATGAGTGGCTGGGCCAGGAAGGAGAAACATCAGGTCAAGGAATGAAGGAGAAGATGCTGAGGTGGTGGGTCTGAGGGTCATGGAAACTTGCCACTGCTTGGACCTACTTCCTGAGATTCTGAGGGAGGATGCTCCTGCTGCAGTCCAAGTGCGGACAACCAACTCTGCCCGGGCAAGCAGTCTAAGGAGATCTCTGCCCCATACCCCTAACCCAATAAGAAAACCCTCCTGCTGGTCCCAGAGTATGGTCCTCATCATTGGCTAGGAGACACCATGAGACTATAGATGTTTAGGACACTGTGGTGAAGAAGTAAAATGACAGCTGTCACCACCCAAGGACTTGGTGGGGTGGGGTGGGTGGATTTCTTCTTGTCATAACCTCAGGTCTAGTTGCATGAGCCTCCTCCCTGGTGACAAAACAACCACATCAAAACATCTCTTACAGCTCCAAGCTCTAGCTGTGACCCATTACATACAGGTTGCAAGTCTGAGGTCCGCAATTTCACTCCAGAGTCCACACTCGTCTGCCTTAGGAGATGAGTTTTATCACCATCTCTCCAAGCAGCCCCAAAGATTTCCTGGCTCACGATTGTGGAGAAGGCTGTGGGACTTCATGTCCTCACTGTTAAAACAGAGGATATTTTTTGTGTCTGACATTGCCAGTTTTCTGCCCCATATCCATCTCCCCTTCTTCCTCGCTGAAGAACCCCTATTTTGCTCAGAGTGGTAGTGTACCCAGTTAAACATACTTACCCTCCCAGACTCCTTTGCACATAGGTGTTTACATCTGACAGAATTCTAGCCCGTGAAAGTCATTAACCAGGGTTTCTAGGAGGGATTTTTCAAAGGGCATGTTCTATTTCTCCTTTTGTCCCTTCCTTTCATGCCTGGAGAAGGAGTCCTACTTATGACGTATGACTGTGGGATAGTAACATTGGAGACTTCTCCCTCCCTCCCTCTCTCTTTTACTAGTCTGCTCTCTCCATCACAATGTCTTATTTCCAGTCTGCATTTTCTGCCTGTGGAATAGCTGCTGATGCTCCGATGAAGCCCTCTATTGGACACACCCTCCCACTGTGCCTTCCAGAGGAAGTCACCTAATGGGCATGAACCTGCAGAGAGCCATGGGCTAGGAGGAGACTGCACAGAGAGAGCGATCTGTCAGCTGTGAATCAACTGTACTCATGACACATGACCAGAGAGAGGGGTCCCAAGCCACCGGACCTGGGACGTGTTTCAGACCCTGGAACTATGACATGACCCTAGCGTGAAGTTAGTCCCAAGAATGGCTAATAAAGTTAAATTCCCTGCCAGCTGAGATGTAGGTCAGGCACAAGTCACAATTACATGAATTTATAGAGAGTAACAGAGGTGATATAGTAAGAGAGGCTCCTCCCTTCAAACATTTGAGGCAGAGGAACAGGGGGAACACGGATCCATCTTTAGGAGACTGAGCCTGGTCCCTTAATCATGGGCTGACCCTGTAATTATTGTCCACACTGGGACACTTGAGAGTAAGAAGGGGCACTGCTCACCAGGAAACTCATTTTGGACCGTGTGTGAGCAAGAAATATACTTCTATTGTGTCAGTCACTGAAACACTGAAGTTTATCAGTTAGAACAGTTAGGGTTATCTTCATGAAGACATGGACCAATTTACTTAAGCCTACCTTTTTCTGACACGGAATATATTTTAAAATAAAATTATTTTAATAATTATAAAATTTAAAATATTGAAAAAATTAAAAACTAGAAAGAAGAAAAATGTCAGCCTTACTCTACCAGCAAACAGACCACTGATAACCAATGGATTTCCACCTATGATTTTTCTGTGTATATTTTTGTATAGATGTGATCACAATATATTTAGTTTTGAATCCTATAGTTTAAATTATTCAACATAAACATTTCCTTATTTTATTAAAAATCTATTATTGATTCTCGTTTTAGAGTCTCATTCATATTTAATAAATAGGTATTTAAGTTATATAAATAATATATGAAAGTTGTAGGAAAAAATAGGGAAATGGATACATAGGAAGAAAAAAAAAGCCTAAAAGAAAACTACGTATATGAGCAAAAATTTGATTGTAGTATATACTGCTCTGTAACCTGCTTTTGACCTAAAGATACCTGGTGAACATTCTCCCGTTCACAAAATGTAATTCTATCTCATAACTTTAAGTTTCTATAGTGTTCAGTCATGTGTTACTTTTTAAAAGCTCATCCTCAAATTAGTGCTGAACATTGGCATTGTTTCTATGATTTGACTTGAGTAACAAATCTATAAGGAGTAACCTTGTTCGCTTTTCTCCATGTGGTTGACGGCTAGGGCAAAGACTCCTTTCCTCCTTTTTTTAGGACCTCTGTGTACCAGATGTGAAAATGCCATTTTCTCAATGTCCATACTGAATCTCAGTATTATCACTTTTGTAAGTCCTTCCCAATCAGATAAGTAGAAAATTATTAATATTTTAATTTTGATTGATTAATTAGTGAGTTTTACCTTTTTCCAGATGTTTATTAGTCTTTTAAAATAACTTGCCCATTAATGTTTTTAGCCTAGTCTTCTAGAGCCATGGACAATGTAGATGTTAAGAGTTGCAGAATCCATAATGTGCATGTGCCATATTTTACCCTTTTCCTATTTTGGACATTAATACTGATTCCAGTGTGGGGTCTATTATTAAATAATGGTGTGATGAACTTCTTTATGAATAACACACACACATACACACACACACACGCACACTTTAGACCTCCTGTAGGAATCAGTCCTAGAAATAAAAATTACTGGATCAAGAGAGAGAATCAGATGTAAACCGACTTGGACACCATTTTAGGGAAACAGGTCCCATCAAGAGCAGCCCAGTCTTCCTGATACTACAGACATTATATGGTAATAGTTTTTCTTCCTAATGTGCATCATCCTATGTCAAGTGCTCCCATCAGGTGTGAGGGGAACTGACCCACCAGGCACTGTCCCTCGAGGCCACATACCAGGGCCTCTGGCGGCGGATGTCCTTAGCCACTCTCTCGCTAGCTCTGGCTTACACCCTGGGGCTCCATGGAGCTCCTCATGGCTGACTCTCTGGAGTCTCTATTTCTTTAGTGTGACGGCTTCTCCTAAGAGGGTCCTTTTTTTGGGCCTGCCCGGTGGCATAGTGGTTAACGTTCCCATGCTCGGTTCCAGCAGCTGCTGGTTCACCAGTTCACATCCTGCGCGGGGACCTACTCACTGCTCAACAAGCCATGCTGAGGCGGCGTCCCACATAGAATAGTTACAACCCTACAACTATGATACACAACCATGTACTGGGGCTTTGGTGAGAAAAATGAAAAAGAGGAAGATTGGCAACAGATGTTAGTGCAGGGCCAATCTTCCTCAAAAAAACCAAAACCAAAACCAAAACGAAAGCATGTCTTTTTTTTACTGCTGTACTGCTGTGACCTGAAATTGTCCCCTGGATCGTGCACCCTCTATCGTTCTCTTGCTCACCACCACACGTGCATTCAGCTCTTCTCTCACTGTGCTTCTGCTGGTGCTCTGAGCCCCAGGGACTTGGCAGATGGACAGTAGTGTGTGAAAAACTTTTGTTTGCTTTTCATCTTATTTCTCAGTGTACTGGATTTTGCTTTTCATAGGCATGTGATTTATTTGTTATTCTTTTCAATGAAGTTGCTTCTCTTTTTGATGTTGGTCACAGTTGTCTGTGTTTGTCTAGCTCTCCTGAATTTGTTGTGTTCTGTCACAGCCAACTCATTGTGGGGGTGTTTGAATGATACAAGATCCTAAAAGAAGGTCGTCTGGGTCACAGTGAATGTGAATGTCACATTTCACGTCTTGCCTTGAAATGTGGCATTTTGTGGGTTGGTGGACTGAGGTCCATGCCTTCTACATGTAAATAAACAAGATAATGCTGCCACGGTTGCCTCCTCCCTCCCGTTCTCCCCTCCGGACATGGAATCCACTGAGCACAGATTGGGAACCTCAGGACCTGTGGGTCTCCAAGTCCCTTCCAATTTCACACTGCCCTTCTGGAATCAAGAAGATCACCCACGTGAAAGTGTAATGTGCAATAATGATAAAATACAGAGAATTTAATTATTTTCAAGACAAGATTTCCTGTGGATTCCAAATGCAGATCCATCTGCCAAACTGACCTGCCTGGTGGAAGGGGGGGAACCAGGGGAATTTAGAGGAAATTTCCCTCATGTAAATGTCCCATTGCCAAGGACAGAGCCTGTTATGTGCCTGGCCCAAAGAGAGAGGTCAACAATTGGTCTATGGATGGATGGCAAAGTGGTACTTTCTAGCCCAGCAGCTCTGGAGCCTTCGGGCTCATAAAGCTGCCATAACCCAGGTTGCCAGCAGGGGGAGTCAGGTCAGTCTGAAAGGGGCTGAGGCTGCTGAGTGACTCCACAGGCTTTGGTGGCTGAGGCCCTGGGGATACTGGTGGATGGAAGGCCTGAACTGTCTCTGCCCAGGTAGGAAGTAGATACTGGTTCCTCTGATAGGCATCAGGTGGGCTGAGAGCTCAGGTATGACAGGGACAAGCAATAGAGGAGAATTCACACCGGGCTTTGGGAACTCTGTTAGGGAGATGAGAGAGAGGCTGGCTCAAAAGAGGGTGGGCTGGAAGGGAAAGGAGCAGGTGGCCATGGCAGTCAGATGGAAAACAGGGGCTGGTGTGTGATGGTCAGCCAGGGAGGAAGGTTGACTGAGCTCAGTGCTGGGCCCAGAGCAGGGCAGGGAATGTGACCCGAGTGCACCTGAGGGCCATCGAAGGAGCATCTGATCCTCCATCTAAACTGGAGATGGTCCTGGCTGTCCAGGCGGGGAGAAGCTGCCCCCACTGGAGAGAGAGGCCCTGGTTGTTACTCTACTTCCACTGCCCGGCTCCGTTCTCGGCTCAATTGTTGGAGGCTTGGTGATGGCAGTTGGCTTAGAGAAGGAAAGAAATTTCTAAGGCCCAGGGAGGGTCGTTTCTTGGGGGAGAAGGTTGTCCTTTTATACTGTGCAGCCTTTAGCCTCAGCCCTTGCAGAGGGCTAAGCACCACAGTGGTGTGACTGAGAAACTAGACAGCATGGGGTTTGAGGGGAAGGAGGGCTGAGGGAGAAAGGAGGAAGTACAGCCCACAGTTCACAGCAGAGGGCAGCCGGGAGCAGTGTTGCTGCATATTGAAAGTGGTTCCATGAATCAGTGGATTTCAGTCATATTCGCACTGGAGATCCATTTATTATGGCCCTGCCATCCCACTGCCTACCCCCTTGGGATCCTGCCTCTGCCCCAGAAAATATGGTCAACACAGAAGAAGGGCAGCCTCAGGCCTGCTGTTAGAGGGGCTTCATTGTTCTCTTTATCCAGGGCAGGAAGTGTGAGACCTTCATGAAGACTCCTGGAGGGGTCCCATTACTTTGTCCACAGGAGAAAGTACCCTGGACCACGTTATTACAGACGAGGGGGCCACCGGAGTCACCCTGTGGGCAGAGAGAAGAAGGACTGACCTGGCCTCCTCTGGGTCCTGCCCTCCCCACCTCCTGGGGGTGGGTGGTCTCTGATAGGCGGCTGCGTGGAAGGTCAGGGTCAGGGCAGCCTTGTCACCTCCCTTATCCCGGGGCTCCAGCCTGGCTCTGACTGTTCTTCGCAGCTCCACCCAGGCCAAGGCTTTCTCTCCAGTCCTCAGGGAAATTTTGCTGAGATCTCTGCTGTGGGCTGACTGATCCTTCCTCACCCTGCACCCCTGATCCGCTCAAGGGAAAAACTAAAGACTGGATTCGTGGACCCAGGCTGCCCAAGCTCTCAGGCTGAGGCATGAAGATATGGCCACTCCCATACCCCAGAGCTCCCCAAGGTCCTCTCTCCCGGGGTCTCTCTAGGTTGATGGTGGAGACCTTACCTTGAAGCTGGTCTTCTTCTTCTGGGGGTCCCCTACACAGATCTGGGAGGCCCTGCTGTAATAGCGTTGGAAGCGGGATTCACACTCATGATCCTGCTGCCTGGTCAGCTCCCCCTCTGAAGCGTGGTTGCTACAGGGCCCATTGAGACTCTCCCCCAGCCGGCCACACTGCACACCTGTCTGGACCTCACCTGGGCCTTGCCCCTGGGCAGGCTGAGGGACCTTACAGCTGCAGTCTGCTTGGCCTTTCTCACCAGCTGATGGGAAGAGGCAAGAAAGTCCAGCTCAGCCAATGGCCTCCTGGGCCTGGACACCGCGATGGGGCTGCACTGTCTTCCCCCTCCCCCGAGCCACTTGGGACTAGTCAGGCGGCCAGTATGGGAAGGAAAGAAAGGACAGGTCACAGTGGGAGAGGAAACAATCTGGACCCAGGAGAGCAAGAGCAGCAGGGAGGTTTCCTTACCTTTAGTAATAAGATGTCGTTGGAGAAATTCTTATAGTCTGGGTGGGGGATGGCTCTTCTCACAGGGATGACCTGCTGGGTCCTCTCCTGCTCCTGGATGTTGTGGGACCCCAGGGTTACGTTGACTGAGCTGCACAGAAAGCAGAGTGGGAGTGTGGGGCGTGTGGAGTCAGGGGAGATCCAGCCTAAGAGCCATGAAGCCCTGGTGACAGCCAAGGCAGGGCAGGGCTGCAGCTAGGGAAATTGAGGCTACAGGAGGGCCGGGCGCTGAGTGTCTCTGTACCCTGTTATTCTCAATGACACTGAGGTTAGGGCTTCTGGAAAATTTCTCTTGGCCTCAGTCAATATTGTGAAAATACTCTGAGTTTGCATTTTGACCCTAAAGCAGGCTTTCATCCTCCACAGCTGCCCTCTTGGCCAGTGTGGTCTCTCAACTGGGCCATTAGCTCTCACCTCTGACCTCTGACCCCAAAGCTTACCTGTCCTATTTGTCACTTTCCATCCCCCAGTCGTGCTCTCAGCTAGCTCCTCTGATGAGCTCTCGTGACCTTGAGTTACCAGGAGCCAGGGGAGTTCCCCTGGGCTGCACGCCTGGACAGAGGACAGGGTCTCTGTGGGGGTCTCAGGAGGTGTCAGTTGTCTGTGGCCCCTCAACTTCCCCAACAGTGAGCAGCTGTCAGAACCAAGTCCTTTCACGGGAGGACACCGCCACACCTGTTCTTTCTCTCCTTAACCAGAAACTGAACAAACGCCATGTAGGGGTTGGAATGGGGCTTGGCCTCATGTCCCTGATGATGTCCTCTGAAGGAAAGACTGGAAGATGGGCTTTCTGGGAGCGGCCGTGGACTACAGGGAAGGTTTCGAAAGGTGGTGATTGAGGGTAGGGTCTACAGTGCCCTGCAGACTCTGGACGAGAGAGCTCCCGGGTTCTCCTTGCAGCAGAATAACCTTCTCTGAGCATGAAGCCTCAGAACCCCTGTTCTGAGGGGGGGACAGTGCTTGTTCTCCACGTCCTACTTCAGACAAAGTATGGAGGAGTTAAAATCTCTCTTCATGATGGTGAAGCCCTAGGGATCCTGGACGGGTCTCCCCTGACGGCTTCTGTCTCAGTGAGTCTCCTGACCCCTCTGAGCCTCTGCTAACACTGTGATTGGTGCCTTGTTCTAATAATCTGTCCGTGAGCCTATGGAGTTGGATTTTCTAAAATCGTCACGTCCTAGCATCTAACCCATCCTAGGATCTCAGTAACCATTTTTGGCTGTGTGAATGAATGGCCTTCACTCAGCTTTAGGCTGAGGTTTGGTGGGGATAGTGCTGGTGGGACTGGAGGCCACAGGGATGGGGGAGGGCACTGTGTGGAACAGCCAAGGGTCTGGGAATGCAGGGGGAGGTGGGGCTGAAAATGGGCTGCTCAGGCCTGCTGCAGAGCCAAGGCCACAGGGGAGCCCTGGGTGCAGTCATCCAGCCCCTTCTGAGATCATCTGCACCCTGGGCTCCTCTCCTGGGCAGGAGTGACGGGGTGGAGGGCACCGAGAAACGTAACTGGTTCTTAATCTGGGTCCAGAGGTAACTCCCAATACTGTAGCCCGTTCCTCTGAGCTGCCCTTTCCTGGGTTGGAGTGAGGGATTCTAATTTCTTGTCTTTTGTAGCTTTACATACTCTGCCAAATGCCTTTCTATGAGCAACCCACTTTCCAGATGATAAGAGAGGCTCATACCTACTAAATCGTTTAGTGAACACCCTTCCTTCTGGCCATCCTTGTTGAGTGTCTATGCAGCTATGGACTTGTTAGTCTAGGTTTAGCATGAGAGCTGAGATCTAAAAAGTTCTTGGGCCAAAACTGAGTAAAATCTCTGACTCTGCAGGGCAGAAGGGTCAGGAGTACAGAGGGTTTTGTGAGATGGGCTGACGCGTCTGGAGTGGGGATGGTCACTCACCTGTCCCAGCCTTGGGGGGCAGAAGAAGGCCAACAAGAGCAGGGGTGGCTGCATATTCCCTGAAGGTCTGCCCAGGTCAGAGCTGCTGGTGTTTCTTCCTTCCAGACACATGGACCCCGAGGGGTAGACAGGAGGGGTGGCTCAGGACCTCAGAGACCTCCTAGACCTGTGCTCCTCTGGGTTTCCTGTGCCATCATGCAAGGTGGTTTGTCGACATTCCCTGGCTCGGGATAAGTGACAGTAGCACTGTCATCACCACACTTGTGCTCCCAGTACTGAGTCACAAGGTGAAAGCAAGAAGAAAGAACAAGAATGTGAAGCCTTTGCTGCAGCCAGCAGAGAAGCTGGAACACAGAAGAATCAAGAATGTCTCCATTTCTCAGCTCTTGGCTCTTTTCCATCCCGATGAAGTCATGAATGATTATTTAGCAAGCTGGTCTGGGGAGATGAGCAACATGGCTCCTGCCCCTGAGAAGCTGGCAGTTGGCTGGAGTAAACTGAGAATCTGTGGTTAGAGTATAGGATCATAAGGGCCGTGGTGGGGGTTCTGATTGGTGGTGGGAGATAGAGGCTGGACCTGCCTTAGGGGCATGTGCAGCTCCACACATCCGAACACCCCTAATGATAACCCCACTTCCTATCTCACCACCAGTCCAGCCTCGTATTTTTGGAATATTTGGAATCCCCTCTTTAAGTGTACATATTCTGCGAAAAAGAGAGCTTCTCTTATCCCACCATTTTGAATAAAGTCCTAGACTTGATATTCATTGGACCAAAACAAACTCTCATTGAGTCTATCACAGTTCAGGGGCCTGATTGGTTTATGCTTGGGTCATTTAGCATTCCTGGAGATGTTGATCAGCCAGTAGTGGGTCCCTGCGCCCCAGCAACCTGAGTCTTATGATGATAGGTCCAAGAATATCTTCATTTTCTTGGCTCTCTTTTGACCATCAGGATGATCATTTACTGAGGCCCCTTTCTGTGTGAGACTTAGGGGTATTGAGATGAGTTTCCTTGCTTCTGGACGAGAGGACAAAAGCCTCAGTGATCAGACAAGGGTGGTGAGGGCCCTGGTTAGAGGCATGGACAGAATAGTGTGGGAGTAATGTTGAAGAGGACTTGTTCCAGCTAGTAAAGAACTGAGTGGTTCAAAACAACAATGACGTTGATTTCACCCATGAATCTGCATTTTGGTCCGGGTTTAGTGTGGATAGCTCCCTGCTGCTCCCCTTGGTGTCAGGGGAGGCTTGACGCCTGGAAGCCGGGATCACCTGAAGGCTCGCTCACACACGCCCGGTGGTTGGTGCTGGCTGTCTCCTAGGCACGTCAGTTCCTCTCCATGGGGGCCTCTCAAGTAGTCTTGTGCACGGGATTCCTCGCCACAGGATGGTTTGCTTTCTCAGAGTGAGCTCCTGCCGGAAAGTGAGCCAGGCAGAAGCTGTGTTCTTTTTATTACGTAGACTTTGAAGTCATATGGCATCCATTCCACCATCTTCCACTGCTTGAGCCAACAAAAACCCCCAACCAGATTAAAAAGGAAAGGGTGTAGACCCCGCCTCTCAGTGGGAGGAGTGTGAAGTCCTATAAGAAGAGCCTGTGGGATGGGAGATACACAGGGGCAGTCATAGCAAGGCACAGTCGGCCACACTGCTTTAGGTGCGTATAGAGTTGGTCAGAGGAGTTGAAACCACTGATCTCTCTAAGCCTGGGTCATAGCCTTTGATCAGTTGGAGTCTGCTCTGTCCACACCACGTGTCCTGAGAATGGAAGAGGACTGGTTTTCCCCAAAGTTATTCTCCTTATTGAATTACTGATACCACGTGGTGTGGGAACAGATGCCAGGGAGCCAAAGCAGTGTTCTCACAGCACTGCCCAGAGAGCCACATTTCTGATGTCCCAGTACCGTTTGCTGAACGAGTTATCCTGATCACCTCCCCATAATGGAAAAAGAGGAGAGAGTTGTGGAATTGAATACATTGTTTGTTCTAAACATCTTGTTCCCAATTCTCTTAAAAAGTGATAGAGCCTTAGTTAAAGAGACTGAGCACAGTGTCAGTGGTGACTCTTGCAGGGGAGCCACAGTGAGCCAGAGCGAGGAGTCCCAGCCATGCCTGTGCGGGGTGAGGAAGGTGCTCAGGCCAGGCCTCCCTCCTGTGTGGACACTCTCCTCACCTCACATTGGCTCGAAACCCTGCACTGGGCAGTGCTGCTTGGGGTGTCCGAATACAAGTGAGGTGAGGATGGCAGCCCAGTGCAGGGAGCTGATGCCCAAGTGGGGTGAGGAGGGTGTTCACACAAGGGGCTGGCCTAGTAGGTGGTATCAGAGCTCAAGTGGGGGACAGGGGCCTCTACAGGGGTGCAGTCTGGTGCAATTTGTCAGAGCAGGCTGATTAGAGTGAGGTGGGCATTGGCATGAAGGGTGTGCCAGTGTGGAATGCCAGAGCCTGCGTGGGGGAAGGAGGGGACCCACTTAGGGGAAGACGAGGACGTGGGAGATTTGTTATATAAATCTCTGTGGGGATTAATCAAATAAATAAACATATTAAGGCTAATGATCAGATGTCTAAAGATTAGATGATATTGATGTTGATTTCTAGGGTTTATGGTAGGTTTGTGGTTATGTGAGAGCATCCTTGTTTGTAGGAATTACACACTGAAGTGTTTGGGAAGTGATGGAGCACCAGGTCAGTAACTTGACTCTCAAATGGCTCAGGAAACAAAAGTATTCTTTGTATTGTACCTGCAACTTTTCTGTAAGCTCGAAGTTGTTTTAAAATTAGAAGGAAATCCACAGCTTTCACATAAACAACCAACCATAAGTTTGAAGACGTAATTGAAAAGAAAGTCTGTTATAGTAGCAACAAAAAACACAAAATGCTAGGAAAATCTTAACCAAAGTTGTGAAAAACCTATTTGAGGAAGACTTTTAAATACTCCTGAAAACACAAAAATAGACTTAAGAAATAGATGATCGTCTTAGTTCTCAGATAGGATGGATCTACACCAACAAGGTATAATTTCTCCCCAAACTAATATATAAGTTTAATGTGATTCTAATAAGAATACCAAATCTTTTCCTAGTGTTACACAAGTTCTAGACAATTTCTAAAATATATGTGGCAAATAAGCAAGCAAGATTAGCTAGGAAAATTATGTCAAAAAGGAAAAAGACTAGTAAGGGAGAGGAGTGGTCTTATCAGATATAAAGACATCTTATAAAACTTCTTTCCTGAAAACAGTGTGGCACTGACTCAGGAATAGACAGAGAGAACAGTGAAACAGAGCAGAAAATCCAGAACATTCCGAAGTACACATGGAAATGTTGTTTATAATAAGGAGGACTTTCAAATCATTGTGGAAATGATGGACTTTTTAACAAATGATGTTGGAACGAATGCATAGTGATTTGTTAAGAGATTAAGTTGGAGGCCGGCCCGGTGGCACAAGCGGTTATGTGCGCTCGCTCTGCTGCGGCGGCCCGGGTTTGCCGGTTTGGATCCCGGGTGTGTACCGACGCACCGTTTGTTAGGTCATGCTGTAGCGGCATCCCATATAAAGTGGAGGAAGATGGGCATGGATGTTAGCTCAGGGCCGGTCTTCCTCAGCAAAAAAAGAGGAGGATTGGCAGGTGTTAGCTCAGGGCTGATCTTCCTCACAAAAAAAAAAAAGAGATTAAGTTGTAGTCATATTTTTGATAAACCATCAGAATGAACTTCAAGTAGATAAGAGACTCAAATATACAAAATAATACCATGCATGCACCAGAAATTAACATGGGTAAATTCCTTTATAAAAGGAATTCCTTTAGAAAGAGGAAAGCCTTATTAGCAAGGACTCTAAATCCAGAAACATGAAGAGAAAAGATTGATAAATGAGCTTTCATGTGTAAAAAAATAATTTTTAAAAGTTTGTATGTCAAAAACAGTGTAAGCAAATTCAAAATACAGACAGCAAACTTGAAAAAAACTATTGCAACATATATCACAATTAAAGAGCTAATCTGGGAGAAGGTCAAATACCGTATGATCTCGCTTATTAAGTAGTAGATAATAACAACAACAAACACATAGAGACAGAGATTGGATTGGTGGTTACCAGAGGGAAAGTCGGGGGAAGGACAAAAGGGATAATTAGGCATGTGTGTGGTGATGGATTGTAATTAATATTTGGGTGGTGAGCATGAGAACATGATGTAATCCATGCAGAAATGAAAGTATAATGATGTACACCTGAAATTTATATGATGTTATAAACCAATGTTACTGCAATAAACAAACAAAAAAAAAGAGCTAATCTATCTAATATATAAAGAACTCTGAAAATCCAGAAGAAAAAGAACAAAAACCTGATAGAATAATGGGTGAAAGACCTGATAGTTCACAGTAAAATACACTTAAAAAATAATGGAACAAGTTCACTCATATTAAGAGAAATGGAAATAAAATAGGGAAAAATGGAAATAAAAATTCTACTGAGACACTCTGTCTGATCTCACAGGTGGCCAAAAATGCTAAAGTGAAGCAGCACACTCCATGGGCAAGGCTAATTTCTTTTGATTCGTGTTGCACGATATATCTTTTTTTTTCCTGCCATTTTACTTTCATCATATCCATGTCTTTAGATTTAGGAGTGTCTCTTATAAACAGCACAAAATTGAGTTTTGCATTTTTTGTCCAGACTGAAATCTCTGCCCTTTAGTTGGTGTGTTTAATCTGCTTACATTTAATGCAACTACTGATAGGGTTCAGTTGAAGAATATCATATTGCTATCTGATTGGCTTTTAGTCATATCTCTGTGTATTATTGTAATGGTTACTCTAGAATTACAATACGCCTCCTTCACATATCACAGTCTACTTTGAATTAATGTTATACCACTTCATATAAGAACTTTGTAATGATGTATTTCCATTTATCCTCCCTCCCAGCCTTTGAGTTATTTTTGTCATACATTTTACTAAAATATGCCAAAATCCTAAAGCATTTTTGTCTTAGTCATTAATCTGAAAGAAATCTACATGAAGTCTTTTAAATTTAGTCACATTTGACATTTTTCTTTTTCTTTTCTCCTTCCTGCCAACAGTGGGGATCATCTCTTTTCAGCCTGCAGAACTTATTTTAGTATTTCTTGCTGTGCAGGTCAGATGGCAACAAATTTTCTTACCTTTGTTTTTCTGAAAACATCTTTATTTTGCCTTCATTTTTGAACAGTATTTTCACTGGACATAGAATTCCAGAAATAGGTTGCTTATTTCTTTTTTACTTTCAACCACTTACTAATGTCATGTCACTGTCTTCTGACTTCCACTATTTCTTTTCTTTTTTTTTTTTTGTGAGGAAGATCAGCCCTGAGCTAACATCCATGCTAATCCTCCTCTTTTTGCTGAGGAAGACTGGTCCTGAGCTAACATGTGTGCCCATCTTCCTCCACTTTATATGGGACACTGTCACAGCATGGCCTGACAAGTAGTGTGTCAGTGCGTGTTCGGGATCCAAACCCAGGCTGCCAGCAGAGGAATGTACATACTTAACCACTAAGCAACGGGGCCGGCCCCCCAACTTCTACTATTTCTGATGGGAGCTCATTGTTGTTCTTGTTGTTGTTTCTCCCAAAATAATATTTTCCTCTCTGTCTACTTGTAGCTTTTTCTCTTCCTTTTTGGTTTTCACTACTTTGACTATTATGTGCTTAGATGTGGCCTTCTTTGTCCTCCCGAGGTTCACTGAGCTTCCTGAATCTGTGGATGAGGAATGTAGTCTAGCAATAGGCCTATGATAAAAAGGAACCCGTTGCAGCACTTGTTTTATGGTGAAATATGTTTGCTGGTCAAAAGCTGTGTTGTGTGGGATACACAGACAGGAAATAAACCCTGTGAGTTCTGTAAGTTCACAAAGATGGGGCCCAGCAGAAGTGTGGTGGTGGGCAGGAAGGGCAGAGCCATCCCAAGACACGTTCCCAAAACAGATTAGCAAGATCTCACAGTCTTCTGGGCGTCTCTCCCCCAGGAGCTGGCTTGGCAATTCTCTCCCCGACATCCTGGGACCTGACTCTTCTTGTGGGGCTGGAAGGAAGGAGGCGGTGAGAGTGGGTTTTGTGCATAGAGGCTTTTCCTTGAGGTCATTACAGAGATATTTTATGTATTTTTATTTTCAAATTTTCGTTACAGAGATTTTTAAGCAAGAGAAGGATTGTTTCCTCAAAGGTGGGGAGTGCGGCAGGGAGATACTTCCACAGACAAAGGAGATTTGAAGGAATCAGCATATTTAGGGTACTTACCCACCTCCATCTAAATGTGCCCATGAGCACACTTCAGCTCACCGACCAAGGTATCTTGAGTAGTTTTCCCAGAGTGGCTGCACAGGAGCCCGAGGTTCTCTCTCCAGGGAGACGTCTGAGAGAAGCTCACCTCTTGCTCAGGGACGCCAGGAAGCCAGCACAGAGAGGGTGTTAGACAACATGTCAGGCCTCTTGCTGGCCCGGCCATCAGGGCCTGGGCTCAGTCCAGGCTGTGTCCTGACTCTGTGGTACCTTCAGTCGGTCACTTCCCCCTCCTGGGACTTTGCTCCCTGTCATCTCTCAAAGGAGGATGAAGACCTACAACAGGGGTTCTCAGACTTGCTTTACAGCACAGAACCATTTCCTCAAAGTCAATGTTATAACTAAACTAAACATGCATGTGGCTGGGCAAATTTTATTTATTTATTTTTTTGTGAGGAAGATCAGCCCTGAGCTAACATCCATGCCAATCCTCCTCTTTTTGCTGAGGATGACTGGCCCTGGGCTAACATCTGTGCCCACCCTTCTCCACTTGATATGGGATGCCGCCACAGCATGGCCTGACAAGCTGAACAACGGTGAGCGCCTGGGATCCGAGCCTGGACCGCCAGCAGCAAAGCACGTGCACTTAACCGCTACACCACCGGGTCAGACCCCTGGGCAACTTTTAAAATATTATTTTTGGGGCCGGCCCCATGGCTTAGCGGTTAAGTGCGCGTGCTGTGCTGCTGGCGGCCTGGGTTCGGATCCCAGGCGTGCACCGACGCACCGCTTCTCTGGCCATGCTGAGGCCGCGTCCCACGTGCAGCAGCTAGAAGGATGTGCAACTATGACATACGGCTATCTACTGGGGCTTTGGGGGGTGCGGAAAGGAGGAGGATTGGCAATAGATGTTAGCTCAGAGCCGGTCTTCCTCAGCAAAAAGAGGAGGATTAGCACAGATGTTAGCTCAGGGCTGATCTTCCTCACAAAAAATAAATAAATAAATAAATAAAATATTATTTTTGTTTTGCTTTCTGCATTTTCCTTTTTGTCTTTTTCCATTGAGGAGCCAGGTTCTTAGTACGTCTTAGATGCAGGGATGTTTTTTAGCTCCAAGTCATGAGCTCCGTAACTTCACTGCTTTTCCCTTGTGAAAGTGCCCATGGTCGTTAAGAGGCTGGGTTGCTGTATGCTTTGTGCACAACAAGATGGGAAAGGCCATGCCTTTGAGGGTTACACGATCCCAGAGTATTTATCCCTTGTCACGAGAGGGTCGTGCTGTGTGTATTTGGGGTAGGAGGGCTTTAGCCCAGCTGGGACTTCTGCTCAGCCCCTGGGCAGTGCCCCATATTAGTGGCAAGACCTTGGAGGGGTGGCCTCTGGGAGTATTTGGCAAGGTGAGCCCAACACAGGGAGATCCTCATTCAGCAAAGAATCACCTACCCTATGTGTGGCCTCCAAGCCAAAAACCTCCTAAAGTCCAAAAGTCTGGGTGGTCTTGGAAATGGTGGATGCAGAGTAACCATGAAGGCCTGCAGACTAGAGGCTTTTCTCCATTTTTCCAGACTGTATCAGCCTCCCAGATTCTAGCTGGCTTCTGCGCAGGCAGGAGCTGCAGTAACGACAGGGTTCATGTCTCTGGCTGGTCCAATTGGATGGGAGTTTGGAGTCAGACTCTAAGCGCCTTCAAGCAAATGCATCATATAGTTTTCCTACCATTTGAATCTGGACAATGATGTTCATACCTGCTGCTTTTAAAGCAAATGAACGTAAGGCTGCCCTTCCTGTCTTCTTCCTCCCCACCAGCTGCCCTCTCCTCTAGGTGATGAGGATGCTCCAGTGAACCGAGTTTGGTAACTTCACTCTAGAAACTAAATGACTAACGTCATTTCCAAATCCCATACTTGCTGTTCTAGAGTCACATGTGATAACATTCATACAGACTATAATCAGCAATAAAAATAAAATACTTTATTCCTGTGGATTTCCCATGTAGATCTAGGCCACGTGGACTCATGTGAAGGAGGGAGGGAGAGTTAAATGATTTGGGTGAAAGTCACACTGTCAGTGTCACTTGGGTCCAGATGACAGAGTCTATCTTGGGTTCACTGTGTATCCCAGGGCAGAGCACTTAGGTCCTGGATCAGCACGTGTTTGTTGATTGACGGACAACCTGTGCTTTCCAGTCCTACTGCAGAGAGCAGCTCCTGCCAACTCAAAATGCTGATACAGCCCTGGGTGGCGAGCAGGGGTCTACCCCTAGAGGCCAGCAAGGACTAAGAGGGACAGGCTGAAAGGCACTCAGGCTACTGAGTGACCAGGTGGCCGGGGGACCCTGAGCACAAGGGGTGACACTGATCTGGATGTGAGGGGTTGAGGTGGCCCTGCCACTTGAGAAGTGGAGCCATAGGTTCCGGATAGACACCCGCCTGCCCTGTCCTCCATGGGCCCTGCCTGGTTCCATCACAGGCCTGGTCCTCCGTAGCCCTCTCTGCCAGGGCACGAGCTGGGCTGGCATGTCAGTGGGGAGGCCCTGCTGGAACCACATGGAGCTCTCGGGGTCCAGGATGGGAGGGCTATGAGGAAGGGGCCAGCTCAGAGCACTGTTGTCTGGAGGGAACAGGAGTTGGTGGACTCTTAGGACTCTCAGTGGTAAGCAGGGATGGAGAAGGGGTAGCCAGGAGACTTGAGGCCGAGCTGGGCCCCGAGCTCAGAGGAGGGCAGGGAGGAGACTCAGCCCAGGTGAGAACAGGAGCTTCTCAAGAGACTCACCCCACTCTGTGCCAGCTCCCCGGGCTGTGGGAGAGAAATGTCCTGCTCAGGCAGCCCCTCCCCTCCCCTGTGCTGGGGGCTGTGCCCTTGAGCTGCAACCCTAGGCTGTGCCGGCTTGGTGTCTGGGAACCATGGTGTTATCCCCCTTCCTCTCTGCCATATAACACTGGGAAGGAGGTAAGAAGTTCACCCTGAGCCCCAGGACCAGAGAGGTTCATGTTTTCTCCTGACGGCGCTCAGCTTCAGCCCTGGCAGAAGAGCAGGGCCTGGAGAGACTCGTGTTGGTAAGACGGAGTTGGGTGACAGCTTTGCATGGGGTTTGGGGGAGGTGGTGCTGGCAGTGGGAAGAGGAGGAAGCAGAAAAGAGCACGTTTGTGTCATTGGCCTTCTAAGCACCGAGTTGGTGCCTGTGAATGAGGGTCAATGAATAAACAAGAAACCAGACGTTCCCACTCAGCTAAGAGACATTTATTTAGTTGCTGGTGTGATTCTGGATGAGCTCCAGAGAAGATGGTCTGTTTCCTGCAGTTAGAGGCTTTTCATGGTTTTCTTTATCCAGGGCAGGAAACTCGAGACTTTGGTGTAGGCCCGTGGAGGTGACCCGTCACTTCGTCCATAGGAGACAATGCCCTGGATCACGTTCTTACACATGAGAGGGCCCCCGGAGTCCCCCTGTGGACAGAGAAAGGGAAGGACTGAGCTAGTTCTCCTCCTGGTCCTGCCCTCCCTGCCATCCCAAAGCCCCTCTCAGAGAAGGCCTCCTGCATGGCCTCCATGTGGCAGATCAGAGGGGAGGGCGGCCCCTGTGGGCCCCTCAGCTGCCCAGTCCTGACCCTGGACATTGTCACTGTTTCACTTCACTCAGGTGGCAGCTCCCTGTCCTTCCCCGGGTCCCGGATCCTCTCCCCATGAAGGTGCTGTGGGACTGTGCTTCAGTCTACTGTTTAAGGACACTGAAGCAGGCAGGTGGGGCCGACACTCAGCATGGAGGGTGAGCCCATCATCCAAGATGGGTGCCAGCTCTGAGGAGCCACGTGGTTTTAACTGCTGCACAGCAGGGAGCACAGTTTTCTAACACGTGTGCCCGGCATGGGGCAGAGTGTTGAACATTCATCACCCGGGGGAATGCCATTTGTGGATCCATCACTGGTCCCTTGGGAGCATGCAAAAGTCCCGTGACTCCTCACTCTGGCTGATCCCCCCTTCTCTCCCCAGGAGAAAGATCAGTGACCAAGGGGTGAAGGAGATCCCACTTTTTGGAGGAACAGGTCCCAGATCTTCCCCAAACACCCCTCTCCTCAGAGCCAAACTAGGTTGATGTTCAGTCTCACTTGAAAGGAAGACTTCTTTTTCTTCGGGTCCCCTACACAAATCTGGGTGGCCCAGCTGTAAATGCCGGGGTAGCGGGATTCACACTCCTGGTCCTCCTGCACGGTCAGCTCCACTTCCTGCAGAGTGTCTGAATTTGGGCCAATTGGGGTGACTCTCCCCCAGCCGGCCACACTGCACACCTGTCCGGGCGTCACCTGGGCCTTGCTCCAGGGCAGGCTGAGGGGCTTCACAGCTGCAGTCTGCTTGGCCTTTCTTGCCAGCTGATGAGAAGAGGCAGGAAAGTCCAGCTCAGCCAATGGCCTCCTGGGCCTGGACACCACAATGGGGCTGCACTGTCTTCCCTCTCCCCTGAGCCACTTGGGAGTAGCCAGGTGGCCAGGATGGGAAGGAGGGAAGGGATAGGTCGCAGTGAGAGTGGAAACAATCTGGACCTGGGAGAGCAGAAGCAGCAGAGAGGTTTCCTTACCTCTAGTAACATGATGTCGTTGGAGATGTTGTTAGGATCATAGTCTGGGTGGGGGATGGCTCTTCTCACAGGGATGACCTGCTGGGTCCTCTCCTGCTTTTGGATGTTGTGGGCCCCCAGGGTGACACTGATTGAGCTGCAGAGAAAGCAGAGTGGGAGTGTGGGGGGTGTGGAGTCACAGGAGATCCAGCCCAGGAGCCATGAAGGACAGGTGACAGCTGGGTCAGGCCAGGGCTGCAACTAGGGGAAATCGAGACAACGTGAGGGCCGGGCATGGAGTGACTCTGTGCCCTGTGCTTCTCAGTGGCATGGAGTGTTGGGCTTCTGGAAGCTTTCTCTTGCCCTCAGGAAATATTGTGAAAATCCTCTGAGTTTGCATTTTGACCCTCATGCAGGCTTTCATCCTCCACAGCTGCTTTATTTCAGTGTGGTCTGTCTTCTCAACTGGGCCACTAGCTCTCACCTTGGACCTCTGACCCCAAAGCTTACCTGTCCTATTTCTCCCTTTCCATCCCCCAGTCATGCTATCAGATGGCTCCTCTGATGAGCTCGCATGGCCTTAAGTTACTAGGAGCCGGGGGAGCTCCCCTGGGCTGTAGCCCCTGGGTAGAGGACAGGAGTTCCTGTGGGGGTCTCAGGAGGTGTCTGTTGTCTGCGGCCCCTCACCTTCCCAAGCAGTGAGCAGCCGTCAGAACAAAGTCCTCTCCCACGAGGGCACCACCACACATCTTCCGTCTTTCCTTCACCAGAAACTGAACCAATGCCATGTAGGGGCGGGAGTGGGGCTTGGCCTCGTGTCCCCCGATGATCTCCCCTGAAGGAAAAGTCTGATCTGCTTGTGTGCACACAGTGAGTCCACCGGGCAGACATCGGCTTGATGGCTCAGGACTGCTGGGCGTCTGGGAGCCCAGGATGGCCCAGAGTTGGGAGGGGCTGGAGGAGCCTCAACTTCCTCCTCTGGAAAAGGGAAGAGGAGCAGACTCCGTCTGTGAATCTGTCCTCCGCAGATGATTGGAAGGAGCATATCTGTCTTAGAGACAACAAAGTCCTAGAGGCACCTGAAAATTCCTCTCCTGATTTTGCTTTGTTTCCCGTGCGTTTCTAAGGACCCCGTCTAAGGATAGTGCTACTTTCCAGTGGCCAGGACTTCAGCTGAGGGATCTAGATGTTCTTATAGCCTGTTTCCTAGGCACTGACAGGTAGTGGGTGCCCAAAAAGTGTTTGTTAGCTGCATGAAGGAATGGACCCCAATGGGTCTCTGGATGAGGCTTGGCGGAGCCAGTGCTGGTGGGCTTCCGGAAAGCAGGGATGTTGGGGTCTGCCAAACAGTGGCTCCATCCTTGAAAGAGGGGAGCTGCTCAATGCCTGGGAAGAAAAGCAGAGTTGGAGAAGAGACAGAGGGGCCTTGGGACTGAGTATGGCACCAGCAGTCCTCTGAGGACAGAGGTCCCACCAGCTCCTGGTCTGCTGAGCTCTGGGCTTCCCTCCTGAGCAGACACTGGGGGGAGCACCTGTCTCATCCCCGACAGGGAAGCCAGGCCCACTATGGCCTTTGCAGGAAGATTTATTATTTTCTCGTTTCTAGTTTCCTTCCCTTTGCCATGCACATGTAGTTAAGTTTCACTTTCCAGATGGCAAACGTAGGACCTGGGGAGAGAATAGCACCCACTGGCTTTTCCTGAGAACAGCCTTCTGCCCTGCCATTCCTGCTGGTAGCTCATCCAGCATCATACTCTGGTGTCTGAGGTGGGAACAGAGCTGGATTCAGAACGTTGCTGCTGGATAGATGGGTTAGGGATGTGCAGTAGGGGCGGGAGATCAGTGCACCCTGTGGGATGGGTTGGGACCCCCGAGAGCAGGGATGGTCACTCACCTGCCTCTGCCCTGGGGGGCAGTAAAAAGGCCAGCAGGAGCAGAAGAGGCTGCATCTTTCCAGGAAGGCTGCCCAGGTCGGAGCTGCTGGTGCATCCTCCTTGCTCTCTTATAGCCCCCAGGAGAGGAAGGAGATGCAGGTGGGCTCAGTGACCTCAAGTCCCGCTCAGGTTCTGTGGTACTTTATCATAGATAGCTTTCTAGGAAAGCTTCCCCGCCCCGACTCCCTCTGCCTGATGACGTCCTCTGGGTGGTTGTGTGAGAACCATGCGCTGACCACATCAGTGCCCACAGCAGATGACTCAGTGCAGACCACTTGTTCCAGCCCCGAGCAGGAGCCTGAGGGTAGAAGGTGGAGACTGTGGGCTGTGGTATTGACCAGTAGAGGTGTTGGAGCCCCCGAAACCTCATTTCCATGTTGCTATGTCCATCTGGATAATTTCTTTAGCAGACATGCGTTTGGGCCATTCTCTGTGCTATCACCAAGCATATTGGAGGTGTTTCTCCTTCCCGTAGAGAGCTGACTGTCTGGTGGAGAAGACAGAAACATTGGTGACCAGAGCACAGTATGGGAAGGGCCATGGTAGAGGGATGCACCAAATGGGAACAGAGCATGGCCACCATCTACCCAATCCGTATAGCAAGCCATTGCTCATCACAGCTTCCCTCCTAGCGGATTTTTAACATCTCTTTTTAGATTACAAATGCTCAGAGTGATGGAGTCCATCTCTTTTGTCAATGTTTTTAACAAAAGTCCTGCACTTGGCATTTATTGGCCTAAATTAACAAATCACTATGACCCTAGGAATTGAATCCGCTGATTGACTTAAGCCTAGGTCATTCCTACTTTGGGTAGGCTGGAGTTGGTCCCACCCAAACCAAGTGAACTAAGACTGGGACAGGGCTGGTTCCCCAAAGGAAGTTCAGATGACTCAATCATGGGTACCATGTCAAGTGGAAAACATGCTGGGCAACCAAAGACCAGTAATTGTCCTTTCAGTGTTCTAGGTCTTCTGTCCAGAGAGACACACTTCTGATAGAGCTGGCCTGGCACATAATAGACTCACATTTGGTAAACAAGCTCTGCTGATGATCTCACTACACTGGAAGTGAAGGACCATTGTTCTAAATATCCCAAAGCCCAATCCTGTTCAAAGAACAACTAAATATCTCTGAGTGGTTAGAGTCTGCTGACTTAAGTTTCCTTCTTATATTTTCTGTACTTCCAGTTTTTCTATGAGGAATATTTTGTATCAAAATACATAATTCCAGTGTAAATATCCTCCTTATCAAACCAAGCACATTTACCCAAGCTCTACTTATTTTTTTTCCTTTGGTGAGGAAGATTGGCCCTACGCTAACATTCGTTGCCAAACTTCCTCTTTTTGCTTGAGGAAGATGGTCCCTGGCCTAACATCTGTTCCCATTTTCCTCCACTTTGTATATGGGATGCCACCACAGCATGGCTTGATGAGCAGTGTGTACGTCCACGCCCAGGATGCGAACCTGCGAAGCCCGGGCCGCTGAAGTGGAGTGCACCAACTTAACCACTACGCCTCTGGGCTAGCCCCAAACCTCTACTTTTTCCAAATTAGATTGCCCTGTAGTAGACATTTAAAAAATAAAATTACTTTTCTGATTATAGTGATAATATATGTTCATTAAGAAAATTTGGGGGGCTGGCCCAGAGGCGCAAACGGTTGGGTGTGTGCGCTCCACTGCGGCGGCCCAGGGTTCGCCAGTTCGGATCCTGGGTGCGCACTGACACACTGTTTGGCAAGCCATGCTGTGTCGGCATCCCATACATAGTGGAGGAAGATGGGCACAGATGTTAGCCCAGGGCCAGTCTTCCTTAGCAAAAAAAAAAAAAAAAAGAGGAGGATAGGCAGAAGTTACCACAGGGCTGATCTCCTCACAAAAAAAAAAAAAAATTTGGAAAGGAGAAAGGAACAATGCCACTCATTTGCCTCTCTGCCACAGACAGCCTGTTACCATGAGCAGTGCATTTTAAATACTCGGGATCATATTATGTATACAATGCAATTTTCTTTTATCCTCATTTAACTCTACAACTTAAGCATTTTTCTCATGATCTTAAAAATCTATTAGTCAATATTGCTATAGTCTCTCTTTCCTAGTTACTAAAAAATTCAACATGCAATTATTTCCTAACATTGTTGGAAAATTTTAAAAATAATTTAAGCAACGAAGAAACAACTAAAACTACCTGATTTCCCATCACTCATTGATAATCATCTTTAATGTCTTGAAGTATGATCTAATATTTTTCTCTCGTGTATATCTGCATTTAAAAATTAAAAGGGGATTATGCTAAACATGTCTATGACCCTTTATTAAAAATTGAGGTGAAATTCACATAAGATACAATTAACTATTTTAAAGTACAAGTCAGTGGCATTTAGTGCATTCAAAATGTTGTGCCACTACCACTGCTCTCTAGTTTTGAACCTTTTTCATCACCCAAAAGAATGTGTGTCCACACCCATTAAATTGTGGGTCCACACTTAATGAGTACTGAATCACTTCCCATTCTCCCTCTCCCACCCCCTGCCCTGCCCTGCCCCCTGGCAACCTGTAATCTTCTTTCTATCTCTATGGATTTGCAGATTCTGGATACTTCATATAAAAGGAATCATGCAGTATTTGACCTGTTGTGTCTGGATTCTTTCACTTAGCATATTGTTTTTGAGGTCCATCCAAGCTGTGGCATGTATCAGTAGTCATTCTTTTTATGGCTAAATAATATTCCCTTGTATGTATATACTACAATTTATCCATTTGTCTGTTTGATAGACACTTGAGTTTTTTCCACCTTTTGGTTACTGTGACTAATGCTGCTATAAATATTTCTATATAAATTTCTGTGTGGATGATATGTTTTCATTTCTCTTCAACACACACCTAGGAGTGGAATTGCTAGGTCATGTGGTAACCCTATGTCTAAGATTTTGGGGAAACACCGAACTGTTTGTCACAGTGGTTGCACCATTTTACATTCCCACCAGCAATGTACAAGGGTTGCTGTTTCTCCACATCTTCACCAACACATTATTTTTCTTTTATTTTCTTTATTTTTTTTGATTATAGCCATCCTATATGTTATGAAGTGGTATCTCATTGTGGATTTGATTTCCTTGATGACTAATGATGTTTAGCATCTTTTCCTCTGTTTGCTGATCATTTGTATATCTTTGGAGAAATGTCAATTCAAGCCCTTTGCCCATTTCTTGAGTTCCTTGTCTTTTTGGTGTTGAGTTGTAAGAGTTCTTTATATATAATCTGGATACTCAGCCTTTATCAGATATATGATTTGCAAATATTTTCTCCCATTCTGTAGATTGTCTTTTCACTTTCTTGATATCATCTTTAGTACACAAAACTTTTTAATTTTTATGAAACCCGATGAGTCTATTTTATCTTTGCTGCTTGTGCTTTTCGTGTCAAATCTAAGAAGCCAGTGCCGAATCAGAGGTGATGAAGATTTACCCTATGATTTCTTCTAAGAGTTTTATGGTTTAAGCTCTTATATTTAGGCTGTTGACCCATTTTGAATTAATTATTGTGCATAGAGTAAGGTAGGGGTCCCACTACACTCTTTTCATGTGGTTATCTGGGTGTATCAGCACCATTTATTGAAGATATTATTCTTTCCCCACTGAATGGTCTTGGCACCTTTGCCAAAAATCAATTGGCCCTAGGTGTTTGGGTTTATTTCTGGGTTCTTAAATCTATTCCATTGGTCTATATGTCTATCATTATGCAGTACCTCACTGTTTTTGATTGTTGTAGCTTTGTACTAAGTTTTGAAACCAAGAAGTATGACTCCTCCAACTTTGTTTCTCTTTTTTAATGTTCTTTTGGCTACTTATGGACCCTTCCAATTCCATATGAATTTTAGAATTGTCTTTTCCATTTCAGCAAAGAGGCCTTTGGCATTTTGATAGAGATTGCATTGACTCTGTAGATGGCTTTGAGGAGTATTGCCATCTCAACATTATATGGCTTGCAATCCATGAACATGGGATGTCTTTCCATTTAATTAGTTCTTCTTCAATCTTTTTCCGCAATGTTTTGTAGTTTTCAATGTATAACTCGTTCACTTTCTCGGTTAAATTTCGTCTTAGGTATTTTATTCTTTTCGATACTATTGTAAATGGAATTGTTTTCTTGATTTCCCTTTTGGATTGTTCATTGCTGGTTTATACAAACACAACTGATCTCCTACTCTGCAATTTGTTGAATTCATTTATTAAGTTACATTCAGCTCCACCCTCCTCTATGTTGTTATTGTCACATATTACACCTTTACACATGTGTGCTCATTACCATAGTTTTACAATGATTGTTTTATGTATTTGTATTTTAAATCATACAGGAAACAAAATGAAAAGTTATAAATCCAGAATACAATAATACTAGCTCTTATATTTATCTATGTAGTTATTTTTGCCAGAGATCTTTATTTCTTCATTTGGCTTCAATTTGCCATCTAGTGTCCTTATGTTTCAACCTGAAGGATTCCCTTTAGCCTTTCTTGTAGGGCAGGTCTACTAATGATGAATTCCCTTAGCATTTTTTTATCTGGGGATATCTTTATTGCTCCATTTTTGAAGGGCAACTTTGCCAGTTACAGAATTCTTTATTGATCCAGTTTTTATTTATTTTTTCTTTCACAATTTTAATGTATCATCCTAGTGCCTTCTGGCCTCCACAGTTTCTGATGAGAAACTGGCTGTAAATCTTATTGAGAATCACCTGTCCGTGATAAGCCACTTCTTCTTGCTGCTTTCTAGATTTTTTTCTTTGTCTTTGTCTTTTGACAGTTTGATTATAGTGTGTCTCAGTGTGGATCTCTTTGAGTTTATCCTGCTTGGAATTCATTGAGCATCTTGGATATGTATATTCCTATGTTTCATCCAATTTAGAAATTTGTTGGCAATTATTTCTTCCAATATTCTTTCTGATCCTTTCTTTCTTCTCCTGCTGAGACTCCTATAATGCATATATTAGTACTTTTGATAGTGTCCCATAGGTCCCTTAGGCTCTGTTCATTTTTATTCATTCTTCTTTCTTTCTGCTCCTCAGACTGGGTTATTTCATTTGCCTTGCAAGTTCATTGATTCTATTC
Organism: Ceratotherium simum simum; assembly: GCF_057802395.1. Classification (NCBI taxonomy): domain Eukaryota; kingdom Metazoa; phylum Chordata; class Mammalia; order Perissodactyla; family Rhinocerotidae; genus Ceratotherium; species Ceratotherium simum. The sequence goes on along the minus strand of NC_141902.1, from coordinate 23,448,660 downwards.
TGCCTGGTCAATCTACTGTTGAACCCCTCTAGTCAAGTTTTCATTTCAGCTATTGTACTTTTTGGCTCCAGAATGATAATTTCTATATATTTTATGGATATTCTATACTTTTTCATACATTGATTCTGATTTCCTTTAGCTCCTTTCGTGGATTCCTTCAGCTCTTTGAGTATTTTTAAGACAGTCAGTTTAAAATATTCTCAAATAAACAATGTCTGGGTTTTCTCAAAATGTTTTCTGTCAATTTATTTTTTTCCCCTGTAAGTGGATCATATTTTTTTGTCTCCTTTATATGCAATTTTTCAGTGAAAACTGGCCATTTTGCGTATTGTAATGTGGTAGACCTGGAAATCACACTCTCCGCCCCCCCCAAGGATTGGTCATATTGCTTGTGGAGTGGTGCAGTCATCCATTTGTTTAGTGACTTTTCCAAACTATTTTTGCCAGGACTATATTCCTTGTTGTGTGGTCACTGGAGTCTCTGTTACCTTATCTCTATCTAGTTGTGTCTGGGAAGATTGGTTCAATCTCTGTACAGACAGGAACCACAGATATATTTCAGAATATAGTTCATGGCTTTAGGTGAATTTTACAATCTAAAGGAACAAGTCAGTCCCTTGATAAGACAAAGCATGACAGGGTCAACAGAGCACAGCACTATGGAATCTTTATTTGCTCTGTACCTTGGGGGTTGGTGGTCGTTCTGCTGACTTTAAGGTAGAGAACTTCAGGGCTTTCTGTCCACCCGAGCCCAGGCTGACTCTCCTCTGAATTGCTAGAGCTCCCACAGTTTCACTACTCACTCCCTTGCTTTAGTATATTTGGAAAGCACTAGCTCCTCACACAGGTAGGAGAGGCTAAAGGAGGACATGAAACCCCTGATTCTCAGGCCCTGCCCTTCCTCACCACCCTCATCCCTGTCCCCTTCCCTATTTGGCTTGGTTCTTCAAGAGTTGGGCTGGGGCCCTGAATATGGCCACCTTGACATGATAGGCGGCTTAGGCTGAGAATGGAGGGAGAGGGAATTCAGGGAAAATTTTCTTTTAAGCTCAGTGGCTAGTCAAATGGCCAGGGCCGTATAGGAATGTCCTCCCAAATCCAGAAGTAGTAATACAAATTTAAAGGATTGAAACACTTACTGAAGTGGCAGACATGTGGAAAAGAGTATACTATGGATACCTTCCTAAGAAAGAGCCCTACCTGGAAAAAGCCTCAGTGGAGGGACTAAATTTCTTCCTAGATATGACCAAATAGAGCCAAAGTGAAAGATGGTGAAAAGCATTTGTGACTTGTAATTGTAAGACTCTGTATCTAGGTGAATATTTATAATAAAATGTATCTGGAAAGAATATATGATTCATCAGTTTGTTGAACAAATGAGAAAATAATGAACAACATCATAAAGTTGACTAATATTTATTGAACACCCACCACAAATGCTCACCTCACCATCTGAGTTACTACTGATATTTCTTCCATTTCAGAAATGAGAAAGCTCAGACATTGAGAAGGTAAGGAAATTGTTCCACATCACTCAGCTCATAAGACTGAAAGGGGAGCAGGCATTAGAATGCAGGGATCTGATTCCAAAGTCTGTGATCTTATCCACAGCTGCACAAAGTTCACCAAATCCTACATTGTTTGAGGAATCTGGGAAAAGATTTAGGGTGGGGCTGAAGAATAAAAGTTTCTGTCTATATCTCTAATATATGACTCTGGTTCTCCTAGAAGAACCTCCCCCTTCCTCCTGGAGTCCTCTCTCTGCTCAGCACTCCGGATGTTGACACACTCCAGAGTTTCACTGAATTATCCCCAACTCAACATCCAGACCTTGCTCTTTGTTGGTGGCTGGGCAATGATTAGAGTAGGCCACAAGGAGGAAATTAAAGGGTGTTCTAGTGAATACCAAATCTCTGGAAATCTCATAAATGTATATCTGTCCTATAGACATTTTTCTCTCCCCATCCCTGTCCTCCCTCCCTTATCCTTGCTACTACAGAAGCAAAATGGAAGTATAATATTCCCCACTCCCACACATAATCTACGCTCTCCTTAACTGACTGATCTCTCCCTCAAAACTGTTTTTGATGCCATGTAAACACCCCAGAAAGTCTGACTATCATCCCAGCTTCCTAGTAGGAATGCAGAGACAACTCCTACCTGAGGCAGGAATCTCTTCTCAACGACGTGGCTGAGTCTCATGGTCAAATGAAATCAGCTAGGGCCAAGTTCTGGCCCTTTATGTCTGTAGGTTCTGATTTTAGGCATAACTTAAGAGAAGGATCATGCTTAGGGAAATTTAGTTTTTAGCAACAGACTCAAATGCCATGTATGAGTGCCGGAATGTCATGTCATTGTGCCATTGTCATTGCTGCAAGGAATGGCCCTTCTCACTTCCAACAGGTACTATATGTGATTCCATGAGAGGTTAAGGCCCAAGGGGATTGCCCCTCATGGGCCAGGCATGACATTCTCCTACTTGTTGGCAATGAAGATCAAGAGAAGGAAGAATAAAAGCAAAGGGAGTGTGTGATCCCAAAGACCTTTTCCATCACAATATGACAGAGTTTCCATCACAATATGGTAGCCACTGAGGAGCCCTTCTCTTACCAATACCAACGACTATTATTCTCTCTGTCCTCTTTCTGGCTTCATATGCCAGAACATCCAGTATGTGATTGCAAAACTCTAAACAATTTTAATGTTTCATTGTCTCAGGCTCCTAAACCTGGAAAATGAGGATGGATCTGTTACTGGACCATGCTTAATTAACCAAGGCATTGAACTCTACCCTTGAGGCTTTTAGGAGTCAGCTTTCTGGCCCTCCTTGGCACCATATGCTAAGACTTTGGCTGTGCAGCTATGAGCATCCTAAATACCTACACATAAATAGCTACTCACAAGTGGTACTTGATAACTTCCGAGGAGATAATGGGGACCAGAATCAGTGGGATTAACATTGCCTTATATCCTTTGGCTTGGCCCCTCTCTCCCAGAAATCTCTTCATTGCTGCAGTCTCACAGGGGTGGGGTGGTTAGGGCTTTTTTCTTGATCCCATAGAGGATATAACAGATAAGAGGAGGGAAGCCTTGTTCCAAGAGGGTGCCCACCCTGGGCTCTGCTGAGTGTCCACAAGAGAGGATCCTCACTGGTATATTAACTCCCAGCTGACTTGTGGAGGAAAAAGGTGGGCTGGAGGATGAGTGTGCATCCTAGCTGTCTTCAAATAGGCTGTCATTTGAGAGCTGCTTTTTAACACAAATACAGTGTGGGGGCAATCAAGGGAGAAGGAAGCCAAAGGGCGTTACTCTTAATCCACGTCTTACTATGTTCCAATGCATATATAATTCATATATGTGACTTCGTTCAATTTTTCATCTTCTGCATGAGTATTATCAGTAATCACGCTGTAAAATGAAACAGACCCAGAGAAATTAAGTGATGTGCCCAAGGTCACATGGTTACAGAAAATGTGTACACACACACACACACACACACACACACACACACAGAGGATGCATGCCTGCCAAGCTGCAAACTTTCTTTTCTATCGTTGTAAGACCTGGTGGAAGCCACAGTGGACAGATTTTAGCTGAGCAAAAGAGAGTGTTCTGACAACTAGAGTTCTCTTAGAATAGCTGCTCAGGTGGCCCAGGAGCTCTCTCTCCAGGGAATTGTTGCAGCAGAGGCTGGAAAACATCTTACTCAGGGGCACTGGGAGGTTATCTTGGGCGCGGGCATAAGGTCACTTTTAAGACCCCACAGCTCTGAGCCTTTCTCTCTCACTTGGAGGACACCTGACCTGGAGGTTAGGAGCTCTGGGCTCCTGCTCAGGATTGTAGCTCAATCACTAATTTCTGGACCCCTTTATCCTCCTCTAACAGAAGAGCATTGGGCCAAGGCAGAGGTTTTGTAAACATTGCTAACCACAGAAACCTCTCCTCAAATGGGTTATGTATGTGCCAAGTTAGCTTTTTGAATTCGCATATCCATACTTATAACTGTATCTATACATATGTATATAGACACTTCTGCATATTTTATATATGATACACCCACAAATATATGTCTGTATGTGTGCATGTATATTTGTGTGTGCTTGTGTGTATATTTGTGTGTTTTTGTTTGTTTTGATCCGTTGGTTTTCTCTTTCTGAGCATGATCTGGGAACATCTTTGTGTCAGGAGAATTTTTGACACTCAGACAGAAGCTGTGTGAAGTCAACTGTTCTCCCCTCAGAATGAAAGTGGCCAGGATCATTTAGATTTCAGCTACAGATGAGGAAGATTGGCCCAGATGCTAGCTCAGGGCTAATCTTCCTCAAGCAAAAGGAAAAGAAAGGAAAGATACTCTGCAGCAGAAGTCTTTGTGGGCAACAAGATGTGAGAAGGCACGCCATCTAGCGTGACAGGAACCTAGAGAGAGATATTTCCCCCATGTGAAAATGAGTCTGGTGTTGGTGTGTGCGTGTTTGGGTCAGGGCTATTCATCCGCAACTGGGACTGGACTGACCTCCAAAGCTGCACCCTAGATCAGCATCAAGACATGGGTGGGGACAGCTGCCGAGCATGCCTGGCTAGACTGACCTCGCCCAGGGGACCCAGTGTCAACAAAGAGCCTCCTATCACAAGTGTGGCCTCTGAGCTAAGAGCTGGCCAACTTTGAGGGTCACGGTGGGCTTGGATGCTAAGCATATAGCAGTAACCATGGTGGCCTGTGAGTTGGAGGTTGTTCTTCATTTTTCTAGCACCATGTGAGCCTCCCTGACCTGGTGTGATTTCAGGAAGATAAGGAACTGTGCTATCTCTTCCATGTCAAAGTTTATATTGAACTTTATACTCATAGTGTAACCTACATGTAAACCATAAAGAAATGGCTGCCCTGGTTGTGTTTTTCCTCCCTGTACCTCTCCTTCATCCAGAGGTGGGGTTCCACTGACTACAGAACTGGAAACTTCATTTCCAATCCCATCCACTGCTGTTCTAGAGTCAAATGTGATGATGCATGTGAAAAGCAGAAGTCGTCAGACAAATGAATGTTATTTTCCTCAGACAAGATGATGTTCGTTTGTGTGGATTTCTCACAAAGACTTGGGCCAACCTGACCAACCTGGATGAGGAAGGAGACTTGGCGAAATTTTGACGAAAGTCCTTTGGGCTGTAAGTGTCATGAGGGTGTGGCTGGTGTCTGCTATGTTCACTTCTCAGCCTCCAGTGCCTTTCACATAGCAAGTGCTCGATATCTGTTTGTTTGTTGATTTATGGCAAAAGTAGTGCCATCCAGTCCTGCTGCAAAGACTCCCTCCATTACTCAACTGGCAGCTATAGCCCAGGCGGGCAGCAGGGGTCATAGACCAGAAGCCGGTTTACCATGGGTGACCAAGAGACAGGCTGAAAGGGGTCGAAGATGTGAGTGAATGGCCTATGAGTCAATACATAGCCCATGGGGGCCCTGGGGCTGGATGTGAGGGGCTCAGACACAAGGAGGTGTGGAAAAGCATCAATGGGTCATAACACAGCAAGGGTTTGTGAGGAGGTGTTGGGCGGTTGGAGAAAGGAGGACGCAGAAAACAGGTGAGAACCATGAGCAGAGAGAGCAGAGGCGGGTCTGCCCACAGCTGCTAGCCAGTGACTGTTGTTCAATAAATAAAGGAGAAATCAGTGGTTCCATCTAGAAATGGATATTTATTAAGGTCATGGCAGCCTCCACACAGGGAGGTCTGGACTCTTCCCAAGAGAAAATGGTCAGTCACAGAAGATCTTATTGATCTTTCTCCAGGGCGGGAAAGTTGGGATCTTGGTGAAGACCAGGAGGTGTTTCATTCTTATCCAAAGGAGACAATGCCCTGGGCATTGTTGTTACACACGAGGGGCCCCCGGAGGTTCCTGTAGGCAGAGGGAGGGAGGACTGAGCTGGCCTCTGTGTGATGCTGCCCTCCCCGCCTCCCTAGGGTGGGCAGTCTCTGTTTGGGGGCTATGTGGCAGATGAGGGGCAGTGCTGGGGCCCAGCCGGGGCCTTGAGTGTTCTCCTAGCTTGACCTTGGCCTAGGGCCTGCCTCCAGAGCGTCTGTGTGGCAGGAACTCTGGAGAGGCTGCCTGGGCTTGTGCCGGCCATGTTCTCACACAGGTGTGAGCCTGAACTGGGCTAATCACCAGCTTGGGCCTGCAGAGCCTTGGAGGAATGGTCACCGTTTCCTCACACAAAGGCAAAGTTTAATAACCGGTAGCCACATGAGTGTCAGTCCTGAGAGGGTGCCTGTCTCTACCAACTCCTTTCAGAGGAGAAATAGTAAATGCTTTGAATTGAATATTGGAATGTGGCTAAAGCAGGTAGAGAAAAATTTATAGTCTTAAGTCTCACATATTAAAAAATACCTGAAATTATTGAGGTGATCATGTATCCCAAGAAGTTAGAAAGTAATAAGTGAGTAAATTCAAGTGGGAGGAAGAAATTGTAAGTAGCAGAAGTTAATGAACTAGTGAGCAAACATACAACAGAGAGGTTTAATAAAGCAAATATTAAATTGTTTGAAAATGCTGATAAAATTGACAAACCTCTGGAGAAACTAATCAGGGAAAAAAGAGAGGAAGTGCAAATATTTAAGATCAGGAACTAAAAAGGGAATATTTTTACAAAGCTGCAGACCATTAAAAGATAAGCCAAGAGGGCCGGCCCTGTGGCTTGGTGGTTCAGTGCGCGCGCTGCGATGCTGGAGGCCCGGGTTCTGATCCCGGGCGTGCATCGAGGCACCACTTCTCCGTCCATCCTGAGGCCGAGTCCCACATACAGCAACTAGAAGGATGTGCAGCTATGACATACAACTATCTACTGGGGCTTTGGGGGGAAAAAAATAAAATAAATAAAATCTTTAAAAAAAAAAAAAAAAGATAAGCCAAGAATATTATTGAAAACTTTATGCTAACAAATTTGAAATTTTAGACAAAATAGAAATATCGCTGCTGACACTTGCTCAAAAAGAAACTGCAAACTTAGGTAGGACTGGAGCTGTCACAGGAGTTGCAGCAGCGATCAGAGATTATCCACATGGAGAACTGACCTAGACGGCGTGCTGTTCAGTTCCACCAAAATTCAAGGAAGGAAAACTTTAATCTACAAACACCTCCAGAAAAGAGAAAAAGAAGGAACACTACTGTCTCCTCTTATAAGGCTGGCATAACCTTGACACGAACAACAGGATAAGAAAGAAAATGTACAGGTCAACCTCATTCGTGATTCATAGACACAAAGCCCTACACAACGTATCCACTCTCAAAACTAGTCCAACAATACAGACAAAGGTTAACACATCATAGGCGAGTTAGGTTTACACTAAGAATGAAGATCTCATTTAACCATAGGAAGATCAATTAATGCAATCTACCACAGGAACAAATCTAAGAGAAAAATCATATTGTTATCTCTATAGACAGAAAGGCATTTGATAAAACTCAATATCCAATCACGAGAACAAAAATAAGCTTTTATCAGACCAAAATGGAGAGAAATTTCCTTAATCTAATAAACAGCATCTGTAAAACCTACAGAAACCGTTTGATCAACCCCCCTTCTGGTAAAATAACTGAGGTTTCCATCCTTTCCACAAGAATGCGAGAAAGCCCTTCCCTCCAGGCTGCTTTGCACACGGTGTGTGATCCTGGTGTCCTCCTCCCAGCTCTTTCCCTTGGGCAGGCTTGAGTCTGGAAATTATCCCAAGGGGGATCCTTTCAGGAAGTCTATGGAGATTAAAGGGGTAGATTTGAGGAGTAGATGAAGGGAGGAAGGAGGGCTGGGCAGAGAAGGGGAGAGTTTGCTGCCCTGTTGGCTATTTTCCTCCTTGGAATCCCAGGTCCCTGGGCCTCATGCTCTGACTCTGATGTTCTTCCTGTATTTGGGGTGAACCCTGCACCATGGCGTGCTCAAAAACAGCCTTGGGGACAGTGCACATGTAGAGCTTTATTCAATGTTGTCAAGGAAGGAGGGGGAGGACGAGACCTGATGCAAAATAGAGAAGATGTGGACTGTAAGGCGTGGGGTGGACGTGGAGTAATCAGGAGAAGGTGGTGAGAAATTGACTGACAGTGTATAAATATTTCGTAGGTGCTCAGGAGACTGTTGAAGAATCAGTGATAGAAAAGAGAAAGAGTTGCCAGCAGCTCCTTGGGATGTCCAGAGAATCAGGCTTGGAGGAATCCTTTAGTACTGACTCGTCAAAAATTAGTACATTTCTGTATTTTTCTCAACCCGTGCAGCAAAAACTCCATCCAGGGCTGGCCTCGTGGCGTAGTGGTTGGGTTTCCATGCTCTGCTTCCGTGGCCAGGGGTTTGCGGGTTTGGCTCCAGAGCTTGGACCTGCGCACCTCCTATCAGGCCATACTGTGGCAGGCATCGCACGTATAAAGTAGAGAAAGGTGGGCAAGGATATTGGCCCAGGGCCCATCCTCCTCAGCAAAAGGAGGAAGACTGGCAAAATATATTAGCTCAGGACTAATCTTCCACACCATAAACAACAACAACAACAACAAAACTCCATCTCTGACTTGTTCTGTCTCTCTATAGATTATTTCATTTCTGGCATTTGATCTCATCTTTCCTGTTTTTAGACTACTTTTAGATGACGTGAGGACGTGTTGGGCAGCCCCCTTTTGTATATCACCACCTTCCGTCACTAAGTTTCATTTCTAGGAACATGACTCTCTAGAAGTGAACATCAGCTGTCTAACCTCAGTGTTGACTTTTTACAAGAAGAATGAATTATCGTTTTTAGGGATTCCACCAAACTCCCTCCTTCCTATGCGATTTCCATCCTCAGTTTTCCTTCATTATATAAAATGACTTTACATCCCATACCCGATGCTCCACATCAATGTTCTCAGCTGACTTCTAGCTTCCAATCCTGACTGAAGCCTGACTGAAGGGAGGAGGGTATATGATATAATCAGGAAAACCTGCGACAGGCAGACAATGGAAGCATTGTAAGTGGGGTCCATAGTGATAACCCTGTGCCATGGCATCCAGATTGAAGGTAGACATTCCAACATGGCCTAATCAGTCATGATATAACCTTGACACTCCTTTCATTGCCCTAAATTAAAAAAAAAAAATCCCTTGAAAATGTGTCATAGAAAAATGCAAAATGCTTGGGGGTTGAGAGCTCCTTTTGATTAGCCAATAATCCAGAAACTTGACTGCTGTCACCACAAATCACCCTTCTAGGGTTCACTGTGTCAAAAGAGCCGTTTACTTTTCACAGACACTGTAGCCACTGTGGGAACCTCATAAAGAGAAGACCACTGTGGGCCTTAGGTCAAAGACAGAGATGCGAATTCCTGCAAATTGTGAGCCTTTGCATTGTTGGAGTTGATATAGGGAAGCGAACTCATAGAACCACTGGAGAAATAGTCCCTAAGGGAAGGGTTTTATACAATATAGATGGCAATGAAAAGTCCAAGCCTGGGCAGTTCTTTCATTCAAAAACTTATGTTAGGTACTTTCTCCGTGTGTGGCCTCTATGAAGCACTGGGAGTCAGATGGTGGCCATGACAGATTTAGTTTCTAGTCCCGAGGAGTGATGCATACATTAGCCAAGTACACACACGTGTATATGATTATGAATGGTGGCAAGTGCTCTGAGGGAACAACAATTACATGAGCACACGATAGGGTCACCTGCCCTTTTCTAGAGCAGGAAAGACCTTCCTGAGGAGGTCATATGTACCAGTGATGCAAACGTACAGTTGAAGGTGAAAAGTGTTCTCTGATATGTTCAAGTAATTATCTTGAGGTGACTGTTACCGCACCAGGTCCATTTTTGCCTGATGCCCAGAAATCCAATCAATGAGACGATGAGATTGCAGGGAGAGAGGGTTTATTCATCACAAGGCAGCCAAGTGAGAAAACAGGAGACTGAATCTCAAATCTACTTCCTGAAAATAGAGACTCAGGGATAATTATGGGATGGGGGCAAGGTGGCATGAAATGATTGGATGTGAGGAAAGATGAGGTAATTGATGATCTGTGCAAGCGTAGTCAGGTTTCCTGCCTCTTTGTAGGACGCATGTTCACAGAATGGTGGCATTAGCATGCCCGAAGGGTGGAGTTTCAACCTCTTGCCATCAAAATGTGGTTTATCCAACACATGTCTGCGTTGGCCCATTTGATAGGTTGGTGGTCTCAGTCTGGCCTGAAGTGGACAAGGGATTCAATTACTGAAAAAAAAAGCTCAAACACCCATTACCATGGTGACCCACATTCCAGAGAGACGGTATCTATAGGAACCTAGTGCGAGTCCGATAGCATATTGCATAAACAGCACAGTTAACAATGGGTAAGTTTATCCTGCAGATTTAAGTCCTGGCATTCCTTTCTGATACGTTTCTAGGTAAGGCCATCCCCCCATTCTTCCTGGTACAGGGAAGAAGACACCTTTACAAAGGAGATTTCCTTTACAAACATAAATGTCACTTATAAAGGGTAACCAGAACTAAGAATGGGCTTAGCAAGGACCCTTCTAGATACCTGGTAACGGCCTGTTCTGGGGGCAGGCCTCCCCCCCGAAACTCCTTTGGTTAGTTAGTCGGGGTGGGGACCAAAGTGTCTTTTAGGCAGAGACGTATTTTGAGGTGGCCAATTCTGATGCCCCATAGTTACTAGCTGCTTAATCATGAATGGCTATCTGTCTGCTGGTTTCAATGACCACATGCCCAGAGATTCTGGAGTGCCTGAGCATTATGAGAAATAACGAGAAATTTTGCCAAAAATTCACTTCTTCTGTTTTCCAGGAAATACATGGAATTCAAAGGAATAGACAGAAATGAATAAATTGGAGTCTTTGAAAATTTAAACCTTCTGTTTAACCAAAGGCAACAACATAGCACAAAAAACTACTTTGGATTGGGAGACGATATTTATAGTGATCTGTTGAAAGTTGGCACCTAGAATCTATAAAGAAGTCTTTAAAACCCTCAAGGAAAACAAACAATCAAATGTAAATAGGAAAGGGATATGACAGACAATTTGCAGAAGAGCAAACTCAAATGGCTAATAAATATTTGAAAAGATGAAGGGAAGTGGTGATAAAAACCACTATGATTTGGCATTTCACACCTAGTAGACTGACAGGAATGATGAAGCCTTACAATACTCAGTATTGTTGGGAGCACTAACTGGAACAACAGCTTTGTGAAGCAACTGAGCAATTTCCAAGAGAGGCGAAGGTACACACACTCTCTAATGCAGCCATTCCACTGTAAGGACACACCCTAACATCTCTAGAGAGATGCAGGTCAAAGATTCCTCATTACAACATTTTTCTATTAAAATTGCAATAATTGGAAACAACCTAAATTTCCTAAGAATAGATAAATAAATTGTGTTATTTGCATACATTGGATTGTTATGCATCCATTAAAATGAACTATACTCCCATGTATTGACGTGGATGTATCTCAAAAATATATCATTGATTTGTTTCTTCCAGGGAGGGAAACAGGATGACTAGGAGTCAGAGGTCAGTGTAGTCTTTTTACTTTTTTATGCTTTTAGAACCTAAATTTTGCACCAAGTAAATGTATTTCTCTTTAAAACAATACTATTAAATTTTTAAATGTTGAATAATAAAATGATTGCAGAAGGCTGGTATAGGATAAACCATTTTTTAAAAGTTTGAAAACAAACAAAATGAAGAATGACCTGCTCACTTCTGCTCCCCTCACTGTTTCGACAACCTTGACTTCTCACAGTTTAGCTCAGACAGAGTCCAGACTTCCCCGTGGTTTCTACACCTGAGTCACTGCACTGGCTGGGAACCACAGCTCTTGATTTCCTTGCTTTATTTGCTTCTGACAATAAAGACAACAGGGTTAGAAAAATACAGCGAGGGCAGGGAGACAGCAGAAGATACACAAGCAGGGAGAGGCTGGGGCCCCTAAGTCCTCACTCCACTTCCACCTCTGAGGGCAAACACCTGGCGTGCGGAGCAGCCCCTGCCCTTGACAGCCTTCCTGGAAAGCCCTGGTCCTCTGGCTGATCTTGACAGCTGATCTCCTTCCTTCTTCAAGACTGTTTACTTCCTTCTGTCAGAAAATTATCACAAGTTGCTAGCTGAGTTAGAAAAAGGCACTTAGCTGGAATGTGTTGTAAACGTTGTTATAACAAAGAGATGAATCAGCTGATGTCTGCAATGTGACCCGCTCAGATCTCTAAGTCCTGGTGTGTCTGAGAACTGACCCTTCCCTTGGGCCCTCCAACTGGAGGATGAGGACTAAGCTTGACTGCTCAGTTGACAGTCTCAGATCACTAGGCCCAGTCTCTTTTCCCATTATTAAATTCCTCTTCGCGGCCGCCCACTAGCTCGACTTTTCCTTCCCATGGGAGGCTGAGCCAGTCTTCAATTTTCTTAGAGAAGTCCAAGGAGAAGAAAATACTCCTTTTCTTAATCCATTGAATGTGTATTGAATGCCCTGACCTTCTCCTGATATCTCATGATCTCTAAGGCCTGGGGCTGCTATGTCATGACCTCCCAGGTCAGAACCAGGCAGAGCGTTGTCTTGTGTCCCCCTGGGCCTGCTCAGAGTTCTGTCTGCTCAGGAGCCTGCTCTTGCTTCTATCAAGGCCTATGTGCCTTCTTATTGGGTTGGTGTTTATGTTTCCTGAGCATTTCAGAACTGGAAGTGGTTTTGAACCTGATACAGAGTAAGTCTAATGTCCTAGGGGGGAGATATCCCAAATGCAACTCTTCAGGTGACCCTGAACTGTCCCTGCCCCATTTTTCTCCCTCATTTCATTTAAAAGCTTTGTCATTGTCTCTCTTGAAGTTCATGGCCTTTGTTGTAGGCAGAATTCTAAGATGACGGCCAGTGGCCATCACCCTTATGTAGTCTTCCCCCACTTTGAGCATGGTTGGAGTCTGTGAATATAATAAGATATCACTTCCATGATTATGTTAGGTTATACGGCAAAAGGGAGGTGATCTGGTTAGGCACAACCTAATCACGTGAGCCCTTCAAAAGTAGAGCGTTTTCTCCAGGTGGTTACAGAAGATGAAGTTAGAAATCTCAAGCATGAACAGGACTTGATGTGCCATTTTGGATTAAAGATTGAGGGGCTCATGTGGCAGCAACGAGGGTAGCCTCTGGAAGCTGCGAGTGGCCTGCTGATGATAGCCAGCAAGCAGATGGGGCCCTCAGTCCTACATCTGCCAGGAACTGAGTCCTGTCAACCTCCTGAATAAGCCTGGCAGCTGATTCTCCTCCACATGAGAGCCCAGCCTGGCTGACACCTTGATTTGGGCCTTCAGAGACCATGGGCAGAGAACCCAGTTGAACCTGCCCAGATGGCTGGTGTACAGAACTGTGAGATGATAAATGGGTCTTACTGTAAGGTGCTAAATTTGTGGTAATTTGTTACACAGCAAGAGAAAATAAATACAGCATTAATCAGAGATATCCACTTGACAGAAAATTGACATCTTTTGGGGGTAGAGCAAGATGGAGAAAAGGGGAGGAGATAAAAGAAGACAACCATCACCTCACTTGTAATATGATCCTGAGAAATGAAAAATGACATCCTTTCTTTTCTGTTTTGCTCCTGTGTGAACAGTCTCTGTTTTGTCTGAATCTTCTCCTTTTCTGCATTTTCTCTCACAGATCAATTGAGATTGTGTATGTGAGATTGTTCTTGGAGTGTGTGTGAAAGCGTGAAGAAGAGACATAGGTTGATAAATGGGAGGATTACCTTCTGAAGCAAACAAGCTCTCCCTCCTGCTTTAAGGTCTGGTCCTGCATTCTCTTCTTAGAGAAGCCCTGGGGGGATCAGCACCCCAGTGAGGTGGGAGCTGTGAGCTACTGAGGGCCCCGTGCAGTAGGAATGGGATAACAATGAGATGATGATGTTTATCGAGCTCCTATTCTGCGTGTTTTGAGTGCTTTATATGAGTTCGTTCAATCCTATAATATCCCATGAGGTTGTAGTATTATTATCACTGGTTTACAGTTGAGAACACTGAGGCACAGCCTGGTTAAGGAACTTTTCCAAGGTTGTTTTTAGGTGGTAGTGGAACCAGGATTCTCGCTTCAGCTGTCTGGCTGTAGAGTGCGCACACTTAAGCACTACCTGGGAGATCTTTATCCAAGTTAAAGTTTCTTTGGGGAAAACAAAATATATCCCATGTATCCTTGTGAATTAAAAGCCCCCTGACCCTTCTCTGCACCACCCCCATGGTGACTGCCTTCTAGTCCCCTAGAGCTGCCCTGATCTCAGGACAAGGATGGATCTCTTGCACCTCCTGGGGGTGGTGGTGGGGGGGAGTAGTCTTGAGTGATTTTCTTGTGTCAGGAGTGTCCTTGGGAGAGAAAATTCTCAGAAAGAAGGTTTTATAGCTCACTGGGCCCCAGGGGTGGCCGGGCCAGGAGAAGAAACATCAGGTCAAGGAGACAAGGAGAAGGTGCTGAGGTGATGGGTCTGAGGGTCATGGAAACTTGCCACTGCTTGGACCTACTTCCTGAGATTCTGAGGGAGGATGCTCCTGTTGCAGTCCAAGTGGCGACAGCCGACTCTGCCCAGGCAGGTAATCCAAAGAGATCTCTGCCCCATACCCCTAACCCAATAAGAAAATCCTCCTGCGGGTCCCAGAGCAGGCTCCTCATCATTGGCTGAGGAGACACCATGAGACTATAGATGTTTAGGACACTGTGGTGAAGAAGTAAAATGACAGCTGTCACCACCTGAGGACTTGGTGGGGTAGGGTGGGTGGATTTCTTCTTGTCATAACCTCAGGTCTAGTTGCATGAGTCTCCTCCCTGGTGACAAAACAACCACATCAAAACATCTCTTACAGCTCCAAGCTCTAGCTGTGACCCATTACGTACAGGTTGCAAGTCTGAGGTCTGCAATTTCACTCCAGAGTCCATACTCGTCTGCCTTAGGAGATGAGTTTTATCACCATCCCCCTAAGCAGCCCCAAAGATTTCCTGGCTCATGATTTCGGAGAAGGCTGTGAGACTTCGTGTCCTCATTGTTAAAAAGGAGGATATTTTTTGTGTCTGACATTGTTATTTGCCTGCCTCATATCCATCTCCCCTTCTTCCTCGCTGAGGAACCCCAATTTTGCTCAGAGTGGTAGTGTACCCAGCCACTAACATATTTACCCTCCCAGACTCCTTTGCACATAGGGGTTTACATGTGACACAGTTTTACACCATGGCAGTCACTGAGCAGGGTTCTTAGCAGAGATTTTTCAATGGACATCTTCTCTTTCTCCTTTTGTGCCTTCCTTTCATGCCTGGAGAAGGAGTCTTGCTTATCACATATGACTGTGGGAAATAAGATTGCAGACTTCTCCCTCCCTCTCTCCCTTTTACTAGTCTGCTGTCTCCACCACAATGTCTTATTTCCAGTCTGCATTTTCTGCCCGTGGAATAGCTGCTGATGCTCCGATGAAGCCCTCTATTGGACTCACCCTCACATTACGCCTTCCAGAGGAAGTCACCTAATGTGCATGAACCTGCAGAGAGCCATGGGCTAGGAGGAGACTGCACAGAGAGAGCGATGTGTCAGCAGTGAACCGACTGTACTAATGAACCATGACCAGAGAGAGGGCTCCCAAGCCACTGGGCCTTGGCCATGTTTCAGACCATAGAAGTATGACATGACGCTAGTGTGAAGTTAGTCCCAAGAATGGCTAGTAAGGTTAAATTCCCTGCCAGCTCTAGTGTATGGCGGGCGCAAGTCACAATTACATGAATTATAGAAAGAGAGAGATAATATAGTAAGAGAGGCTCTTCCCCTTCTAGTGTTTGAGGAAGACGAACACTGGGAACATGGATGCCATCTTTAGGGGACTGAGACTGGTCCTTTAATCATGGGTTGACCCCGTAATTATTGTCCAAACCGGGACACTTGAGAGTAAGAGGGGGCACTGTTCACCGGGAAACTCATTTTGGACCATGTGTGAAGAAGAAATCGACTTCTATTGTGTCAGTCACTGAAATGCTAAAGTTTATCAGTTAGAACAGTTAGGGTTATCATAATTAAGACATGGACCAACTTACTTTAGACTACTGTTTTCTGACACAAAATATTTTTTAAAATAAAATTATTTTAATAACTATAAAAGTCAATATATTGAATAAATTAAAAAATAGAAAGAAGAAAAATGTCAGCCTTAATTCTACCAGCCAACTGACCACTGATAACCAGTGTATTTCCACCTCTGACTTTTCTGTGTATGTGTTTATATAGGTGTGATCACAATATATTTAGTTTGGAATCCTATAGTTTAAGTTATTCAACGTAAACTTTTCCCTAGTTTTATTAAGAATCTCTTATTGAATATCCTTTTAGAATTTCATTCGTATTTAGTCAATAGGTATTTAAGTTATATAAATAGTATGTAAAAGAGAAATTACGAAAATGGTAATGTAGGAAGAAAGAAAAGCCTAAAAGAAAACTATGTGTATAAGCAAAACTTTGATTTTAGTATATACTTTCTTTGTTTCCTGCTTTTGACTTAAAGATGCCTGGTGAACATTCTTCCAAGTGGCAAAATGTAATTCTATCTCATAACTTTAAGGTTTCCATAGTGTTCAGTCATGTGTAACTTTTTAAAAGCTCATCCCCAAATTAGTGCTGAACATTGGCATTGTTTCTACGATTTGACTTGTGTAACAAATCTATAAGGAATAACCTTGTCCACTTTTCTCCATGTGGTTGATGACTAGGTCACAGACTCCTTTCCTCCTTTTTTTAGGAACTTTGATTACCAGACGTGAAAATGCCATTTTCTCAACGTCCATACTGAATCTCAGTATTATCATTTTGGTAAATCCTTCCCAATCAGATAAGCAAACAATTATTAACATTTTAATTTGCATTGATTAATTAGTGAGTTTTACTTTTTTCCAAATGTGTATTAGGTTTTTTAAAATAACATGCCCGTTAATATTCTTAGCCTAGTTTTCTTTGTTTTTTTTATTAGTCTAGTTTTCTAGAGCCGTGGACAATGTAGATGTTAAGGGCTGCAGAATACATAATGTGCATGGGTCGTGTTTTACCGTTTTCCTATTTTGGACGATAATACTGATTCCAATTTGGGGTCTATTGCTAAATAATGGTGTGATGAACATCTTTATGAATAACACACACACACACACACACACAATTTAGACCACATGTAGGAATAAGTCCTAGAGTTAGAAATCACTAGATCAAGAGAAAGAATTAGATGTAAACTGACTTAGACACCATTTTAGGGAAACAGGTCCCATCAAGAGCAGCCCAGTCTTCCTGATGCTACAGACATTATAAGGTAATAGATTTTCTTCCTAATGTGCGTCATACTATGTCAAGTGCTCCTATCAGGTGTGAGGGGAACTGACCCACCAGGCACTGTCCCTGGAGGCCACACACCGGGGCCCCTGGTGGCACATGTCCTTGTCCACTCTCTCTCTGGCTCTGGCTTACATCCTGGGGCTCCGAGGAGCTCCTCATGGCTGACTTTCTGGGGTCTCTATTTCTTTAGTGTGATGGCTTCTCCTAAGACTGTCCTTTTTTTCTGCTGTCACTCAAAGTTGTCACCTGGCTTGTGCACTTTCTGTCCTTCACTTGCTCATCTCCACACGTGCATTCAGCTCTTCTCTCACTTGTGCTTCTGCAGGTGCTGTGAGCTCCATGGAAGACTTGGCAGATGGACAGTAGCGTGTGAAAAATAAACTTTTGGTTGCTTTTCACCTTATTTCTCAATGTGCTGGACCTTGCTTTTCATAGTTGTGTGATTTATTCATTATTCTTTTCAATGAAGTTTCTTCTCTTTTTGATGTTGGTCCCAGTTGTCATGTTTGTCCGGCTCTCGTGAATTTGTTGTGTTCTGTCACAGCCCATTCACTGGTGGGGCTGTTTGAGGGATACAATATCCTAAAAGAAGGTCATCTGGGTCACAAAGAAGGGTCTTGCACTTGAAATGTGGCATTTTGTGGGTTTGTGGGCTGACTTTCATGCCTTCTCCATGTAAATAAATAAAGATAAGCTTGCCCCAGTTGCCTCCTTGTGTCTTCTCTCTCCTCCACACATGGGTTCCACTGAGCACAGACTGGAAACCTCAGGACTTGTGGGTCGCCAAGTCCCTTCCAATTTCACACTGCCCTTCTGGAATCAAGAAGGTCACCCATGTGAAACTATAATGTGCAATACGGATAAATTACAGAGAATTTAATTAATTTCAAGACAAGATTCCCTGTGGATTCCAAATACAGATCCCTCTGTGCCAAACTGACTTGCCTGGTGGAAGGGGAGGAACCAGGGGAATTTAGAGGAAATTTCCCCTCACTGTAAGTTTCCCAATGTCAGGGACAGAGCCTGTTATGTGCCTGGCACAAAGAGAGAGATCAACAATTAATCTATTGATGGATGGCAAAGTGGTACTTTTCCAGCCCAGGGCCCTGGAGCCCTCAGGCTCACGAAGCTGCCATAACCCAGGTTGCCAGCAGGGGGAATCAGCTCAGGCTGAAAAGAGCTGAGGCTGCTGAGTGCCTCCACAGGCCATGGTGGCTGAGGCCCTGGGGATGTGGGACTGAATGGAAGGCTTGAATTGTCTCTGCTCAGGTGGGAAGTGGGCACTGGCTCCTCTGATAGGTATCAGGTGGGCTTACAGCTCAGGTATGATGGGGAAGCAATAGAGGATAATTCACATGGGTTTTGGGAACTCTTAGGGAGATGAGAGAGAGGCTGGCTTGAAACAGGGTGGGCTGGAGGGAAAGGAGCTGGTGGTCAGTGCTTTCAGATGGAAAACAGGGGCTGGTGTGGGACAGTCAGCCAGGGAGGAAGGTGGACTGAGCTCAGTGCTGGGCACAGAGCAGGGCAGGGATGGGACCCGAGTGGCGCTGAGGGCCATCATAGGAGCATCTGAGCATCCTAAGCTGCAGTCGGTCCTGGCTGTGGGAGAACCTGCCCCGCTGGAGAGAGAGGTCCTGGAAACAACAGACTCAGTGACCACGGCATGGCCCCCTGGCCTCCTGGGTCCCTAGAGTTACTCCTCTTCCACTGACCTGCTCCTCTCTCTGCCAAAGTGTTGCGGGGTTGGTGATGGTAGTTGGCTTAGAGAAGGTAAGAAATGTTAAGGCCCAGAGATGATCATTTTTAGGGGGAAGAGTTTGTCCTTTTTATCGTCAGACTTTAGACTCAGCCCTTGCACGTGGACTGGAACCTTCACTTAGCTTTAGGCTGAGGTTTGGCGGGGGTACTGATGGTGAGATTCAAGGCCACAGAGATGGAGGGAGGGCACTGCAGTGGAGAAGTTGAGGCCCTGGAAAGGCAGGGGGAGGTGGGGCTGAAAATGGGCTCCCCCTGCTTGCAGCTGAGCCAAGGTAACAGGGAGCTCTGGGTGCAGTCATCCAGCCCCTTCTGAGATCAACCGCACCTTGGACTCCTCTCCTGGGCAGGAGTGAGGGGGTGGAGGACACCGAGAAATGTAACTGGTTCTTAAGCTGGGTCCAGGTACAACTCCCACTACTGTAGCCCGTTTGTCTGAGCTGCCCTTTCCTAAGTTGGAGTGAGGGATTTTAGTAACCTTTCTTTTGTAGCTTCTTGTCCTCTGCCAAATGCCTTTCTATGAGCAACCCACTTTCCAGATGATAAGAGAGGCTCACACCTACTAAACCTTTTAGCGAGCACCTTTCCTTCCTGCCATCCTTGCTGAGTGTCTTGTAGCTTTGGATTTGTTAGTCTAGGCTTGGGATGGGAGGTGGAGTCTAGAGAGTTCTTTGGCTCAAGTTGAGGAACATCTCTGACTGTGCTGGGCAGAAGGATCAGGAGTAGAGAGGGTTTTGTGAGATGGGCTGAAGCCTCTGGAGTGGGGATTGTCACTCACCTGTCCCAGCCTCATGGAGCAGAAGAAAGGCCAACAAGAGCAGGAGTGGCTGTATCTTCCCTGAAGGTCTGTACAGGTTAGAGCTGCTGGTGTTTCTTCTTGGAGACACACGAGCCCTGAGAGGAAGGCGGGAGAGGTGGCTCAGGACCTCAGAGACCTTCCAGACCTGTGCTCCTCTGGTTTCCTGTGCCATCATGCAAAGTGGTTTGTCGAAGTTCTCTGGCTTAGGGTAGGTGACAGTAGCACTGTCACCACACTTGCACTCCCACCGCTGAGTCACAAGGCAAAAGCAAGAAGAAAGAACAAGAAAGCGAAGCCTGTGCTGCAGCCAGCAGAGGAACTGCAAGCCAGAAGAATCAAGAATCAAGAGTGTCTCCAGTTCTCAGCTCTTGGCTCTTTTTCCATCCTGATGAAGTCGTGAATAATCGTTTAGCAAGCTAGGTCCAGGGGAGATGAGCAACATGGCTTCTGCCCCTGAGAAGCTGGCGGTTGCCTAGAGTAGAAGCAGAATTTGTGTTTGGAGTACAAGATGGTAAGGGCTGTGGTGGGGGTTCTGCTTGGTAGTGGGAGATAGAGGCTGGACCTGCCTCAGGGGCATGTAGAGCTGGACACACCTGAACACCCCTAATGTTAACCCCACTTCCTATCTGACCATTAGTCTAGCTTTGTCTTTTTGGAATATTTAGAATCCCCTCTTTAAATGTAAATATTCTGCCACAAAGAGTCCTTCTATTGTCCCACCATTTTGAACAAAGTCCTGGACTTGATATTCATTGGACCAAAACAAACCCTCATTGGGTCCCTAAGAACTGAGTGGCCTGATTGGTTTATGCTTGGGTCTTTTAGCATTCCTGGAGATGTTGATCAGCCAGTACAGGTTGCTGAGCCCCAGCAACCTGAGTCTCATGATGACAGATCCAAGAACATCTTCATTTTCTTTGCTCTCTTTGGACCATCAGGATGATCGTTTATTGAAGCCCCCTCTGTGTGAGACTTGGGGGTATTGAGGTGAGATTCCTTGCTTCTGGTGGATGAGAAGAAACCATCAGTGATCAGATAAGGTTACTGAGGGCCCTGGTTAGAGGAATGGACAGAATGGTGTGGAAGTAATTCTAAAGAGGGCTTATTCCAGTTACTAAAGAGCTGAGTGATTTAAAACAACAGCAGTGACAATGATTTTGCCCACAAATCTTCATTTTGGTCAGGGTTTAGTGTGGATAGCTCTCTGCTGCTCCTCTTGGTGTCAGGGGAGGAGCGAAGCCTGGAGGCTGTGATCACCTGAAGGCTCACTCACATGTGCCCAGTGGTTGGTGCTGGCTGTCTGCTAGGCATGGCACTTCCTCTCCACGAGGGCCTCTCGAGTAGTGTCTGCGCATGGGATTGTTGGGTCTTCCTTGCCACGGGATGGTTGGCTTCCCCAGAGTGACCATCTCCCAGAAAACTAGCCGGGCAGAAGCTGTGTTCTTTTTATTATTACTTGGACTTTGAAGCCATATAGCATCCATTCTACCATCTTCCACTGCTTGAGCAAACCAAAAGCCCTCACCCAGATTAAAAAGGAAAGAGCATAGACCCCACCTCTCAGAGGGAGGAGTGTTGCAGCCCTGTAAGAAGAGCCTGTGGGATGGGAGATACACAGGGGCAGTCATAGAAAAACACAGTCTGCCACACTGCTCTGGGTGCATGTAGAGTTGGTCAGAGGGGTTGAAACCACTGATCTCTTCTAAGCCTGGGTCATAGCCTTTGATCAGTTGGAGTCTGCTCTGTCTACACCAAGTGTCCTGAGAATGGAAGTGGGTTGGTTCTCCCCAAAATTATTCTCCTTAATGAATTACTGATACCACGTGAAGCGGGAACAGATGCCAGGGAGCCAAAGCAGTGTTCTCACACCACTGCCCAGAGAACTACATTTCTTATGTCCCAGTACCGTTTGCTAAACAGGTTATCCTGATCACATCCCATAATGGAAAAAGAAGAGTCATGGAATTGAAGATATTGTTGGTTCTAAACATCTTGATCTCAATTCTCTTAAAAAGCAATAGAACCTTGTTAAAGAGACAGAGCACAGTGCCAGTGGTAACTCTGGCAGGGGAGCAACAGTGAAGCAGATCTAGGTGTCCCAGCCATGGCTATGCGGGGTGAGGAAGGTGCCCATGCCAAGCATCCCTCCTGTGTGGACACTTTCCTCACTGCACATTGGCTTGACTCCCTGCACTGGGCAGCGTGGCTTGGGGTGTCAGAATACATGTGAGGTGAGGATGGCAGGCCAGTGCAGGGAGCAGAAGCCCATGTGGGGTGAGGAGAGTGTTCACACAAGGGGCTGGCCTAGTAGGTGGTATCAGATCTCAAGTGGGGAGACAGGGGCCTCTATGGGGTTGCAATTTGTCAGAGCAGGCTGATTAGAGTGAGGTGGGTATTGGCATGAAAGTTGTGCCGATGTGGAATCCCAGAGTCTGCGTGGGGGAAGGAGGAGACCCAATTAGAGGAAGATGGGGATTTGGGAGATTTGTTATATAAATCTCTGTGGGGATCAGTCAATAAGTAAACATATTAAGGCTAATGTTTAGATGTTTAAAGGTTAGATGGCATTGATGGTATCGATGTTAATTTCCTGGGTTTGATGGTTGGGTTGTGGTTATGTAAGAGCGTCCTTGTTTGTAGGAATTACACACTGAAGCATTTGGGAAGTGATGGAGCACGAGGTCAGTAACTTGACTCTCAAATGGCTCAAGAAAACAAAAGTATTCTTTGCATTGTACTTGCAAGTTTTCTCTAAGCTTGAGATTGTTTTAAAATTAGAAGGAAATCCAAGCCTTCACATAAAAAACCAACCATCAGTTTGAAGATGTAATTGAAAAGAAAGTCTGTTATAGTAGCAAAAAAAACACAAGATGCTAGGAAAAACTTAACCAGAATTGTGAAAAACCTATTTGAGGAAAACCTTTAAATACTCCTAAAACCCAAAACTAGATTCGAGTAATAGAAAGATAGTCTTAGTTCTCAGATAGGATGTATCCACTCCAAAAAGGTATAATTTCTCCCCTTTCTAGTATATAAATTTAGTGTGATTCCAATAAGAATACCAGTTTTTTTCCTAGTGTTATGCAAGTTCTAGACAATTTCTAAAAAGTACGTGGAAGATAAGCAAGCAAGGTTAGCTAGGAGAATTATGACAAAAAAGGAAAAGACTAGTAAGGGCAAGGAGTAACCTTATCAGATATTAAAATCATCTTATAAAACATATTTCCTGAAAACAGTGTGGTACTGAGTCATGAATAGGCAGAAAGACCAATGAAACAGAATAGAAAATCCAGAAACATTCCCAAGTACACATGGAATTGTCTTTCATAATAAGGTGGCATTCCAAATCACTGGGGAAATGATGGACTTTTTAATAAATGATGTTGGAACAACTAGATAGTGATTTGTTAAGAGATTAAGTTAGAGTCATATTTCCCAAAAACCACCGGAATAAACTGCACGTAGATAAGATACTCAAATATACAAAATAATACCATACATACACTAGAATTTAACATGAGTAAATTCCTTTATAAACTTAGAAAGGGGAAAGCCTTTCTAGTAATGAAGCAATGACTCTAAATCCAGAAACATGAAAAGAAAAGATTGATAAATACACTTTGATATGTAAAAAAATAATTTTTAAAGGTTGTATTTCAAAAAACAGTGTAAGCAAATTGAAAATACAGATAGCAAACTTGGAAAACTATTGCAACATATATCACAATTAAAGAGCTAATCTATCTGATATATTAGGAACTCTGAAAATCCAGAAGAAAAAGACCAAAAACCTGATAGAAGTGAAAGTCCCGATAGTTCACATTAAAATATATTTAAATAATAATGGAAAGAATGGCAAGTTCACTCATGGTAAGAGAAATGGAAATAAAATATGGAAAGAATGGAAATAAAAATTCTACTGAGACACTCTGTATCATCTCACAGGTGGCCAAAAATTCTACAGTTAAACAGCACACTCCATGGGCAAGGCTGTTTTCTTTTGATTGGTGTTGCAGGATATATCTTTTTTTGTCTGTACTTTTATTTTCATCCTATCCATGTCTTTATATTTAAGAGTGTCTCTTGTAAACAGCACAAAATTGCGTCTTGGATTTTTTGTCCAGACTGACAATCTCTGCCCTTTAGTTGGCATGTTTAATCTGCTTGCATTTAATGCAACTACTGATAGGGTTCAGTTGAAGAATATCATATTGCTATTTGATTGGCTTTTAGTCATATCTCTATATATTATTTTAGTGTTTACTCTAGGGTTACAATATGCCTCCTTCACATATCACAGTCTACTTTGAATTAATGTTATACCACTTCATATAAGACCTTTGTAATGATGTATTTCCATTTATCCTCCCTCCCAGCCTTTGAGTGATTTTTGTCATACATTTTACCAAAATGTGTCATAAGCCCTAAAGCATTTTTTGTCTTAAATAGTCATTAATCTTTGAAAGGAATTTATATAAAGTCTTTAAATTGAGTTACATTTTACATTTTTCTTTTTCTTTTTCTTTTCTCCTTCCTGCTGACAATGGGAATCATCTTCTTTCAGCCTACAGAACTTCTTTTAGTATTTCTTGGCGCACAGGTCTGACGGCAACAAATTTTCTTACCTTTGTTTTTCTGAAAATGTCTTTAATTGCCTTCATTTTTGAACAGTATTTTGACTAGAAATAGAATTCCAGAAATAGATTGCCTATTTCATTTTTTCTTTCAACCGTTTAATAATGTCGTGTCACTGTCTTCTGACTTCCACTGTTTCTGATGGGAGCTCATTGTTATTGTTGTTGTTGTTTCTCCAGATAATATTATTTTCCTCTCTGTCTACCCTCAGCTTTGCTCTTTCTCTTTGGTTTTCACCATTTTGACTATTATGTGCTTAGATGTGGCCTTCTTTGTCCTCCCTGAGGTTCACTGAGCTTCCTGAATCTGTGGATGAGGAATGTAGTCTAGCAATAGGCCTATGATAAAAAGGAACCCATTGCTGCACTTCTTTTATGGTGAAATATGTTTGTTGGTCAAAAGCTGTGCTGTGTGGGATACCCAGACAGGAAATAAACCCTGGGAGTTCTAATCCACAAAGAGGGGTACAGCAAAGTATGGTGGTGAGCGGGGAAGGCAGAGCCATCCCAAGACACGTTCCCAAAACAGATGAGCAAGATCTCGCATTCCTCTGGGCCTCTCTCCCCCAGGAGCTGGCTTGGCAGTTCTCTCCCCTCAATCCTGGGACCTGACTCTTCGTGTGGGGCTCGAAGGAAGGAGGGGTGGTGGGAGTGGGTTTTGCGAGTAGAGGTTTTTCCTTGAGGTCATTACAGAGATGTTTTATTTATTTTTATGTTTAAATTTTCATTACAGAGATTTTTAAGCAAGAGAAGGATTGTTTCCTCAAAGGAAGGGGTGGGGAGGACAGTACTTCCACAGACAAAGGAGATTTGAAGGAATCAGCATGTTTAGGGTCCTTACTCGCCTCCATCCACATGTGCCTGCGAGCAGACTTCAGCTCATGGAGCAAGGTGTTTTGAGTAGTTGTCACAGAGTGGCTGCACAGGAGCCCGAGTTCTCTCTCTCCAGGGAGACGTCTGAGAGAAGCTCACCTCTTGCTGAGGGACGTCAGGAGGTCATCACACGGTGGGTGTTAGACAATGTGTCAGGCCTCTCGCTGGCCTGGCCGTCAGGGCCTGGGCTCAGTCCAGGCTCTGTCTTAACTCTTTGGTACTTTCAGTAGGCCACTTCCCCCTACTGGCCCTTTGTCTCCCTGTCATCTCTCAAAGGAGGATGAAGACCTACAACAGGTGTTCTCAGACTTGCTTTAAAGCACAGAACTATTTCCTCAAAGTCAAGGTTATAACCAAAATAAATATGCATGTAGCCAGGCAAATTTTAAAATATTATTTTTGTTTTGCTTTCTGCATTTTCTGCATTTTCCTTTTTGTCTTTTTCCATCAAGGAGCCAGGTTCTTCATACGTCTTAGATGCAGGGATGTTTTTTTGGATCCAAGTCATGAGCTGCTGACATCACCGCTCTTACCTTGTGAAAGTGCCCACGGTCATTAAGAGACTGGGTTGCTGCATGCTTTGTGCACGACAAGATGGGAAAGACCATGCCTTCGAGGGTCACAGGATCCCAGAGTAATGAGGGGGTAGTGCTGTGTGTATTTGGGGCAGGAGGGCATTAGCCCAGAGCTCGGACTTCTGCTCAGCCTTCAGGCAGTGCCCCATATTAGTGGCAAGAACTCGGAGAGAGGGCTGCTGGGAGTGTTTGGCGAGGTGAGCCCAACACAGGGAGATCCTCATTCAGCAAAGAATCACGTACTCTACGTGCAGCCTCCAAGCCAAAAACCTCCTAATATCGAAAAGTCTGTGTGGTTATGGAAACGATGGAGGCAGAGTAATGATGACAGCCTAGTCTAACGGCCTTTCTCCATTTTTCCAGACTGTGTGAGCCTCCCGGATTCTAGTTTGATTCTGCGCACTCAGGAGGTGCAGTAACGACAGGGATCATGTATCTGGCTGGTCCAAGTGGATGAGAGTTTGGAGTCAGCCTCTAATTGCCTTCAAGCAAATGCATCATATAGTTGTTCCTACCATTTGAATCAGGACGATGATGTTCATACCTGCTGCTTTTAAAGCAAATAAACGTTAAGGCTGCCCTTCCTGTCTTCTTCCTCCCCACCAGCTGCCCTCTCCTCTAGGTGAAGAGGATGCTCCAGTGAACTGAGTTTGG
This sequence comes from Ceratotherium simum simum, assembly GCF_057802395.1. NCBI lineage: Eukaryota > Metazoa > Chordata > Mammalia > Perissodactyla > Rhinocerotidae > Ceratotherium > Ceratotherium simum. The sequence continues at coordinate 23,422,044 of NC_141902.1, read as the reverse complement.
TAACTTCACTCTAGAAACTAAATGACTAACATCATTTGCTGACCCCATACCTGCTGTTCTAGAGTCACATGTCATAATATTCATACAGACTGTAATCAGCAATAAAAATAAAATACTTTATTCCTGTGGATTTCCCACATAGATCTAGGCCACGTGGACTCATGTGAAGGAGGGAGGGAGAGTTAGATGATTTGGGTGAAAGTCACACTGTCAGTATCACTCGGGTCCATATGACAGAATCTGTGTTGGGTTCACTGTGTACCCCAGAGCTGATCACTTAGGTGCTCGATCAGCACGTGTTTGTTGATTGATGGACAGTCTTTGCTTTCCAGTGCTACTGCAGAGAGGAGTCCCTGCCAACTCAAAAGGCTGATACAGCCCTGGTGCCAGCAGGGTCTCTTTGACTAGAGGCCGGCAGTGACTAAGAGGGACAGACTGAAAGGGACTCAGGCTACCGAGTGACCAGGTGGCCAGGGGCCCCTAAGCACAAGGGGGGACACTGGGCTGGATGTTAGGGGTTGAGGTGGCCCCACCAGGTGAGAGTTGAGGTTCCGGATAGACACCCTCTTATCCTGTCCTCCGTGGGTCCTGCTTGGTGCCAGCATGGGCCTGGTCCCTCTGTAGCCCTCTCTGCCAGGGCATGAGCTGGCAAGAGACCCACCCCACTCCGTGCCAGCTCCCTGGGCTGTGGGAGAGAAATGTCCTGCTCAGGCAGCCCCTCCCATCTCCAGTGCAGAGGGCTGTGCCCTTGAGCTGCAGCCCCAGGCTGTGCCTACTTGGTGTTTGGGACCCAGGGTGTTATCCCCCTTCCTCTCTGCCATATAACACCAGGAAACAGGTAAGAAGTTCACCCTGAGCCCCAGGACCAGAGAGGTTCATGTTTTCTCCTGACGGTGCTCAGCTTCAGCCCGGGCAGAAGGGCAGGCCCTGGAGAGACAGGTCTGGGTAAGACGGAGCTGGGTAACAGCTTTGCATGGGGTTTGGGGGAGGTGGTGGCGAGAGGGGGAAAAGGAGGAAGCAGAAAAGAGCAGATTTGTGTCATTGGCCTTCTAAGCACAGAGTTGGTGCCTGTGAATGAGGGTCAATGAATAACAAGAAACCAGCCCTTCCCACTCAGCTAAGAGACATTTATTTAGTTGCTAGTATGATTCTGGATGAGCTCCAGAGACGATGGTCTGGTTCTTGCAGTTAGAGGCTTTTCATGGTTTTCTTTATCCAGGGCAGGAAACTCGAGACCTTGGTGTAGGCCACTGGAGGTGTCCTGTCACTTCGTCCATAGGAGACAAAGCCCTGGATCACGTTCTTACACACGAGAGGACCCCCAGAGTCCCCCTGTGGACAGAGAGGGGGAATGACTGATCTAGTTCTCCTCCTGGTCCTGCCGTCCCTGCCATCCCAAACCCCCTCTCAGAGAAGACTGCCTGCATGGCCTCCATGTGGGAGATCAGAAGGCAGGGCGGGCCCCTGTGGGCCCCTCAGCTGCCCAGGCTTGACCCTGGACATTGTCAGTGCTTTTCTTCACTCAGGTGTCAGCTCCCTCTCCTCCCCCATGTCCCTGATCCTTTCCTCAAGAAGGTGCCGTGGGACTGTGCTTCAGTCTACTGTTTAAGGACATGGAACCAGGCAGGTGTGGCCAACACTCAGCATGGAGGGCGAGTCCATCATCCAAGGTTGGTGCCAGCACTGAGGAGCCACCTGGTTTTAACCGCTGCACAGCAGAGAGCACTTTTCTACACCTGTGCCTGGGTGGGGCTGAGTGTTGCACATTCATCTTCTTGGGGGGAACGTCATGTGTGGATCCATCACAGGCCCCTAGGGACCTCGCAGAAGCCCTGCGACTCCCCACTCTGGCTGCTCCCCCTTTCTGTTCCCAGGAGAAAGATCAGAGTCTAGGGGGTGAAGGAGACCCTACTTTTTGGGTCTCCAGGTCCCAGATCTTCCCCAAACACCCCTCTCCTCATAGCTGAACTAGGCAGAAGCTCAGTCTCACCTTAAAGGAAGACTTCTTTTTCTTCGGGTCCCCTACACAAATCTGGGTAGCCCTGCTGTAAATGCCAGGGTAGCGGGATTCGCTCTCCCAGTCCTCCTGCAAGGTCAGCTCCACCTCCTGCAGAGTGTTGAGCTGGGGCCCTTCGGGGCGCTTTTCCCCCAGCTGGCCACACTGCACACCTGTCCAAGCCTCACCTGGGCCTTGCTCCAGGGCAGGCTGTGGGGCCTCACAGCTGCAGTCTGCTTGGCCTTTCTCACCAGCTGATGGGAAGAGGCAAGAAAGACCAGCTCAGCCAATGTCCTCCTGGGCCTGGACACTGCGGTGGGGCTGCATGGTCTTCCCTCTCCCCTGAGCCACTGGGGACTAGTCAGGCAGCCAGGATGGGAAGGAGGGAAGGGACAGGTCACAGTGGGAGGGGAAATAATCTGCACCCAGGAGAGCAAGAACAGTAGGGAGGTTTCCTTATCTTTAGTAACACGATGTCTGATGTCGTTGTAGATGTTGATAGGACTGTAGTCTGGGTGGGGGATGGCTCTTCTCACAGGGATGACCTGCTGGGTCCTCTCCTGCTCCTGGATGTTGTGGGCCCCCAGGGGGACACTGATTGAGCTGCATAGAAAGCATAGTGGGAGTGTGTGGGGCGTGGAGTCACATGAGATCCAGCCCAAGAGCCGTTCAGGGCAAGTGACAGCTGGGGCAGGTCAGGGCTGCAGCTAGAGGAAATGGATCAACAGGAAGAATGGAGGAAGAGTGTCTCTGTGCCCTGTGCTTCTCAATGACACTGAGTGGGACTTCTGGAAGCTTTCTCTTGGCCTTAGGCAATATTGTGAAAATACTCTGAGTTTGCATTTTGACCCTCATGCAGGCTTTCATCATCTATAGCTGCTTTATCTGGCCACTGTGGTCTGTCTTCTCAACGGGGCACTAGCTCTTACCTCTGACCTCTAAACTAAAGCTTACCAGTCCTATTTCTCACTTTCCATAGCACAATCATGCTCTCAGATGGCTCCTCTGATGAGCACTTGTAGCCTTGAGTTACCAGGAGCCGGGGGAGCTCCCCTGGGCTGCAGCCCCTGAGTAGAGGACAGGGGTCCCTGTGGGGGTCTCAGGAGGTGTCAGGGTCTGTGGTCCTTCACCTTCCCCAGCAGTGAGCAGCCGTCAGGACAAAGTCCTTTCGGACGAGGACACTGTCACACACCTTCTTTCTTTGCTTCCCAAGAGACTGAACCAAGGCCACATAGGGGCAGGAGGGGGGCTTGGCCTCGTGTCCCCCGATGATCTCCCCTGATGGACAAGTCTGATCTGCTTGTGTGCACTCAATAAGTCCACCAGGCATGTGTCGGCTGGATGGCTCAGGACCGCTGGGCGTCTGGGAGCCCAGGATGGTCTGGAGTTGGGAGGGGCTGGGGAGGAGACTCAACTCCCTCCTCTGGAAAAGGGAAGCAGAGCAGGCTTGGTCTGTGAATCTGTCCTCCACAGATGATTGGAAGGAGCCGATCTGTCTTAGAGACAGCGAAGTCCTAGAGGCTCCTGAGAATTCCTCCCCTAACTGTACTTTTTTTCCTGTGCATTTCTAAGTCCCCATCTAAGGACAGTGCTGCTTTCCGGTGGCCAGGACTTCAGTTAGGGATCTAGATGTTGTCATAGCCTGTTTTCTAGGGCCTGACATGTACTGAGTGCCCAAGAAGTGTCTGTTGGCTGCATGAAGGAATGGCCCCCGATGGGCCTCTGGATGAGGGTTGGTAGGGCCAGTGTGGGTGGGATTCTGGAAAGCAGAGAAGTAGGTGTCTGCCAAACAGTGGCTCTATCCTTGAAAGAGGGGAGCTGCTAAAGGCCTGGGAAGAAAAGCAGAGTTGGAGAAGGGACAGGGGAACCTTGGGACTGAGCACGGCACCAGCAGTCCTCTGGGGACTGTGGTCCCACCAGCTCTCGGGTCTGCTGAGCTCTGGGCTTCTCTCTGGAGCGGACCCTGAGGGGAGCATCTGTCTCATCCCAGACAGGGAAGCCAGACTCATTCAGCCTTCTGCAGGGAAATTTATTATTTTCTCTTTTCCAGTTTTCCTCCCTCTGCCATTCACTTATAGTTAAATTTCACTTTCCAGATGGCAGACGTAGGGCCTAGGGAGAGAACAGCATCCACTGGCTCTTTTTGAGAACAGCCTTCTGCCCTGCCATTCCTGCTGGTAGCTTATCCAGCATCATACTCGGGGGTCTGAAGTGGCAACAGAGCTGGATCAGAACGTTGCTGCTGGATAGATAGGTCAGGGATGTGCAGAAGGGGTGGGAGATCAGTGCACTCTGTGGGAATGGATGGGGCTTCTGAGCATGCAGATGGTCACTCACCTGCCTCTGCCCTGGGGGGCGCTAAAAAGGCCAGCAGGAGCAGGAGAGGCTGCATCTTTCCAGGAAGGCTGCCCAGGTTGGAGCTGCTGGTGCTTCCTCCTTGCTCTCTTATAGCCCCCAGGAGAGGAAGGAGGTGCAGGTGGGCTCAGCGACCTCAAGTCCCCCTGGGGTTGTGTGGTGCTTCATCATAGATTGCTTTCTAGGAAAGCTTCCCCTCCCCCACTCCCTCTGCCATGTGACGTCCTCTGGGTGGTTGTGTGAGAACCATGTGGTGACCACATCAGTGCCCACAGCAGATGACTCAGTGCAGACCACTTATTCCCGCCCAGAGCAGGAACCCAAGGGTAGAAGGTGGAGACTGTGGGCTGTGGTATCGACCAGTAGAGGTGTTGGAGCCCCCGCAACCTGAGTCCCCAGTGGTAGAAGCACCCATGCCTCATTTCCATATTGCTGAGTCCCTCAGGATAATTTCTTTAGCAGATGTGTGTTTGGGCCCTTCTCTGTGCTATGACCGATCATATTGGATGTTTGTCTCCTTCCTGTAGAGAGATGACTGTCTGGTGGAAGAGACAGAAACATTGGTGACCAGAGCGCAGTATAGGAAGCTGTAGTAGAGGGAGGCACAAGATGGGAACAGAGCATGGCCAACATCTACCCAATCCATATAGCAACCCATTCATCATCAAGCTTCCTTCCTAGGGGATTTTTAACATCTTATTTTAAATTACAAACCCTCAGAGTGATGGAGTCCATCTCTCTTGTCAATATTTTTAACAAAAGTCCTGCACCTGACATTTATTGGCCTAAATTAATAAATCATTATGACCCTAGGAATTGAATCTGCTGATTGACTTAAGCCTAGGTCATTCCTACTTTGGGTGGGCTGGAGTTGGTCCCACCCAAACCCTGGGAACTAAGACTGGGACAGGGCTAGTTTCCCAAAGGAAGTTTAGATGACTCAATTCACAGGGTAACAAGTGAGTGGGAAATGATGCTGGGCAACCAACGACCAGTAATTGTCCTTTCAGTGTTCTCTGTCCTCTGTCCAGAGATCTACACTTCTGATAGAGCTGGCCTGACACATAATAGACTCACATTTGCTAAACAAGCTCTGCTGATGATCTCACTACAATGGAAGTGAAGGCCCTTTGTTTCTAAAGAGCCCAAGCCCAATCCTGTTCAAAGAACAACTAAATATCTCTGAGTGGTTAGAGTCTGCTGACTTAAGTTTCCATCTTACATTTTCTGTACTTTACAATTTTTCTATGAGGAATATTCTGTATCAAAATACATAATTCCAGTGTAAATATCCTCCTTATCCAACCAAGTACATTTATCAAATCTCTACTTTTTTTTTTTTTTTTGTGAAGAAGATTGGCCCTGTGCTAACATCCATTGCCAAGCTTCCTCTTTTTGCTTGAGGAAGATGGTCCTCGGCCTAACATCTGTTCCCATCTTCCTCCACTTTGTATATGGGATGCCACCACAGCATGGCTTGATGAGCAGTGCGTAAGTCCGCCCCCAGGATTTGAACCTGTGAACCCGGGGCCACTGAAGTGGAGCGCATGAACTTAACCACTCTGCCACTGGGCTGGCCCCAAACCTCTGCTTTTTGAAACTTAGATTGCCCTGTAGTAGACATTTAAAAAATAAAATTACTTCTCTGATTACAGTGGTAATATATGTTCACTAAGAAAATTTGGAGAATAGAAAGGAACAATGCCACCCATTTGCCTCTCTCCCTCAGACAGCCTGTTACTGTTACCGCACAAAGGGCATGATCTGCTGGCCATGAGACAAAAGCCAATCGTCAAGAGGAAATATGTTGGAAAAGAAAGGGCAATTTATCACAGCTTGCTAGCAAAGGGGAAGATGGCCGAGTAACGTCTCAAAGAGCCATCTTACAGAACAAAAACTAAGGGCCAGTTACATAGAGGGCTGGTCTCTGACTGGGGGAGGCATCTGGTCTCAGGGTGTGGGCATCCATCTGGTCTTAGTTCCTGGCAGTCTTTTGTTTTACTTGATATGCATCGGAAACTGGAGCAATGTCATCTGATCTTTCACTTGTCATTGATGATGGCTATCAGCATAGACTCTCTGCCTGGGCTTCATCACATTCCTAAGGAACTCAGAAGAACAAAGTTATCAACTTATAGCATCAGGGAGGGGCCATAAAGTCCAGAGTTAGTCAGAGGTCATTGTAAGTCACAATATGGTTTCCCCTCTACAATATGGCTTCCCTTATGTTAACCTTGTGTTGAGCTGGTATCGTTACCATGAGCAGTGCTTTTTAAATACTCTGGATCATAGTACATATACAATGCAGTTTTCTTTTATCCTCACTTAACTCTACAACTTAAGCGTTTTCCTCACACTCTTAAAAATCTGTTAGTCAATATCACTATAGTCTCTCTTTCCTAGTTACTAAAAAATTCAACATGGAACTATTTGCTAACATTTTTGGAAAATTTTAAAAATAATATAAGCAAAGAAGAAACAACCAAAATTACCTGATTTCCCATCACTCATTGATAATCATCTTTAATGTCTTGAAGAATGATCTAACATGTTTTTCTCTCATGTATATCTGCATTTTTAAAAATTAAAAGGGGATTATGCTAAACATGTCTATGACCCTTTATTAAAAATTGAGGTGAAATTCACATAACATACAATTAACTATTTTAAGGTATAATTCAGTGACATTTAGTGGACTCAAAATGTTGTGCCACTACCACTGCTCTCTAGTTTTGAACCTTTTGCATCACCCAGAAGAACATCTGTCAATACCCATTAAGCTGTGGGTCCACAACGTAGTGAGTACTGAATCACTTCCCATTCTCCCTCTCCCACCCCCGCCCCTGCCCCCTGGCAACCTATAATCTTCTTTCTATCCCTATGGGTTTGCATATTCTGGATACTTCATATAAAAGGATTCATACAGTATTTGACCTGTTGTGTCTGGATTCTTTCATTTAGCATAATGATTTTGAGGCCCATCCAGGCTGTGGCCTTGTATCAATAGTCATTCTTTTTTATAGCTAAATAGCATTCCATTATATGTATATATTACAATTTATCCATTCATCTGTTGGTAGACATTTGGGTTTTTCCCACCTTTTTGCTATTATGACTAATGCTGTTATAAGTATTTGTGTATAAATTTCTGTGTGGATGATATGTTTTCATTTCTCTTGGACACATACTTAGGAGTGGAATTGGTAGGTCATATGGTAATCCTATGTTTAAGTTTTTGAGGAACCACCAAACTGTTTAGCACAGTGTTTGCACCATTTTACATTCCCACCAGCGTTGTACAAGGGTCCCTATTTCTCCATATCTTTGCCAACACTTGTTATTTTTCTTTTTTTTTTTTTTTGATTATAGCCATCCCAGTTGTTATGAAGTGGTATGTGATTGTAGTTTTGATTTACATTTCCCTAATGAGTAATGATGTCTAGCATCTTTTCCTCTGTTTGCTGATCATTTGTATATCTTTGGAGAAAGGTCAATTCAAGTCCTTTGCCCATTTCTTAATTGAGTTGTTTGTCTGTTTGATGTTGAGTTGTAAGAGTTCTTTATATGTAATCCAGATACTCAACCTTTATCAGATATATGATTTACAAATATTTTCTCCCATTCTGTAGATTGTCTTTTCACTTTCTTGACACCATTTTTAGTACACAAAACTTTTTAACTTTTATGAAATCCAATGTATCTATTTTATCTTTTGTTGCTTGTGCTCTTGGTCTCAAATCTAAGAATCCAGTGTCATATCAGAGGTCATGAAGATGTACCCTATGTTTTCTTCTAAGAGTTTTATGGTTTAAGCTGTTATATTTAGGCTTTTGACCCACTTTAAATTAATTTTTGTATACGGAGTAAGGTAGGGGTCCAACTACATTCTTTTCATGTGGTTATCTGGTTGTATCAGCACCATTTATTGAAGATATTATTCTTCCCCACTGAGTGTTCTTGACACCCTTGCGAGAAATCAATTGGCCGTAGATATTTGGGTTTATTTCTGGGTTCTCAATTCTATTCCATTGGTCTATATGCCTATCCTTATGTAGTACCTCACTGTTTTTGATTGTTGTAGCTTTCTAGTAAGTTTTGAAACCAAGAAGTATGACTCCTCCAACTTTGTTTCTCTTTTTAAATGTTCTTTTGGCTACTTGGGGCCCCTTGAAATTCCAAATGAATTTTAGAATTAGATTTTCCGTTTCAGCAAAAATGGCCTTTGGCTTTTTGATAGGGATTGCATTGACTCTGTAGATGGCTTTGAAGAGTGTTGCCATCTTAACAATATATGTCTTGCAATCCATGAACATGGGATGCCTTTCCATTTAATTAGGTCTTCTTTAGTTTTTTTCAGCAATGTTTTATAGTTTTCAATGTATAATTTGTTCACCTCCTTGCTTAAATTTAGTCTTAGGTACCTTATTCATTTGGATGCTATTGTAAATGGAATTGTTTTCTTGATTTCCTTTTTGGATTGTTCATTGCTGGTGTATAGAAATACAACTGATCTCTTACCCTGCAATGTGTTGAATTCGTTTATTAACTCCTGTTTAGCTGCACCCCCCATCTATGTTGTTATTGTCACATATTACACATTTATACATGTGTGCCCATTAACATAGTTTTACAATGATTGTTTTATGCATTTGTATTTTAAATCATATGGAAACAAAAAGAAGAGTTATAAATCTAGAATACAATAATACTAGATTTTATATTTATCTGTAGTTATTTTTAACAGAGATCTTTAATTCTTCTTTTGGATTCAAGTTGCTGTCGAATGTCCTTGTGTTTCAGCCTGAAGGACCCCCTTTAGCATTTTTTGTAGGGCAGGTCTACTAATGATGAATTTGCTTAACTTTTGTTTATCTGGAGATATCTTTATGCCTCCATTATTGAGGGTCAGTTTGGCCAGATACAGAATTCTTGGTTGATATGGTTTTTATTTTTTTTACTTTTCCAGTGCTTTAAATATATCACCCTACTGCCTTCTTGCCTCTATGGTTTCTGATGAGAAATTAACTATTAATCTTATTGAGAATCAGATGTCCATGATAAGTCATTTCTTCTTGCTGCGTTCTAGATTTTTCCTTTGTCTTTTGATAGTTTGATTACAGTGTGTCACAGTGTGGAGCTTTTTGAGTTTATTCTGCTTAGAATTCATTGAGCTTGTTGGATATGTATATTCCTATGTTTCATCAAATTTAGGAATTTATTGGCCATTATTTCTTCTACTATTTTTTTCTGATCCTGTCTGTCTTCTCCTTCTGAGACTCCTATAGTGCATATATTAGTACTTTTTATAGTGTCCCATAGGACCCTTAGGCTCTGTTCATTTTTCTTCATTCTTTTTTCTTTCTACTCCTCAGACTGGGTTATTTCATTTGCCCTGCAAGCTCATCGATTCTATTCTGACTGGTCAATCTACTGTTGAACCCCTTTAGTCAATTTTTCATTTCAGCTATTGTACTTTTTGGCTCCAGAATTATAATTTCTACATTTTTATGGATATTCTCTACTTTTTCATACATTGTTCATAACTTCCTTTAGTTTCTTTCATGGATTCCTTCAGCTCTTTGAGTATTTTTAAGACAGTCAATTTAAAATATTCTCAAATAAACAATGTCTGGGCTTTCTAAAAATATTTTCTGCAAATTTATTTTTTTCCCCTGTAAATGGATAATATGTTTTTGTTTCCTTTATTTGCAATTTTTCAAGGAAAACTGGAAATTTTGCGTATTGTAATGTGGTAGCTCTGGAAATCAGACTGTCCCCCTCCCCCAGGGACTGGTCATATTGCTTGTGGAATGATGCAGGCATCCATTTGCTTAGGGACTTTTCCAAACTATCTTTTCAAGGACTATATTTCTTGTTTGTATGGTCACCGGAGTCTCTGTTACCTTATCTCTATCTAGTTGTGCCTGGGAAGACTGATTCAACCTCTGTAAAGACAGGAACCAGGGAAATATTTCAGAATATAGTTCATGGCTTCATGTGGTGTCTGAAGTCTAAAGGAACAAGTCAGTTCTTTGATAAGACAAGGCATGACAGGGTCAACAGAGCACAGCACTATGGAACCTTTATTCTCTGTACCTGGGGGGTTGGTGGTCATTCTGCTGACTTTAAGCTAGAGAGCTTCAGGGCTTTATGTTCACCCAAGCCCAGGCTGACTCTCCTCTGAACTGCTACAGCTCCCACAATTTCACTACTCACTCCCTTGCTTTAGTATATTTCGAAACCACTAACTCCTCACAAAGGAAGGGAAGGTTAGAGGAGGATATGAAACCCTTGAGTCTCAGGCACTGCCCTTTCCACCTCATTCCTGTCCCACTCCCTATTTGGGTTGGTTCTTCGAGAGTTGGGCAGGGGCCCTGAACATAGCCACCTTGACATGATAGGCTGATTAGGCTGAGAATGGGGGGCGTGGGGATTTCGGGGAGAATTTTCTTTTAACCTCAATGGCTAGTCAAATGGCCAGGGCCTTATAGGAATGTCCTCCCAAATCCAGAAGTAGTAATACAAATTTAAGGGAGTGAAAAGCTTACTGAGGTGGCAGACACGTGGAGAAGAGTATAATACAGGTACCTTCCTAAGAAAGAAGCCTACCTTTTAGAAGCCTCAGTGGAGGGACTAAATTTCTTCCTAGATATGACCAAATAGAGACAAACTGAAAGATGGTGAAAAGTATTTGTGACTTGTAATTTTAAGAAGCTATATCTAAGTGAAAATTTATAATAAAAATATACCTGGAAAAGATATATGATTCATCAGTTTGTTGAACAAATGAGAAAATAATGACCAATATCATAATGTAGGCTAATATTTATGGATCACTGACTGCAGATCCTCACCTCACTGTCTGAGTTACTACTGATATTTTTTCCATTTCACAAACGAGAAAGCTGAGACACTGAGAACATAAGGGAGTTGTTCTACATAACTCAGCTCATAAGAGTGGTGGGAAAGCAGTGATTAGAGTTCAGGGATCTTATTCCAAAGTCTGTGATTTTATCCACAGCTGTACAAACTTCATCACATCCTACTTTGTTCAAGGAATCTGGGAAAAAATTAAGGCGGTGCTGAAGAATAAAAGGTTCTGTCTATATCTCTAATGTATGACTCTGGTTCTCTTAGAAGAACCTCCCCCTTCCTCCTGGAGTCCTTTCTCTACTCAGCACTCCAGACATTGACCCACCCCAGAATTTTACTGAATTATCCCCAATCCAACATCCAGACCTTGGTCTTCGTTGGTGGCTGGGCAATGATTAAAGTAGGCAACAAGGGGATAATTAAAGGACATTCTAGGGGATACCGAAACCCTGGAAATCTCATAAATGTATATTTGTCCTATAGACATTTTTCTCTCCCTGTCCTGCCCTCTCTCTCCTATGCTTGCTACTACAGAAGCAAAAGGGAAGTACAGTCTTCCCCACTCCCACACATAATCTAGGTTCTCTTTCACTGACAGGTCTCTCCCTCAAAACTGTTTTTAATGCCATGTAAACACCCTGGAAATTCCGAATATCATCCCAGCTTCCTAATAGGAATGCAGAGACAACCCCTACCTGAGGCAGGAATCTCTTCTCAACAACATGGTTGAGTCTCATGGTCAAATGAAGTCAGCTAGGGCCAAGTTCTGGCTCTTTACACCTGTAGGTTCTGATTTTAGGCATAACTTAGCAGAATGATGAGACTCAGGGAAATTTGGTTTATAGCAGCAGACTCAAATGCCAAGTATGAGTATGGGAATGTCATGTCATTGCGCCATTGTCATTGCTGCAAGGAATGACCCTACCTACTTCCAATAGGTACTAGATGTGACTCAGTGAGAGGCTAAGGCCCAGGGGGATTGCCCCTCACGCGCCAGGCATGACATTCTCCTACTTGTTGGCAATGAACATCAGGAGAAGGAAGAATAAAGCAAAGGGAGTGTGTGATGCCAATGACCTTTTCCGTCACAATATGATAGAATTTCCATTACAATATGGTAGCTACTGAGGAATTTTTCTCTTACCCATACCAATGACTATTATTCTGTCTGTACTCTTCTCTGGCTTCATTTGATAGAAAGGCCAGTATGTGATTGCAAAACTCTAAACATTTTTATTGTTCTCTTGTCTCAGGTTCCTAAGCCTGGAAAACCGCGGATGGATCTGTTACTAGAGCATGCTTAATTCACCAAGGCCTTGGCCTCCACCCTTGAGGCTATTAGGAGTTAGCTTTCTGGCCCTCCTTTGCATCATATGCTAAGACTTCGGCTGTGCAGCTATGAGCATCTTAATTACCTGCACACAAATACCTACTCACAAGTGGTAATGGATAACTCTTGAGGAGATAATGGGAACCAGAATCAGTGGAATGAGCATTGGCTTGTGTCCTTTGGCTTGGCCCCTCTCTCCCAGAAATTGCATCTTTGCTGCAGTCCCACAGGGACAGGGTGGTTAGGCTTTTTTCTTGACCCCACAGAGGATATAACAGATAAGAGGAAAGAAGCCATGTTGCAAGAGGGTGCCCACCCTGGGTTCTGCTGAGTGTCCCACAAGAGAGGGCCCCCACTAAATTAACTTCCAGCTGATTTGTATAGGAAAAAGATGGGCTGGAGAATGGGTGTGCATCATAGCTATCTTCAAATAGGCTGTCATGTGGTAGCTGCTTGTTAACACAAATACAGTGTGGGTGAAATCATGGGAGAGGGAAGGCATAGGGCGTTACTATTAATCCACGCCTTACTATTTTCCAACATATACATAATTCATATGTGTGACCTCATTCAATTCTTCATCTTCTGTATGGGCATTATCAGTAATCACACTGTAAAATGAAACAGACCCAGAGAAATGAAGTGATGTGCCCAAGGTCATATGGTTACAGAATGTGTGTACTCACACATGAACACACACACACACAGAGGACGTGTGCCTGCCAAGATGCAAACTTTCTTTTGTATCACTCTAAGACGTGGTGGAAGCCGTAGGGGGCAGATTTTAGTTCAGCAAAAGAGAGTGTTCTGACAACTAGAGTTCTCTTAGAATGGCTGCTCAGGTGGCCCAGGAGCTTTCTCTCCAGGGAACTGTTGCAGCAGAGGCTGGAAAACATCTTACTCAGGGGCACTGGGAGGTTATCTTGGGCGTGGGCATAAGGTCACTTTTCAGACCCCACAGCTCTGAGCCTTTGTTTCTCGGTTGGAAGAGACTTGACCTGGAGTTTAGGAGCCCTGGGCTCCTGCTTAAGTTTGTAGCTCAATTGTCAATATCTGGGTCTCATTATCCTCCTCCAACTAAAGAGTGTTGGGCCACAGCAGGGGTTTTGTAAACATTGTTAACCATAGAAACCTTTCCTCAAATGGGTTATTTATGGGCCAAGGTAGCTTTTTGAAATCGTATATCCATACCTATACTTGTATCTATACATATGTATATAGACACGTCTGCGTATTTTATATACAATACACCCACAAATATATGTCTGTACTTGTGCATATATATTTGTGTGTGCTTGTGTGTATAGTTGTGTGTTTTTGTTTGTTTTGATCCTTTGGTTTTCTATTTCTGAGTATAATCTTGGAACATCTTTGTGTTAGGATGATTTTCAGCACCCAAAAGAAGTTGAGTGAAGTCAACTGTTCTCCCCTTATTATGAAAGTGGCCATGATCATTAAGATATTTTGCTACGTATGAGGAAGATTGGCCCAGATGCTAGCTCAGGGCTAATCTTCCTCAAGCAAAAAGAAAAAAAAAGATACTGTGATACAGAGGTCTTTGTGGGCAACAAAATGTGAGAAGGCACACCTAGTGTGATGGGAACCCAGAGAGAGATATTTTGCGCCCGTGTAAATGAGTCTGGTGTTGGTGTCTGTGTGTTTCGGTCAAGGCTATTCATCCACAACTGTGACTGGACTGAACTCCAAAGCTGCACCCCAGATGGGCATCAAGACTTGGGAGGAGACAGCTGCCAGGCATGCCTGGCTAGACTGACCAGGCCCAGGGGGCCCAGTGTCAACAAAGAGCCTCCTGTCACACGTGTGGTTCTGACCTAAGAGCTGGGCGACTTTGAGGGTCACAGTGGGCTTGGATGCTAAACATGTAGCAGTAACCATGGTGACCTGTGGGTTGGAGGCTGTTATTCATTTTTCTAGCCTCATGTGAGCCTCGCTGATCTGGTGTGATTTCAAGAAGATAAGGAACTGTGGTATTTCTTGCACATCAGAGTTTATACTGAACTTTATACCCATAGGGTACCTTAGATGTAAACCGTAAAGAAATGACTGCCTTAGTTGTGTTTTTCCTCCTGTACCTCTCCTTCATCCAGAGGTGGGGCTCCACTGACTACAGAACTGGAAACTTCATTTCCAATCCCATCCATTTCTCTTCTAGAGTCAAATGTGATGATGCACGTGAGAACTGGAAGTAGTCAGACAAATGAATGTTATTATCCTCAGACAAGACGATTTTCATTTGTGTGGATTTCCCACACAGATTCAGGCCAATCTGACCAACCTGGATGAGGAAGAGCCTTGGGAAAATTCTGATGAATGTCCTTGGGGCTGTAAGCTTCATAAGGGTGTGGCCAGTCTCTGCCATGTTCACTTCTGAGCCTCCAGTGCCTGGCACATAGTGGGTGCTCAATAGCTGTTTGTTGATTGATGGCCAAAGTAGTGTCATCCAGTCCTGCTGCAAAGACTCCCCCCATTACTCAACTGGCAGCTCTAGCCCAGGCGGGCAGCACGGGTCCTAGACCAGAAGCCAGTTACCATGGGTGACCAAGAGACAGGCTAAAAGGGGCCGAGGGAGTGAGTGAATGCCCTATGAGTAATATCAGAGCCCATAGTGGCTGTGGGGCTGGATGTGAGGAGCTCAGCCACAAGGAGGTGTGGAAAAGCATGAAGCTGGGTGATACAGCAAGGGTTTGTGAGGAGGTGGTGGGAGGTGGGAGAGAGGAGGAAGCAGAAAAGAGGGGAGAAAAATGAGCAGAGGGAACAGAGGTGGGCCTGCCCAAAGCTGGTACCCAGTGACTGTTGTTCAATAAATAAAGGAGAAATCAGTGGTTCCATCTAGAAATGGATATTTATTAAGGTCATGGCAGCATCTGCACAGAGAGGTCTGGACTTTCCTCAAAGAAAATGGTCAGTTTAGAAGATCTCATTGATCTTTCTCCAGGGCACGAAGCACGGGATCTTTGTGACGACCAGGACGTGTTCCATTCTTCATCCAAAGGAGACAATGTCCTGGGCGGTGTTGTTACACATGAGGGGCCCCCAGAGCCTCCTGTAGGCAGAGGGAGGGAGGACTGAGCTGACGTACCCATGGTCCTGCCCTCCCCGCCTACCTGGGGTGGCCAGTACCTGTTTGGGGGCTGTGTGGGAGATGAGGGGCGGTCCTGGGGCCCAGCCCTGGCCTTGAGTGTTCTCCCAGCTTGACCCTGGCCTAGGCCCTGCCCCCAGAGCGTCTGTGTGGTGGGAACCCCGGAGGGGCTGCCTGGGCTTGTGGAGGCCGTGCTCTCACACAGGTGTGAGCCTGAACTGAGCTAATCCCTGGCTTGGGGCTGCAGAGCCTTGGAGGAATGGCCACTGTTTCCTCACACAAAGGCGTAGTTTGATAACCCGTAGCCCACGTGAGTGACAGTCCTGAGAGGGTGCCTGTCTCCACCACTCCTCTCAGAGGAGGCGGCTTTTTCTGAGGCAGCTGCCCCAGGACAGGATTTTCAAATGCAAACTTCCAGATAAGGTGCTGTATTAGTCTCCTATGGCCACTGCAACAAACTGTCACTGACTTCACAGCTTAAAACCACAGAAATGTATTCTCTCACAATTCAGGAACAGTATGGGATCCTGAAGTCAGAAAAGAGTTTACACACCAGACTGGATTAGCTTTTTATAGGAACCCTCCCCTGAAGAAAACCAGCCTGTGATGAATTTGAAGATTGCTCACTGAGATTAAACCATCTTTTCACATGTGACCAGGGCAGGAGCTCCCTAAACTGAAGTCACTGAACTGTTTTCTGTGATTTTGTGAGGTAAAGAAAAACCACCCAAATGACAGGGCATTGACTAGGGAAAATAGTTCTAATTATGTCCCTCCCAGGAGAAAATGAATCAAGATTGGTTGAATAAATAGAGAAGTAATACCCTGACTTCTATCTTTAGTTATAGCAGGCCAGGTTATTTGGACCAACCCTCTGAATGAAAAAAATTTAAGAGAAAAAAAAACCTTTTTAAAGCATTGATGAACTGACAAGACAGTGGAGGATTGTCAAGGAAAATTTTGGATTTCGTTCTGAAACTCAGAACAGTACGCAGAAGTCAAGACAAACCAACCTGTTTTTGCTCTAAAGCTTTTTGCAATCTAAACAATTTGGCCTTCAGTTTTGGTTATTTTAGGGCCAAAGGGATAAGAGTCGAGGTCCTGGGTCCAACCAATATGGAGAGTCAAGTAATAAACTCTCCTCACGTTAATCTGGGGCCCTGCAGGCTGTCCCTTAGCATAATGGTGAAACTGAACTAAATCTACCCCTGACAGAGAAGGTAGCCTTGGTACCGAACAAAGCAAGAAAAGTAGAGAAAAGGGAAGAACAACGAGATTCTGAGAAGCTGTGACCAAGGACAGCCTTCCTGAAGATTTACAGCCTAGGCTCTCATTGGGTCTCCAGCAGTGGTCTTGATTTTCAGGTGGTTTAGAAGGGAAATGCCCCCAGGTGCCAGGCCGAAGCCATTGCAGATCCTCTCTGAAGAAGATACATTTAGTCCAGGCTTGGGAAGACTGCCATACCCTCCTCCACCTACCACACACACCAAATCTTTTTAAAAGTATCAAGCTGCACATAATCAAAATACCAAAGAACACAAGAAAATGTGACACTGCGATTGAGAGTCAGCAGACATACTCTTAGTAGGGACAGATGAACAAGTACAGACTTGAGATTTTGGAATTATCTGGCCACTATTATAATACAAACTTAAAAATAGCTGGAGGGAACAGGAAAATAGGAAGTGTTGTTACTGATTGGATAAAGAACTAGACAGAGCTTTCAAAAATAAAAAATGAAATACCAAAATTAAAAATTAAGTGGGTAGATTTGCTTGCAGATTAAAGACAACGGAAAAGAGACTTATTAAGTAGAAGAAATATCAGAAGGAATTATTGCAGTACAATACAGAAAAAGGAAAACTAGTCTAGCAGCTAGAAACTGTTAAAGAAAAATGAGCATTGCTTATACAATATGATAATCACAATTGCTAATGGCAGTTAAAAAAACAGGGTAGAGGGCTGGCCCGGTGGCGCAAGTGGTTAAGTGTGCGTGCTCTGCTTCAGAGGCCCAGGGTTTGCAGATTCGAATCTCATGTGCGCACTGACAGACCGCTTGTCAAGCCATGTCGTGTCAGCGTCCGATATAGAGTAGAGGAAGATGGGCACAGATGTTAGCTCAGTGCTAATCTTCCTCAGGAAAAAAAAAGAGGGGGATTGGCATCGGACGTTAGCTCAGGGCTGATCTTCCTCACACACACACACACAAAACGTTAGAATTAAAATGCAAAAATGTTTGGAGAAGGTAAATGAGATTAAAAGTCATGTGTTTCTTGTATTTTCAGGGAGAAGGTTAAACCTACTGATTAAATTTGTTCTTTGATAAGTTGTGGAAACATCCTGTACTTTTATGTAACCACTAAAGTAATATAAACAATGCATAACTTCCAAATAGTAAAAGGGGAAAAAGGAAAGGTAAAAAGTAATCTATCTGAGAAAAGGTAAGAAAGAAGAGGGAAAAGAAACCATGGAATAGTTGGGACAAATACAAAGCACAAAGTAAAAGTAGATTTAAAGAAAATATATCAATAACTATGTTAAATGTAAGCATCCTGAATGTGCTAGTTAAAATTCAAAGAAAGTCAGACCAACTATGAAAAAAACATAAATATGTGCTCAGTGCAATAGACAGATATAAAAAGTTGAAAGTAAGAGAAAGAAAATGGACATACCATTATTTATAGCAACCATAGAAAACCATTGTAGATGTATTAATACCAGACGAAATTGACTTTAATTAAAAAATGTCTGTAAAGATAAATACGGTCATCTCAAATGATAAAAAGATCAATTCATCAGGAAGACAAAATGATTTTAAATCTTAATGCACCTAATTGTATGGCCAGAAAATAAATAAAATGAAAATTGAAAGAACTCCAAGGAGATAAATAAACCTACCATCATCTCAAGAACTAGTACAGTAAATAAGCAAAAAAAAAAAAAAACAAAAAAAACTATAAGGTTATATACGATTTAAACAAAACAGTGAACAAACTGGATCTGATAGACATATTCAGAATGATGCACCCAATGTTAATATGCTTTTAAAATACACACAAAACATTTGCCAAAACTGACCACATATTGGGCCATAAAGCGAATCTTGAGATGCTAAAAATGTAAATCTTTGGAATCTTTTGTGGCCACAACAAAAGTAAACTAGAAATGAATAAAATGATAAATAGAAAAATCCTCATAATATTAGAAAATAAGAACTACGCTTTTAAATAACCCACATGTTAACATAAAATTTAGAAAGAAATAGAAAATGTTGTGAATTGAATAATAACAATAACAGTACTTATTAAATACTATGGAATGCAGCTAAAACAGGTAGATAAAAATTTATAGTCTAAAAACTCAAATATTACAAAAAACTGAAATTATTGAACTGATCATATATCCAAAGAAGTTAGAAATTAAAAAGTGAATAAATTCAATGGAGTGGGAGGAAGAAATAAAAGAAGTAGCAGAAGTTAATGAACTAGTAGGCAAACAGGCAACAGAGAGGTTTAATAAAGCAAATATTAATTATTTGAAAAGGCCGATAAAATTGGCAAACTTCTGGAGAAACTAATCAAGAAAAGAAGAAGTGCAAAAATTTAAGATCAGGAACTAAAAAGGGGAGATTTTTACAAAGCAGCAGAGCATTAAAAGGAAGCCAAGAATATTATCAAAAGCTTTATACTAACAAATTTAAAATTTTAGACAAAATAGAAATATCACTGCCTAACACCTGCTCAAGAAGAAATTGCAAACTTAGGTAATACTGAGCTATCACAGAAATTGCATCAGCAATCAAAAATTTTCCACATAGAGAACTGACCTAGATGGCTTCACTGTTAATTTCTACCAAAATTCAAGGAAGGAAAACTTTTAATCTACAAACACCTCCAGAAAAGAGAAAAAGAAAGAACACTACCGTCTCATTTTGTAAGGCTGGCATAACCTTGACACAAACAGCATGTGATAAAGCTTTGTTTGATTTTCTCTTGCTATTCGGTCTTATGTCAATTTAATTTGTAGTCCGGCCAGAGGAACCCAGAATGAGTAGAGGGTAGTCTTCCTCCACTTCAGTGATTCATAGACACAGAAACCCTGCACAAAGTATTAACTCTCAAAACTAGTCCAACAATACAGAAAAAGGTTAACACATCACAGGCAAGTTAGGTTTACACTAAGATTGCAGATCTCATTTAACCTTGGAAAGATCAATTAACGCAATTTACCACATGAACAGATCTAAGAGAAAAATCATATCATTCTCTCAATAGACAGAAAGGCATTTCATAAAACTCAATATCCAATCATGAGAACAAAGATAAGCTTTTATCAGACCAAAATGGAGAGAAATTTCCTTAATCTAATACACAGTATCTGTAAAACCTACAGAAACCATTTAATCAACCCCTCCTCTAGTAAAATAACCCAGGTTTCCATCCTTCCCGCAAGAATGCGAGAAAGCCCTTCCCTCCAGGCTGCTTTGCACGCGGTGTGTGATCCTGGTGTGCTCCTCCCAGCTCTTTCCCTTGGGCAGGCTGGAGCCTGGAAATGATCCCAAGGGGGATCCTTTCAGGGAGTCTACGGAGATTAAAGGGGGAGAATGTGAGGAGTAGATGGAGGGAGGAAGCAGGGCTGGGCAGAGAAGGGGAGGGTTTGCAGCCCTGCTGGCTCTTTTCCTCTCTGTAATCCCGAGTCTCTGGGCCTGATGCTCTGATTCTTATGTCCTTCCTGTATTTGGGGCGAACGCTGCACTATGGCATGCTCAAAAACAGCTTGGGGACAGTGCACATGTAGAGCTTTATTTAATGTTGTCAAGGAAGGATGGGGAGGACGAGACCTGATGCAAAACAGAGAAGATGTGGACTGTAAGGCGTGGGGTGGACGTGGAGCAATCAGGAGAAGGTGGTGAGAAATAAACTGAGTGTATAAATATTTAGTAGGTGCTCAGAAGACTGTTGAAGAATCAGTGACAGAAAAGGGAAAGACTTTCCAGGAGCTTCTTGGGATCCCAGAGAATCAGGCTTGGAGGAATCTGTTAGAAGTGACTGGTTGTCAAAAATTAGTACATTTTTGCATTTTTCTCAACCCATGCAAGAAAAACTCTCTCTCTGGGGCCGGCCAGGTGGCGTAGTGGTTGGCCCGTATTTTGCAGGTTCGGATCCCGGGCGCAGACCTGCGCGCCGCTTATCAGGCGATGCTGTGGCAGGCGTCCCACAGATAAAGTAGAGGAAGGTGGGCAAGGATGTTGGCCCAGGGCCCATCCTCCTCAGCAACAAGAGGAGGATTGGCAACAGATGTTAGCTCCGGGATAATCTTCCACACCACCACCAACAACAACAATGACAAAAAAATTCCATCTCTGACTTTTTCTGTCTCTGTATAGGGTATTTCATTTCTGGCAATTGATGTCATCTTCTTTGCTGTTTTTAGATTACTTTTAGATCGTGTGATGTTAAGCCCCCTTCTTGGATATCACCACCTTTCTCCACTAAGTTTCATTTCTAGGGACATAACTTTCTAGAAGTGAAGACCAACTGTGTCACCACAGTGTTGACTTTTTATATGAAGAATGAACTTTCGTCTTTAGGAATTCCACTGAACTCCCTCCTTCCTATGCGATTTCCATTTTCGTTTTTCTCTCATTATATAAAATGGCTGTACACCCTGTACCTGATGCTCCACATCAATGTTCTCATCTGAATTCTCACTTCCAATTCAAACTCTAGCCTGACCAAGGGGATGAGGGTATATGATAGAGGAAAACCTGTGACAGGCAGACAATGGGAGCACTGTGAATGGGGTCCATATGTGATAACCCTGTGCCACGGCACCCAAATGGAAGGCAGCCTACGTGGCCTAATCAGTCACGATATAACCTTGACACTCCTTTCATTGCCCTACATTTAATAAAATAAAATAATCCCTTGAAAATGTGTCGTAGAACAAATGCAAACTACTTGGCGGTGAGTAAAGGCTAAGAGCTCATTTTGATTAGCTGATAACCACAAACTTGCAGCTGACTGCTATCACCACAAATCATCCTTCTAGGGTTCACTGTGTTGAAAGAGCCATTGACTTTTCACAGTTGTTGTAGCCACTGTGGGAACCTCCTAAAGAGAAGACCACTGTGGGCCTTAAGTCAGTGACAGAGATACAAATTACTGCAAATTGTCAGCTTTTCCATTGTTTGAACTGATAAAGAGAAGCCAGCTCATAAGACCACTGGAGAAACAGTCCCTAAAGGAAGGGTTTTATACAATACAGATGGAGATGTAATGTCCAAGCCTGGGCAGTTCTTTCATTCAAAAAGATGTGTTAGGTACTTTCTCCATGTGTTGCCTCTACAAAGCACTGGGAGGCAGATGGTGGCCCTGACAGATTAGTTTCTAGTCTCGAGGAGTGGGGAGTACATTAGCCAAGTACACACACATGTATAGGATTATGAATGGTGGCAAGTGCTCTGAAGGAAAAACAATGACAAGAAAGATGACAGGGTAACCTGCCCTTTATTAGAGTAGGAAAGACCTTCCTGAGGAGGTCATATCTACCAGTCACCCAAAGGTAAAGTTGAAGATGGAAAGTGTTCTCTGATATGTTCAAGGAATTGTCTTGAGGTGACTACACACCCAGAGGTTCTGGAGTGCCTGAGAATTATTAGAAATAATGAGAAATTTTGCCAAAATTAATTTCTTCTATTTTCCATGAAATATGTGGTATTCAAAGGTAGTAGATAGAAATGAATAAATTGGAGTCTTTGATAATTTAACTCTTCTGGTTAACCAAAGGTAACATCATAGTGCAAAAAACAACGAAAAATTGGCACCTAGAATTTATAAAGAAGTCTTTAAAATCCTTAAGGAAAACAATCAAATGTAAATGTGAAAGAGATACCACAACAATTCGCAGAAAAGCAAACTGAAATGGCTAATAAATATTTGAAAAGATGAAGGGAAGTGGTAATAAAAACCACTATGATTTGCCATTTCACACCTAGTAGACTGACAGAAATGATGAAGCCTTACAATACTCAGTATTGTTGGGAGCATTAACTGGAACAATAACTTTGTGAAGCAACCGAGCAATTTCCAAGACAAGTGAAGGTACACACACTCTCTAACGCAGCCATTCCACTGTAAGGATATACCCTAACATCCCTAGAGAGATTCATGTCAAAGATAGCTCACTGCAACCTTTATCTATGAGCAAAAATTGGAAACAACCTAAATTTCCTAAGAATAGATAAATAAATCGTGTTATTTGCATACATTGGAATGTTATGCATCCATTAAAATGAATGAACTCTACTCCCATGTATCGACATGGAGAAATCTCAAAAATATATCAATGATTTGTTTCTTCCAGGGAGGGAAACAGGACAAGTAGGAGTCAGAGGTGAGAGGAGTATTTTTACTTCTTTACGCTTTTGGAACCTAAATTTTGCACCAAGTAAATCTATTTCTTTTTAAAAAAATACAATTAAATTTTTAAATGGTGAATAATAAAATGGTTGCAGAGGGCTGGTATAGGATAAACCATTTTTTAAAGTTTGAAAACAGACAAAACGAAGAACGACCAGCTCACTTCTGCTCCCCTTACTGTTCTGACAACAACGACTTCTCACAGTTTATCTCAGACAGAGTCCAGACTTCCCCGTGGTTTCTACACCTGAGCCACTACACTGGCTGGGAACCACAGCTCTTGATTTTCTTCCTTTATTTGCTTCTGACAATAAAGACAAGAGGGGAAGAAAAATACAGCGAGGACAGGGAGACAGCAGAAGCTACACAAGCAGGGAGAGGCTGGGCCCCTGAGCCCTCACTCTCCTTCCACCTCTGAGGGCAAATATCTGTTGTGCGGAGCAGCCCCTGCCCTGGGCAGCCTTCCTGGAAAGCCCCGCTCCTCTGGCTGATCTTGACAGCTGATCTCCTTCCTTCCTCAAGATCGTTTACTTCCTTCTATCAGAAAATTATCACAAGGTGTTGGCTGAGTTAGAACAAGGCACTGAGCTGAAATCTGTTGTAAACATTGTTATAACAAATAGATAAATCAGCTGATGTCTGCAATGTGACCCGCTCAGATCTCTAACTCCTAGTGTGTCTGAGAACCGACTGTCCCTTGGGCCCCTCCAGCTGGAGGATGAGGACTAAGCTTGACTGCTCAGTTGGCAGTCTCAGATCACTAGGCCCAGTCTCTTTTCTCATTATTAAATTACTCTTCTTTGCCTCCCACTTGCTTGGACTTTTCCTTCCCATTGGAGGCTGAGCCAGTCTTCAACTTTCTTAGAGACGCCCAAGGAGAAGAAAATACTCCTTTGCTTAATCCATTGAATGTGTATTGGACGCCCTGACTTTCTCCTGATATCTCATGATCTCTAAGGCCTGGGGCTGCTATGTCATGACCTCCCAGGTCAGAACCAGGTGAGCGTTGTCTTATGTCCCTCTGGGCCTGCTCACAGTTATGTCTGCTCAGGAGCCTTCTCTTGCTTCATTAAGGCCTATGTGCCTTCTTGTTGGGTTGGTGTTTATCTTTCCTGAGCATTTGAGCCCTTGAGGTGACTTTGAACCTGATACAGAGAAGGTCTAATGTCCTAGGAGGGAGATATCCCAAATGCAACTCTTCAGGTGACCCTGAACTGTCCTTGCCCCATTTTTCTCCCTCATGTCATTTAAAAGCTTTGTCATTGTCACTGTTGAAGTTCATGGCATTTGTCATAGGCAGAATCCTAAAATGATTCTACATTTTAGAATGTAGAATCCCTGTGGCCCCCACCCGTCTGTAATCTCCTCCCCTCTGAGAGTGATTGGAGTCTGTGAATGTAACAAGATATCACTTCCAGGATTATGTTAGGTTATATGGCAAAAGGGAAATGATGCGGGTAGTCTTACCCTAATCATGTGAGCCCTTCAAAAGTAGAGAGTTTTCTGCCGGTGGTTACAGAAGATAAAATCATGGAAATCCCAGGCATGAGCAGGACTTGATGTGCCATTTTTGGGTTATATATTGAGGTGGCCATGTGGCAGGAGTGAGGGCCGCCTCCGAAAGCTGAGAACTGCCCCCTGATGATAGCCAGCAAGGAGATGGGGCCCTCAGTCCTACACCTGCCAGGAACTGAGTCCTGTCAACCTTGTGAATAAGCTTGGCAGATGATTCTAATCCAGAGCCTCCAGATGGGAGCCCAGCCCGGCTGACACCTTGATTTTAGCCACCAGACACCCTGAGCAGAGAACACAGTTGAACCTGCCCAGGCTTCTGACATCCGGAAGTGTGAGATAACAAATGGTTTGTAATCCAAGTTGCTAAATTTGTGGTAATTTATTACATAGCATTAGTAAATAAATACAGCATTAATCAGCGATATCCACCTCACAGAAAATTGACATCTTTTTAGGGTAGAGCCAGATGGAGAAAAGGAGAGGAGACAAAAGAAGACAACCATCACCTCACTTGGAATGTGATCCTGAATAAATGAAAATGACATCCTTTCTTTTTGTTTTTCTCCTGTGTTAACAGTCTTCGTTTCATCTGAATCTTCTCTTTTTCTTTTCCTTTTCTGCATTTTCTCTCACACCTCAATTGAGATTGTGTATGTGAGATTGTGCATGGATTGTGCATGAGTGTGTGAAGAAGAGACGTGGCTTGATTGATTGGGAGGATTACCTTCTGAAGCAAACAAGCTCTCCCTCCTGCTCTATGGTCCAGTCCAAGTTTCTCTTCTGAGAGAAGCCCTGGGAGAATCAGCACCACAGTGAGGTGGGAGCTGTGCGCTACTGAGGGCCCCGTGCAGTAGGAATGGGATAACAATGAGCAGATGACGTTTATAGAGCTCCTATTCTGCATCAGGTACTGTTTCGAGTGCTTTATATGAATTCATTCAATCATATAACAACCCATGAGATTGTAGAATTATTATCACTAATTTACAGTTGAGAACACTGAGGCACACCAGGTGAAGGAACTTTTCCAAGGTTGTGCCTTAGGTGGGAGTGGAACCAGGATTCACACTTCAGCTGTCTGATGTAGAGTGTGCACACTTAAGCACTACCTGGAAGATCTTTATCCAAGTCAAAATTCCTTGTGGGAAAGCTAAGTATATGCCATGTATCTTTGTGAATGACAAGCCCACCTGATCCTTCTCTGCTCTACCAGCATGGTGACTGTCTTCTGGTCCCCTAGAGCTGCCTTGATCTCAGGACAAGGACGGATCTCCTGCACCTCCTGGGGGTGGTGGTGAGAGAGAGTCTTGAGTGATTTTCTTGTATCAGGAGTATCTTTGAGCAGCCTTCTGAATTAAATTGCGAGAGAAAATTCTCAGAAGGAGGATTTTGTAGCTCACTGGCCTCCACGGGTGGCCGGGACAAGAAGGAGAAACATCAGGTCAGGGAATGAAGGAGAAGGTGCTGAGGTGGTGGGTCTGAGGGTCATGGAAACTTGCCACTGCTTGGACCTACTTCCTGAGATTCTGAGGGAGGATGCTCCTGCTGCAGTCCAAGTGGCGACAGCTGACTCTGCCCAGGCAGGTAATCCAAAGAGATCTCTGCCCCACACCCCTAACCCAATAAGAAAACCTCCTGTTGGTCCCAGAGCATGGTCCTCATCATTGGTTGGGGAGACATCATGAGACTACAGATGTTTAGGACACTGTGGTGAAGAAGTAAAATGATAGCTGTCACCACCCGAGGACTTGGTGGGGTGGGGTGGGTGGATTTCTTCTTGTCATAACCTCAGGTCTAGATGCGTGAGTCTCCTCCCTGGTGACAAAACAACCACATCAAAACATCTCTTACAGCTCCAAGCTCTAGCTGTGACCCATTACATACAGGTTGGAAGTCTGAGGTCTGCAATTTCACTCCAGAGTCCATACTCGTCTGCCTTAGGAGATGAGTTTTATCACCATCCCTTCAAGGAGCCCCAAAGATTTCCTGGCTCACGATTTTGGAGAAGGCTGTGAGACTTCGTGTCCTCATTGTTAAAAAGGAGGATATTTTTTGTGTCTGACATTGCTATTTGCCTGCCTCATATCCATCTCTCATTCTTCCTCGCTGAGGAACCCCAATTTTGCTCAGAGTGGTAGTGTACCCAGTCACTAACATATTTACCCTCCCAGACT
Organism: Ceratotherium simum simum; assembly: GCF_057802395.1. NCBI lineage: Eukaryota > Metazoa > Chordata > Mammalia > Perissodactyla > Rhinocerotidae > Ceratotherium > Ceratotherium simum. The sequence goes on along the minus strand of NC_141902.1, from coordinate 23,395,280 downwards.
CCTTTGCACATAGGGGTTTACATGTGACACAGTTGTAGGCCATTAAAGTTACTGAACAGGGTTCTTAGCAGAGATTTTTCAGACGGCGTCTTCTCTTTCTCCTTTTGTGCCTTCCTTTCATGCCTAGAGAAGGAGTCCTACTTATGATGTATGACTGTGTAGTAATAAGGTTGCAGACTTCTCACTCCCTCTCTCTCCCTTTTACTAGTCTGCTGTCTCCATCACAATGTCTTATTTTCAATGTGCATTTTCTGCCCGTGGAATAGCTGCTGATGCTCCGATGAAGCCCTCTGTTGGACTCACCCTCACATTACGCCTTCCAGAGGAGGTCACCTAATGGGCATGAATCTGCAGAGAGCCCCGGGCTAGGAGGAGACTGCACAGAGAGAGTGATGTTTCAGTGCTAAACCAACTGTACTGATGAACCGTGACCAGAGAGAGGGCTCCCAAGCCACCAGGCCTTGGCCATGTTTCAACCTGGAACTATGACATGACCCTAGTGTGAAGTTAGTCCAAGAATGGCTAATAAGGTTAAATTCCCTGCCAGATCAAGTGTATAGCAGGCACAAGTCACAATTACATGAATTTATAGAGAGTAAGAGAGGTGACATGGTAAGAGAGCCTCTTCCTCTTCCACGGTCTGACGCCGATGGACACGGGGAACATGCATCCATCTTTAGGGGACTGAGGCTGATCCCTTAATCATAGGCTGACTCTGTAATTATTGTCTAAACTGGGACACTTGAGAGTAAGATGGGGCACTGCTTGCCAAGAAACTCATTTTGGACCATGTGTGAGCAAGAAATAGACTTCTATTCTGTTAGTCACTGAAATGCTAAAGTTTATCGGTTAGAACAGTTAGGGTTATCTTAACGAAGACATGGACCAACTTACTTAAGCCTACTTTTTTCTGACACAGAATATTTTTTAAAATAAAATTATTTTAATAATTATAAAATATAGAATATTGAATAAATTAAAAAACAGAAAGAAGAAAAATGTCAGCCTTAATTCTACCAGCAAACTGATCTTTGATAACCAATGGATTTCCAACTCTGATTTTTCTGTGTATAATTTTATATAGATGTGATCACAATATATTTAATTTCGAATCCTATAGTTTAAATTATTCAACATAAACTTTTCCCTCATTTTATTAAAAATCTCTTATTGAATATCATTTTATTATCTAATTTAATCATTAGGCATTTAAATTATATAAATAATACATAAAAGTAGAAAAATTAGGAAAATGGATAAGTAGGAAGAAACAAAAGCCTAAAAGAAAACTATGTGTACAAGCAAAAATTTGATTGTAGTATATACCTCCTTGTTTCCTGCTTTTGACTTAAAGATACCTGGCGAACATTCTTCCATGTGGCAAAATGTAAATCTATCTCATAACTTTAAGGTTTCCATAGTGTTCAGTCATGTATAACTTTTTAAAAACTCGTCCCCAAATTAGTGCTGAACATTGGCATTGTTTCTATGATTTGACTTGTGTAACAAACCTTTAAGAAATAACCTAGTCCACTTTTCTCCGAGTGGTTGATGACTAGGTCACAGACTCCTTTCCTCCTTTTTTTAGGACCTTTGTGTACCAGATGTGAAAATGCCGTTTTCTCCATGTCCATACTGAATCTCAGTATTATCATTTTTGTAAATCCTCCCCAATCAGGTAAGCAAACAATTATTAACATTTTAATTTGCATTGATTAATTAGTAAGTTTTACTTTTTTCCAAATGTTTATTAGTTTTTTAAAATAACTTGCCCATTCATATACTTAGCCTAGTTTTCTAGAGCCATGGATAATGTAGATGTTAAGGGCTGCAGAATACATAATGTGCATGGGTTGTATTTTACACTTTTCCTATTTTGGACGTCAATACTGATTCCAATTTGGGGTCTATTGTTAAATAATGATGTGATGAACTTCTTTATGAATAACACACACACACACTCACCCACACACACTTTAGCCCTCATGTAGGAATAAGTCCTAGAAATAGAAATCACTAGATCAAGAGAGAGAATTAGATGTACATTGACTTAGAAACCATTCCATTCTAAGGAAACAGGTACCATCAGTAGCAGCCAGGTCTCCTGATGCTACAGGCATTATAAGGTAATAGTATTTCTTCCTAATGTGCGTCATCCTATGTCAAGTGCTCCTATCAGGTGTGAGGGGAACTGACCCACCAGGCACTGTACCTCGAGGCCACACACCGGGGCCCCTGGTGGCTGATGTCCTTGTCCACTCTCTCGCTGGCTCTGGCTTACACCCTGGGGCTCCGAGGAGCTCCTCATGGCTGACTCTCTGGGGTCTCTATTTCTTTACTGTGACGGCTTCTCCTGAGAGTGTCCTTTTTTCTGCTGTGTCCCGAAACTGTCCCCTGGCTCCTGCACCTTCTGTCATTCTCTTGCTCATCTCTGCACGTGCATTCAGCTCTTCTCTCACCTGTGCTTCTGCCGGTGCTGTGAGCCCCAGTGAAGACTTGGCAGACACACAATAGTGTGTGAAAAACAAGCTTTTGGTTGCCCTTCATGTTATTTCTCACTCTGTTGGATTTTGCTTTTCATAGCCGTGTGATCTATTTGATATTCTTTTCAATGAAGTTGCTTCTCTTTTCCACGTTTCTCCCAGTTGTCAGTGTTTGTCCAGACCTCATGACTTGTTGTGTTCTGTCACAGATGACTCACTGGTGGGGCTGTTTGAGGGATACAAGATCCTAAAAGAAGGTCGTCTGGGTCACAATGAAGGGTCTTTCACTTGAAATGTGGCATTTTGTGGGTTTGTGGACTGAGATTCATGCCTGCTCCATGTAAACAAATAAAGATGGGGCTGCCCCAGTTCCCTCCTCCCTCTTGCTCTCCCCTCCAGACAAGGGCTCCACTGAGTATTGATGGAAACCTCAGGACCTGTGGGTCTTGAAGTCCCTTCCAATTTCACACTGCTCTTCTGGAATCAGGAAGATCACTCACGTGAAACTGCAAGGTGCAATACAGATAAAATGCAGAGAATTTATTTGATTTCAAGACCAGATTTCCTGTGGATTCCAAATACAGATCCCTCCGCGCCAAACTGACCTGCCTGGTGGAAGAAGAGGAACCAGGAGAATTTAGAGGAAATATCCCCTCACTGTAAGTTTCCCAATGTCAAGGACAGAGCCTGTTTGTGCCCGGCACAAAGAGAGACATCAATAATTGATCTATCAATGGATGGCAAAGTGGTACTTGCCAGCCCAGCAGCCCTGGAGCCCTTAGGCTCACGAAGCTGCCATAACCCAGGTTGCCAGCAGGGGGAGTCAGGTCAGGCTGAAAGAGGCTGAGGCTGCTGAGTGACTCCACAGGCCGTGGTGGCTGAGCCCCTGGGGGATGCTGAGCTGGATGGAAGGCCTGACTGCCTCTGCTCAGGTGAGAAGTGGGTACTGGCTCCTCTGATAGGTATCAGGTGGGCTGACAGCTCAGGTATGATGGGGAAGCAATAGAGGATAATTCACAGGGGACTTGGGGATCTCTGTTAGGGAGATGAGAGAGGCTGGCTTGAAACACGGTGGGCTGGAAGGGGAAGGACCTGGGGGCCATGACAGTCAGAAAACAGGGGCTCGTGTGGGATGGTCCGCCAGGGAGGAAGACTGACTGAACTAAGTGCTGGGCCTAGAGCAGGGCAGGGATGGGACCCAAGTGGGGCTGAGGGCCATCGTAGGAGCATCTGAGCCTCCTAAGCTGCCGATGGTCCTGGTTGTGGGAGAAGTTGTCCCTACTGGAGTGAGAGGCCCTGGAAACAGGAACCTCAGTGACCATGGCATGGCCCCCTGATGTCCTGGGTTCCTGGAATTACTCCCATTCCACTGACCTGCTCCTCTCTCTGCCAAATTGTTGGAGGCTTGGTGATGGGGGTTGGCTTAGAGAAGGTAAGAATTTTCTAAGCCCCAGAGATGATAATTTTTAGGGAGAAGAGTTTGTCTTTTTATGCTCAGCCTTTAGACTCAGCCCTTCTATGTGGACTGGAGCCTTCATTTAGCTTTATGCTGATTTTTCATGGGGATACTGCTGGGGAGATTCAAGGCCACAGGGATGGGGGGAGCTCACTGTGTGGAGCAGCTGAGGCCCTGTGAATGCAAAGGGACATGGGGCCAAAAATGGGCAGCTCAGGCCTGTGGCAGAGCCAAGACAACAGGGGAGCCCTGGGTGCCGTCATCCAGCCCCTTCTGAGATCAACTGCACCCGGGGCTCCTCTTCTGGGCAGGAGTGAGGGGGTGGTGGGCACCGAGAAATGTAAGTGGTTCTTAAGCTGGGCCAGGGGACAACTCCCACTACTGTAGCTGGTTTGTCTGAGCTGCTCTTTCCTGGGTTGGAGTGAGGGGTTTTATTTACCTGTCTTTGGTGGCTTCACATCCTCTGCTAAATGCCTTTCTATGAACAACCCACTTTCCAGGTAATAAGTGACAGGCTCACACCTACTAAACCTTTTAGTGAACACCCTTCCTCCCTTCCATCCTTGTTGAGTGTCTATGCAGCTTTGAACTTGTTAGTCTCGGTTTGGGATGGGAGGTGGAATCTACAAAGTTCTTGGGCTCAAATTGAGGAAACTCTCTGAATCTGTAGGGCAGAAGGGTCAGGAGTACAGAGGGTTTTGTGAGATGAGCTGAAGCCTCTGGAGTGGAGATGGTCACTCACCTGTCTCAGCCTCGGGGGGCAGAGAAAGGCCAAGAGCAGGAGTGGCTGCATCTTCCCTGATGGTCTGCCCAGGTCAGAGCTGCTGGTGTTTCTTCCTTTCAGACACACGGCCCCCGAAGGGAAGGCAGTAGGGGTGGCTCAGGACCTCAGAGACCTGCTAGACCTGTGCTCTGGGTTTCCTGTGCCATCATGCAAGGTGGTTTGTCAAAATTCTCTGGCTTGGGGCAGATGACAGTAGCACTGTCACCACACTTGCACTCCCAGTGCTGAGTCACACGGTGAAAGCAAGAGGAGAGAACAAGAAATTGAAACCTGTACTGGAACCCAGAAGAACCAAGAATCAAGAATGTCTCCACTTCTCAGTTCTTGACTCTGTTTCCATCCTGATGAAGTCATGAATAATTATTTAGTGCGTTAGGTCCCGGCAGATGAGCAACATGGCTCTTGCCCCTAAGAAGCTGGCAGTTGGCTGGAGTAGACTGAGAATCTGTGGTTAGAGAACCATGCAAGTTTCCACAATTTCCATAGCTGTTTATATTTGGCTTGTACATTTGGCTGTGCTATCACATTTTTCTCATAGACAATTATCTTCTGAGCTATTGGGACACAGCTTGGGTTACAACATCCACCCCACTAATGGCTCAGGCCCCCATTCTTGCAGGGTTCCCCGTGGATCCAGGTGATAGTGGCAGGCAGTTGCCTCCTTCTGCTCTCCTTCTCCCCCACTTTAGCCCCTGCCTCTCCTGACCCACACCTAGCTGATCATGACCCTGCTGCTCTGACCAAGGGCAGAAGGCACCTGTCCCTGTGGTTAGCCAATCTGCCTGGAGAGAAGCTTGGTTGTTCCTCCAAGATTATTGTTAAAAAATTTGTAATTGCTTTAGGACTTTTCAGTGAACAGAAAGAAAAAAGAAAGAAGGAAAATAAACAGAATGTCAGAGATGTGTGAGACACTACATGCAATATACTTGTAATGGGAGTCCCAGAAGGAGAGGAGAGAGAGAAAGGAGCAGAAAAAACTTTTTGAAGAAATAATGGCTGAAAATTTCTCAACTTTGGTGGAAAAAAACCACAAAAGAAACCAAAACCATTAGTGAACACACCCAAGAAGCTCAGTGAACTCCAAGTAGGAGAAAGTGTCATGGAAGAATGGGCAAGATTTCCCCTATACTTCTCTCCCTTCTATCCTAGATCTCATTGTCTCATTTCCAGCCCAGCCCTCTCTTCAGACAGCACCTCTGGCTCATTCTCACCCACAGCTGCTGCTTCTGTGTCATGTTAGGAAGGGAGAAATGCTGGGATGGAGCTACTTCTGGGTCTGTGACATCAACCAGACATGATGCCTCTTCTGCGTGACCTAGAAACCTGAGTGCTCAAAAAGAAAAGTAGCTCCAACAATGCCATAACGTGCAGAGGAGTTCACTGCCACTTTCTCCAAATAGCATCTGCTACCATTAGAGCTTTATTCCTTCTGTAACATAAGAGATTCCTTTTTACTATTATTTTTTAAATTGTGCTCAAATATATATAACATAATATTTAGCTATTAATGATTTTTAAGTGTACAGTGAAGTGGCATTATGCACATTCAATTGTTGTGCAACCATCGCCACTCTCCATCTCCAGAACTTTTTCATCTTCACAGTGTCACTTGACACTCTGAACCCATTAAATAGTAACTTCCTATTGGTCTCTCCCCCTAGTCCTGGGAATCATCATTCTACTTTGTGTCTCTGTAAATTTGGGGGATTCTTACTTAAATGCAGAAGTCTTGAGCATGGTCTCATCCTAACTACCTTAACCCTTATTTATCAATGGGTACTTATTAGGTAGTAGGCAAACTCTATGCAAGCAGAGATTGGAAGAAAAGTGGAAGGGACAGAGGAAGAGCTGGGGAAGGGGCCAGCAATGGCACACAAGCCTGCCTGAATTCATCTTTTTGCCCCCGACCACCGATGAAGCCAAGTTTCCTCCTAACTTCTCCTGAATGTGTTCAGGTGGGATAGAGAGGCCTAGCTCCCCATCCTTTTGGATATTTTGGGAGATAAAGAAGGAGAGGAGAAGCAAATTTCTTCATCTGAATGGGGTATTGATATCATCAGGGACAACTGAGGATGGCTGAAGCCTGGTGAGGGCTTCTGTTCTTGTTTCCCAGGAAAGAACAGCCCCAGTGAAAAGTGACCGCCTCCACCTGAGCACTGTTCCTCTGCACTTTCCACAGAACTCACTGTCCTGAGAGTGGGAATAGAAGCGGCATTGCTTCCAAAAACCACATCTGTAGTCCTGATCCTCAGTGGAGCTGCTCACTACGGTGGAGGATGGGATCTCCCTCCACTTGTCTGGTCTTCTTCACTCTCCGACAGGTTAGCTTGGCATGAGGTGTGAGAAAGTTCAACTTGAGGCTGGGTTTAGGAGGTCCCAGCCTTGGGCTCTGAGGAGAATTCTAGAAAGCAGAGGACAGGTCTCGTGGCCAGAAGATAGGATGTTTACAGCCTGGGATAATCTGTTGATTGGACATGGCAGGGAAGAGAGCCCTTGTTGGGACCACTACACACTGAGATGGGGCTCCTGGCTTCTGTGGGCAGCATGATATCATTGTAGCATGGTCTGGCTCCTTCTTTCGTTCTCAGTTTCTTCCTGTGTGGTGAGGAGCTCACCTGTGGTCTGTATCAAACATGCTTCAGACACATGTTAAGGAGAAAGGTTGTGTCTTTAGGGTAGACTGTCCAGAAGACCTGGAAAAACTTTCTCTTGCCTATGCTGGTAGTTTCTTTGTTCCTGAGCATCTCAGAACCCTGTGTCCTGCTCCCGCCCAGGATGAGTCTGGTCTCTGAGACTTGAATATTTTGAGCTGATCGGGAAGAATGATCTGGTATCTTTCTATTTCGTCCTGAGTCAGACACTTACAAAATACTCATAAATGTTTGTATGATGCAGGAGTAAATAATACAAAATTTGCTTTGGCTTGAGCATGTGTGGGAGATGTCCACATGGATTTCTGAACTCCTGCATGGATCTATCTTCCTAAGGCATTGAGCTTTCAGAATAATGAGGGCAGATACAAAGGATGGGAAATCAGAGCTAGATGGGGAAATGAGCAGGAGGGGGCTGGGTGGGAGCCAGCCTCTGTTAGGGCCATGGGACCAGTGGTGAGGTTACAACACTGATGGCTCAGTTAGGTTCTGGGTATCTGCCCTGGTAGAGCTGAGTGGCTCAGCAGAATGGGGACAAGGTGAAGGTTGTCCTAGGAGACTGTTAGTTAGCTCTTATATTCTTGAGCCAGACGATAGCTCTTGGTACAGATAACCACTCTCAGCTCTGGAGAATGGAAAGTTATATCCCCCATTTTCAGCTTTCCCTCCACCAGAATCATGCCCCATCCTGATACTAAATCACTTTCCTGGTTACAAGTCAGAGGGCCATGAAAGGGAGATGCCCACCACTGCCCTTTGGGAGAAGTTCATTTCTGTCCTTTCAGTGAATTGTTTGCAATCATAGAGCTGGTGTTCAGCAAATTCCGAGGTAAGACTGAGGCAAGGATGGGTCACAGAGATAGCCTGGCTCTGGTTCTCTGTAAGCAGGAAAGGTGTTGTAAGAACCACATTCTTCAGCAGTTGCTGAGTCAGCCTGAGCACAGTCACCAGGAGGAAATACCAGGCTCTCAGAAGGGATGAATAGGGCTTTTGGGGACTCTGGCCTGAGTCAGAAGTGATGTTTCCTACTATGGTTGAATTTGGGTTGTCAAAGAGCCTGAGTAGCACCCCTCATTGCCTTGCATTTGTGGTTAGCACCTGCTTACTTCCTACAATATCAACACTAGACTCAATCCTTTCCCTTTTAGTCTTTCACTGTTGGACAGCATAAGCCCTTTTTTCATATTCATGCAAAGGGCCAAGCTCTGGTCTCACCTGAAACAGTCTAGCCAAGAGCCAAGACATCCATCAACTTCTTGGTAGTTTCAGACATGGCAGAATCCTGGGGGTGCGGGTGCAGCATGGAGATTGGGGATGAGGTGGAGATGGGATGTTAAAGAGAGTAGTAGGAAGGTAAGGAGAGGCCAGAGGGGAGCCCTCAGAGGAGGATTGACGACATATATGCTTGAGTTCAGTGTGTGTCACTGGGTCGCCCTGATAAAGCCAACGTTGCTCTCAATACCAGGATGTTTTCAAGGGGTTGCAGTTTCCAGTTGCAAGGTATTTAGAACATGCAAGTAGAGCTATGAAGAGAAGACATCCGACTTTCCCATGATTCTCCCTGTCCTGATCTCTCCTGTCCCAGTGGGCCGGGGTCACGGGGCCCCATTGAAGACTGTCGTCTATGGAAAGTTTCTATACCTCATCACTCTCTATCCCTGGTTGAGAGTCTCTGCTTTTATTCCGTGGAAAGAAGAAACTATCCAAGTTATGGGAGACTGCCCCCACCTGGGTGTTGTTTTCTGACCTTTTCCCAACACTCAATGTCCTGAGAGGAATGGTGAGTGCAGTGGAAATACTGGCTTCTTTCCCTTCTAAAAACACATTCCTAGACCTGAGCCTCAGTGGAGCAGCTCACTAGGATACAAGATGGGGTCTTCTCCAGATTGACCAGTTTCCCTCATTACCTGAGAGGTTATCTCAGCACAGTGGAGAGAAACCAAGAGAACTGGCTATTGGAGGTTCCTGGCTTTGGCCTCTGAGGAGAATTTCCACAAGAGAGGATCCTGCGAGTTGAATGGGCTTCCAACTTCCTTAGGAGAATGGATAAGAAACTGGAGGTGATTAGCTTGGTAGAGAGTATAGTTGGGCTGAAAGGATAGTGTGCATGGTAGCTGTCCTAAATTAAGGACTGTCAGGTGGGTGTGGATGAGATTGTCTCCTTGAGGTTGCAGAACTGGGTGATGGAGTGATTTCGTGAGTCACACTAAAGGAAGGATTGCAGAAGATACTCAGCTAACGTGATTCTACCACTTAATTGTTAAATACAGATGTCTGGAACCCCCAGCTGGGCTGAGTATAGTTTACAGGCAGGAGTTGAGATGGATCACATGGTCCCACGCGGGGCATCCTCTCCAGTAGGTGTCAGAGCAGCCTGGATGGCCACGCGGGCAGATGTTTTGGAGAGAAGAGAACGTAAAGAGGAAAACCTCCCAAATGGAGGAGCCCTGGCCTGGTAGTGGAGACACCAGGCACCTTGTTCCTGTGGAGTACTCACCGAATGGCTGTGCTGGTCACCTCTTTCTCAGCCTTTTTTTCTCAAAGGAGCCAGACAATCTACATCACTGTGTGTCCATATTTTTCTTTTTTAATATTGTGATATTTTTCTCACAGGAAATAATTTCACCAATGCCAAATATTTCAAACACATGAACAACTCTGATTTAACGTGATGAGTTGGGGGCCTTGAGCCCTTCCCTCTTGTCTTCCTCTAGGGTGCTCAAGGATTTAAACCATGGGACATGATGATGTACAAGATGCCTGTAGCTACAATCATCTATATTTGTAAGATCATGCGAAATGATACAAGCAGAGTTAAGTTTCATAAACAATGGCAGTTGTGGTGTTTATTGGAATTGGATACTCTTCCATTCTTATTGAGTTTTCTCTGGATCTGGGGCACTGAGGACTCTGAGAACAAAGCATAGAGATCTATGGAATGCAGACTGAGGTCACTCTGACACTGGGTCATTAAGCATTTGTCATTCTCACCATTGTATTTCCAGGGCCTTGCACCAGGCCCGACAGTTGATTGACCCTCACTAACCATGTGTGTATTGATCGATGGCAGGAGCAGAGCCAATCTGCCAGCTGTGACCAGAAGGGATGGGCTGAAATGTCCTGTTGCTGCTGAGAGACTGGGCAGTGCGTGGACCCTGAGGCTGGGGCTGATGCTGCCACCTTGACCTCCAGGGCTCAGCACAGAGCCCAGCCAGGTGTCCAGTCAGCCAGAAGTTTTGTCACCACAAGGAGGAGCCCTATTGTCACCCACTGTGTATACAACAGGCGGCTGTGGGAAAGTGGGCCAGGGTTGTGTGGTGATTCCCTAAGGAAGGTATTCCTGGTGGGACAACTGGTCTCCTAGGCCCCCAGGTGTCCCTTAGCCCAGCTCACTGCCACTGTTCCTGTGCGCTTCCTCATGCCAATCACCTGGGCCTTTCAGGGGCATTCCCTTCAGAGAGAGATTCCCTTTGGAGCCCAGACTCACCCACGTCAGAGGGTCAGGGCCCTGGTGTGTGTGTGATTGAGATAGGGAATGCCTATCCACATCCTGGGCAACCCTCTCAGTCCTGACTGCTGTCTCCAGCTCTACCCCAGTGCTCCAGTGTCCTCCTGGAGCATCAGGAACAAGGTCCATAGACTGGATGGGGGACCCTGTGGACCCTGGTAATCCAGTTCTGTAGACTGCGGGTATATTCTTCCCCAGATGCCCCTAGGACTTTTTGCCTCTGGGTCACTGCTGGGCATACATTTGTCACCTTAGCCTTGAACAGCCTTCTCCTTTAGACCTCACACACAGTTGGTCAGAGCTGCTGTAATAATACTAGTCTGTGCCTCAGTTGTACCTCCATATCCATTTCCTGGACTGTGTCTGAGAGTTGCCATCATCCAGGTATCCCCAGCCTGCCTCCCTGCACATCTTCCCCTGTGTCACCCAGTCCTAGCTCTCGTGGAAGACAAAGAACCTCAAAGCGGAAGTCATTTGGTCTTGTGTTCCAGAAGGCTGGAAGAGGCAAAAGATGGTAAATTCTCTCTTGCTCCTCTTGGGAACCCGAGCCAGAGAAGATCTGTTTTCTGAACACTTTCTGCAGAAGCTGTAGCACACCCCTGGGTGGCCCAGGACCCAGCAGATGATTCAGGTGGAGGAGAGGGGGAGGGTCAGGCCCAATCATCTGCAGAACCAGAAAGGCAGACATGAGGCTTTTGTGGGTGTATTTGGTCCCTGTCTTTTGTCTCCATCAGGATATAGGTGGCTCTGCACACAGGGATTTACTGCTGGGTGGTTTCCTCCCCTGTGATTTTGTGGGCACCATAGGTGACATCTGTTTGTGGTAGAAAAGGTGAAGAGGGTTTAATTCATCTTGGCTTTTGTTAGTCATTCTGGTCTCTCCTTGCCCTGGGAATTGGGGTCTCAGTGACCGTGGTCATGCCAGCAAAGACTTTCACTCTCCAGTGGGAACGCCAGGAGGTGGGGCTCATCCAGGCCATATTAGAGGCTGGTTACCACTGAAACCCATTCTGATTGTCAAAGTTGTAATAGTACGTTCAAAATCAACACTGTAAATTCCTGGATTGCTGAAATGGTTTAGTAATTTGCTGTACATCATGCAGTGGATCATAATGTAGTCTTGGAAAATTGTACTTCTGAAAATTCAGTGGAAACTTGAAAATGAAATTGTGATAGGATATCAGTTTAACGGAGTTCTTAGTTGATCTGTGGATCATGCCATCTAAAATCTTGATCATTTGTAATTTATCTAGCAGATTTCATGTACTTCTGATAGTGTTTTCACATTTCTGTAATAGAAACATTTCCTTTGAGGCATTGGGACTGGCCTGTGCTGCCTGCTGTGCTTCCCCTCAAAGTTCAGTGTGGTTTCTCTTGGGGCACCCACCTTTTCCCAGACAAACTCAGACACAATTATCAAGATCACCACCCCTCACCTTTGTGATTCTGCTATAATTATGATGAATGGCCAGTGTCTAGTTTCTCCTGACTCTAATCAGTCCGTGGAGCAGAAGACCCAGGCCTCTGCAGACCACAAATCTGCCTTAGTTCCCAGTGAGGTTAGTAAGAATACCCTTGTCATGGTTTTACGACTTCCCAGTCAAGTGAGTGGGGCCTTTAATGCACAGAGTCTGCACCTGGAGAAAGAGAGGGGGAGGAATTGTGTCCTTTTGCACGAGGATTCAGTGTGCAAAACACTTTCTTGCTAAAGCTTTGCTGCTGAGGTTTCCTTAATCATGAAGAGAGCAGAGCTGTGGGAGGTGGTGGGGCTGGACTCTGGGATGGTCCTGAGAGAATTGTCTCCTGAGGTGACCGCCGTGAGATCTGTGGAAATCTTTTCAGCAGGGCAGCTGGAGGCAGAGAGCTGCCTTGGAAGCACTGACATGGAGGTGAGACATGTCTGTCCTGGGTGTTTCCTGGGGACTGAGTCCTGAGATGGGGCAGTGCTCTGGGGCTCTTAGTGAATGTCCCAGAGAGGAAGGGCTGAATGGGGGGCTCTTCCACTGCTCTCCTCCCGCTCTCCACCATCAAGTGTTCTTTCCATTTGCCAATGCAAACATTGAATAATGAGACTGTTATCTTCCCAAGCATGCAAGTAGTAGATAATTCCTTTGGGTAGATGGTAGCAAATATAGAGAGTGACTGAGCATTGTCAAAGATGTATTGTTGATTAAAATTTTGTTGATAAATGGCTTACACTGAATATTAGGCTAATGACTTTCTGATAAGAAATACCCTTAAAATAATGGTCAAATTTACCAGAGGATTTCTGTATGTAGCCAGTAAGATTTAATAAAATATCAGCTCAGTGATTATTCCATCTAAGGTCATGGAAACTGTAAAACATCAGATGGTAAATGTCACAGTGCAAAGAGTAATTAACATTTTGGTGGAGGTAGGAAACTTCCCAGCTCATTCTGTACAGTTATCTTAAGAAGGTAATTAGAGCATGATTTTAAATTAAATGACTTCAGTAATCTTTTAATTTAATATAATATTGCTGTAGACAGTCATGGGCTAATCTTTAGGGTAAAGGTCATGTTCCTTTAGTCAACATCTGATGTGGAGTTTTGTATAACTTCAGAGTATCAAAACAAGCAGCAGACCCTCCTCACTTCTGAAAATGAGAACATCGGTCTATAGGAGAGTGGAGGTTGGTGTGGTGAAGGGCTTAGCAGAAGGATTCTGGCTGTGATGGACACGTGGTTTGCTGCCATCTCTTGGCCATTGTGAATAGTGCTGTTGTGAACATGGGGGTTTGTTAGCTATTTTTAAGCAAGCAAGTCTTTTGTTTTTTTCTTCTAGTACCTGTATTGTTTAATTTCTTACATTTATATCTCTGATCCCTTTAAGGGTTATTATAGATTATGGTGTTGAGGAGTGGATCCAATTTTCTGTTTTTCCCCAAATAAGTACCTAGTCGTTCTAACACTATCTATCAAAACTTTATAGTTTCCCAGTCATTTGAGATGCCACCTTCACCATGTATTAAAAGGGCCTCGTATGGAATTTCAATTCTGTCCTTTGGTCTGCCTCTCCTACACACACCAATGGCACATGGTTTTAGAGTGTACAGTTGCCCCTCAGGATCTGAGAGTGATTGGTTCAAGGACCCCGTGGATATCCAAATCCCCAGATGTTGAAGTCCCTTGTATAAAATGACAAAGTATTTGCATATAACCTACACATATCATCCCGTACACTTTATTATCTCTAGAATGCTTATAATACCTAATACAATGTAAATGCTGTAGTTGTTCATACTGTAGTTATACTGTATTGTTTAGGGAATAATGACAAGAAAAAAAAGTCTGTTCACGTTCAGTACAACGCAACCATCATAGGCTTCTTGATCTGCATTAGTTGAATCTGCGGGGATACGGAAGGCGGATGGTACTTTAATATCTAGTGGGGGTCTTTGGTAGGGGGAGAGTAGAGAGTCTTACCCTGAGGAGAGACACATTGATTCATCACTCCCCAAGGCTCTAGCAGGACGGGAGAGGGGGCAATGGATGGCTTGGAAGAGGGAACAAGCTCATCCTGATCTCCAGGACAGTGTGGGCGATTCATTGTCCTGAGGAAGAGACCCCATTTTCCTGGAGTTGCTCAGACACAGTCCTGGCATACATGTGTTGCGTACTGAATGAAGCTGAATGAACAAATGAGAAATTGGATATTTCCACTCTAGACATGGACATTTATTCAGGCTCTGAGAACCCCCCTGGAGCTTGTCTCTGCCCCAGAGAAGAAGAGTGAGTCACAGTGGGGTCTCAGTCTAACCCCGCTGTTTGAAGTGTCTCATTGTTCTCCTTATCCAGGGCAGGAAGCTGGAAACCCTGGTGAAGACTGCTGGAGGGGTTTCAATCTATTTCGATAGGAGATGATGCCCTGGGTCTCATTGTGACAAACCAGGGGGCCTCCGGTGTCCCCTGTGGGTGATGAGAGGAAGGACACGAAGTCAGGCCTCCTCACTCCTGCTGCCCTCTAAGACCCGGCCCTCAGAGAAGGCAGGGACAGGTGGGCTCCTTCAGTGGTGGGGTGTGTGAGAAGGGAGGGTGGTGGGGATGCAGAAGTCAAGCTTCTGGATCTTTCCATTGCTGGGCTTCAGTCCTGACTGTAGTTATTGTCTCTAGCTCATTCAAGTCAGGGTACCTTCTCCTTCCCCAGGACAAGACGGCATGTGTGTACATTGTGTGTCCGGTGCTCCTTCTCTGCCCCAGAGACCAGACTGATGGGAGACAGCCCCCACCTCACTCAGGTCTGGGCCCCAGACGGAGGCCATGGGGTGTAATCTGTTCCCCCTGCTCAGTTCTGCCCAAGCGCCTCTGTTTGGGCATCATTGACAGATGCCCGTAGCCTTACCATGAAGGGGGACATCCCCTCCGTTGGGTCCCCACACAAATCTGCGTTCGGCGGGTGTAGAAATGGAAGTGATTGCTGCATTCCTGATCCCTCTGCACTCTCAGCCGCATGTCCTAGAGTGTGTCTGTCCTCCCATCCAGGCCCACCAGATCCCAGCCCACCACGGTGCACATGTCCCCAGGCCTCAGCCTGGTCTGGGTCCGAGGCAGAGCCACTGGCCTCATGACTCAGTTCCGTGTGGCTCTCTTATTCAGCTGGCAGGAAGAGTCCAGGCGCTCAAGGAGTCCTGTGCAGAGCCCACCCCTTGCCCTCACCACTACCTGGCACTCTGCCCCTGCTTCTGCCTCCACAGTCCCACTACACGGTGAAGCCCCAGCACCAGGAGAAAGTCACCTGGGCTGGAGAATCAGGGGGTCAGGTAGGAGGTACTCGCAGTAACATGATCTCATTCAGGTGGTTCTGCTGATTATATTCAGGGTGGGGGAAGGCTCTGAGCACAGATATGTGCTGCTGAGTGCTTTCCAGTCTCCCGATGTTGTGGGCCCACAGGAGGACACAAATAGGGCTGAAAAGGAAAGGAGGCGTGGAGGTAGGTGTGAGCCACAGCAACTATGTTCCACCAGCTCTGCAGGGCAGGGGGACAGCCCAGGGTGGTGAGACTGCAGCTGAGGGAATTGAGGGGATGGGGGCTCTGGGGCTCTGTCTGTGCCCTCTGCTTCTCCAAAGCCTCGAGCTGGGGATGGTGGGGGACGCAGTGACCTGAGTTTTACTTCCCCTAGAATAAACAGAGAGAGAGCTTGAATTCACATTTTGAGCCCCAATGTGTGTCTTCTGTTTCCTCCTCTCGCTCTTTTTGATCATGCCCTTCTTTTCTCCTCATTTACACTGGCCTGTTCCCAGCCCCCGACCTCCGTGAGCTCTTTCTCACCCCTTTGTTGCTAGAGCCCTGCTTTCAGATGGCCCCTCTTATGACCCTTCTGGGCCTGTGTTACTGGTCGCCCAGGAAGCTCCTTAGTTCCTCCTGCTCCCCAGCAGTGGGCTGCTGTCAGCACAAAGTCTTTTCACACCAGGAACCCCCACCCATGCCCACACCCACTGGAGTCTGGGTCTGAAGATATGCCGTGTAGGGGTGGGAATGGGGTCTGGTCTCTTAGTCTCCAATGATTGGCCCTGGAGTGAAGCATTCGGTACTTATCTCTGCTCGTGGACCCCTTGTGTTATGTACAAGCTTGGTGGCTCCAGAAAGGCTAGAAGATGGGGAGACAGGAGACATGATGCAGAGGAAAGAGGAGTTGGTGGTGAGAGTTGGGGTCTGCAGCACACATTGAGGGGGGCACTCCAGGGTTCTTCAGTAAACTCTGCTGACTCCCCATCCCAGACCTCAACCGCCTCCCATCTCCCCCAAATGGGGATAAGATCCTTGCTCTAGGCATGGCCGGCTTCAGCCTCCCATATTGAGGAGAGATGGTCTGCTGTTGGATGGGGGCCTGCTGGAGCGGCCTCTCCCTGAAGTCCCTGGTACTTTCTTCCTCAGGGAGCTTCCCAGAGCCCTCTGAATCCAGCTCTGACCAGCTGGTGACCAGCATGGGATTGTTTTAAGATTCTAGATGTGAACTGATGGCACTGTTATTGCTGTTTCCTTATATCCTAGACTCTGACACCTGCACAGGAGAAAGAACTTAGAGAGCACATTTATATAGCATGTTCTAGGTGCCAGGGCCAATTCCAAGAGTTTTATGGACACTAACTAATTTAACTCTCATAGCAACTCTGTGAGGCAGGCATTGAAATTATTCCTATTTTATGGTTGAGGAATGTGAGGAATTGTGAATTCAAATAACTTGCCCAGTGATCCTGAGTTCAGAAGTGCCAGGCAGTCTGGCTCCAGGGTCTATGAGAGAGGCTGGGCCTCTGAGGTTGGGGACGGTCACTCACCTGCTCCAGCCCCGAGGGGTAGGAGAAAGGCCACCAGGAGCAGGAGCGGCTGCATCTTCCTAGGAAGGCTGCCCAGTGAGTTGCTGCTGGTGCTTCCTCCTGCCATACTTTTAGCCCCTGAGAGAGGAAGGAAGGGTGGGGTGGGGGTCAGAATTCATAGTCCCATTCTTCTGCTGGTGGGTTAGGGTTCGTCACCCAAGCTGCCCGGGAGGCTTGCCCACCAACTGTCAGTGATCTGGGGAAGAGAGAGACATCCCAACCACACTGCGATTCCCCCACAACTGCAGAGTCAGTGCTGGCAGCAGAAATGGGGACCCAGGGCCACAGGAGGGGACGTGGGGCCTGTGTCCCAGAACCCTAAACCCACAAATTCAATAATTTCCCAACAATGCATGAAAGCTGGTGGCTGCCTATGTCCTCTCTCTCTTGTGTCTCCAAGATTAGAGCTTCAGTCCTTTGGAATTTCACTTTCTCTGAGTGATTATGTTTCCTGGTTTCCTTATTCATTTGTACGTGTTAAGAGATGGACAGGGTGAATGAAACACAGGTGTGGTGTGAGGTGGGATGTGGTGGGGACACCAGGACAAAGCTGAAGTAGACAAAAGAGGAAAGGAGAAGCCTGCCTGTCTTCACCCTCGGACCCCTGGCCACCCTGCTGAGACCCTGGCTCCTCCCACTTCTTATTTATTTATTTATATTTTATTGACGTCACATTGGTTTATAACATTATGTAAGTTTCAGGTGTACGTCATTATATTCCAGCTTCTGTATAGTCTGCATTGTGTTCATCACCAAAAGTCTAGTTTCCATCTGTCACCATACACATGTGCCTCTTTGCCCCTTTCACCTTCTGCCCACTTCGTTCCCTTCTGGTAACCACCCATCTGTTCTCTGTGTCTGTGTTTGTTTGTTTACCTTCCACATATGAGTGAAATCACATGGTATTTGTTTTTCTCTGTCTGACTTATTTTGCTTTGGAAAATACCCTCAAGGTTCATCCATGTTGTTGCAACTGTCAACATTTCATCTTTTTTATGGCTGGGTAGTATTCCATTGTATATGTGTACCACATTTTCTTTATCCATTCATCCGTTGATGGGCACTTGGGTTGCTTCCAAGTCCTGGCTATTATGAATAATGCTGCAATGAACATAGGGGTGCATATCTCTTTTCAAATTAGTGTTTTCATGTTCTTTGGATAAATACCAGAAGTAGAATAGCTGGATCATATGATATTTCTATTTTCAATCTTTTAAGGAATCTCCAGACTGTATCTCACTGTGGTTGCACCAGTTTGCACTCTCACCAGCAGGGTATGAGGGTTCTCTTTAGTCACATCCTCTCCAACACTTGTTATTTCTTGTCTTTTTAATAATAACCATTCTGACAGATGTGAGATGATATGTTATTGTAGTTTTGATTGCCATCTCCCTAATAGTGATGCTGAAGATCTTTTTGTGGGCCTGTTGGCCATCTGTATGTCTTCTTGGAAAAATGCCTGTTCATATATTCTGCCCATTTTTTGATTGAGGTGTTCATTTTTTTGTTGTTGAGTTGTACAAGTTCTTTATATATTTTGGAAATTAACCCCCATGGGATATATGATGTGAAAATATTTTCTCCCAGTCGGTGCGTTGTCTTTTTGTTTTGTTGATGGCTTTCTTTGCCATGCAGAATCTTCTTTGCTTGATGTAATCCCATTAAATGTTTACTTGTTCTTTTGTTTCTCTTGCCTGAGGAGACATGATATTCAAAAAGATACTGCTGAGACCCGCGTCAAAGAATATACTGCCTATGTTTTCTTCTAGGAGTTTTTTGGTTTCAGATCTTCCACTCAAGTCTTTAATCCATTTGTAGTTAATTTTTGTCTATAGTGTAAGATAACGGTCTACTTTCATTCTTTTGCATGTGGCTGTACAGTTTTCCCAACAGCATTTATTCAAGAGACTTTCCTTTCTCCGTCGTATGTTCTTGGCTCCTTTGTCGAAAATTAGCTGTCCTTCCACTTCTTTCTAGAAGTTGTCCATGGAGAAGGAATGTATGAGAGTAGTCAGGGACACATAGGTTTTTTAATGTTTCCATTTTCTATTCTAATGAAAAATTGTAATATTAGGACAAATATGACTGAGAAACATTTTACAACATCCATAGCTGGTTATATTTGCTTTGGACTCTTTTATTACATTTCCATCGGTTACAACTGTTTTCTCCTCTGGATGTTGGGACATTAAAGTCGGGTGCTTCCCACCTCCTCCTTGGGCCCCATGGGCCACCAACAATGCCAATCTTCTGGGCAGGCTGATGCTGGGTCACTTACGCTCCCTCCCTTTGATGCTGCTGTAGTCGGAAACCAATCTCGCTACTCTTGGCTTTGTAGGAGACCAGTGTACTACGGAGGCATTCCAGACATCCTCAGGGCTGTCTTAATGTCACTCTCAACAGGAGGTTTTGGAATCTCCTTGGGAAGTTTCTCCTGATGAGGTTGTGGTGTTTTATGGAGTGTCAGTGCTGGGAGAAGGCTGTGCCCGTGCCCTTGTCTTCCCACCACCATGTGTCTGCTGAGAGCGAGACACTGTCTTGTCAAGAAGTGGCCTGTGCTGTTGTCCTTGTAGGAAAAGTCAGGTGACATAGGAAATTCAATGGGATCTGCATACAATCTTTCCCTCCGAATATTGGTGGGGAAGAAGGACCCAGACCCTGGGTGTGGCAGAGAAGGATTTGAAAAATGGTGCCAAAGCCTCAGTGTTTCCTGGCAGAAGAGCTTACTTCTGAGACTGAGCAGCTGACCTTGGGGCCCTGGGTAAATATAGAATGAGGTGGAGGTGGACATTTTCCCTAAGACCCACTTCAAAAAATGGTCAGACAATCCAAATATTCAAGATGAGAGTGGTAATATACATTATGACCTATTCATGGGATGAAACACCACCCAGCTATTAAAAAGCATCATACTTTAGAAGACTGCTTAGTGGCATGGAGCAGTTTGTGCCATCTAATATTAAGCATAAAAGGTCAAATGTAGAATGGTGTGTATGATTTGATACTAACTCTGTTAAAAAAATGACAAGAATCAGAACAACCATTTTGTGTGACTCTTATTTTCACCTTTATGTTATCCAACTTTTTGTACAATGGAAATGTATTGGTTTCATAGGCAGGACAATGTTTAGGGCCCCTGATCCTTATAATAGCAAACACTGTTAGGCATCGTGGTAGAGATGAGCTAGCAGTTTAGCAAATCAATGTCCTTTTCTTCCTTTTCTTCTGACCCGCACTGTGCAGCCTCGCTGGGGGTTCGGTGTGGCTGTGTGACTGTTGCAGCAAATGGGAGGTGAGTGGAGATGATGTGGGCGCCTTCCAGACCTGGCCCGAAACACACTGCTGTGCCTGACCATGGAGGCTCCTCCCCTCCATGGTCTGATGCAGATGGACACGTGGAACACGGATTCATCTTTAGGGACAGAGCCTGGTCCCTTAATCATGGGCTGACCCTGTAACATTGTCCAAACTGGGACTCTTGAGAGTAAGAAGGGGCACTGCACACCAGGAAACTCATTTTGGACCGTGTGTGAGCAAGAAATCGACTTCTACTGTGTTAGTCACTGAAATGCTCAAGTTTGTCAGTTAGAACAGTCAGGGTTATCTTAACTAACACATGGACCAACGTACTGAAGCCTACCTTTCACTGAATTGCAATTTTTTTATATAAAATTATTTTAATAATTATAACATTTAAAATATTGAATAGAGGTTGGCCCGGTGGCGTAGCGGTTCGGTGCGCGTGCTCCTCTGTGGTGGCCCGGGGTTTGGATCCCGGTCGCACACCGATGCACTGCTTGTCTGGCCATGCTGTGGCTGCGTCCCATGTAGAGTGGAGGAGGATGGGCATGGATGTTAGCCGAGGGCCAGTCTTCCTCAGCAAAAAGAGGAGGATTGGCAGATGTTAGCTCAGGGCTGATATTCCTCACAAAAAAAATAAAATAAAATAAAAAATAATTGAATAAATTAAAAAATGGAGAGAAGAAAAATGTCAGCCTTAATCTCAACACCCAACTGATTACTGTGAAAGAATGTTTTTCCATCTAGATTTTTTTCCTATATATATTTTCATATAGGTGTGATCACAGTATATTTAGTTTTTAATCCTGTAATTTAAATTATTCAACATAAACATTTCTCTCATTTTTCAAAAATCTATTAGTGAGTATCGTTTTAGAATCTGATTCAAATTTAATAAATAGGCTTCTAAGTTATTTAAATAATATATAAAAATTATTGAAAAATTAGGAAAATGGATATATAGGAGGAAAAAAGCCTGAAAGGAAAATATGTGTGTAACCAAAAATCTGGTTGTAGTATATACTGCTCTCTAACTGCTGTTGACTTGAACATACCTGATGAACATTCTTCCATGTGGCAAAATGTAATTCTATCTCATAACTTTAAGGTTTGCATAGTGTTCAATGATATGAAACTTTTAAAAAGCTACTCCCCAAATTAGTGCTGAACATTGGCATTGTTTCTAAGGTTTGACTTTTATAACAAATCTGTAAGGAATAACCTCCACTTTTCTGACTGTGGTTGATGGCTATGTCACAGAGTCCTTTTGTCCTTTTTTTTTTAAGGACCTTTGTGTACCAGATATGAAAATTCCATTTTCTCAATGTCCACGCTGAATCTAAGCATCATTATTTTTGTAAATTCTTCCCAATTAGATAAGCAAAATTATTATTTTAGTTTGCATTGATTAATTAATGAGCTTTTACTTTTTTCCAAATGTTTATTAGTTTTCTTATAACTTGCTCAAGAACTTGCTGTTCTTTGCCCAGTTTTCTAGAGTGGTGGATAATGTTGGTGTTAAGGGCTGCAGATTACATAATGTGCATGTGCCATATTTTACCATTTTTCTATTTTGGACATTAATACTGATTCCAATTTGGGGTCTATTATTAAATAATGGTGTGATGAACATCTTTATGAATAACACACATACACATATACACTTTAGACTTTATTTAGGAATAAGTCCTAGAAAAAAAAATTGCTAGATCAGGAGAGAGAAATAGGTGTAAAGTGAGTTAGAAATCATTTTAGGGAAACAGGTCCCATCAAGAGCAGCCCAGTCTTCCTGACACTACAGGCATTATAAGGTAACAGTTTTTCTTCCTAATGTGCGTCATACTATGTCAAGTGCTCCCATCAGATGAGAGGGGAACTGACCCATCAGCACTGTCCCTCGAGGCCACACACCGGGGCCCCTGGTGGTGGATGTCCTTGGCCACTCTCTCGCTGGCTCTGGCTTACACCCTGGGGCTCCGTGGAGCTCCTCATGGCTGACTTTCTGGGGTCTCTATTTCTTTAGTGTGACGGCTTCTCCTGAGAGTGTCCATTTTTCTGCTGTGTCCCGAAACTGTCCCCTGGCTCCTGCACCTTCTGTCGTTCTCTTGCCCATCTTTGCACGTGCATTCAGCCTTCTCTCACCTGTGCTTCTGTCGGTGCTGTGAGCCCCAGGGAAGACTTGGCAGATGGACGTGTGGACAGTAGTGTGTGAAAAATAAACTTTTGTTTGCTTTTTGTCTTATTTTTCAGTGTGCTGGATTTTGCTTTTCATATCTGTGTGATTTATCTGTTATTCTTTTCAATGAAGTTGCTTCTCTTTTCTGTTTGTCCCAATTGATTCAGTGTTTGTCCAGCTCTCATGAATTTGTTGTGTTTTGTCACATCCAATTCACTGATGGTGCTCTTTGAACAACACAGGGTCCTAAAATAAGGTTGTCTGGGTCACAATTGTTGATGCAAATAGTCAATAACTGATCAATAGATAAGAAAGATACGGTGATATTTACAGAGCCAATGCTGAAGACCAGCCTGGAAGTGCTGTCTCCACAAGGGAAAAAAGCACTGCTGAGAAGGAGGTTTATAGTATGGATATATACCATTTCAAACAAGGAACACACATCACACATGACGGGAATACAATTTTTTCCCCTAAGTCACAAGGATATGTTTTGCTGCAGTTTAGCACATACAGAGTAGGTCAACTCAACATTGGTTCTCTGGGAAGAAAAGCTTATCTTCAAATAAGTACTGGTATTGACATCAGAGAGAGGGAAATGTTCGTCCCTATCTTTAAAGAGAGCTTCTTTGCTTTGGGAAAATGTTTGAAGTCAGGCTGCTCTGGCAAAAACAAGTTTTAGTCTGAATCAGGTAATCATTAGGTTAAACCAGAATGGCTTCCCCCATTACCTCATAGGTGAAAATTTCTTACTATTTTTATAATTTTCGAAACAATGAAGGATCTTGCACTTGAAATGTGGCATTTTGTGGGTTTGTGGACTGAGGTTCACGCCTTCTACATGTAAATAAAGATAAGGCTGCCCGGTTCGTGCTCCCTCTCTCCCTCACCTCCAGACATGGACCCCACTGAGCAGAGATTGGAAACCTTAGGACCTGTGTGGTTCTCCAAATCTCTTGCAATTTCACACTGCCCTTCTGGAATCAAGAAGACACCCATGTGAAACTGTAATGTGCAATACAGATAAAACACAGAGAATTTAATTATTTTCAAGACAAAATTTCCTGTGGATTCCAAATACAGATCCATCTACCAAACTGACCTGCCTGGTGGACGGAGAGGAACTAGGGGAATTTAGAGGAAATTTCCCCTCACTGTGAGTCTCCCAGTGTCAAGGACAGAGCCTGATATCTGCCTGGCCCAAAGAGAGAGATCAACAATTGATCTATTGATGGATGGCAAAGTAGTACTTTCCAGCCTTGGAGCCTTTAGGCTCACAAAGTTGTCATAATCCAGGTTGCCAGCAGGGGGAGTCAGGTCAGGCTGAAAGGGGCTGAGGCTGCTGAGTGACTCCACAGGCCATGGTGGCTGAGGCCCTGGGGATGCTGGAGTGGAAGGCCTGAACTGTCTCTGCCCAGGTAGGAAGTAGATACTGGCTCCTCTGATAGACATCAGGTGGGCTGACAGCTCAGGTATGATGGGAACAAGCAATAGAGGAAAATTCACACGGGGCTTTGGGAACTCTGTTGGGGAGATGAGAGAAAGGATGGCTTGAAACAGGGTGGGCTGGAAGGGAAAGGAACTGATGGTCAGGGCAGTCAGATTGAAAACGGGCTGGTGTGGGACGGTCAGCCAGGGAGGAAGGTTGACTGACCTCAGTGCTGGGTCCAGAGCACGGCAGGGAATGGGACCCCAGTGAGGCTGAGGGCCACTGAAGGAGCGTCTGAGCCTCCTAAGCTGCCTACGGTCTTGGCTGTGGGAGAAGCTGCCCCCACTGGAGAGAGAGGCCCCAGAAACAGGAGACTCAGTGCCCTCAACACGGCCCCCTGGCCTCCTGGATCCCTGGAGTTACTCCCCTTCAACTGACCGGCTCCTCTCTCTGCCAAATTGTTGGGTTGATGAGGGTAGTTGGGTTAGAGAAGAAAGAAGTTTCTAAGGCTTGGGGAGGACGTATTTTGAGGAAGAAGATTGTCTTTCTATAATGGGAAGCCTTTAGCCTCAGCCCTTGCAGAGGGCTAAGCACCACAGAAGTGTGACTGAGAAACTAGACAGCATGGGGTTTGGGAGGAAGGAGTGCTAAAGGAGAAAGGAGGAAATACAGCCCAGAATGGACAGCAGAGGGCAGCATGGAGCAGTGTTGCTGCATATTGAAAGTGGTTCAGTGAATCAGTAGACTTCAGTCATATTTGCACTGGAGATCCGTTTATTATGGCCCTGCCATCCCACTGCCCACCCCCATGGGATTCCTGTCTCTGCCCCAAAAGAGATGGTCAGGCACAGAGGAAGGGCAGCCTCCGGCCTGTTGTTAGAAGCGCTCCATTGTTCTCTTTATCCAGGGCAGGAATGTGAGACCTTCATGAAGACTCCTGGATGGTTCCCGTTGTCTCGTCCATAGGAGAAAATACCCTGGACCAAATTTTTACTGATGAGGGGACCACTAGTGTCCCCTTGTGGGCAGAGAGAAGAAGGACTGAGCTGGCCTCCTCATGGTCTTACCCTCCCTTCTATCCTGGGGGTCAGTGGTCTGTGTTAGGAGGCTGCATGAGGCAGGCCTTGTCACCTCCCTCACACTGGGCTCCAGCCTGGCTCTGACTGTTCTTCGCAGCTCCACCCAGGCCAAGGCTTTCTCTCCAATCCTCAGGCAAATTTTGGTGACAACTTTCCTGCGGGCTGACTGATCCTTCCTCACCCTGCACCCCTGATCCGCTCAGGGGAAAAACTAAAGACTGGATTCATGGACCCAGGCTGCCCAAGCTCTCAGGCTGAGGTATGAAGATATGGCCACTCCCGTACCCCAGAGCTCTCCAAGGTCCTCTCTCCCGGGGTCTGTCTAGGTAGATGGTGGAGACCTTACCTTGAAAATGGTCTTCATCTTTTGTGGGTCCCCTACACAGATCTGGGAGGCCCCACTGTAGGATCAGGGAAAGTGGGACTCATACTCGCGATCCTGCCGCGTAGTCCGCTGACCTCCTGCAGTGTGGTTGCTAAAGTGCTCATTGAGACTCTCCCCCAGCCGGCCACACTACACACCTGTCTGGGCCTCACCTGGGCCTTGGCCCTGGGCAGGCTGAGGGGCCTCACAGCTGCAGTTGTCTTGGCCTTTCTTGCCAGCGGATGGGAAGAGGCAAGAAAGACCAGCTCAGCCAATGGCCTCCTGGGCCTGGACACCGAGATGGGGCTGCACTGTCTTCTCTCTCCTGTGAGCTACTTGGGACTAGTCAGGCAGCCAGGGTGGGAAGGAGGGAAGGGACAGGTCACAATGGGAGGAGAAACAATCTGGACCCAGGAGACAAGAGCAGTAGAGAGATTTCCTTACCTTTAGTAACATGATGTTGTTGGAGATGTTCTTATAGTCTGGGTGGAGGATGTCTCTTCTCACAGGGATGACCTGCTGGGTCCTCTCCTGCTCCTGGATGTTGTGGCCCCCAGGATCACATTGAATGAGCTGCACAGAAAGCAGAGTGGGGGTGAGGGGGGCGTGGAGTCACAGGAGATCCAGCCCAAGAGCCATGAAGGGCAGGTGACAGCTGGGACAGGACAGGGCTCAGCTAGGGGTAATCGAAGCAACAGGAGGACTGGGGGCTGAGTGACTCTGTGCCCTGTGCTTCTCAATGACACTGAGGGTAGGGTTTTAGGAAGGTTCTCTGGCCCTCAGGTGATATCCTGAAATTACTCTGAGGTTGCATTTTGACCCTCATGCAGGCTTTCACCCTCCACAGCTGCTCTATTTCTCCAGTGCAGTCTCTCTTCTCAACTGAGCCACTACCTCTCACGTCTGACCTCTGATCTCAAAACTTATGGGTCCTATTTCTCACTTTCCATCACCCAGTCATGCTTTCAGATGGCTCCTCTGATGAGCTCTCGTGGCCTTGAGTTACCAGGAGCCAGGGGAGATCCCCTGTGCTGTACCCCTTGGTCAGAGGACAGGGGTCCTATTGGGGGTCTCAGGAGGTGTCAGTTGTCTGCGGCCCCTCACCTTCCCGAGAAATGAGCAGCTGTCACGACAAAGTCCTCTCACAGGAAGACACGGCTGCACATCTTGTGGATCTTTTCATCCCGATACTGAACAAACGCCATGTAGGGGCGGGAATGGGGCTGGGCCTCATGTCCCCCGATGATGTCCTCTGAAAGAAAGACTGAAAGATGGGCTTTCTGGGAGCATCTGTGCTCAGTAGGGAAGGTTTCAGAAGGTGACAATCGAGGGTGGGGTCTACAGTGCCCTGCAGACTCCAAGGGAGCAACCAACTAGCTTCTTTCAGCAGAAGAACCTTTTCTGAACGTGAAGCCTCAGAACCCCTGTGAGAAAGGGGGGACAGTGCTTGTTCTCCACGTCCTACTTCAGACAATGTATGGAGGAGATAAGACCTATCTTCACAATGATGGAGGCCCAGGGGAGCGTGGACAGGGCTCCCCTGAAGCCTTCTGTCTCACTGAGACTCCTGACTCCTATGAGCATCTGCTAACATCCTGATTGGTGCCTTTATCTAATAATCCACGCAGGAGCTTATGGAGTTGGATTTTCCAAAATTCTCGTGTCCTAGGGTCTAATCCATCCTAGGATCTCAGTAATCATTTTTGACTACATGAAAGAATGGCCTTCACTCAGCTTTAGGCTGAGGTTTGGTGGGGATAGTGCTGGTGGGATTGGAGTCCACAGGGATGGGGGGAGGGCACGGTGTGGAGCAGCCGAGGGCCTGGGAAGGCAGGGGGAGGTGGGACTGAAAATGGGCTGTTCAGGCCTGCGGCAGAGCCAAGGCCACAGGCGAGCCCTGGGTGCAGTCATCCAGCCCCTTCTGAGATCGACTGCACCCTGGGCTCCTCTCCTGGGCAGGGGTGAGGGGGTGGAGGGCACCGGGAAATGTAACTTGTTCTTAAGCAGGGTCTGGGGACAACTCCCACTACTGTGGCCAGTTCTTCTGAGCTGCCCTTTCCTGGGTTGGAGTGAGGGATTTAATTACTTATCTTTCGTAGCTTCACAACCTGTGCTGAATGCCTTTCTATGAACCACCCACTTTCCAGATGATAAAAGAGGCTCACACCTGTTTTAACCAGGGAAAGGGGGTCAGATCGGTCAAAGAATAGCGTCTTTCCTGCCCAAAGGACCATTCAGAGCAAATATCTAATAAGTAAGCAATGGTTGTTTATTAATAGAGATATACAAAATTAGGCTGAAACAGCTATAGCAAAAGAAAATCAGTAAAATATGAGAATACATGAATGGGAAAATGAAAGTAACATCAAACCGGGTACTCACAAGATCCACGCCTTTAGCCGGGGGCGTCCCCAACAGCACGGCCAGGCGGGGAGGGCCGGTTGAGAGAAAGGATCCTGGGCAAGGCGTCCCCTCCGCAGTGAGACTCTCGCCCAGGCAATGCTAAGCAAGTGTTTTTATTAGGATTTCATCGAGGGCCTACATGGGAACATTGGTGTGTCTTTTCTTTAGATGTAGGTGTTATCTAGTGTGTACGTGCACTGTGACTCCTGGTCATCGTCCGGAGCCAACACAGATGGCCAGTCTGTGCCTGCTCCCGATGCTCCCAGAGTCTTGAGACGTAAACAATTGCAGTTTGTATTGTGGGAGAAGGGCCAGTTCCCATCACAAGCAACTGCTTTGTATTTTTTCAGTGAAGATGGTTTCTGAGGGTCATGGAGTGGCCATCATGGCTTCACTCATGTCAATTCAACACCTACTAAACCTTTTAATGAACACCCTTCCTTCTGGCCATCCTTGTTGATTGTCTATGCAGCTTCAGCCTTGTTAGTCTAGGTTAGGGATGGGAGCTGGAGTCTAGAAAGTTCCTGGGCTGAAATTGAAGAAAGTCTCTGACTCTGCTGGCCAGAAGAGTTGGGAGTACAGAGGGTTTTGGGAGATGGGCTGAAGCCTCTGGTGTGGGGATGGTCACTCACCTGTCCCAGCCTTGGGGGGCAGAAGAAATGCCAATAAGAGCAGGAGTGGCTGCATCTTCCCTGAAGGTCTCCCCAGGTCACAGTTGCTGGTGTTTCTTCCTTCGAGACACACGGCCCCCAGGGGAAGGCAGGAGGGTGGCTCAGGACCTCAGAGACCTCCTAGACCTGTGCTCCTCTGGGTTTCCTATGCCATCATGCAAAGTGGTTTGTTGAAGTTCTGTGGCTTGGGGTAGGTGACAATAGCACTGTCACCACACTTGCACTCCCAGTGTTAAGTCACAAGGCGAAAGCAAGAAGAAAGACTAAGAAAGCGAAGCCTGTGCTGCAGCCAGCAGAGAAGCTGGAACCCAGAAGAATCAAGAGTCAAGAATGTCTCCATTTCTCAGCTCTTGGCTCTTTTTCCACCCTGATTAAGTCATGAATAATGATGGAGCAAGCTAGGTCCAGGGAGATAAGCAACATGGCTGCTGCTGATGAGAAGCTGGTGGTTGGCTGGCGTAGACTGAGAAGCTGTGGTTAGAGTAAGGATCATAAGGGCTGTGGCGGGGGTTCTGCTTGGTGGTGGGAGAAAGAGTCTGGACCTGCCCTAGGGGCAAGTAGAGCTGGACTCACCCGAACACCTGAAATGGTAACCCCACTTCCTATCTGACCACCAGTCCAGCCTCGTATTTTGGAATATTTAGAATCCCCTCTTTAAATGTAAATAATCTGTGGCAAAGAGAGCTTCTCTCATCCCAGAACTTTGAACAAAGTCCTGGACTTGATAATCGTTGGACCAAAACAAATCATCATTGGGCCCATCAGAATTGAGTGGCCTGATTGGTTTATGCTTTGCTTATTTAGCATCCCTGGACCTGAGGTGGGAACTGTTGCACCCAATCTAGTGCCTGTTTTCTAGGGAGAGGGTTCCCCTCGAGAAATGCTGGTTACCGTTGCCAAGTAATGGGGAAATGCATGCTGATCATCCCAATAATTAGCCTCCACTAAATATTCTCTGTCCAGGGTCCAGTGAACCATGGCTCTGATGTCCCTGGGCTTAACAATCATAAACATTTGCAAACTGATTGTCCCAACACTCTCACCAGTATGATGACAGATGAAGGAGTAATGGAAAGGAAGGCATTATGAGTTCTAAATAGCCCAATCCCAATTCTGTTAAAGCCACAGCATCTTATGAGTACTTAGAAAAAGAGGGGAGGACAACGTGCTTAAGCATTAATGATGATGATCTCTTTGCGGTGGAATTCTTGGGTATTTTAATGTTCTTACTGATATTTTCTGCCCTTAACTTTCTTTCTATGATGAATATATAATTACTTTTCTACCCAACATACATTTTCCCAGAGTCTAAGCACACTCATCAATGACCAACATTCAGCAAATCACTTCTTTCCAGTCTAGCCTTCTCTAAGGTGGAGGTTTTAAAAATGAAGTTACTTTTCTGAATCCATTCTTATATACAAGATTCAGAGACTGCTGAAAAAAAGAAGAAGAATTTAGTCAAGAAATTACAAGGTGTAACACACTTTGGTGAATAAAGGAAAAATTAAAGATTTCCACACTAGAAATAGAAGTTTATTAAGTCACTGACAACCTGTCCTCCACCCTCCTCTGCCCAGTGTAGTTCTGGCCTCTGCCCCAGAGGAGATGGACAGTTCTATCCTGGCAGTGCCTCAGTCTGGTCCTTGTGCCTGAAGTATTGTGCTTTTAATCCAGGGCAGAAAGCTCAAGATCCTGGTGAAGACATGTGGATGTTTCCCGTTGTTTTTTCCAAAGGAGACAATGCCCTGGGCCACGTTGTTACACACGAAGGGGCCCCCGGAGTCCTCCTGTGGACAGAGGGACTGAACTGGGCCTTCTCCTGGTTTTCTTCTCCCTGCCACCCTGGGGTTGAGTGGTCTCTATTAGGGGGCTGTGGGTGAGATCTGTGCCATGACAGGCTTTGTGATTTTCCTCGGTCCTTGGGCTTCAGCCTGGCCCTGACAGTTCCCTTCCTCTCCTCCCCCAGGAAGACTCTGCCAATAAGTGGCTGTGGGACAGTCTCCCATTCCTCTCGGGAGACAAGAATAGAGACTTGGTTGGTGACAAGACTGAATACATGGGGATATAGCTAGTCCCCACTGCCCCGGATCTCCTCAAAGCTTGGCTGTACCCAGGGCTGGGCATGGACAGTGTTGGGGATCTCACCTTAAAAGACATCCTGCTCTTTTTTGGGTCCCTCACACATTTCTGGGTGTTGGTGTTGTAACGGTCTTGGTAGCGAGAGACGCATTGCTCATCCCTGTGGGCTTCAAGCTCAGCCTCCTGCAGTTTCATGGCTGAGGCAGTGTTCCCACCGAGGCACCCCCAGCGGCCACCCTGCACAGCATCCTGGGCAGCCTGAGGGGCTCACAGAGGCAGTCAGGCTGGCCTTCCTCTTCAAGCTAAAGGCAGAGGAAAGGAATTCACCAAGTCTCCAGGAACAGTCGTGGGGTTGCCTTCTCCACAGCCCTGAGACAGGTGAAGGGGTCATACTGGGAAGGAGGGACAGGAATGAGGTTGTGGGGGATGCAAAAACCTTGGATTAAAGTGTGCAAGAACCAGGGGAGCAAAGTGCCCTACCTTTAGTCACACAGTGTGGTTGGAGGAATTCTTAGGATTGTAGTCTGGGTCAGGAGTGGCTTTTCTCACAGGGGTGACCTGCTGGGTCCTCCCCTGCCCCGGGACGTTGTGGGCCCCCAGGGTGAAGTGGATTGAGCTGCACAGAGAGCAGAGAGGGAGGTGGAGTCACAGGAGCTCCAGCCCAGGACCCGTGAAGGAAGGAGGACAGCTTGGGACAGGGCAGGACTGGAGTGGAGAGGAGTGACAGGGATGGGGCCCTCTGGCTGAGCATCTCCGAGTCCTCTGCTTCTTGGCAGCCCAGCCTGGATGGCAGTTTCTGGAGCAGACTCGGGGTGCTCGGTCATGCTCAGAGCTTGACTGTCTCTGGGCAGGACTGTGAATTTGTCACCTGTGCACTCTGGGCTTTGGAGCACAGCCTCAGCCTCCTTCCGATGCCACCTCTGATCAGCTCCTCTCTTCAACAGGCCACTGGCACTGACCTGTCCCCCTCTCCCCAAAGCTTCTCTGTCCTCTGAAGAGCTCTTCTGTGTCCCTAGGTTGCCCTGGTCTGCAGCCCCGAGAGGAGGGTTCTCTGTGAGGTGTCGACAGAGGGTGGGGCCACGCGCTGCTCCTCTCCTTCCCCAGCAGTGAGCTGCTGTCAGCACAACGTCCTCACGCACAAGGGAACGCCCACAGCTTTTTATTGTCTCTGGAGTCTGGATCTGAAGAAATGTCAGACAGGGGCAAGAATGAGGCTTGGCCTCATGGCCCCGAGGATTTTCCCTGAAAGAAGATTCTACCTGCGTGCTGTGCGCATGGAACCAAAGGCTGGGGCGGGGGACGGGACAGAGAAGAGCAGGGCGGGAAGGAGGTGGGGCGGCGGATATTGGGGTCTGTAGTAGCCAGCAGCCACCAAGAAGGAGTCCTGCAGGCTCCTGGGCGGCAATCCCGGCTTGCGTGGTGACCCCCAGACTCAGATTCTCCCTCTGACGTGAGAAGAGCAGGCCTTGTTCTCAGTTCCTGCTGCAGACGCACGTGCTGACAGACGGGATTTGTGTGTGGAACAAGCAGTGACGAGTTGAAACCACTGATCTCTCTAAGCCTGGGTGGTAGCCTTTGATCAGTTGGAGTCTGCTCTATCCACACCATGTTTCCTGAGAATGGAAGAGAGTTAGTTCTCCCCAACGTTATTCTCCTTAGTGAATTACTGATACCACGTGAAGTGGGAACGGATGCCAGGGAGCCAAAGCAGTGTTCTCACAGCACTGCCCAGAGAGCTACATTTCTGATGTCCTG
Source organism: Ceratotherium simum simum (assembly GCF_057802395.1). NCBI lineage: Eukaryota > Metazoa > Chordata > Mammalia > Perissodactyla > Rhinocerotidae > Ceratotherium > Ceratotherium simum. The sequence continues at coordinate 23,362,803 of NC_141902.1, read as the reverse complement.
GTACTGTTTGCTACCAAGTTATCCTGATCACCTCCGCATCATGGAAAAAGAGGAGAGACTCATGGAATTGAAAGTATTGTTGGCTCTAAACATCTTCATACCAATTCTCTTAAAAAGCAATACAACCTTAGTTGAAGAGACAAAGCACAGTGACAGTGGTGACTCTGGCAGGGGAGCCACAGTGAGTCAGAGCGAGGTGTCCCAGCCATGCTTGCGTGGGGTGAGGAAGGTGCCCAGGCCAGGCCTCCCTCTTGTGTGGACACTCTCCTCACCCCACATTGGCTCAAGACTCGGCACTGGGCAGCTCAGCTTGGGGTGTCTGAATACATGTGAGGTGAGGATGGCAGCCCAGTGCAGGGAGCAGAAGCCCAAGTGGGGTGAAGAGAGTGTTCACACAAGGGGCTGGCCTAGTAGGTGGTATCAGAGCTCAAGTGGGGGGACAGGAGCCTCCACGTGGGGACAGTCTGGTGCAATTTGTCAGAGGAGTCTGATTAGGGTGAGGTGGGCATTGGCATGAAGGGTGTGCCGGTGTGGAATCCCAGAGCCAGTATGGGGGAAGGAGGGGACCTACTTAGGGGAAGATGGGGATGTGGGAGATTTGTTATATAAATCTCTGTGGGGATTAATCAAATAAATAAACATATTAAGGCTAATGATTAGATGTCTAAAGATTAGATGGTATTGATGGTATCAATGTTAATTTCCAGAGTTTAGTGGTTGGGTTGTGGTTATGTAAGAGTGTCCTTGTTTGTAGGAATTACGCACTAAAGTATTTGGAAGTGATGGAGCACCAAGTCAGTAACTTGACTCTCAAATGGCTCAAGAAAACAAAAGTATTCTTTGTACTGTATTTGCAACTTTTCTGTAAGCATGAGGTTGTTTTAAAATTAGAAAGAAGTCCACAGCCTTCACATAAACAACCAACCATCAGTTTGAAGTTGTAATTGAAAAGAAAGTCTGTTATAGTAGCAACAAAAAACACAAGATGCTAGGAAAATCTTAACCAGAATTGTGAAAACCGTATTTGAGGAAGACTTTTAAATACTCTTAAAAACACAAAAATAGACTTGAGAAATCAAAAGATGGTCTTAGTTCTCAGATAGGATGGATCCACACCAAAAAGGTATAATTTCTGCCCAGACTAATATATAAATTTAGTGTGATTGTAATATGAATACCAGTTCTTTTCCTAGTGTTACACACGTTCTAGACAATTTATGAAGTTTATGTGGAAAATAAGCAAGCAAGATTAGCTAGGAAAATTATGACAAAAAGAAAAAAAGACTAGTAAGACAGAGGAGTAACCTTATCAGATATTAAAAACGTCTTATAAAACTTCTTTCCTGAAAACAGTGTGGCAGTGACTCATGAATAGACAGAGAGACCAATGAGAATAGAATATCCAGAAACATTCCCAAGTACACATGGAAATGTAGTTTATAATAAGGTGGCCTTTCAAATCCTTGGGGAAAATCCTTGGGGAAATGATGGACTTTTTAACAAATGATCTTGGAAGAACTAGATAGGGATTTCTTAAGAGATTAAGCTGGAGTCATATTTCCCATAAACCACCAGAATAAACTTCAAATAGATAAGAGACTCAAGTATACAAAATAATGTCATACATGCACTAGAAATTAACATGGGTAAATTCCTTTATAAAAGGAATTCCTTTAGAAAGGGGAAAGCCTTATTAGTAAGGACTCTAAATCCAGAAACATGAAAAGAAAAGATTGATAAATAAACTTTCATATGTAAAAAAACAATTGTTAAAAGTTTGTATGTCAAAAAACAGTGTAAGCCAATTCAAAATACAGACAGCAAACTTGGAGAAACTATTGCAACGTATATCATAATTAAAGAGCTAATCTATCTGGTATATAAAGAACTCTGAAAATCCAGAAGAAAAAGACCAAAAACCTGATAGAATAATGGGTGAAAGACCTGATAGTTCACAGTAAAATATATTTAAAAAATAATGGAAAGAGTTCACTCATATTAAGAGAAATGGAAATAAAATATAGAAAAGTGGTAATAAAAACTCTACTGAGACACTCTGTCTGATTTCACAGGTGGCCAAAAATTCTACAGTTACACAGCACACTCCATGGGCAAGGCTATTTTCTTTTGATTGGTGTTGCAGGATATATCTTCTTTTTTCTGCCATTTTACTTTCATCCTATCCATGTCTTTATATTTAAGAGTGTCTCTTGTAAACAGCACAAAATTGAGTCTTGCATTTTTTATCCAGACTGACAATCTCTGCTCTTAGTTGGAGTGTTTAATCTGCTTATGTTTAATGCAACTGCTGATAGGGTTAGGTTGGAGAACATCATATTGCTATTTGATTGGCTTTCAGTCATATCTCTATATATTATTGTAGTGGTTACTCTAGGATCACAATATGCCTCCTTCACATATCACAGTCTAATTTGAATTAATGTTATACCACTTCACGTAAGAACTTTGTAATGATGTATTTCCATTTATCTTCCCTCACAGCCTTTGAGTTATTTTTGTCATACATTTTACTAAAATATGCCATAAATCCTAAAGCATATTTTGTCTTATATAGTCATTAATCTTTGAAAGAAATTCATATAAAGTCTCTTAAATTTAGTCACAATTTACGTTTTTCTTTTTCTTTTCTCCTTCCTGCTTACAATGAGGATCATCTTTCAGCCTGCAGAACCTTTTTTAGTATTTCTTGCCGTACAGGTCTGATGGCAACACATTTTCTTACCTTTGTTTTTCTGAAAATGTCTTTATTTTGCCTTCATTTTTGAACAGTATTTCCACTGGACATAGAACTCCAGAAATAGGTTGCTTATTTCTTTTTTACTTTTGGCCATTTAATAATGTCATGTCACTGTCTTCAGACTTCCATTACTTCTGATGGGAGCTCATTGTTATTCTTATTGTTGTTTCTCCCAAAATAGTATTTTCCTCTCTGTCTACTTTCAGCTTTTTCTTTTGTATGTGAGGAATATTAGCCTTGAGCTAACATCAGAGGCCGACCCTCCTATTTTGCTGAGGAAGATTAGCCCTGGGCTAACATCTGTGCCCATCTTACTGTATTTTAGATGGGACACCGCCACAGCATGGCTTGACAAGCTGTGCATCAGTGCACCTGGTATCCGAACCCGCGAACCCCAGTCTGCCAAAGCGGTGCATGAGCACTTTGGCACGCTATGCCACTGCGACGCCACCACGCCGGCCCCTCAGCTTTGCTCTTTCTCTTTGGTTTTTACCATTTTGACTATTATGTGCTTAGACGTGGCCTTCTTTGTCCTCCCTGAGGTTCACTGAGCTTCCTGAATCTGCGGATGAGGAATGCAGTCTAGCAATAGGCCTATGATGAAAAGGAACCCGTTGCTGCACTTGTTTTATGGTGAAATATGTTTGTTGGTCAAAAGCTGTGTTGTGTGGGATACCCAGACAGGAAATAAACCCTGTGATTTCTAGTCCACAAAGAGGGGGCCCGGCAGAAGTACGGTGGTGGGCAGGGAAGGCAGAGCCATCCCAAGACACGTTCCCAAAACAGACTGGCAAGATCTTGCATTCCTCTGGGCCTCTCTCCCCCAGGAGCTGGCTTGGCAGTTCTCTTCCCGTGATCCTGAGACCTGACTCTTCATGTGGGGCTCGAAGGAAGGAGGGGTGGTGGGAATGGGTTTGGTGAGTAGAGGCATTTCCTTGAGGTCATTACAGAGATATTTTATTCATTTTTACATTTAAATTTTCATTACAGAGATTTTTAAGCAATAGAGGGATTGCTTCCTCCAAGGCAGGGTTGAGGAGGGGAATACTTCCGCAGACAAAGGAGATTTGAAGGCATCAGCCTGTTTAGGGTCCTTACCCACCTCCATCTGAATGTGCACATGAGCAGACTTTCAGCTCACCAAGAAAGGTGTTTTGAGTAGTTGTCACAGAGTGGCTGCACAGGAGCCCGAGGTTCTCTCTCCATGGAGACGTCTGAGAGAAGCTCACCTCTTGCTCAGGGCCGCCAAGAGGACATCACAGGGGGGGTGTTAGACAACATGTCAGGCCTCTCACTGACCCGGCCTTCAGGGCCTGAGCTCAGTCCAGGCTGTGTCCTAACTCTGTGGTACCTTCAGTCAGTCACTTCCCACTCCTGGGACTTTGCTCCCTGTCATCTCTCAAAGGAGGATGAAGACCTACAACAGGGGTTCTCAGACTTGCTTTAACCACAGACCCATTTCCTCAAAGTTAATGTTATAACTAAACTAAATATGCTTGTGGCCAGGCAACTTTTTAAAATATTATTTTTGTTTTGCTCTCTGCATTTTCCTTTTTGTCTTTTTCCATCAAGGAGCCAGGTTCTTAGTACGTCGTAAATGCAGAGATGTTTTTTTGGCTCCAAGTCATGAGCTGCGTGACATCACTGCTCTTCCCTTGTGAAAGTACCCATGGTCATTAAGAGACTGGGTTGCTGAATGCTTTGTGCACGACAAGATGGGAAAGGCTGTGCCTTCGAGGGTTACACGATCTCACTACAGGAGGGTAGTGTTGTGTGTATTTGGGGCAGGAGAGCATTAGCCCAGAGCTGAGACTTCTGCTCAGCCCCCGGGCAGTGCCCCATATTAGTGGCAAGACCTTGGAGAGGTGGCTGTTGGGATTGTTTGGTGAGGTGAGCCCAATACAGGGAGATACTCATTCAGCAAAGGATCACGTACTCTATGTGAGGCCTCCAAAAACCTCCTACTGTGGAAAAGTCTGGATGGTCTTGGAAACGATGGACACAGAGTAACCATGAAGGCCTACAGACTAGAGGCCTTTCTCCATTTTTCCAGACCATGTGAGCCTCCCGGGTTCTAGTTTGATTCTGTCCAGGCAGGAGGTACAGTAACTACAGGGATCATATTTCTGGCCTGTCCAGTTGGATGGGAGTTTGGAGTCAAACTCTAATTGCCTTTAAGCAAATGCATCATATAGTTTTTCCCATCTTTTGAATCTGGACAATGATGTTCATACCTGCTGCTTTCAAAGCAAATGAACGTAAGGCTGCCCTTCCTGTCTTCTTCCTCCCCACCAGCTGCCCTCTCCTCTTGGTGAAGAGGATGCTCCAGTGAACCCCATTTTGTAACTTCACTTCTAGAAATTAAATAACTATTGTCATTACCTGCTGTCCTAGGGTCACATGTGATAACATGCACACAGACTGTAATCAGCAATAAACATAAAATACTTTTTCTGTGGATTTCCCACATAGATCTAGGCCACGTGGACTCACGTGTAGGAGGGAGATAGAGTTAGATGATTCGGGTGAAAGTCTCACTGTCAGTGTCACTCGGGTCCAGATGACAGAGTCTGTGTTAGGTTCACTGTTTATCCCAGGGCTGATCACTTAGGTGCTCGATCAGCCCATGTTTGTTGATTGTTGGACAACCTGTGCTTTCTAGTCCTACTGCAGAGGGGAACCCCTGCCAACTCCAAAGGCTGATACAGCCCTAGGTGGCCAGCGGGGAGTCTTTGTCTAGAGGCCAGCAGTGACTAAGAAGGACAGGCTGAAAGGGACTCAGGCTACTGAGTGACCAGGTGGCCAGGGGACCCTGAGAACAAAGGGGGACATTGGGCTGGATGTGAGGGGCTGAGGTGGCTCTGCCAGGTGAGAAGTGGGGTCAGGGGTTCTGGATAGACACCCGCCTGCCCTGTCCTCCGTGGGCCCTGCCTGGTGCCAGCACGGGCCTGGTCCCTCTGTAGCCCTCTCTGCCAGGGCACGAGCTGGGCTGGTATCTCAGTGGGGAGGCCCTGCTGGAACCACACGGAGCTCTGGGGTCCTGGGTGGGAGGGCTGTGAGGAAGGGGCCAGCTCAGAGCACTGTTGTCTTTAGAGGACAAGAGTTGGTGGACTCTGAGGACTCTCAGTGGTAAGCAGGGATGGAGAAGAAGGGGCAGCCAGGAGACTGGAGGCCGAGCTGGGCCCTGAGCTCAGAGCAGGTCAAGGAGGAAACTCAGCCCAGGTGAGAACAGGAGCTTCTCAAGAGACCCACTCCACTCCGTGCCAGCTCCCCGGGCTGTGGGAGAGAAATGTCCTGCTCAGACAGCCCCTGCCCTCCCCTGTGCTGGGGGCTGTGCCCTTGAGCTCCAGCCCCAGGCTGTGCCGGCTTGGTGTCTGGGACCCACGGTGTTATCCCCCTTCCTCTCTGCCATATAACACCGGGAAGGAGGTAAGAAGTTCACCCTGAGCCCCGGGACCAGAGAGGGTCATGTTTTCTCCTGACGGTGCTCAGCTTCAGCCCTGGCAGAAGGGCAGGCCCTGGAGAGACACATATGGGCAAGACGGAGCTGGGTGACAGCTTTGCGTGGGACTTGGAGGAGCTGGTGGGAGGGGGATGAGGAGGAAGCAGAAAAGAGCAGATTTGTGTCATTGGCCTTCTAAGCAGAGTTGGTGCCTCTGAATGAGGGTCAGTGAATAAACCAGAAACCAGCTGTTCCCGCTCAGCTAAGAGACATTTATTTAGTTGCTGGTGTGATTCTGGATGAGCTCCAGAGAAGATGGTCTGGTTCCTGCCGTTAGAGGCTTTTCATGGTTTTCTTTATCCAGGGCAGGAAACTCGAGACTTTGGTGTAGGCCGCTGGAGGTGTCCTGTCAGTTCGTCCATAGGAGACAATGCCCTGGATCACGTTCTTACATACGAGAGGACTCCCGGAGTCCCCCTGTGGACAGAGAGGGGGAAGGACTGAGCTAGTTCTCCTCCTGGTCCTGCCCTCCCTGTCATCCCAAAGCCCCTCTCAGAGAAGGCCGCCTGCATGGCCTCCATGTGGGAGATCAGAGAGCAGGGCTGGCCCCTGTGGGCCCCTCAGCTGCCCAGTCCTGACCCTGGACATTGTCACTGTTTCACTTCACTCAGGTTGTGGCTCACTTTCCTCCCGCAGGTCCCGGATCCTCTCCCCATAAAGGTGCTGTGGGACTGTGCTTCAGTCTACTGTTTAAGGGCACAGAAGCAGGCAGGTGGGGCTGACACTCAGGATGGAGGGTGAGCCCATCTTCCAAAATGTGTGCCAGCTCTGAGGAAACACCTGGTTTTAACTTCTGCACAGCGGGGAGCACAGTTTTCTAACACGTGTGCCCTGCATGGGGCAGAGTGTTGCACATTCATCGCCCGGGAGAACACCATGTGTGGATCCATCACAGGCCCCAGGGGGGCTCGCAGAAGCCCTGTGACTCCCCACTGTGGCTGCTCCCCCCTTCTCTTCCCAGGAGAAAGATCGGAGTCTAGGGGGTGAAGAAGATACCACTGCTTGGTCTCCAGGTCCCAGATCTTCCCCAAACACCCCTCTCCTCAGAGTTGAACTAGGCAGATGCTCAGTCTCACCTTAAAGGAAGACTTCTGTTCCTTCGGGTCTCCTACACAAATCTGGGTGGCCCCGCTGTAAACGCCGGGGTAGCGGGACTCGCATTCCCGGTCCTCCTGCACGGTCAGCTCCACCTCCTGCAGAGTGTCTGAGGTTGGGCCTATTGGGGTGACACTCCCCCAGCCGGCCACACTGCACACCTGTCCGGGCCTCACCTGGGCCTTGCTCCAGGGCAGGCTGAGGGGCCTCACAGCTACAGTCTGCTTGGCCTTTCTTGCCAGCTGATGAGAAGAGGCAAGAAAGTCCAGCTCAGCCAATGGCGTCCTGGGCCGGGACACCATGATGGGCTGCACTGTCTTCCCTCTCCCCTGAGCCACTTGGGACTAGTCAGGCGGCCAGGACAGGAAGGAGGGATGGAACAGGTCGCAGTGGGGGGTGGGAAACAACCTGAACTCAGGAGAGCAAGAGAAGCCGAGAGGTTACTTACCTCTAGTAACATGATGTCGTTGGACATGTTGTTATGATTAAAGTCTGGGTGGGGGATGGCTCTTCTCACGGGGATGACCTGCTGGGTCCTCTCCCGCTTTTGGATATTGTGGGCCCCCAGGGTGACACTGATTGAGCTGCAGAGAAAGCAGAGTGGGAGTGTGGGGGGTGTGGAGTCACAGGAGATCCAGCCCAGGAGCCATGAAGGACAAGTGACAGCTGGGTCAGGCCAGGGCTGCAACTAGGGGAAATCGAGGCAATGTGAGGGCCGGGCATGGAGTGACTCTGTGCCCTGTGCTTCTCAGTGGCATGGAGTGTTGGGCTTCTGGAAGCTTTCTCTTGCCCTCAGGAAATATTGTGAAATACTCTGAGTTCCATTTTGACCCTCATGCAGGCTTTCATCCTCCACAGCTGCTTTATTTGGTCAGTGTGGTCTTCTCATCTGGCCACTAGCTCTCACCTCTGACCTCTGACCCCAAAGCTTACCTGTCCTATTTCTCACTTTCCGTCACCCACTCATGCTCTCAGATGGCTCCTCTCATGAGCTCACGTGACTTTGATTTACCAGGAACCGGGGAAGCTCCCCTGGGCTGTAGCCCCTGGGCAGGGAACAGTGTCCCTTGGGAGCCTCAGGAAGTGTCAGTTGTCTGCGGTCCCTCACCTTCCCCAGCAGTGAGCAGCTGTCAGAACAAAGTCCTCTCGCACGAGGGCACCACCACACATCTTCATTGTCTCCTTCACCAGAATCTGAACAAACACCATGTAGGGGCGGGAGTGGGGCTTGGCCTCATGTCCCCCGATGATCTTCCCTGAAGGAAAAGTTTGATCTGCTTGTGTGCACTCAGTGAGCCTGCCACGCACGTGTCGGCTTGATGGCTCAGGACCGCTGGGCGTCTGGGAGTCCAGGATAGTCTGGAGTTGGGAAGGGCTGGGAAGGAGCCTCAACTTCCTCCTCCGGAAAAGGGAAGAGGAGCAGCTTTGGTCTGTGAATCTGTCCTCCACAGATAACTGGAAGGAGCATCTCTGTCTTAGAGACAGTGAAGTCCTAGTGGCTCCTGAAAATTCCTCTCCTGACTTTGCTTTGTTTCCCGTGCGTTTCTAAGGCCCCCATCTAAGGATAGTGCTGCTTTCCAGTGGCCAGGACTTCAGTTAGGGACCTAGATGTTCTCGTAGCCTGCTTCCAAAGCCTGACAGGTAGTGGATGCCCAAGAAGTATCTGTTGGCTGCATGAAGGAATGGCCTCCAATGGGCCTCTAGATGAGGGTTGGTAGGGCCCGGGCTGGTGGGCTTCTAGAAAGCAGAGAAGGTGAGGTCTGCCAAACAGTGGCCCCATCTTTGAAAGAGGGGAGCTGCTCAAGGCCTGGGAATAAAAGCAGAGTTGGAGAGGGACAGAGGGGCGTTGGGACTGAGCACTGCACGAGCAGTCCTCTGGGGACTGTGGTCCCACCAGCTCCAGTCTGCTGAGCTCTGGGCTTGTCTCCTGAGTGGACACTGAGGGGAGCATCTGTCTCATCCCAGACGGGGAAGCCAGGCCCCACTCTGTCCTCTGCTGGGGGATTTATTATTTTCTCTTTTCCAGATTCCCTCCCTCTGCCATGCACTTCTATTTAAGTTTCACTTTCCAGATTGCACGTGTACGGCCTGGGGAGGGAACAACACCCACTGGCTCTTCTTGAGAGGCCTTTTGCCCTGCCATTCCTGCTGGTAGCTTATCCAGCATCATACCTGGGGGTCTGAGGTGGGAACGGAGCTGGATTCAGAATGTTGCTGCTGGATAGATGGGTCAGGGATGTGCAGAAGGGGCAGGAGATCAGTGCACCCTGTGTGATGGGTTGGGGTCTCTGAGTGTGGGGGTGGTCACTCACCTGCCTCTGCCCTGGGGGGCAGTAAAAAGGCCAGCAGGAACATGAGAGGCTGCATCTTTCCAGGAAGGCTGCCCAGGTCGATGCTGCTGATGCTTCCTCCTTGCTCTCTTATAGCCCCCAGGAGAGGAAGGAGGTGCAGGTGGGCTCAGTGACCTCAAGTCCCCCTCGGGTTGTGTGTTGCTTCATCATAGATGGCTTTCTACAAAAGCTTCCCCGCCCCAATCCCTCTGCCTGATGACGTCCTCTGGTGGTTGTGTGAGAATCATGGGGCGACCACATCAGTGCCCACAGCAGATGACTCAGAGTGGACCACTTGTTCCAGCCCAGAGCAGGAACCCAAGGGTAGAAGGTGGATACGGTGGGCTGTGGTATCAACCAGTAGAGGTGTTCAAGCCCCCGAAACCTATCCCAGTGCTAGAACAACCAGTGCCTCGTTTCCCTGTTGCTAAGTCCATCAGGATAATTTCTTTAGCAGATGTGTGTCTGGGCCCTTCTCTGTTCTATGACCAAGCATACTGGAGGTGTGTCTCCTTCTGTTAGAGACCTGACTGTCTGGTGGAGGAGACAGACAAAGCTTAGTGAGGTGGCAGACATGTGGAAAAGAGTATAATACAGGCATCTTCCTAAGAAAGAAGCCTACCTGGAAAAAGCCTCAGTGGAGAGACTACATTTCTTCCTAGATATGACCAGATAGAGACAAACTAAAAGATGGTGAAAAGCATTTGTGACTTGTAATTTTAAGAAGCTGCATCTAAGTGAAGATTTATAATAAAAATATATCTGGAAAAGAAGATATGATTCATCAGATTGTTGAACAAATGAGAAAAAAATGACCAACATCATAAGGTTGGCTAATATTTATTGATCACCCACCGCAGATACCTCACCGTCTGAGTTACTACTGATATTTCTTCCATTTTACAAATGAGAAAGCTGAGACATTGAGAAGGTAAAGGACTTGTTCCACATCACCCAGCTCATAAGAGTGGAAGGGGAGCACGCATTAGAATGCAGGGATCTGATTCCTAAGTCTGTGATCTTACCCACCACTGCCCAAACTTCACCGTATCCTATATTGTTTAAGAAATCTGGGAAAAAATTAAGGGGGTGCTGAAAAATAAAAGCTTCTGTCCTTATCTCTAATATATGACTCTGGTTCTCCTAGAAGAACCTCCCCCTTCCTCCTGGAGTCCTCTCTCTACTCAGCATTCCAGAAATTGTCCCACACCAGAGTTTCACTGAATTATCCCCAACCCAACATCCAGACTTTGCTCTTTCTTGGTGGCGGGGCAATGATTAGAATAGGCAACAAGGGGGAAATTAAAGGGTGTTCTAGTGGATACCAAATCTCTGGAAATCTCATAAATGTATATCTGTCCTATAGACATTTTTCTTTCCCCATCCCTGCCCTCTCTCCCCTATCCTTGCTACTACAGAAGCAAAATGGAAGTACAATCTTCCCCAGTACCACACATAACCTAGGCTCTCCTTCACTGACAGATCTCTCCCTCAAAACTGTTTTTGATGCCATGTAAACACCCCAGAAATTCTGAGTATCATCCCAGCTTCCTAATAGGAATGCAGAGACAACTCCTACCTGAGGCAGCAATCTCTTCTCAATGACGTGGCTGAGTCTCATGGTCAAATGAAGTCAGCTAGGGCCAAGTTCTGGCCTTTTATGCCTGTGGGTTCTGATTTTAGGCATAACTTAAGAGAAGGATAAGGCTCAGGGGAATTTAGTTTATAGCAGCAGACTCAAATGCCGTGTGTGGGTACGGGAATGTCATGTCATTGTGCCATTGTCATTGCCGCAAGGAATGGCCTTACCCACTTCCAGTAGGTACTAGATGTGATTCCATAAAAAGCTAAGACCCAAGGGGAGTGCTCTTCATGGGCCAGGCATGACATTCTCCTACATGTTGGCAAAGAACATCAGGAAAAGGAAGAATAAAAGCAAAGAGAGTGTGTGATCCCAGTGACCTTTTCCATCACAATATGCTGGAATTCCCATTACAATATGGTAGCCACTGAGGAACCTTTATCTTACCAACAGCAATGACTATTATTTTCTCTGTCCTCTCTCCACCTTAATTTGCCAGAACCTCTGTATGTGATTGTGAAACTCTAAACATTTTTAATGTTCCCTTGTCTCAGGTTTTTAAGCCTGGAAGCAGAGGATGGATCTGTTGTTGGAGCGTGCTTAATTCACCAAGGCATTGGACTCCACCCTTGAGGCTTTTAGGAGTCAGCTTTCTGGCCCCCCTTGGCATCATATGCTAAGACTTTGGCTGTGCAGCTATGAGCATCTTAAATACCTGCACATAAATACCTACTCACAAGTGGTACTTGATAACTCCCGAGGAGATAATGGGGACCAGAATCAGTGGGATGAGCACTGGCTTGTGTCCTTCAGCTTGGCCCCTCTCTCCCAGAAATCTCATCTTTGCTGCAGTCTCACAGGGACAGGGTGGTTAGGACTTTTTTCTTGACCCCATAGAGGATATAACAGATAAGAGGAAGGAAGGCTTGTTCCAAGAGGGTGCCCACCCTGGGCTCTGCTGAGTGTCCCAGAAGAGGGTCCGCACTGGTAAATTAACTCCCAGATGACTTGTGCAGGAAAATGATGGGCTGGAGGATGGGTGTGCATCAGAGCTGTCTTCAAATAGGCTGTCATTTGGGAGCTGCTTTTTAACGCAAATACAGTGTGGGAGAAACCAGGGGAGAGGGAAGGCAAAGGGCATTAATTAATCCACTCCTTACGATGTTCCAACCTGTGTATAATTCATATATGTGACCTCATTCAATTCTTCATCTTCTGCATGGGTGTTATCAGTAATCACACTGTAAAATGAAACAGACCCAGAGAAAATAAATGATGGGCCCAAGGTCATCTGGTTACAGAAATTGTGTACACATAGACACACACACATAGGACGCGTGTCTGCCAAACTGCAAACTTTCTTTGATATCATTCTAAGTGGTGGAGGAGGCCACAGCAGGTAGATTTTAGCTCAGCAAAAGAGTTTTCTGACAACTAGAGTTCTCTTAGAATGGAAGCTTAGGTGGCCCAGGAGGTCTCTCTCCGGGGAATCATTGCAGCAGAGGCTGGAAAACATCTTACTCAGGGGCACTGGGAGGTTATCTTGGGTGTGGGCATAAGATCACTTTTAAGACCCCACGGATCTGAGCCTTAGTCTCTCAGTTGGAGGAGACCTGACCTGGAGGTTAGGAGCCCTGGGGTCCTGCTCTGGATTGCAGCTCTATTGCCAATTTCTGGGTCTCACTATCCTCCTCTAACGAAAAAGCATTGGGCCAAGGCAGAGGCTTTGTAAACATTGGTAACCACAGAAACCTCTCCTCAAACGGGTTATATATGTGCCAAGGTAGCTTTTTGAAATTGTATATCCATACCTATACCTATATCTATACATATGTATATAGACACATGTCTGTATATTTTATATATGATACAACCACAAACATATGTCTCTACATGTGCATATATATTTGTGTGTGCTTGTGTGTATAGTTGTGTGTTTTTGTTTGTTTTGATCCCTTGGTTTTCTCTCTCTGAGCATGATTTTGGAACATCTTTGTGTCAGCAGGATTTTCAGCACTCAAACAGAAGCTGTGTGAAGTCAACTGTTCTGCCCTTATTACGAAAGTGGCCACGATCAGTAAGATATTCTGCTACAGATGAGGAAGATTGGCACATTGCCAGCTCAGGGCTAATCTTCCTCAAGCAAACAGAAAAGAAAAGATCTTCTGCACAGAGGTCTTTGTGGGCAGCAAGATGTGAGAAGGCACGCCATCTCGCATGATGGGAACCCAGAGGGAGATATTTCCCCCATGTGAAAATGAGTCTGGTGTTGGTGTGTGAGTGTTTTGGTCAGAGCTATTCATCCACAATTGTGACTGTGAGTGTTTTGGTCAGAGCTATTCATCCACAGTTGTGACTGGACTGACCTCCAAAGCTGCACCCTAGATCGGCATCAAGACATGGGAGAGGACGGCTGCCAAGCATGCCTGGCTAGACTGACCAGGCCCAGGGGACCCAGTGTCAACAAAGAGCCTCCTATCACATGTGTGGCCTCTGAGCTAAGAGCTGGCCAACTTTGAGGGCCACGGCAGGCTTGGATGCTAAGCATGTAGCGGTGACCATAGTGAGCTGGGGGTTGCAGGCTGTTCTCTATTTTTCTGGCAGCATGTGAGCATCCCTGATCTGGTGTGATTTCAGTAAGATAAGGAACCATGGTATCTCTTCCACGTCAGAGTTTATACTAAACTTTATACACATAGTGTACCTTAGATGTAAACCATAAAGAAATGGCTGCCCTGGTTGTGTTTTTCCTCCCTGTACCTCTCCTTCATCCAGAGGTGCGGCTCCACTTACTACAGAACTCGAAACTTCGTTTCCAGTCCCATCCACTGCTGTTCTAGAGTCAAATGTGACAATGCACTTGAAAACTGGAAGTCGTCAGACAAATGAATGTTGTTATTCTTAGACAAGATGATGTTCATTTGTGTGGATTTCCCACATAGATTCAGGCCAATCTGACCAACCTGGATGAGGAAGAGCCTTGGGGAAATTCTGATGAAAGTTCTTTGGGCTGTAGGTTTCATGAGGGTATGTCCGGTGTCTGCCACGTCCACTTCTGAGCCTCCAGTTCCTGGCACATAGTGGGTGCTTGATATCTGTTTGTTAGCTGATTGATGGCAAAAGTAGTGCCATCCAGTCCCGCTGCAAAGACTCTCTCCGTTACTCAACTGGCAGCTCTAGCCCAGGTGGGCAGCAGGGGTCCTAGACCAGGAGCCAGTTACCATGAGTGACCAAGAAACAGGCTGAAAGGGGCCGAGGGAGTGAGTGAATGCCCTATGAGTAATATCAGAGCCCCTTGTGGTCGTGGGGCTGGATGTGAGGGGCTCAACCACAAGGAGGTGTGGAGAAGCATCAATGGGTTGTAATATGGCAAGGGTTTGTGAGGAGGTGTCGGGCAGTGGGAGAAAGGTTGAAGCAGAAAAGAGGGGAGCAACGTGAGCAGAGGGAACAGAGGCGGACCTGCCCACAGCTGGTACCCAGTGACTGTGGTTCAATAAATAAAGGAAGAATCAGTCATTTCCATCTAGAAATGGACTTTTATTAAGGTCATGGCAGCCTCTACATAGGGAGGTCTGGACTTTTCCCTAGAGAAAACGGTCGGTCACAGAAGATCTCATTGATCTTTCTCCAGGGCAGGAAGCTTGGCATCTTGGTGAAGACCAGGAGGTGTTCCATTCTTCATCCAAAGGAGACAATGCTCTGGGCGGTGTTGTTACACATGAGGGGCCCCCGGAGGCTCCTGTAGGCAGAGGGAGGGAGGACTGAGCTGGCCTTCCTGTGGTCCTGGCCTCCCCGCCTCCCTGGGGTGGGCGGTCTCTGTTTGGGGGCTGCATGGGAGATGAGGGGCGGTCCTGGGGCCCAGCCCTGGCCTTGAGTGGCCCCCCTTCTTGACCCTGGTCTAGGGCCTCTCCCCAGAGCATCTATGTGGCAGGATCTCCAGAGGGGCTGCCTGAGCTTGTGCAGGCCATGCTCTCACACAGGTGTGAGCCTGAACTAGGCTAATCCATGGCTTGGGGCTGCAGAGCCTTGGAGGAATGGGCACTGTTTTTCTTCACACAAAGGTGTAGTTTGATAACCAGTAGCACACATGAGTGACAGTCCTGAGAGGGTGCCTGTCTCCACCAACTCCTCTCAGAGGAGGTGGCTTTTTCTGAGGCAGCTGCCCCAGGACAGGATTTTCAAATACAAACTTCCAGATGAGGCGCTGTATTAGTCTCCTATGGCCACTGCGACAAACTGTCACCAACTTGATGACTTAAAACCACAGAAATGTTTTCTCTCACAGTTCTGGAGGCCGGAAGTCCACCATCAGTGTCCCAGGGTGGAAATCAAGGTGTCAGCAGGGCCACACTCCCCCTGGAGGTTCTAAGGGGGAATCTGTTTCTTTCCTCTTCCAGCATCAGGAACTACATTTCTTGGTTCATGGTCCCTTCCTTCATCTTCAAAATATACAAAAACATAATTAAAGGGAATACATGGAAGCCAAGACAACAGGAAAAAATTAGCCTTACCTGATGTTTACCACCTAGTTACAACGACCAACAATTTGGTGTATATTTTCATAGGCTTTTTACTATGCAAATTTGTATACTTAGCAAAATAAAAATGGGGTAATGCTACATATAAGATTGTTCCCTTGTTTTATTGAGATATAAGTGTCATATAGCACTGTATAAGTTTGAACTATACAGCATAATGACTTGCATATATTATGATTACTATGATAAGTTTAGTTAACATCCATCATCCTTCTAAGGTGGTTTGTCTTGGTCTCTGTGGTGCAGGGGGGTGCTTCGCCTCAACCCTGTGTTCTAGGATTTTCCCAGTGGTGTCTTGTCAGTGAGCAGTTGTTAGTTGTTCTTCTCGTGAGGAGGAGCAAAGTTGGGAATGACCTATGTTGCCGTCTTGGTGATGTCACTCTCCCACACATAAGATTTTGCAACCTGCTTCTATTACTTGGTCATATACGACTACCAGGAAATAGTAGTCATCATTTTATTGGCTGCTTCTATTTTGTCGTTTCCATGTGATATGTGAACTTAATGACAATTTACTTAATGATTCTCCTTTTGCTTTATTTCAAGGTTGCTCCCATTTTTTAATTTTTTGCTAGTATATACAACACTGTAACAAACCACCTTTGTGTACTTGTCCCATTTTCCAAGAATAATACATCAAATGGGTTTGCTAGTTCAAAGCATAATTGCACTTTTTTTTTTAACTTATTGAAAACATGAGCAATTGCTGTCTAGGAGGATTGTACCGGGGCCGGCCCCGTGGCGTAGAGGTTAAGTTCTGTGTGCTACACTTCGGTGGTCTGGGGTTCTCGAGTTTGGGTCCCGGGCACACACCTACACCACTTGTCAGCCATGCTGTGTCTGTGACTCACATACGAAATAGAGGAAGATTGGCACAGATGTTAGCTCAGGGCTAATGTTCCTCAAGCAAAAACAGAGGAAGATTGGCAACAGATGTTAGCTCAGGGTGATTCTTCCTCATCCTAAAAATAAATAAATAAATAGCAATAAAAGGATTGTACTAGTTTATATACTCGATATCAGGAAATTTCTATGGCGGTTTCTCCATACTGATGCCCATAGTGAGTATTGTCCTCCTTCTAAATTGTTGCCAGTCCCATAGGCTAAAGTGTCGTCTTGATGTTTTAATGTTTTTCTGTTTGGGGAGTGAGAGGATGCAAAAAGCCAGTCAATATTTTTAGCCTGGTTTTCTGTAAGGTTCCTAAAAATCATGTTTATGTTTATATCATACTCCATTATGTGGAAAAACCATACTTAATGCTCTCCACTTTGTTACTTAGGCTGTTTCTAATTTTTAACAAATTTAAATAATATTGAGATGAGCATCTTTATGCTCAAAGTTTGTTGTGTACTGTAGGCCTGTGTGTATGTGTGTGTGCACGCGTTTGTGTGTGTGTGTGTTTCAGGTTCTGTTTTCAGGATATATTTTCAGTAGGAGAATTATTATGTCATGTATCATAAACATTTTCACAAATAATATTGAATTATTTAACTATTTCTCCTTGCTGCTGAGAAACTTGCTGAGGAAAGAAGAAGACATCCAGGATCCCAGCCCGTCAAGCACACTCTGGTTCTTGCCCTGTCGCGGTCGTTACCCCAGTGCAATACCGTGTCATCATCGTGTGTCTCATCCTAGGGTCTTACCTTTACACGGGTAGATGGGGTCAAGGTTCCCATCAGGTACTAGCAATCTATGAGGAGGAACAAGAGGCTAAACCCCTCCTGGTGAGGAGCAAGGGGTATGTGGGGGGATTTCCTTCCTCCTCTGGCTCCAGCCTTGGTCCCACGTCTACTGGGTCAGAACACTCCCCTCAGTGGTTTCTCAGGCCTTTCTCTTGCCCTTTTCCATTGCTCGTTGGCCTGACCATCAAACATTGGTGATCTGAAGTGGACTTACCCCTCGGGTACACATAGATTTTCCCAAGTGGTACAAGATTCCCCTAAATCCAGAAAAGGCAATTATTAAAACTCAGGAAGAGGATGGGATCCTGAAGTCAGAAAAGAGTTTACACACCAGACTGGATTAGCTTTTTATAGGAACCCTCCCCTGACGAAAACCAACCTGTGACGAATTTGAAGACTGCTCACTGAGATAAACCATCTTTTCACATGTGACCAGGGCAGGAGCCCCCTAAAGTGAAGTCACTGAACTATTTTCTGTGATTTTGTGAGGTAAAGAATAACCACCAAAATGACAGGGCATCGACTAGAAAAAATAGTTCTAATTATGTCCCCCCCAAGAGAAACTGAATCAAAGTTGGTTGAATAAATACAAAGGTAATACCCGGACTTCTATCTTAATTATAGCAAGCCAGGTTATTTGAACCAACCCTCTGAATGAAAAAAATTCAAGGGAAAATACAGGGGAAATAAAACCTTTTTAAAGCATTGAGGAACTGACAAGATAGTGAGGGCCTGTCAGGTTAAATTTTGGATTTCATTCTGAAACCCAGAAAGGTAAGCAGAAGTCAAGACAAGACAAGCTGTTTTTGCCCTGAAGGTATTTGCCATCTGAAAAATTTGGCCTTTGGTTTTGGTGATTTCTTGGGGCAAGAGGGATAAGAGTCAAGGCCCTGGGTCCAACCAATATGGAGAGTCAAGTAAGAAACTCTCCTCATGTTAACCTGGGGCACATGGGCTGTCTGTTAGCATAAGGGTGAAGCAGAACCAAATCTACCCCCGACAGAGAAATTAGCCTTGCTACTGAACAAGGCAGGAAAACTAGAGAAAAGGGAAGAACAACTGGATTCTGAGAAGCTGTGACCCAGGACAGCATTCCTGAAGATTTACAGCCTAGGGTCTCATTGGCTCTCCAGGAGGGGTCTTAATTTTCAGGTGGTTTAGAAGGGAAATGCCCCCAAGGGCCAGGCAGAAGCCATTGCAAATCCTCTCTGAAGAAGATACCTTTAGTCCAGGCCTTGGGAAGCCTGCACCCTCTGCCCCACCCACCACACACACAAAATCTTTTTAAAAGTATCAAGCTGCACGTGATCAAAATACCAAAAAAAACAAGAAAACGTGACACCATTAGCTAGAGCCAGCAGAAATGACTCTTAGTAGGGATGGATCAGCGAGTACAGACTTGAGATGTTGGAATTATCTGGCACATATTACAATACAAACTTAAAAATAACTGGAGGGAACAGGAAAATAGAAAGTGTCGTTAGTAATGTGATAAAGAACTAGACAGAACTTGCAAAAATAAAAAATGAAATAAAATTAAAAATTGTGTATTTGCTTGCAGATTGAAGACAACAGAAAAGAGAATTATTAAGTGGAAGGAATACCAGAAGAAATTATTAGAGTACAATACAGAAAAAACAAAACTCGTTTAGTAACAAGAAACTATCAAAGAAAAATGAACGTTGTATATATAAAATGATAATCACAGTTTCGAACAGCACTTAAGAAAAAAAAGGTAGAATTAAAATGCAAAAATGTTGGGAGAAGGTAAATGAGATTAAAAGTCTGGTGTTTCTTGTATTTTCAGAGATGAAGGTAAACCTACTGATTAAATTTAGTCTTTGATAAGCTGTGGAAACATCCTCTACTTTTATGTAAATACTAAAATAATATAAACAATGCATAACTTCCAAATAGTAGAAGGGAAAAAAGGAAGGGCAAAAAGTAATCCATCCAAGAAAAGGTAAGATAGAAGAGGGAAAAAACTCATACAATAGTTGGGACCAATACAAACCATAAAGTAAGAGTAGATTTAAAAGCAGATATATCAATAAGTATATTGAATGTAATCATCCTGAACGTGCTAGTTAAAATTCAAAGAATATCAGATCAGCTGTGAAAAAAACATAAATATGTGCTCTGTGCAATAGACAGGTATAAAAAGTTGAGAGTAAGAGAAAGGAAATGGATACACCATATTTATAGTAACCATAGAAAACCACTGTAAGTGTATTAATACCAGATGCAATTGACTTCAATTCGAAAGTATCTGTGAGGGTAATTAGGGTCATTTCACAATGATAAAAAGATCAATTCATCAGAAAGACAAAATGATTTTAAATTTTAATGCACCTAATTGTATGGCCTGAAAATAAATAAAATAAAAATTGAAACAACTCCAAGGAGATAAATAAACCTACTATCATCTCAAGAATTAGTACAGTAAGTAGACCAAAAAAAAAAAAAAAATCCATAAGGACATATATGATTTAAACAAAACAGTGAATAAACTGGATCTAATAGACATATTTAGAACATTGTGCCCAATGTCAATATGTTTTTAAAAGACACACAAAAAATTTGCGAAAATTAATCATATATTGGGCCATAAAGCAAATCTTGAGACACTAAAAATGTATATCTTTGGAATGTTTTGTGGCCACAACATAATTTAACTAGAAATCAATAACATGGTGACTAGAAAAATCCTCATTCTATTAAAAAAAGAAATATGCTCTTAAATAACCCACATGTTAACATAAAATTTAAAAAGAAATAGAAAATGTTGTGAATTGAATAATAATAACAGTACTTATTAAGAATTGTGGTATGCAGCTATGGCAGGTAGAGAAAATTTCATAGTCTTAAAACTCACATATTACAAAAAACTGAAATTATTGAGATGATCATATATCCCAAGAAGTTAGAAATTAAGTGAATAAATTCAATGAAGTGGGAGGAAGAAATAAGAAGTAGCAGAAGTTAATGAAATAGTAGGCAAACAAACAACAGAGAGGTTTAATAAAGCAAATATTTCTTATTTGAAAAGGCTGATAAAATTGTAAACTTCAGGAGAAACTAACCAGGGAAAAAAGAGAGGAAGTGCAAATATTTAAGATCAGGAACTAAAAAGCAAATATTTTTACAAAGCTGCAGACCATTAAACAAAAGCCAAGAATATTATTAAAAATTTTATGCTAACAAATTTGAAATTTTAGACAAAATAGAAATATCGCTCCTGACACCTGCTCAAGAAGAAACTGCAAACTTAGGTAGGACTGGAGCTGTCACAGGAGCTGCAGCAGCGATCAGAGATTATCCACGTGGAGAACTGACCTAGACGGCGTGCTGTTCACTTCCACCAAAATTCAGGGAAGGAAAACTTTAATCTACAAACACCTCCAGAAAAGAGAACAAGAAGGAACACTACCGTCTCATTTTATAAGGCTGGCATAACCTTGACACAAACAACAGGATAAGAAAGGAAATGTACAGGTCAACCTCATTCCTGATTCATAGACACAAAACCCTACACAATATAACAACTCTCAAAACTAGTCCCACAATACAGAAAGGTTAATACGTTACAGGCAGGTTACGTTTACACTAAGACTGCAGATCTCTTCTGACCATAGAAAGATCAATTAATGCAATCTACCACAGAAACAGATCTAAGAGAAATATCATTATCTCAATAAACAGAAAGGCATTTGATAAAAATCAATGTCCACTCATGATAACAAAGATAAGCTTTTATCAGAACAAAATGGAGTGAAATTTCCTTAATCTACTAAACGGTATCTGTAAAACCTATAGTAACCATTTAATCATCCCCTCCTCTAGTAAAATAACTGAAGTTTCCATCCTTCCCTCAAGAATGCAAAAAAAACCCTTCCCTCCAGGCTGCTTTGCACACCGTGTGTGATCCTGGTGTCCTCCTCCCAGCTCTTTCCCTTGGGCAGGCTGGAGTCTGGAAATGATCCCAAGGAGGATCCTTTCAGGAAGTCTATGGAGATTAAAGGGGGAGAATGTGAGGAGTAGTTGGAGGGAGGAAGCAGGGCTGGACAGAGAAGGGGAGGGTTTGCAGCCCTGCTGGCTCTTTTCCTCCCTGTAATCCCAGGTCCCTGGGCCTGATGCTGTAACTCTGATGTCCTTCCTGTATTTGGGGTGAACTGTGCAGCATGGCGTGCTCAAAAACAGCCTTGAGGACAGTGCACATGTAGAGCTTTATTTAATGTTGTCAAGGAAGGATGGGGAGGACGAGACCTGATGCAAAATAGAGAAGATGTGGACTCTAAGGCGTGGGGTGGACGTGGAGCAATCAGGAGAAGGTGGTGAGAAATAAATTGACAGTGTATAAATATTTAGTAGGTGCTCAGAAGACTGTTGAAGAATCAGTGATAGAAAAGGGAAAAACTTTCCAGGAGCTTCTTGAGATCTCCAGAGAACCAGGCTTGGAAGAGTCCATTAGAACTGACTAGTTATCAAGAATTAGTACATTTTTGCATTTTCTCAACCCATGAAAGAAAAACTCTATCCATGGCGTAAAGGTTGGGTTTGTGGGCTCTGCTTCCGTGGCCTGGGGTTCCAGTGTTCGGGGGATGGACCTGTGCACCACTTATCAGGCAATGCTGTGGCAGGCGGCCCACATACAGTGTAGAGAAAGGTGGGCAAGCATGTGGGTCCAGGGCCAATCTTCCTCAGCAAAGAGGAGGATTGGCAACAGATGTTAGCTCAGGGGTAATCTTCCACACCAAAAACAACAACAACACTGACAAGAATAAAACTGCATCTCTGACTTTTTTTGTCTTCCTATAGAGTATTTCATTTCTGGCATTTGATCTCACCTTCTTTGCTGTTTTTAGATTACATTTAGACAGTGTAATGTGTAGCCCTCTTCTTGTATATCACCACCTTCCATCTCTAAGTTTCATTTCTAGGAACATGACTTTCTAGAAGTGAAGAGCAACTGTGTAACCTCAGTGTTGACTTTTTACATAAAGATAGAATATTCGTCTTTAGGAATTCCACAGAACTCCCACCTTCCTATGCGATGTCCATCCTCATTTTGCCTTCATTACATAAAATGACTGTACACCCCACACCTGATGTTCCACGTCAATGTTTTTATCTGACTTCTCTCTTCCAATCCAAACTCTAGCCTGACTGAAGGGAGGACGGTATATGATAGACTCAGGAAAACCTGTGACACGTAGACAATGGGAACACTGTGAGTGGGTTCCATATGTGATAACCCTGTGCCATGGCATCCTGATGGAAGGTAGACATTCCAACATGGCCTAATCAGTCATACTATAACTTTGACACTCCTTTCATTGCCCTAAATTTTTTTTTTTATTGATGTTTTAATGGTTTCTAACATTGTGAAATTTTGGGTTGTACATTTTTGTTTGTCCATCACCCTATATATGACTCCCTTCACCCCTTGTGCCCACCCCCCACCCCCACTGCCCCTGGTAACCACAGTCCAGTTTTCTCTGTCCATGTGTTGGTTTATATTCCACATATGAGTGAGATCATACAGTGTTTGTCTTTCTCTTTCTGGCTTATTTCACTTAACATAATACGCTCCAGGCCCATCCATGTTGTTGCAAATGAGACGAATTTGTCTTTTTTATGGCTGAGTAGTATTCCATTGTATATATATACCACATTTTCTTAATCCAATTGTCAGTCGAGGGACGCTTAGGTTGCTTCCACTTCTTGGCTATGGTGAATAATGCTGCAATGAACATAGGGGTGCATAAGCCTCTTTGGATTGTGATTTCAGGTTCGTTGGATAGATTCCCAGTAGTGGGATGGCTAGATCATAGGGCATCTCTATTTTTAATTCATTGAGGAATCTCCATACCATTTTCCATAGAGGCTGCACCAATTTGCATTCCCACCAGCTGTGTATGAGGGTTCCTGTTTCTCCACATCCTCTCCAACATTTGTTGTTTTTTGTCTTGGTGATTATAGCCATTCTAACGGGCGCGAGGTGGTATCTTAGTGTTGTTTTGATTTGCATTTCCCTGATGATTAGTGATGTTGAGCATCTTTTCATGTGCCTATTGGCCATCTGTATATCTTCCTTGGAGAAGTGTCTCTTCATTTCCTCTGCCCATTTTTTGATCGAGTTGTTTGTTTTTTTGTTGTTCAGTTGTGTGAGTTCTTTATATATTATGGAGATCAACCCCTTGTCAGATGTATGTTTTGCAAATATTCTCTCCCAGCTGGTTGGTTGTCTGTTCATCTTGATTCTGGTTTCATTTGTCATATAAACGCTCTTTAATCTGATAAAGTCCCACTTGTTTATTTTTTCTTTAGTTTCCCTAGTCTGGGTAGGCATGTCATCCGAAAAGATTCCTTTAAAACCAATGTCAAATAGTGTGTTGCCTATATTTTCTTCTATGAGTTTTATAGTTTCAGGTCTCACCTTCAGGTCTTTGATCCATTTTGAGTTAATTTTTGTGAATGGCGATAGCACATGGTCCACTTTCATTCTTTTGCATGTGGCTGTCCAGTTTTCCCAACACCATTTATTGAAGAGACTTTCCTTTCTCCATTGCATGTTCTTAGCACCTTTGTCGAAAATTAGCTGTCCGTATATGTGTGGTTTTATTTCTGGGCTTTCAATTCTGTTCCATTGATCCTTGTGTCTGTTTTTGTACCAGTACCATACTGTTTTGATTACTATTGCTTTGTAGTATGTTTTGAAGTCAGAAATTGTGAGGCCTCCTGCTTTGTTCTTTTTTCTTAGGATTTCTTTAGCTATTCGGGGTCTTTTGTTGCCCCATATAAATTTTAGTATTCTTTTTTCTATTTCTGTGAATCATTGCCCTAAATTTAATAAAAAAAAAAATAATCCCTTGAAAATGTGTCATAGAAAAAATGCAAAATGCTTGGGGGGGTGAGAATTCATTTTGATTAGCTAATAATCTACAAACCTGACTGCTATCACCACAGATCACTCTTCTAGGGTTCACTGTGTCGAAAGAGCCATTGACTTTTCACAATCCCTGCAGCCACTGTAGGAACCTCATAAAGAGAAGACCGCTGTGGGCCTTAGATCAAAAACAGAGATGTGAATTGCTGCAAATTGTGAGCCTTTCCATTGTTGGACCTGATATGGGGAAGCTAACTCATACCACCACTGGAGAAACAGTCCCTAAGTGAACGGTTTTACACAATACAGATGGAGATGGAATGTCCAAGCCTGGGCAGTTCTTTCATTCAAAAAGATGTGTTAGGTACTTTCTCCATGTGTTGCCTCTACAAAGCACTGGGAGGCAGATGGTGGCCCTGACAGATTTAGTTTCTAGTCTCAAGGAGTGAGACATCCATTAGCCACGTGCACACACATATATAGAATTGTGAATGGTGGCAAGTGCTCTGAAGGAAAAACATTTACAACAGAAGATGACAGGTTAACCTACCCTTTTTTAGAGTAGGAAAGACCTTCCTGAGGAGGTCATATCTACTAGTCATGCAAACGTACAGTTGAAGATGGAAAGTGTTCTCTGATATGTTCAAGGAATTATCTTGAGGTGACTGTTACTGCACCAGGTCCATTTCTGTCTGCTGCCCAGAAAGCCAATCACCGTGATGATGAGATTGCAGAGAGAGAGGGTTTATTAATCACAAGGAAGCCAAGTATGGAAACGGGAGACTGAATCTCAAATCCACTTCCCCAAAAATAGGGACTCAGGGATAATTATGGGGTAGGGGGCAAGGTGGTCTGAAATGATTGGAGGTGAGAAGACATGAGGTAATTGATGATCTGCACAAGCATAGTCAGGCTTCACGCCTCTTCGTAGGACGCATGTTCACAGAATGGCGGCATTAGCATGCCCTGAGGGTGGAGTTCCAACCTCTTGCCATCAAAAGGTCGCTTATCCAACATATGTCTGCGTTGGCCCGGTTGATGGGTTGGTGGTCTCAATCTGGCCTGAAGTGGACAAGGAGTTCAATTCCTGAAAAAAATAGCTCAAACACCCATTACCATGGTGACCCAGGTTTCAGGGAGATGTTATCTGTCGGAACCTAGTGGGAGTCAGCATATTGCCTAAAGAGCATGATTAACAATGGGTAAGGTTAACATGCAGATTTAAGTTCTGGCTTTCCATTCTGAGAATTTTTTAGGTAAGGTCATCCCCTACTTCTTCCTGGTACGGGGAAGACGATACCTTTACAAACGGAGATTTCCTTTACCAATGTAAATGTCACTTATAAAGGGTAACCAGAAGTGAGAATGGGCTTAGCAAGGACCCTCCTAGATACCCGGAGATGTCTATGGTAATGGCCTGTTCTGGGGACAGGTCTCCCATCCCAAACTCCTTGGGTTAATTATTGAGGGTAGAGGCCAAAGTGTCTTTCAGGCAGACATATTTTGAGGCAGCCAATTCCGATTCCCCATAGTTACTAGCTGCTTATCCATCAATGGCTAACCGGTTGCCAGTTTCATGACCACACACCCAGAGGTTCTTGAGTGCCTGAGCATTATGAGAAATAATAAGAAATTTTGCCAAAAATTAATTTCTTCTATTTTCCAAAAAATGTGGAATTCAAAGGCAGTAGACAGAAATGAATAAATTGGAGTCTTTGAAAATTTAAATCTTCTGTTTAACCAAAGGTGACATCCTAGTGCAAAAAACAACTTTGGCTTGGGAGATGATATTTACAGTGATCTATTGAAAGATTGGCATCTAGAATCTATAAAGAAGTCTTTAAAATCCTTAAGGAAAACAAACAATCAAATGTAAACATGAAAGGGATACAACAACAATTAACAGAAGAGCAAACTCAAATGGCTAATAAATATTTGAAAAGATGAAGGGAAGTGGTAATAAAAACCACTATGATTTGCAGTTTCGTACCTAGTACACAGACAAAAATGATTAAGCCTCATAATACTCATTATTTCTGCGAGCATTAACTGGAACAATACCTTTGCTAAGTAACTGAGCAATTTCCAAGACAAGTGAAGGTACACACACTCTCTAACGCAGCCATTCCACCGTAAGGATACACTCTAACATCCACAGAAAGATTCATGTCAAAGAATGCTCATTGCAACATTTTTCTATGAGCAAAAATTGTAAACAAACTAAACTTCCTAAGAATACATAAATAAATTGTTATTTGCATACATTGGAATGTTATGCATCCATTAAAATGAATGAACTCTACTCCCATGTATTGACATGGATAGATTTTGAAATTATATTTGTTTCTTCCAGGGAGGGAAACAGGATGAGTAGGAGTCAGAGGTGAGAGGAGTATTTTTACCTTTTTATTCTTTTGAAACCTAAATTTTGCACCAAGTAAATGTATCTTTTTTTAAAAAATACAATTTATTATTTAGATGTTGAATAATAAAACGATTGCAGTGGGCTGGTGAAACCAGCCAATAGCCATTGATGATTAAACAGCTAGTAACTACGGGGGATTGGAATTTGCCACCTCAAAATATGTCTCTGCCTGAATGACATTTTGACTACCATCCCCACTAACTGACCAAAGGAGTTTGGGATGGGATGCCTGCCCCCAGGAAAGGCCATTACTATAGATATCTCCAGGTACCTGGGTGGGTGGTGCTAAGCCCATTCTTAGTTCTAGTTACCCTTTATGAGAGACATTTACATTTGTAAAGAAAAATCTCCATTTTTAAAGGTATCTTCTTCCCTGCACCAGAAAGAAGGGGGGATGGCCTTACCTAGAAATTTATCCAAATCAAAGGCAAGGACTTAAATCTGCATGATAAACTTACTCATTGTTAACTGTGTTGTTTGGGTAATACGCTATCTGACTCCCACTAGGTTCCTATAGATGACATCTCCCTGGAGCCTGGGTCACCATGGTAATGGGTGTTTGAGCTATTTTTTTCAGGAACTGAACCCCTTGTCCACTTCGGGCTGGACTGAGACCACCAACCCATCAACTGGGCCCTTTTGACAGCAAGAGGTTGGAACTCCACCCTCAGGGCATGCAAATGCTGCCATTCTGTGAAAATCTTCACTACGGAAGAGAAATGAAGCCTAACTACGCTTGCACAGAGCTTCGAGTACCTCATCTCTCCTCACCTCCAATCATTTGAGACCTCCTTGCCCTCTTCCCCATAAATACCCCTGAGTCCCTATTTTCGGGGAGGCTGACTTGAGACTTGTTCTCCTGTTTTCCTCAGTTGGCTGCCTTGTGATTAAACTCTCTCTCTCTGCAATCTCGTCATATCAGCGATTGGCTTTCTGGGCGGCAGGCAAAATGGGACCTGGTGTGGTAACAGTGGTATAGGATAAAAAAATTTTTAAAGGTTTGAAAACAGACAAAATGAAGAATGAACAGCTCACTTCTGCTCCCCTCACTGTTCCCACAACCTACTTTTCCCACAACTGATGGCTCACAGTTTAGCTCAGACAGAGTCCAAACTTCCCCCTGGTTTCTACACCTGAGCCACTTCACTGGCTGGGAACCACAGCTCTTGATTTTCTTCCTTTATTTGCTTCTGACAATAAAGACAACAGGGGAAGAAAAATACAGTGAGGACAGGGAGACAGCAGAAGCTACACAAGCAGGGAGAGGCTGGGCCCCTGAGCCCTTGCTCTCCTTCTACCTCTGACTTCTACCTCTGGCAGCAAACACCTGGCGTGCTGAGCAGCCCCTGCCCTGGGCAGCCTTCCTGGAAAGCCCCGCTCCTCTGGCTGATCTTGACAGTTGATCTCCTTCCTTCCTCGAGATCGTTTACTTCCTTCTGTCAGAAAATTATCACAAGGTGCTGGCTGAGATAGAACAAGGCACTTAGCTGAAATCTGTTGTAAACATTGTTATAACAAAGAGATGAATCAGCTGATGTCTGCAATGTGACCCGCTCAGATCTCTAAGTCCTGGTGCGTCTGAGAACCAACCCGTCCCTTGGGCCCTCCAACTGGAGGATGAGGACTATTCCTGAAAGTTCTGTTGACAGTCTCAGATCGCTAGGCTCAATCTCTTCTCTCACTATTAAGTTCTTTTTTTTTTTGTGAGGAAGATCAGCTCTGAGCTAACATCCATGCCAATCCTCCTCTTTATGCTAAGGAAGACCGGCTCTGTGCTAACATCTATTGCCAATCCTCCTCCTTTTTTTCCCCCCAAAGCCCTAGTAGATAGTTGTATGTCATAGTTGCACATCCTACTAGCTGCTGTATGTGGGACGCGGCCTCAGCATGGCCGGAGAAGCAGTGCATCGGTGTGCGCCCGGGATCCGAACCCGGGCCCCCAGTAGCGGAGTGCGCACTTAACCGCTAAGCCACGGGGCCAGCCCTCACTCTTAAGTTCTTCTTCTTTGCTTTCCGCTAGCTTGGACTTTTCCTTCCCGTTGGAGGCTGAGCCAGTCTTCAATTTTCTTATAGAGCCCAAGGAGAAGAAAATACTGCTTTGCTTAATCAATTGAATGTCTATTGAATGCCCTGACCTTCTCCTCATATCTCACCATCTCTAAGGCCTGGGGCCGCTGTGTCATGACCTCCCAGGTCAGAACCAGCAGAGCATTGTTTTATGGCCCCCTGGGCCTGCTCACACTTCTGTCTGCTCAGGAGCCTGCTCTTGCTTCTATCAAGGCCCATGTGCCTTCGAATTGTGTTGGTGTTCATGTTTCCTTAACATTTGGGCCCTTGAGGTGATTTTGCACCTGATACAGTGAAGGTCTAATGTCCTAGGAAGGGGGTATCCCGAACTCAACTTCCGGTGACCCTGAACTGTCCCTGCTCCATTTTTCTCCCTCATTTCATTTAAAATCTTTCTCATTGTCACTCTTGAAGTTAATGGCATTTGTTGTAGGCAGAATCCTAAAATGACCCCCAGTAGTCCCCACCCTTATATAATCTCCTCCTCTCTGAGTGTGCTTGGAGTCTATGAGTATAAGATATCACTTCCATGATTACGTTAGGTTATATGGCAAAAGGGAGATGATCAGAGTAGGCCCAACCTAATCACATGAGCCCCTCAAAAGTAGAGAGTTTTCTCCAGGTGGTTACAGAAGATGAAGTTAGAAATCTCAAGCATGAACAGAACTAGATGTGCCATTTTTGGATTAAAGATTGAGGGGGACATGTGGCAGGAATGACGGCAGCCTCTGGAAGCAGAGAGCTGCCCCCTGATGATAGCCAGGAAGGAGATGGGGCCCTCAGTCCTACAACCACCAGGAACTGAGTCCTGTCAACTCCATGAATAAGCCTGGCAGCTGATTCTCCTCCAGACCCTCCAGATGAGAGCCCAGCCTGGCTAACACCTTGACTTTGGCCTTCAGAGACCCTGGGCAGAGAACCTACTTGAACCTGCCCAGACTTCTGATGTACAGAACTGAGAGATAATAAACGGGTCTTATTTTAAGTTGCTAAATTTGTGGTAATTTGTTACACAGCAATAGAAAATAAATACAGCATTAATCAAAAATATCAACCTGACAGGAAATGGACATCTTTTTAGGGTAGAGCAAGATGGAGAAAAGGGGAGGAGATAAAGGAAGGCAACCATCATCTCACCTGGAACGTGATCCCAAAGAAACGAAAAATGACACACTTACTTTTCTCTTTTTCTCTTGTGTTAATGGTCTCTGTTTCATCTGAATCATTTCTTTTTCTTTCCCTTTTCCCGTTTTCTCTCACACCTCAGTTGAGATTGCGTGTGTGAGATTGTACGTGGAGTGTGTATAAAAGTGTGAAGAAGAGACGTGGGTTGATCGATAGGGAGGATTACCTTCTGAAGCAAACAAACTCTCCCTCCTGCTTTATGGTCCAGTCCAGGTTTCTCTTCTCAGAGAAGCCCTGGGGGGAGCAGCACCCCAGTGAGTTGGGAGCTGTGAGCTATTGAGGGCCCCGTGCAGTGGAATATGATAATGATGAAACGATGATGTTCATCGAACTCCTATTCTTCATCAGGTACTGTTTCGAGCGCTTTATATGAATTCATTCAATCCTATAATATCCCATGAGGTTGCAGTATTGTTATCACAGATTTACAGTTGAGAACACTGAGGCACAGCCTGGTTAAGGAACTTTTCCAAGGTTGTTTTTAGGTGGTAATGGAACCAGGATTCTCACTTCAGCTGTCTGGCTGTGGAGTCTGCATACCTAAGCACTACCTGGAAGTTGTTTATCCAAGGCAAAGTTCCTTGTGGGAAAATGACATATATACCATGTATCCTTGTGAATTACAAGGCTCCCTGACCCTGTTCTGCACCACCCACATGGTGACTGTCTTCTGTTCCCCTAGAGCTGCCCTGATCTCAGGACAAGGATGGATCTCCTGCACCTCCTGGGGGTGGTGGTGAGGAGGGTAGTCTTGAGTGATTTTCTTGTGTCAGGAGTGTCCTTGAGCAGCTTTTTGAGTTAAATTAGGAGAGAAAAGTCTCAGAAGGAAGGAATTATAGCTCACTGGGCCCCAGGAGTGGCCGGGCCAGGAAGGAGAAACATCAGGTCAAGGAATGAAGGAGAAAGTGCTGAGGTGGTGGGTCTGAGGGTCATGGAAACTTGCCACTGCTTGGACCTACTTCCTGAGATTCTGAGGGAGGATGCTCCTGCTGCAGTCCAAGTGCGGACAGCCGACTCTGCCCAGGCAGGTAATCCAAAGAGATCTCTGCCCCACACCCCTAACCCAATAAGAAAAACCTCCTTGTGGTCCCAGAGCAGGCTCCTCATCATTGGCTGGGGAGACACCATGAGACTGTAGATGTTTAGGACACTGTGGTGAAGAAGTAAAATGACAGCTGTCACCACCCGAGGACTTGGTGGGGTGGGGTGGGCTGATTTCCTCCTGTCACAGCCTCAGGTCTAGTTGCATGAATCTCCTCCCTGGTGAGAAAACAACCACATGAAAACATCTCTTACAGCTCCAAGCTCTAGCAGTGTCCCGTTACATCAGGTTGCAAATCTGAAGTCCACAATTTCACTCCAGAGTCCACACTCATCTGTCTTAGGAGATGAGTTTTATTACCAACCCTCCAAGCAGTCCCAAAGATGTCGTGGCTCATGATTGTTGAGAAGACTGTGAGACTTCGTGTCCTCATCATTAAAACGGAGGATATTTTTTGTGTCTGACATTGCTAGTTGCCTGTCCCATATCCGTCTCCCCTTCTTCCTCGCTGATGAAC
This sequence comes from Ceratotherium simum simum, assembly GCF_057802395.1. Classification (NCBI taxonomy): domain Eukaryota; kingdom Metazoa; phylum Chordata; class Mammalia; order Perissodactyla; family Rhinocerotidae; genus Ceratotherium; species Ceratotherium simum. The sequence goes on along the minus strand of NC_141902.1, from coordinate 23,331,190 downwards.
CCCAATTTTGCTCAGAATGGTAGTGTACTCAGGTAAACATATTCACCATCCCAGACTCCTTTGCACATAGGGGTTTACATGTGACACAGTTCCAGCCCACGAAAGTCACTGAGCAGGGTTCCTATGAGAGATTTTTTCCAAGGGTGTCTTCTCTTTCGCCTTTTGTCCCTTCCTTTCATGCCTGGAGAAGGAGTCCTACTTATGACTTATGACTGTGGGATAATAAGATTGGACACTTCTCCCTCCCTCTCTCCCTTTTATGGTCTGCTCTCTCCATCACAATGTCTTATTTCCAGTCTGCATTTTCTGCCCTTGGAATAGCTGCTGATGCTCCGATGAAGCCCTCTATTGGGTTCACCCTCCCATTACGCCTTCCAGAGGAAGTCCCCTAATGGGCGTGAATCTGCAGAGAACCATGGGATAGGAGGAGACTGCACAGAGAGAACGATGTGTCAGCAGTAAACCAACTGTACTGATGATGGGTGACTAGAGAGAGGGCTGCCAAGCCACAGGACCTGGGCCATGTTTCAGACTCTGGAACTATGTCATGACCCTAGTGTGAAGTTAGTCCCAAGAATGGCTAATAAGGTTACATTCCCTGCCAGCTCAAGTGTATGGCAGGCTCAAGTCACAATTACATGAATTTATAGAGAATAAGAGAGGTGATATGGTAAGAGAGGCTCTTCACCTTCCAAGGTCTGATGCCGATGGACACGGGGAACATGCATCCATCTTTAGGAGACTGAGTCTGGTCCCTTAATGATGGGCTAACTCTATAATTATTTTACAAACTGGGACACTTGAGAGTAAGAGGGGGCACTGCTCACCAGGAATCTCATTTTGGACCGTGAGTGAGCAAGAAATCGACTTCTATTGTGTCAGTCACTGAAATGCCAAAGTTTATTGGTTAGAACAGTTAGGGTTATCTTAATGAAGACATGGACCAACTTATTTAAGCTTACTTTTTTCTGACACAGAATATTTTTTAAAAATAAAATTATTTTAATAATTATAAAATTTAAAATATTGAATAAATTAAAACATAGAAAGAACAAAAATGTCAGCCTTAATTCTACCAGCAAATTGATCTCTGATAACCAATGGATTTCCACCTCTGATTTTACTGTGTATATTTTTATATAGGTGTGATCACAATATATTTAGTTTTGAATCCTATAGTTTAAATTATTCAACATAAACTTTTCCCTCATTTTATTAAAAAGCTCTTATTGAATATCACTTTAGAATCTCATTCATATTTAATCAATAGACATTTAAGTTATATAAATAATACATAAAAGTAGAGAAATTAAGAAAATGGATACGTACGAAGAAACAAAATCCTAAAAGAAAACTATGTGTATAAGCAAAAATTTGATTGCAGTGTACACTTCCTTGTTTCCTGCTTTTGACTAAAAAGATACCTGGCAAACATTCTTCCATGTGGCAAAATGTAATTCTATCTCATAACTTTAAGGTTTCCATAGTATTCAGTCATGTGTAACTTTTTTAAAGCTCATCTCCAAATTACTGCTGAACATTGACATTGTTTCTATGATTTGACTTGTGTAACAAATCTATAAGGAATAACTTTGTCCACTTTTCTCCGTGTGGTTGATGGCTAGGGCAAAGACTCCTTTCCCCCCTTTTTTAGGACCTTTGTATACCAGATGTGAAAATGACATTTTCTTAATATCCATACTTAATCTCAGTATTATCATTTTTGTAAATCCTTCCCTATCAGATAAGCAGAAAATTATTAACATTTTAATTTGCATTGATTAATAAGTTTTACTTTTTTCCAAATGTTTATTACTTTTTTAAAATAACTTGCCCATTAATATTCTTAGCCTAGTTTTCTTTGTTTTGTGTTCTTATCCTAGTTTTCCAGAGCCATGGATAAGGTAGATGTTAAGGGCTGCAGAATATATAATGTACATGGGTCATATTTTACCCTTTTCCTATTTTGGACATTAATACTGATTCCAATTTGGGGTCGACTGTTAAATAATGGTGTGAGGAACATCTTTATGAATAACATACACACACACACACACACACACACACACACGCGCACTTTAGCCCTCATGTAGGAATAAGTCCTAGCAGTAGATATCACTGGATCAAGAGAATTAGATGTAAACTGACTTAGACATCATTTTAAGGCAACAGGTATGATCAAGAGCAGCCCAGTCTTTCTGAGGCTACAGGCATTATAAGGTAATTGTTTTTCCTCCTAATGTGCGTCATACTATGTCAAGTGCTCCCATCAGGTGTGAGGGGAACAGAACCATCAGTCACTGTCCCTCGAGGCCACACACTGGAGCCCCTGGTGGCAGATGTCCTTGTCCACTCTCTCGCTGGCTCTGGCTTACACCCTGGGGCTCCATGGAGCTCCTCATGGCTGACTTTCTGGGTCTCTATTTCTTTAGTGTGACAGCTTCTCTTAAGCGTGTCCATTTTTTCTGCTGTGACTCAAAGTTGTCCCCTGGCTCGTGCATTTTCTGTCATTCTCTTGCTCATCTCCGCACGTGCATTCAGCTCTTCTCTCACCTGTGCTTCTGCAGGTGCTGTGAGCCCCAGGGAAGACTTGGCCGATGGACAGTAGAGTGTGAAAAATAAGCTTTTGGTTGCATTTCACCTTATTTCTCACTGTGCTGTGTTTTGCTTTTTCATAGCTGTGTGATTTATTTGTTATTCTTTTCAATGAAGTTGCTTCTCTTTTCCACATTTCTCCCAGTTGTCAGTGTTTGTCCAGACCTCATGACTTGTTGTGTTCTGTCACAGCCCATTCACTGGTGGGACTGTTTAAAGGATACAAGATCATGAAAGAAGGTCGTCTGGGTCCCAATGAAGAGTCTTGTACTTGAAATGTGGCATTTTGTGAGTTTGTGGACTGAGATTCATGCCTTCTACATGTAAACAAATAAAGATAAGCTGCCCCAGTTCCCTGCCCCCTCCTTCTCTCCACTCCAGACATGGACTCCACTGAGTATTGATGGGAAACCTCAGGACCTGTGGGTCTCGAAGTCCCTTCCAATTTTACACTGCCCTTCCGAAATCAAGAAGATCACTCACGTGAAACTGCAAGGTGCAATATAGATACAATGTAGAGAATTTAATTGATTTCAAGACAAGATTTCTTGTGAATTCCAAATACAGATACCTCCATGCCAAACTGACTTGGCTGGTGGAAGGGGAGGAACCAGGGGAATTTAGAGGAAGTATCCCCTCACTGTAAATTTCCCAATGTCAAGGACAGAACCTGTTACGTGCTTCGCACAAAGAGAGAGATCAACAATTGATCTATCAATGTGTGGCAAAGTGGTACTTTCTAGCCCATGGCCCTGGAGCCCTCAGGCTCACAGCTGCCATAACCCAGGTTGCCAGCAGGGGGAGTCAGGTCAGGCTGAAAGGGGCTGAGGCTGCTGAGTGACTCCACAGGCCATGGTGGCTGAGCCCCTGGGGGATGCTGAGCAGGATGGAAGGCCTCACTGCCTCTGCTCAGGTGAGACTTGGGTACCGGCTCCTCTGATACGTATCAAGTGGGCTGACAGCTCAGGTATGTTGGGGACAAGCAATAGAGGATAATTCACAGAGGACTTGGGGAACTCTGTAAGGGAGATGAGAGAGGATGGCTTGAAACAGGGTGAGCCTGAAGGGAAAGGAGCTGGGGGCCATGACAGTCAGAAAACAGGGGCTGGTGTGCGATGGTCAGCCAGAGAGGAAGGTTGACTGAACTCAGTGCTGGGCCCAGAGCAGGGCAGGAATGGGACCCGAGTTTGGCTGAGGGCCATCGTAGGAGCATCTGAGCCTCCTAAGCTGCAGACAGTCCTGGCTGTGGGAGAAGTTGCCCCTACTGGAGAGACAGGCCCTGGAAACAGGAAACTCAGTACCCACAGCTTGGCCCCCCGGCTTCCTGGGTCACTGGAATTGCTCCCCTTCCACTGACCTGCTCCTCTCTCTGCCAAATTGTTGCATGGTTGGTGATGGTAGTTGGTTGAGAGAAGGTAAGAAAAGTCTAAGGCCAGGAGATTATCAATTTTAGGGGGAGGATTTTTTCTTTTTTATGGGCAGCCTTTAGACTCAGCCCTTGCATGTGGACTGGAGGCTTCACTTAGCTTTAGGCTGAGGTTTGGTGGGGATATTACTGGTGAGATTCAAGGCCACAGGGATGGAAAGAGGGCGCTGCAGTGGAGCAGCTGAGGCCCTGGCAATGCAGGGGGAGGTGGGGCTGAAAATGGGCCACTCCAGCCTGTGGCAGAGCCAAGGCAACAGGGGAGTCCTGGGTGCAGTCGTCCAGCCCCTTCTGAGATCAACTGCACCCTGGGCTCTTCTCCTGGGCAGGAGTGAGGGAGTGGAGGGTACCAAGAAATGTAAGTTGTTCCTAAGCTGGGCTCGGGAACAATTCCCACTACTGCAGCTGGTTTGTCTGAGCTGCTCTTTCCTTGGCTGGTGTGAGGGATTTTATTTACCTCTCTTTGGTGTCTTTACATCCTCTGCTAAGTACCTTTCTATGAACAACCCACTTTCCAGGTGATAAGTGACAGGCTCACACCTACTAAACCTTTTAGTGAATACCCTTCCTTCCTGCCATCCTTGTTGAGTGTTTTGCAGCATCAGACTTGTTCGTCTAGGTTTAGGATGGGAGCTGGAGTCTACAAAATTCCTGGGCTCAAACTGAGGAACATATCTGACTATACTAGGCAGAAAGGTCTGGAGTACAGAGGGTTTTGTGAGATGGGCTGAAGCCTCTGGAGTGGGGATGGTCACTCACCTGTCCCAGCCTCGGGGGGGCAGAAGAAAGGCCAACAAGTGCAGGAGTGGCTGTATCTTCCCTGAAGGTCTGCCCAGGTCAGAGCTGCTGGTATTTCCTTCTTTGAGACACATGGCCCCCAAGGGGAAGGCGGGAGGGGTGACTCAGGATCTCAGAGACCTCCTAGACCTGTGCTCCGCTGGTTTTCCTGTGCCATCATGCAAAATGGTTTGTCAAAGTTCTCTGGTTTGGGGCAGTTGACAGTAGCACTGTCACCACACTTGCACCCCCAGTGCTGAGTCACATGGTGAAAGCAAGAAGAAAGAACAAGAAATTGAAGCCTGTGATGGAACCAAGAAGAATCAAGAATCAAGAATGTCTCCACTTCTCAGCTCACGGCTCTTTTTCCATCCTGATAAAGTCATGAATAATTATTTAGCATGTTACGTCCAGGGAGATGAGCAACATGGCTCTTGTCCCTTACAAGCTGGCAGTTGGCTGAGTAGACTGAGAATCTATGGTCAGAGAACCATGAGAATTTCCACAATTTCCATAGCTGTTTACATTTGGCTTGTACATTTGGCTGTGCTATCACATTTTTCTGATAGATAATTATCTTCTGAGCTATTGGGACACACCTTGGGCAGGGTTCCCCATGGATCCAGGTGATAATGGCAGAGGGTTGCCTCTTTCTGCTCTCCTTCTTCCCCCCTTTGGCCCCTGCCTCTCCTGACCCACACCTAGCTGATCATGACCCTGCTGCTATGACCAAGGGCAGAAGGCACCTGTCCTTGTGTTTAGCCATTGTGCCTGGAGAGAAGCTTGGTTGCTTCTCCGAGACTATCATTAATAAATTTGTAATTGCTTTAGGACTTTCAGTGAACAGACAGAAAAAGAAAGAAGTAAAATAAACAGTGTCAGAGATGTGTGGGACACTACATGCAATATACTTGTAACTACGTGCAATATACTTGTAATGGGAGTCCCAGAATGAGAGGAGAGAGAGAAAAGAGCAGAAAAAAATATTTGAAGAAATAATGGCTGAAAATTTCTCAAGTTTGGTGAAAAAAACCCCAAAAGAAATGAAAACCATTAATGAACACAACCAAGAAGTTCAGTGAACTCCAAGTAGGAGAAAGTGTCATAGAAGAATGGGCAAGATTTCCCCATTCCTCATTCCCTTCTATCCTAGATCTCATCATCTCATTTACAGCTCAGCCCTCTCTTGAGACAGCACCTCTGGCTCATTCTCACCCTCTTTACCAGAGTTTATTTTTTAAACTCTGGTAAAATATACATAACATAACATTTAGCTATTAACCATTTTTAAGTGTACAGTTCATTGGCACTATGTATTTTCACATTGTTATGCAACCATCATCACTATCCATCTCCAGAATTTTTTCGTCTTTCTCACTTGACACTCTGAACCCATTAAACAGTAATTTCCCATTGGTGTCTCCCCCTAGTCCTGGGAATCACCATTCTACTTTGTGTCTCTATAAATTTGAGGGACTCTTACTCAAATGCAAAAGCCTTGAGCATGGTCTCATCTTAAGTACCTTACCCCTTATTTATCAGTGGGTACTTATTAGGTAGTAGGCAAACTTTATGCAAGCAGAGACTGGAAGAAAAGTGGAAGGGACAGAGGAAGAGCTGGGGAGGGGGCAAGCAATGCTACACCAGCCTGCCTTAATTCATCCTTTTGCCCCCGACCACCAGGATGAAGCCGAGTTTCCTCCTAACTTCTCCTAAGGGCTGGCCACGTGGCTTAGCGGTTAAGTGCCTGCGCTCCGCTACTGGCGGCCCGGGTTCGGATCCCAGGAGTGCACCGATGCACCTCTTCTCCAGCCCTGCTGAGGCTGCGTCCCACATACAGCAACTAGAAGGATGTGCGACTATGACATACGACTATCTACTGGGGCTTTGGGGAAAAAAAAAAAGGAGGAGGATTGGCAATAGATGTTAGCTTCACAGCTGGTCTTCCTCAGCAAAAAGAGGAGGATTGGCATGGATGTTAGCTCAGGGCTGATCTTCCTCACACACACACAAAATAAATTCCCTCACTTCTCCTGAATGTGTCCAGGTGGGATAGAGAGGCCTGCCTTCCTTCCTTTTGGGTATTTTGGAAGATAAAGAAATAGATGAGAATCAAATTTCTTCATCTGAATGGGGTATTGGTGTCGACAGGGACAACCGAGAGATGCTTGTAGCCTGGTAAGGGCTTTTGTTCTTGTTTGCAAGGAAAGAACAGCCGCAGTGAAGAGTAACCGCCTCCACCTGGGCACTGCTCCTTTGCCCTTTCTACAAAAACTCACTCTCCTCAGAAGTGGAAATAGAAACAACATTGCCTCCAGAAACCACATCCCTAGTCCTGATCCTCTGTGGAGCTGCTCACTACGGTGGAGGATGGGATCTTCCTCCACTAGTCTGGTCTCCTTCACTACCTGACAGGTTAGCTTGGCATGAGGTATGAGAAAGCTCACTTGGAGGCTGGGTCTAGGATGTCCCAGCCTTGGGCTCTGAGGAGAATTCTAGAAACCAGAAGACAGGTCTGGTGGCCAGAAGACAGGACGTTTAGAGCCTGGGATAGTCTGTGGAGTTGGACATGGTGGGGAAGAGAGCCGTTTGTCAGGACCGCTACACACTGAGATGGGGCTCCCGGCTTCTGTGGGCAGTGTGGTATCATTGTAGGATGACCTGGCTCCTTCTTTAGTTCTCAGTTTCTTCCTGTGTGGTGAGGAGCTCACCTGTGATCTGTGTCAAACATACTTCAGACACATCTTAAGGAGAAAGGTTCTGTTTTTAAGGTAGACTATCCAGAAACCTGGAAAACACTTTCTCTTGCCTATGCTGGTTGCTCCTTTGTTCCTGAGCATCTCAGAACCCTGTGTCCTGCTCCCTCCCAGGATGAGTCTGGTCTCCAAGACTTGAATATTTTGAGCTGATCTGGAAGAATGATCTGGTATCTTTCTATTTTATCTTGAGTCAGACACTTACAAAATACCCATAAATGTTTGTTTGACATAGGAATGAATAATACACAAATTGGCTTTGGGTTGCGCCACGTGTGGGAAAGGTCCACATAAATTTCTGAACAGGAGTTCAGAAATGGATTTATCTTCCTAAGGCATTGAGCTCTCAGGACAATGAGGGCAGACACAAAGGATGGGAAATCAGAGCTAGATGGGGAAATGGGCAGGTGGGGGCTGGGTGGGAGCCAGTCTCCATTAGGTCTGGGGGAGTAGCGTTGAGGCTACAACACTGATGGCTCAGCTAGGTTCTGGGTATCTGCCATGGTAGAGCTGAGTGGCTCAGCAGTATGGGGACAAGGTGAATGTCACACCTAGGAAACTGTTAGCTAGCTCTTCTATTCTTGAGCCAGATGATATCTCTTGGTATAGATAACCACTCTTAGCTCTGGAGAATGGAAAGTTATATTCCCCATTTTCAGCATTCACTCCACCATAATCATGTGCCATCCTAATACCAAATCACTTTCTTGGGTACAAGTGAGAGGGCCATGAAAGGGAGATGCCCACTATTGCCCTTTGGGAGAAGTTTTCATTTCTGTCCGTTCGGTGAATTGTTTTCAGTCATAGAGCTGGTGTTCAACAAATTCCTGGGTAGGACTGAGCCAAGGATGGATCACAGAGATAGCCTGGCTGGGGGTCTCTGTAAGTAGTAAAGGTATTGTAAGAACCACATTCTTCAGCATTTGCTGAGTCAGCCTGACCACATTCACCAGGAGGAAATACCAGGCTCTCAGAAGGGATGAATAGGGCTTTTGAGAACTCTGGCCTGAGTCAGAAGTGACGTTTCCTACATTGGTTGAATTCAGGTGGTCAAAGAGCCTGAATAGCACCCCTCATTGCCTTGCATTTGTGGTTAGCACCTGCCTAGTTTCTACAACATCACCATTCAACCAAATCCCTTCCCTTTTAGTCTTTCACTGTTGGAGAGCCTGAGCCCTTTTTTCGTATTCATGCAAGGGCCAAGCTCTGATCTCACCTGAAAGACGCTAGCCATGAGTCCAGTCATCCATCAATTTCTTGTTAGTTTCAGACGTGGCAGAATCCTGGGGATTCTGCAGGTGCAGCATGGAGATTGGGGATGAGGTGGAGACGGAGTGTTAAAGAGAGTAGTTGGAAGGTAAGGAGAGGCCAGAAGGGGAGGCCTTAGAGGAGGATTGACGACATATGTGCTTGAGTTCAATGTGTGTTCCTAGGTCGCCCTGATAAAGCCCATGTTGCTCTCAATATCAGAATGTTTTCAAGGGGTTACAGTTTCCTGTTGCAAGGTATTTCGAACATGCAAGTAGTGCTATGAAGAGAGGAAATCAGACTTTCCCATGATTCTCCCTATCCCGATCTCTCCTGTCCCATGGGGCCTGGATCATGGGACCCCATTGAAGACTGTCGTGTATGGAAAGTTTCTGCACCTCATCACACTCTATCCCTGGTTGCGAGTCTCTGCTTTTATTTCCATGGAAAGAAGAAACAGTCCCAGTTATGGGGCACTGCCCCACCTGGGTGTTGTTTTCTGCCCTTTTCCCAACACTCAATGTCCTGAGAGGAATGGTGGCTACAGTTGAAATATTGGCCACTTTCCCTTCTAAAAACACATTCCTAGACCTGAGCCTCAGTGGAGAAGCTCACTAGGGTGGAAGATGGGGTCTTCTCCAGAGTGGCCACTTTCCTTCATTACCTGAGATATTAGCTCAGTGCAGTGGAGAGAAACCAAGAGAATCTGGCCATTGGAGGTTCTAGCTTTGTCCTCTGAGGAGAATTTCCACAAGAGAGGATCCTGGGAGTTGAATGGCCTTCCAACTTCCATAGGAGAATGGAGAAGAGACCGGAGGTGATTAGCTTGGTAGAGATTATACTTGGGCTGAAAGGATGGTGTGCACGGTAGCTGTCCTAAACTAAGAACTGTCAGGCAGACCTGGGTGAAATTCTCTCCTTGAGTTTCCAGAACTGTGTGGTTGAATGATTTGGTGAGTCACACTAATAGGGGATTCCAGAAGATACTCAGGTAACTTGATTCTACCACTTAATTGTAAAATACAGATGTCTGGAAGCCCCAGCTGGGCTGAGTATAGATTACAGGCAGGAGTTGAGATGGACCACATGGTCTCACATGAGGCATCGTCTCCAGTAGGTTTCAGAGCAGCCTGGATGACCCATGGCCAGAGGTTTTGGAGAGAAGAGAGTGTAAGGAGCAAAATTTCCCGAATGGAGGAGCCCTGGCGTGGTAATGGAGACACCAGGCACCCTGTTCCTGTGGAGTACTCGCCAAATGGCTGTGCTGGTCACCTCTCTTTCTCGGCCTTTATTTCAAAGGAGCAAGACCATCTACATCACTGTGTGTCCATATTTTTCTTTTTTAGTATTGGGATATTTTCCTCACTGGAAATAATTTCACCAATGCCAAATATTTCAAACACATGGACAAATCTGATTTAACCTGATGGCGTGGTGGCCTTCATCCCTACCCTTTTGTCTTCCTCTAGGGTGCTCAAGGATTTGAAACCATGGGACATGATGAAGTACAAGATTCCTTTAGCTAAAATCATCTATATTTCTAAGGTCATTTGAAATGATACAAGCAGAGGTAGTTTGGTAAACAATGGAAGTTGTGGTGTTTATTGGAACTGGACACTCTTCCGTTCTTATTGAGTTTTGTCTAGATCTAGGGCACTGAAGACTCTGAGAAAAAAGCACAGAGATCCATAGAATGCAGACTGAGGTTGCTCTGACACTGGGTCATTATGCATTTGTCATTCTCATCATTGTATTTCCAGGGCCCTGCACCAGGCCTGGCAGTTGACTGAGCCTCACTAACCATGTGTGTATTGATGGTTGGCAGGAGCAGAGCCAGTTTGCCAGCTGTGAAAGGAAGGGATGGGCTGAAATGTCCTGTAGCTGCTAAGTGACTGGGCAGTGGGTGGGCCCTGAGGCTGGGGCAGATGCTTTCACCATGTTCTCTAGGACTCAGCACACAGCCCAGCCGAGTGTCCAGTCAGCTAGGAATTTTGTCACCACAAAGAGGAGCCCTGTTGTCACCCACTATATATGCAACAGGTGGCAGTGGGAACCTGGGCCAGGTAGGTGTGGTGATTCCCTAGGGAAAGTATTCCTAGTGGGATGAGTGGTTTCCCGGGCCCTCAGGCGTCCCTTAGCCCAGCTCACTGCCCCTGTTCATGTGGGCTTCCTCATGCCAATCATCTCAGCCTTTCAGGGGCATTCCTTTCAGAGGGAGATTCCCTTTGGATCCCAGACTCACTCATGTCAGAGGGTCAGGGCCCTGGTGTGTGTGAATGTGTGTGTGTGATTGTGAGGGGGAGTGCATATCAGCATCCTGGTCGTCCCTCTCAGTCCTGACTGCTATCTCCAGCTCTACCCCAGCTTTCCAGTGTCTGTCCGGAGCATCAGAAACAAGGTCCATAGACTGGATGGGGGACTCTGTGGACCCTGGTAATCCAGTTCTGTAGACTGTGGGTATATTCTTCCCCAGATGCCCATACGACTTTTTGCCTCTGGGTCACGGCTGGGCATACATCTGTCACCTTTCCCTTGAACAGCGTTCTCCTTTGCATCCCACCCACAACTGTTCAGAGCTGCTGTAGATACTGGTCTGTGCTCCAGTTGTACCTCCATTTCCACTCCCTGGAGATTGTCTGAGAGTTGCCGTCATCCAGATGTTGCCAGCCTGCCTCCCTGCACATCTTCCCCTGTATCACCCAGTCCTAGCTCTCGTGCAAGACAACAAACCTCAAAGCAGAATTCATTTGGCCTTGTGTTCCAGATGGCTGGAAGAGGCAAGAGATGGCAAATTCTCTCTTGCTCCTCTTGGGAACTCGAGCCACAGAAGAACTGTCTACTGAACCCTTCCATCAGAAGCTGTACCAATCCCCTGGGTGTCCTGGGACCCAGCAGGTGATTCAGGTGGAGGAGAGGGGAGGGTCGGGCCTGATCATCTACAGGACCAGAAAGGCAGGCATGAGACTCTTGTGGTTGTATGTGGTCCCTGTCTTTTGTCTCCATCAGGATGTGGATGGCTCTGCACATAGGAATTCGCTGCTGTGTGGTTTCCTCTTCTGTGATGTTGTGGGCACCATGGGTGACATCTGTTTGCCATAGAAAAGGTGAAGAGGGTATAATTCATCTTGGCTTTCGTTAGTCTCCTTGCCCTGGGAATCTGGGGTCTCAGTGACGTTGTCATGCCAGCAAAAACCTTCACCCTCCAGTGGGAACACCAGGAGGTGGGGGTCATCCAGGCCATATTAGAGCTGGCTACCACTGAAACCCATTCTGATTGTCAAAGTTGTAATAGCATGTTCAAAGTCCACACTGTAAATTCCTGGATTGCTGAATTGGTTTAGTAAGTTGCTATGTATCATGCAGTGGATCATAATGCAGCCTTGGAAAATTATACTTCTGAAAATTCAGTGGAAACTTGAAAATGAAATTGTGATAAGATATCAGTCTAGTGGAGTTCTTAATTGTTCTGGGGGTGATGCCACCTAAAATCTTGCTCATTCATAATTTATTTAGCAGATTTGATGTACTTCTGATAGTTTTTTCACATTTCCGTAGTAGAGAAGATTCCTATGACATATGGAGACATCCTGTGCTGCCTCCTGTTCTCACACTCAAGGTTCAGAGTCTTCTCTGGGGCACCCACATTTTCCCAGACAAACTCTGACACCATTATCAAGGTCACCACCCCTCCCCTCTGCAATTCTGCTATACTTATGATGAATGCCCAGTGTCCAGTTTCTCCTGACTCTGATCAGGCCCTGGAGCAGAAGACCCAGGCCTCTGCAGACCACAAGTCTTCCTTAGTTCCCAGTGAGGCTACTAAGCATGAGCTTGTCATGGTTTTACGACTTCCCAGTCAGGTCAGAAGGGCCTTTAATGCACAGAGTCTGCACCTGGAGAAAGAGAGTGGGAGGAATTGTGTGCTTTTGCACGAGGATTCAGTGTGCACAACACTTTCTTGCTAAAGATCTGCTGCTGAGGTTTCCTTAATCTTGAAGAGAGCAGAGCTGTGGGTGGTGGTGGGGCTGGACTCTGGAACGGTCATGAGGGAATTGTCTCCTGAGGTGAGCGCCACGAGGTCTGTGGAAATCTTTTCAGCAGGGCAGCTAGAGGCAGAGAGCTGCCTTGGAAGTGCTGCCTGGCAGAGAAAGACACGGAAGTGAGACATGTTTGCCCTGGGTGTTTCCTGGGGACCGAGTCCTAAGACGAGGCAGTGCTGTGGGGCTCTAAGTGAATGTCCCAGAGAGGAAGGGTTGAATGGGGGATGCTTTCACTGCTCTGTCCTCACCCTCCCCACCATTTGCCAATGCAAACATTGAATAATGAGACTATCTTCCGGAGCAGGCAAGTAACAGATAATTCCTGTGGGTAGATGGTAGCAAATATAGAGAATGACTGAGCATTGTCAAAGATGTATTGTTGATTAAAATTTTGTTGATAAATGGCTTACACTGAATATTAGGCTAATGACTTTCTGATAAGAAATACCTGGAAAATAATGGTAAAATTTACGAGAGCATTTCTGCATGTAGCCAGCTGGATCTGATAAAATATGTGCTCAGTGATTACTCCATTTAAGACATTCAGGCTGCAAAAATTTAGATGGTAAATGTTATGCTGCAAAGAGTAATTAACATTTTTTTTCAATTGTTTTCTTGAGGTCATAATGGTTTATAACATTGTGTAATTTCAGGCGCACATTATTATTTATCAGTTTCGGTGTAGACTACAAGAGCTATTTACATTTTGGTGGAGGTAGAAAAACCTCCCAGGTCATTCTGTACAGTTACCTTAAGAAGATATTTAAAGCATGATTTTAAATTAAGTCACGTCAGTAATCTTTTATTTGAATATGGGCTAATCTTTAGGGTAAAATTCATATTATTTTAGTCAACATTTTCTTTGGAATTTTGTATAACTTCAGTATATTAAAACAAACAGCAGACCCTCCTCACGTTGAAAATGAGAACATCTGTCTATAGGACAGTGGGGGTTGGTGTGGTGAAGGGTTTAGCAGAAGGCCTCTGGCTGTGATGGACACGTGGGTTGTTCCATCTCTTGGCCATTGTGAATAGTGGTGCTGTGAACATGGGTGCTCGTTAGCTATTTTTAAGCAAGTAAATCTTTTTTTTCTTCTAGTACTTGTATGGTTTAATTTTTTAGATTTAGATCTCTGATCCATTAGAGGGTTACTTTAGATTATGGTGTGAGGAGTGGATCTAATTCTCTGTTTTTCCCCAAATAACTACCTCGCTGTTCTAACACCTTGTATTAAAAGTTTATAATTTCCCAGTGATTTGAGATGCCACCTTCACCATGTATTAAATTGGGCCTTGTATGGAATTTCAATCGTGTCCTTTGGTCTGCCTGTCCTACACATACCAATGGCACACAGTTTTATAGTATATAGTCATCCCTCAGCATCCGAGGGAGATTGGTTCCAGGACCTCCATGGATATCAAAATCCCCAGATGTTCAAGTCCCATATATAAAATGACAAAGTATTTGCATATAACCTACACACAACCTCCCATACACTTTAAATTATCTCTAGAGTACTTATGATACCTAATACAATGTAAATGTTGTAGTTGTTAATACTGTAGTTATACTGTATTGTTTACGGAATAAAGAAAAATGTCTGTTCATGTTCAGTACAATGCAACCATCATAGGCTTTTCGATCTGCATTGGTTGAATCTGTGGGGGATACGGAAGGTGGATTGTACTTTAATATGTAGTGGGGGTCTCTGGTAGGGGGAGAGTAGACAGTCTTGCTCTGGGGAGAGAGATGTCCTTTCATCAATCCCTAAGGCTGTGGGGGGAGGGGAGACGGGAGAATGGATGTCTTGGAGAAGGGAAGAAGCTCATCCTGATCTCCATGACATGGGGGGATTCATTGTCCTGAAGAAGAGACCCCATTTTCCTGGATTTGCTCAGCCTCAGTTCTGGCATACATGTGTTGTGTACTGAATCATGCTGAATGAACAAATGAGAAATTGGATATTTCCACTCCAAACATGGACAATTATTAAGGCTCTGAGAAACCCCTCGCAGCTGACCTCAGCCCCAGAGAAGAAGAGAGAGTCACTGGGGGTCTCAGTCTGACCCCGCTGTTTGAAGCATCTCATTGTTCTCCTTATCCAGGGCAGGAAACTGGACACCAGGTGAAGACTGCTGGAAGGGCCCCGATCCTATTTTCATAGGAGGTGGTGCCCTAGGCCTCATTGTGACACACCAAGGTGTCTCCAGTGTCACCCTGTGGGTGATGAGAGGAAGCGAAATGAAGTCAGGCCTCTCCACTCCTGCTGCCCTAAAGCCAGGCCCTCAGAGAAGGCAGGGACAGGTCGGCTCCTTCAATTGTGGGGTATATGAGAAAGGAGGGTGGTGGGGTGCAGCAGTCAAGCTTCTGGATCTTTCCATTGCTGGGCTTCAGTCCTGACTGTTTTTACTGTCTCTAGCTCAACCCAAGGCGGGGTACCTTCCCCTTCCCCAGGACAAGGCGGCATATGTGTACGTTGTGTGTCTGGTGCTCCTCCCCTGTCCCCAGACCAGATTGATGGGAGAAAGCACCCCATCACTCAGGTCTGGGCCCGAGACTGAGGCCGTGGGGTGTAGTCTGTTCCCCCACTCAGCTCTGCCCAGGTCCCTCCGTATGGGCAGCATTGGTGGGTACCTGTGGCCTTACCATGAAGGGGGACTTCCCCTCCCTCACGTTCCCCACTCAAATCTGCCTTCGGTGGATGTAGAAATGGAAGCGATTGCTGCACTCCTGATCCCTCTGCACTCTCAGCCACACGTCCTGGAGTGTGTCTGTCCTCTCATCCAGGCCCACCAGGCCCCAGCCCGCCACGGTGCACATGTCCCCAGGCCTCAGCCTGGTCTGGGTCCGAGGCAGAGCCACTGGCCTCACGACTCTGTTCTCTGTGGCTCTATTCTCCAGCTGGCAGGAAGAGTGCAGGCCCTCAGGGAACCCTGTGCAGAACCCACCCCTTGCCCTCACCACTACCTGGGACTCTGTGCCAGCTTCCTCCACCATGGTGCCAGGACAGGGTGAAGCCCCCACACTGGGAGAAAGTCAGCTGGGCTGGAGAACCAGGGGGTCAGGTAGGTGGTACCTGCAGTAACATGATGTCATTCAGGTGGTTCTGCTGATTATATTCAGGGTGGGGGAAGGCTCTGCGCACAAATATGCGCTGCTGGGTGCTTTCCCGTCTCCCGATGTTGTGGGCCCCCAGGATGACATTCAAAGGGCTACAAAGGAGAGGAGGCCTAGAGGTAGGTGTGAGCCTCAGCAACTATGTTCCACCAGCTCTGCAGGGCAAGGGGACAGCCCAGGGTGGTGAGACTGTAGCTGAGGGAATTAAGGGGATGGGGGCTCTGGGGCTCTGTCTGTGCCCTCTGCTTCCCCAAAGCCCCGAGCTGGGGATGGTGGGGGACGCAGTGACCTGAGTTTTACTTCCCCTAGAATAAATTGAGAGAGAGCTTGAATTCACATTTTGAGCCCCAATGCACGTCTTCCGTTTCCTCCTCTCGCTCTTTTTGATCATGCCCTTCTTTTCTCCTCATTTACATTGGCCTGTTCCCAGTCCCCAGACCTCCCTGGGCTCTTTCACCTCTTCGTTGCTAGAGCCCTGCTTTCATATGGCCTCTCTTATAACCCTTCTGGGCCTGTGTTACTGGTCACCCAGGAAGCTCCTTAGTTCTTCCCCTTCCCCAGCAGCGGGCTGCCGTCAGCACAAAGTCTTCTCACACCAAGAACCCCCCGCACATGCCTGGACCCATTAGAGTCTGGGTCTGAAGATATGCCATGTAGGGGTGGGAATGGGGCCTGGCCTCTCGGCCTCCAGTGATTGGCCCTGGAAGGAAGCATTCAGTACTTATCTTTGTGCTCATGGAACCCATGGTGTGGGTACCCGGTTGGTGGCTCCAGAAAGGCTAGAAGATTGGGAGGCAGGTGAGATGATGCGGAGGACAGAGGAGTTGGTGGTGAGAATTGAGGTCTGCACCACACATTGGGGGAGCACTCCAGGGATCTTCAGGAAACTCTGCTGACTCCCCATTCCAGACCTCAGCCCCTTCCCACATGTCCCCAGGTCTCAGGCTGGTCTGGGTCCAAGGCAGGAGGAGAAGAAGGAGGAGAAGTTTGTTGCTCCAGGCATGGCCAACTTCAGCCACCCGCATTGAGGAGAGATGCTCTGTTGTTGGATGGGAGCCTGCTGGAGTGGCCTCTCCCTGAAGTTCCTGGTACTTTCTTCCTCAGGAAGCTTCCCAGATCCACCTGAGTCCAGCTCCTGGACAGCTCATGACCAGCGTGGGATGAGACTAGATGTGAGCTGATGGGACTGTTATTGCTGTTTCCTTGTATCCTAGGCTTTGATCCGTGGGTGGGAGAATGAACTTAGAGAGCACATTTATAAAGCAGGTTCCAGGTGCTGAGACCAATTCCAAGAGTTTTATGTACACTAACTAATTTAACACTCATAGCAACTCTGTGAGGTAACCATTAAAATTATTCTTATTTTATGGGTAAGGAACCTGAGGAACTTTGAACTCGAATGACTTGCCCGGTGATCCTGAGCTAGAAGGTGCCTAGGCAGTCAGGCTCCAGGGTCTGCGAGAGGGCTCGGGCCTCTGAGGTTGGCGATGGTCACTCACCTGCTCCAGCCCTGGGGTGTAGGAGAAAGGCCACCAGGATCAAGAGCGGCTGCATCTTCCTAGGAAGGCTGCCCAGTGAGTTGCTGCTGGTGCTTCTTCCTGCCAGACTTTTAGCCCCTGAGAGAGGAAGGAAGGGCCAGGTTGGGGTCAGAATTCACAGTCCCATTCTCCTGCTGGTGGGATAGGTTTCGTCACCCAAGCTGCTCAGGAGGATTGCTCACCAACTGCCATTTTGATCTGAGGAAAAGAGAGACATCCCAGCCACAGTGTGATCCCCCCACAACTGCAGAGTCAGTGCTGGCAGCAGAAATGGGGACCCAGGGCCACAGGAGGGGGCGTGGGGCCTGTGTCCCAGATCCCTAAACCCACAAATTCAATAATTTCCCAACAATGCATGAAAGCTGGTGGCTGCCTATGTCCTCTATTTCCTGTGTCTCCAAGATTAAGGCTCAGTCCTTTGGAATTTTGGTTTCTCTAAATGAATATATTTCCTGGATTCCTTATTCATTTGTACTTAGTAAGACATGGACAGAGGTGAATGAAACACAGATGTGGGATATGGTGGGGACAGCAGGACAAAGTTGACGGAGATGAAAGAGGAAAGAGGAAGCCTGCCTGTCTTACCCTCTGACCCCTGGCCACCCTGCTGAGACCCTGGCTCCTCCCACTTCTTATTTATTTATTTATTTATTTATTTATTTATATTTTATTGAAGTCACATTGATTATAACATATGTAAGTTTCAGGTGTACATCATTTTATTTCGACTTCTCTGTAGATTGCATTGTATTCACCACCAAAATTCTAGTTTCCGTCTGTTACCCCACGTATGTACCCCTTTACCCTGTTTCCCCCCTGCCCCTCCTCCCTTCTTCTCTGGTAACCACCAAGTGTTCTTTGCATCTCTGTGTTTGTTTATCTTCCAAATATGAGTGAAATCATACTGTATTTGTTTTTCTGTATCTGACCTATTTCGCTTAGCATAGTACCCTCAGGATCCATCCATACTGTTGCAAATGGCCAGATTTCATCTTTTTTATGGTTGAGTAGTATTCCATTGTTTAATTATACTACATTTTTCATCCACTGATGGGCACTTAGGTTGCTTCCAACTCTTGGCCGTTGTGAATAATGCTGCAATGAATATAGGGGTGTATATATCTTTTTGGATTAGTGTTTGCATGTTCTCTGGATAAATACCAAGAAGTGGAACAGATGGATTGCATGATATTTCTATTTTTAATTTTTTGAGGCGATGCCACACTGTATTCCATAGTGGCTGCACCTGTTTACATTCCCACCAGCAGTGATGAGGGTTCCCTTTAATCACATCCTCTCTAATACTTGTTATTTCTTGTCTTTTTAATGATAACCATTATCACAGGTGTGAAGTGATAGCTCATTGTGATTTTGATTTTCATTTCCCTAATAATTAGTGATGTTGAACATCTTTTCTTGTCCCTGTTGGCTACCTTTATATTTTCTTTGGAAAATGTCTGTTCTTGTCCGTGATCCCATTTGTGATTGAGGTGTTCGTTTTTTGTTGTTGAGTTGTATGAGTTCTTTATATATTTTGGAAATTAACTCTTTATTGGATATATGATTTTCAAATGTTGTCTCCCAGTTGGTGGGTTGTCTTTTTGTTTTGCTGGTGGTTTTCTTTGCCATGCAGAAGCTTTTTTGCTTGACGTAGTCCCATTCATTTATTTTTTCTTTTGTTTCCCTTGCCTGAGGAGACATGATATTCAAAAAGATGCTGCTGAGACCCATGTCAAAGAGAGTACTGCCTATGTTTTCTTCTAGGAGTTTTACGGTTTCCGGTCTTCCATTCAAGTCTTTAATCCATTTTTAGTTAATTTTTGAGTATGGCATAAGATAATAGTCTACTTTCATTCTTTTGCACGTGACTGTCCAGTTTTCCCAACAGCATGTATTGAAGAGACTTTCCTTTCTCCATTGTATGTTCTGGGCTCCTTTGTTGAAAATTAGCTGTCTTCCCACTTCTTTCTAGAAACTGTCCATGGAGAACTAATGTATGAGAGTAGATAGGGACACATAGGTTTTTTAATGTTTTTATTTTCTACTTTAATAGGAAATTGTAGTATTAGATCAAATATGACTCTGAAACGTTTCACAACATCCATAGCTGGTTACATCCAATTTGGACTCTTTTATTACATTTCCATCAGTTACAACTGTTTTCTCCTCTGGGATGTTGGGACATTAAAGTTGGGTGCTTCCCACCTCCTCCCTGGGCCCCATAGGCTGCCATCAATGCCAATCTTCTGGGCAGGCTGATGCTGGGTCACTTCCCCCTCCCTCACTCTGATGCCGCTATAGTCAGAAACCAATCTCACAGCTCTTAGCTTTGTAGGAGACCAGTGTACTACTGGGGCATTCCGGACATCCTCAGGGCTGCCTTAATTTCAGTCTCAGAGAGAGGTTTTGGAAGCTCCTTGGGAAGTTTCTCCTGATAGTTTGTGGTGTTTTATGGAGTGTCAGTGCTGGGAGAAGGCTGTACCCATGCCATTGTCTTCCCACCACACGTGTCTGCTGGGAGCAAGACACTGTCTTGCCAAGAAGTGGCCTGTGCTGTTGTGCTTGTAGGAAAGAGCAGGTGACATAGGAAATTCAATGAGATCTGCATACAATCTTCCCCTCAGAGTAGTTAGTGGGAGAGAGGGACCCAGACCCTGGATGTGGCAGAGAAGGATTTGAAAAAAGGTCCAGAACCTCAGTGTTTCCTGACAAAAAAGCTTACTTCTGAGACTGGGCAGCTGACCCCGGGGCCCTGGGTAAATAAAGAATGAGGTGGAGGTGGACATATCACTAAGACCCACTTCCAAAAATGCAGAGACAATCCAAATATTCACGATAGGAGAGTGGTAATATACATTATGATATATTCATGAGATGAAACACCATCCAGCTGTTAAAAAGCATCATGTTTGAGAAGACTGCTTAGTGGCGTGGAGCAGTTTGTGTCATGTAATATTAAGTATAAAAAGTAGAATGTAGAACGGTATATACAAGTTGATACTAATTTTCTTAAAGAAAAAGACAAGAACCAGAACAACCATTTTATGTGACTCTCATTTTCACTTCTATCTTATCCAATTTTTTATACAATGGAAAGTTGTTAGTTTTATAGTCAGAAAAATACTTATGGCCCCTGGTCCTTCTAACAGCAAACACTGTTAGGCATCGTGGTAGAGATGAGCTAGCAGTTTAGCAAATCAATGTCCTTTTCTTCCAGGGGACGTAGGTGACCCCACTGTGCAGCCTCACTCAAGGTTTGGTGTGGCTGTGTGACTGTTGCAGCAAATGGGATGTGAGTGGAGATGATTTGGGCGCTGTCCAGACCTGGCTCCAAACATACTCCTGTGCCTGATCACGGAGACTCCTCCCCTCCAGAGTCTGACGCAGATGGACACTGGGAACATGGATCTGTCTTTAGGGGACTGAGCCTGCTCCCTTAATCATGGGCTGACCCTGCAATTATTGTTCAAACTGGGACACTTGAGAGTACGAGGGGTCACTGCTTACCGGGAAACTCATTTTGGACCGTGTGTGAGCAAGAAATCGACTTCTACTGTGTTAGTCACTGAAATGCTAAAGTTTATCAGTTAGAACAGTTACGGTTATCTTAACTAACACATGGACCAACGTACTGAAGCCTACCTGTTTCCGATTTGTAATTTTTTTTAAATAAAATTATTTTAATAATTATACAATTCAAATATTGAATGAATTATGAAATAGAAAGAAGAAAAATGTCAGCCTTAATCTCACAACCCAACTGACCACTGTGAACAGATGTTTATCCATGTAGATTTTTTCTATGTATATTTTTATATAGATTTTATCACAACATATAGGTTTGATCATAAATATATTTGCTCAGGATAAAAATAAGTTTTTAATCCTATAATTTAAATTATCCAACATAAACATTACTTCATTTTATTAAAAATCGATTATTGAATACTGTTTTAAAATCTCATTCATATTTAATAAATAGGTTTTTAAGTTATCTAAATAATACAGAAAAATTATAGGAAAACTAGGAAAAGAGATATGTAGGAAGAAAAGAAGGCGTAAAAGGAAAATATGTGTATAAGGAAAAATTTGATTGTAGTATATACTGCTAACTGCTTTTGAGTTAAACATACCTGGTGAACATTCTTCCACGTGGCAAAATATAATTCCATCTCAAAACTGTAAAGTTTCCATAGTGTTCAACGATATGAAAATTTTAAAAACTGATCTGCAATTAGTGCTGAACATTGGAGTTATTTCTAAGATTTGACTTTTGTAACAAATCTATAAAGAATAATCTTGTCCACTTTTCTCAGTGTGGTTGATGGCTAGGTCACAGACTCCCTTTTTGTTTTTTATTTTGAAGGACCTTTGTGTACTAGGTGTGAAAATGCCATTTTCTCAATGTCCATGCTGAATCTAAGCATCATCTTTGTAAATCCTTCCAATTAGATAAGCAAAAAGTTTTTAACATCTTAATTTACATTGATTAATTAGTGAGCTTTTACTTTTTTCCAAATGTTTATTAGATTTTTTATAACTTGCCTATTTATGTTCTTAACCTAGTTTTCTAGAGCCGTGGATAATGTAGGTGTTAAGGGCTGCAAAATATATAATGTGCATGTGCCATATTTTACCCTTTTCCTGTTTTGGACATTAGTACTGATTCCAATTCGGGGTCTATTATTAATTAATGGTGTGAGGAACATCCTTATGAATAACACACACACACACACACACAAACACACACACACACACACACACATATACATGAGCATTCTTTAGTCGTTATGTAGGAAAAAGTTCTAGAAGAAAAATGACTAGATCAAGAGAGAGAATTAGATGTAAACTGACTTAGACACCATTCTAAGACAACAGGTCTCATCAAGAGCAGCCCAGTCTTCCTGAGGCTACAGGCATTATAAGGTAATAGTTTTTCTTCCTAATGTGCGTCATCTTATGTCAAGTGCTCCTATCAGGTGTGAGGGGAACTGACCCATCAGTCACTGTCCCTCGAGGCCACACACCAGGGCCCCTGGTGGCGGATGTCCTTGTCCACTCTCTCGCTGGCTCTGGCTTACACCTTGGGGCTCCGTGGAGCTGCTCATGGCTGACTTTCTGGGGTCTCTATTTCTTTCGAGTGACAGCTTCTCCTAAGAGTGTCCTTTTTTCTGCTGTGACCTGAAGTTGTCACCTGGCTCATGTACCTTCTACTGTTCACTTGCTCATCTCCACACGTGCATTCAGCTCTTCTCTCACCTGTGCTTCTGCTGCTGCTGTGAGCCCCAGGGAAGACTTGGCAGATGGACATGGGGACAGTCTTGAATGAAAAATAAGCTTCATTTGCTTTTCATCTTATTTTTCAATGTGGTGGATTTTACTTTTCATATCTGTGTGATTTATTTGTTATTCTTTTCAATGAACATGCTTCACTTTTCAATGTTTGTCCAAGTTGATTCAGTGTTTGTCCAGCTCTTATGAATTTGTTGTGTTCTGTCACGTCCAATTCACTGGTGGTGGTGTTGAAGGATATGGGTCCCTAAAATAAGCTCACCTGGGTCACAAGTGTCAATGCAAACAGTCAATAACAAATCTATAGATAAGAAAGATAGAGTGATATTTATTGACCCAATGCTGAGGACCAGCCAGGAAGTGCTGTCTCCCCCAGGGAGGAAGGCACTTCTGGGAAGGGGGGTTTACAGTATGGAAATACACCATTTCAAACAAGGAACATATCGCGAGTTACAGGAATACATTTTTTTCCGGAAAGTCACATACAGAGCAGGTCAACTTGACCTTGGTTCTCTGGGAGGAAAAGCTTATCTTCAGAGAAGTACTGGTATTAGCATCAGAGAAAGGGAGACATTCATCCCTATGTTTAAAGAGTATGTTCTTTGCTTTGTGAAAATGTTTGAAGCAGATGTACAATGCATGTTTGGTGGGTCATAAGTCAGGCTGCTCTGGGAAAAACAAGTTTTAGGTTGAATCAGGGTTAAACAAGAATGGCTTCCTCATATACCTCAAGGTATGAACACTTATTATTATCCTTATTATTTTCCTTACAATGAAGGGTCTTACAATGGATATGCGGCATTTTGTGGGTTTGTGGACTGAGGTTCATGCTTTCTACATGTAAATAAATAAAGATAAGGCTGCCCTGGTTCTCTTCTACCTCCTGCCCTCATCTCCAGACATGGACTCCACTGAGCACAGATTGGAAACCTCAGGACCTGTGGGTCTCCAAGTCCCTTCCAATTTCACACTGCCCTTCTGGAATCAAGAAGATCACCCATGTGAAACTGTAATGTGCAGTACAGATATAACACAGAGAATGTAATTATTTTCAGACAAGATTTCTTATGGATTCCAAATATAGATACCACTGTGCTAAATTGAACTTTGTGGTGAAAGGGGAGGAACCAGGGGAATTTAGAGGAAATTTCCCCTCACTGTAAGTTTCCCAGTGTCAAGGACAGAACCTATGTGCATGGCCAAAGAGAGAGATCAACAATCGATCTATTGATGGATTCCAAAGTGGTCCTTTCCAGCCCAGCAGCCCTGGATCCCTCAAGCCCACAAAGCCGCCATAACTCAGGTTGCTAGCAGAGGGAATCAGGTCAGGCTGAAAGGGGCTGAGGCTGCTGAGTGACTACCCAGGCCTTGGTGGCTGAGGCCCAGGGGGATGCTGGTGGATGGAAGGCCTGAACAGTTTCTGTCCAGGTCAGAAGTCGGTACTGGCTCCTCTGATAGGCATCAGGTGGGCTGACAGCTCAGGTATGGTGGGGCTTTGGGAACTCTGTTACGGAGATGAGAGAGAGGCTGGCTCAAAACAGGGTGGGCTGGAAGGGAAAGGAGATGGTGGTCAGGGCAGTCAGATGGAAAATGGGCTGGTGTGGGATGGTCAGCCAGGGAGGAAAGTTGACTGAGCTCAGTGCTGGGCCCAGAGCAGGGCCAGGAATGGAACCAGAGTGAGGCTGAGGGCTGTCGAAGGAGCGTCTGAGCCTCCTAAGCTGCAGATGGTCCTGGCTGTGGGAAAAGCTGCCCCCACTGGAGAGAGAGGCCCTGGAAACAGGAAACTCAGTGCCCATGTCATGGCCCCCCGGCCTCCTGGGTCCCTGGAATTACTCCCCTTCCACTGACCTGCTCCTCTCTCTGCCAATTTGTTGGGGGCTTGGTGATGGTGGTTGGCCTAGAGAAGGTAAGAATTTTCTAAGGCCCAGGGAGGAACATATTTTGAGGAAGAAGGCTGTCCTTTTATAATGAGGAGCCTGTAGCCTCAGCCCTTGCAGAGGGCTAAGCACCGCAGAGGTGTGACTGAGAAACTACACAGCATGGGGTTTAAGGGGGAAGGAGGGTTGGAGAAGGAAGGGGGAAGTACAGCCCAGAACTGACAGCAGAGGGCAGCCTGGAGCAGTGTTGCTGCATATTGAAAGTGGTTCCATGAATCAGTGGACTTCAGTCATATTCTCACTGGAGATCCATTTATTATGGCCCTGCCATCCCACTGCCCACCCCCTTGGGATTCCTGCCTCTGCCCCAGAAAAGATAGTCAGGCACCGATGAAGGTCAGCCTCAGGCCTGCTGTTAGAGGCACTTCATTGTTCTCTTTATCCAAGGCAGGAAGTGTGAGACCTTCATGAAGATTCCTGGAGAGGTCCTGTTGCTTTGTCCATGGGAGAAGGTACCCTGGACCACATTATTACAGAGGAGGGGGCCACCAGTATCCCCCTGTGGGCAGAGAGAAGAAGGACTGAGCTGGCCTCCTCGTGGTCTTGCCCTCCCCACTATCCCGGGGGTTGGTGGTCTCTGAGAGGGGGCTGCGTGGAAGGTCAGGGTCAGGGCAGACTTGTCACCTCCCTCATCCTGGGGCTCCAGACTGGCTCTGATTGTTCTTTGCAGCTCCACCCAGGCCAAGGCTTTCTCTCCAATCCTCAGGGAAATTTTGCTGAGATCTCTGCTGTGGGCTGACTGATCCTTCCTCACCCTGCACCCCTGATCCGCTCAGGGGAAAAGCTAAATACTGGATTCATGGACCGAGGCTGCCCAAGCTCTCAGGCTGAGGCATGAAGATATGGCCACTCCTGTACCCCAAACTCCCCAAACTCCTGTCTTCTGGGGACTGTCTAGGTTGATGGTGGAAACCTAACCTTGAAGCTGGTCTTCGTCTTCTTCGTGTCCCCTACACAGATCTGGGAGGCCCCGCTGTAATAGCGATGGAAGCAGGACTCACGCTCGTGATCCTGCTGCAGGGTCTGCTCCACCTCCTACAGAGTGGTTGCTAAAGTGCCCCTTGAGACTCTCCCCCAGCCGGCCACACTGCACACCTGTCTGGGCCTCCTCTGGGCCTGCCTCTGGGAAGGCTGAGGAGCCTCACAGCTGCAGTCTGCTTGGACTTTCTCACCAGCTGATGGGAAGAGGCAAGGAAGTCCAGCTCAGCCAGTGGTCTCCTGGGACTGGACACCGCGATGGGGCTACACTGTCTTCCTTCTCCCTGAGCCACTTGGGAGTAATCAGGTGGCCCGGAAGAGAAGGAGGGAAGGGACAGGTCGCAGTGGGAGGGGAAACAAGCTGGACCCAGGAGAACAAGAGCAGCCGAGAGGTTTCCTTACCTTTAGTAACATGATGTCCTTGGAGATGTTCTTATAGTCTGGGTGGGGGATGGCTCTTCTTACAGGGATGAACTGCTGGGTCCTCCCCTGCCCCTGGACGTTGTGGGACCCCAGGGTGAAGTGGATTGAGCTGCACAGAGAGCAGAGAGGGAGGTGGAGTCACAGGAGCTCCAGCCAGGAGCCGTGAAGGAAAGAGGACAGCTTGGGACAGGGCAGGACTAGAGTGGAGAGGAATCACAGGGATGGGGCATCTCCGTGTCCTCTGCTTCTTGGCAGCCCAGACTGGGTGGCAGTTTTTGGAGCAGACTCAGGGTGCTCGGTCATGCTCAGAGCTTGACTGTCTCTGAGCAGAACAGTGAATTTGTCACCTGTGCACTCTGGGCTTTGGAGCACGGCCTCAGCCTCCTTCCAATGCCACCTCTGATCGGCTCCTCTCTTCAACAGGCCATGGGCAGTGACCTGTCCCCCTCTCCCCAAAGCTTCTCTGTCCTCTGAAGAGCTCTTCTGTGTTGCTAGGTTGCCCTGGTATGCAGCCCGCAGAGGAGGGTTCTCTGTGAGGTGTCCACAGAGAGTAGGGCCCTGCTCTGCTCCTCTCCTTCCCCAGCAGTGAGCTGCTGTCAGCACAACGTCCTCACGCACAAAGGAACGCCCACAGCTTTTTATTGTCTCTGGAGTCTGGATCCGAAGAAACGCCAGACAGGGACAAGAATGAGGCTTGGCCTCATGGCCCCGAGGATTTTCCCTGAAAGAAGATTCTACCTGCCTGCTGTGCGCATGGAGCCAAAGGCTGGAGTGGGGGACGGGACAGAGGAAAGCAGGGTGGGAAGGAGGTGGGGTGGCGGATAGTGGGCTCTGTGGTAGCCAGCACCACCAAGAAGGGGTCGTGCGGTTCCTGGGCGGCAATCCTGGCTTGCCTGGTGACCCCCGGACGCAGGTTCTCCCTCTGACTTGAGAAGAGCAGGCCCTGTTCTCAGTTCCTGCTGCAGACGCATGTGCTGCCAGACAGACCTTGTGTGTGGAACAATCAGTGACAGCCCTGCTGTCCCCCAGGTCCTCTCTCCCCTCATGTGTCCAGACAAGCCTGGGCTGCTGCTGCTCTGTGACATCTGGAACACGAGCTCCATGTGCTGGGTTGTGTTTGGTCTTTCTCTGCTGGAGCCTGACACATCGTAGGTGCTACAAGTGGGGCGGTTCGAGATGTTGATCAGCCAGTAGCAGGTCCCTGAGCCCAGCACCCTGAGTCTTATGAAGAGGGATCCAAGAATGTCCTCTTTTCCTTGGCTCTCTCTGGACCATCAGGATGATCATTTACTGAGGCCCCTCTCTGTGTGAAACTTGGGGATATTGAGGTGAGAGTCCTCGCTTCTGGCAGAGGAGAAAAAACCATCAGTGATCAGACAAGGGTGGTGAGGGCCCTGGTTAGAGGAGTGGGCAGAATGGTGTGGGAGTAATGCTGAAGAAGGTTTGTTCCAGTTATTAAAGAGCTGAGTGGTTTAAAACAACAACAGTGACATTGATTTAGCCCACGAATCTGCATTTCGGTCCGGGTTTATTGTGGAGAGCTCCCTATTGCTCCCCTTGGTGTCAGGGGAGGCGTGAAGCCTGGAGGCTGGGATCACCTGGAGGCTCGCTCACGCAGGCCCAGTTGTTGGTGCTGGCTGTCCCCTAGGCACGGCAGTTCCTCTCCACGAGGGCATCTCAAGTAGTCTCTGCACACGGGATTGTTGGGTCTTCCTCGCCACAGGATGGTTGGCTTCCCCAGAGTGAGCATCTCCTAGAAAGCAAACCAGGCAGAAACTGTGTTCTTTTTATTACCTAGACTTTGAAGTCATATGGCATCCATCTACCATCTTCCACTGCATGAGCCAACAAAAGCCCCCACCCAGATTAAAAAGGAAAGGGCATAGACCCCGCCTCTCAGTGGGAGGAGTGTTGCAGTCCTATAAGAAGAGCCTGTGGGATGGGAGATACACAGGGGCTGTCATAGCAAAGTGCAGTCTGCCACACTGGTTTAAGTGCGTGTAGAGTTGGTCAGAGGAGTTGAAACCACTGATCTCTCTAAACCTGGGTGGTAGCCTTTGATCAGTTGGGGTCTGCTCTGTCCACACCATGTGTCCTGAGAATGGAAGAAGGTTGGTTCTCCCCAGAGTTATTCTCCTTGGTGAATTACTGATACCACATGAAGTGGGAATGGATGCCAGGGAGCCAAAGCAGTGTTCTCACAGTACTGCCCAGAGAGCTACATTTCTGTTGGCCCGGTACCGTTTGCTACCAAGTTATCCTGATTACCTCCCCATCACGGAAAAAGAGGAGAGAGTCATGGAATTGAAAGTATTGTTGGCTCTAAACATCTTCATCGCATTTCTTTTAAAAAGCAATAGAACCTTAGTTAAAGAGACAAAGCACAGTGACGGTGGTGACTCTGGCAGGGGAGCCACAGTGCGTCAGAGTGAGGTGTCCCAGCCATGCCTGTGTGGGGTGAGGAAGGTGCCCAGGCCAGGCCTCCCTCCTGTGTGGACACTCTGCTCACCCCACATTGGCTCAAGACCCGGCACTGGGCAGCTCAGCTTGGGGTGCCTGAATACATACATGTGAGCTTAGGATGGCAGCCCAGTGCAGGGAGCTGATGCCCAAGTGGGGTGAGGAGGGTGTTCACACAAGGGGCTGGCCTAGTAGGTGGTATCAGAGCTCAAGTAGGGGTACAGGGGACTCTACGGGTGCAATTTGTCAGAGGAGGCTGATTAGGGTGAGGTGGGCATTGGCATGAAGGGTGTGCCAGTGTGGAATCCCAGAGCCTGTGTGGGGGAAGGAGGGGACCCACTTAGGGGAAGGGGGGGATGTGGGAGATTTGTTATATAAATCTCTATGGGGGTTAATCAAATAAATCAACATATTAAGGCTAGTGATTAGATGTGTAAAGCTTACATGGTATTGATGTTTATTTCCTGGGTTTGATGGTTGGATTGTGGTTATGTAAGAGTGTTCTCGTTTGTAGGAATTACACACTGAAGTATTTGGGAAGTGATGGAGCACCAGGTCAGTAACCTGACTCTCAAATCACTCAGGAAACAAAAGAATTCTTTGTATTGCACCTGCAACTTTTCTGTAAGCTTGAGATTGTTTTAAAACTGGAAGAAAACTCACAGCTTTCACATAAACAACCAACCATCAGTTTGAAGACGTAATTGAAAAGAAAGTCTGTTATAGTAGCAACAAAAAACACAAGATGCTAGGAAAATCTTAACGAGAATTGTGAAAAACCTATTTGAAGAAGACTTTTAAATACTCCTAAAAACACAAAAATATAGTTGAGAAATAGAAAGATAGTCTTAGTTCTCAGATAAGATGGATCTACACCAACAAGGGATAATTTCTCCCCAAAGTAATATATAAATTTAGTGTGATTCCATTAAGAATACCAATTCTTTACCTAGTGTTACACATGTTCTAGGCAATGTATGAAGTTTATGTGGAAAATAAGCAAGAAAGATTAGCTAGGAAAATTATTATAAAAAGAGAAAAAGACTTGTAAGGGAGAGGAGTAATCTTATCAGATATTAAAAACATCTTATAAAACTTCTTTCCTGAAAACAGTGTGGCACTTACTCATGAATAGACAGAGAGACTGATGAGAATAGAATAGCCAGAAACATTCCCAGGTACACATGGAAATCTAGTTTATAATAAGGTGGGCTTTCAAATCCTTGAGGAAATGATGGACTTTTTAACAAATGATGTTGGAAGAACTAGATAGGGATTTCTTAAGAGATTAAGTTGGGCTCATATTTTCCATAAATTGCCAGAATAAACTGCAAATAGATAAGAGACTCAAAGATACAAAATAATGCCGTACATGCACTAGAAATTAACATGGGTAAATTCCTTTATAAAAGGAATTCCTTTAGAAAGGGGGAAAGCCTTTGCCACAATGACTCTAAATCCAGAAACATGAAAAGAAAAGATTGATAAATAAACTTTCATATGTAAAAAAACAATTGTTAAAAGTTTGTATGTCAAAAAACAGTGTAAGCAAATTCAAAATACAGACAGCAAACTTGGAGAAACTATTGCAACATATATCACAATTAAGGATCTAATCTATCTAGTATATAAAGAGCTCTGAAAATCCAGAAGAAAAAGACCAAAAATCTGATAGAATAATGGTTGAAAGACCTGATAGTTCACAGTAAAATATATTTAAAAAATAATGGAAAGAGTTCACTCATATTAAGAGAAATGGAAATAAAATATGGAAAAATGGAAATAAAAATTCTACTGAGACACTCTGATCTCACAGGTTGTCAAAAATTCTAAAGTTAAACAGCACACTCCATGGGCAAGGCTAATTTCTTTTGATTGGTGTTGCAGGATATATCTTCTTTTTTCTCCCCTTTTACTTTCATCCTATCCACGTCCTTATAGTGAGGAGTGTCTCTTGTAAACAGCACAAAATGGAGTCATCCATTTTTTGTCCAGACTGACAATCTCTACCCTTTAGTTGGAGTGTTTAGTCTGCTTACATTTAATGCAACTACTGGTAGGGTTAGGTTGGAGAACATCATATTGCTATTTGATTGGTTTTTAGTCATATCTCTATATATTCTTGTAGTGGTTACTCTAGGATTACAGTACGCGTCCTTCACATATCACAGTGTACTTTGAATTAATGTTATACCACTTCATATAGGAACTTTGCAATGATGTATTTCCATTTATCCTCCCTCCCAGCCTTTGAGTTATTTTTGTCATACATTTTACTAAAATGTGTCATAAACCCTAAAACATTTTTTGTCTTATGTAGTCATTAGTCTTTGAAAGAAATTTATGTAAAGTCTTTTAAATTTAGTCACCATTTACGTTTTGCTTTTTCTTTCCTCCTTCCTGCCCACAATGGGGATCATTTACTTTCAGCCTGCAGAGCTTCTTTTAGTATTTCTTGCCACACAGGTCTGATGGCAACAAATTTTCTTACCTTTGTTTTTCTGAAAATGTCTGTATTTTGCCTTCATTTTTGAACAGTATTTTCACTGGACATAGAATTCCAGAAATAGGTTGCTTATTTCTTTTTTACTTTCAACCATTTACTAATGTCATGTCACTGTCTTCTGACTTCCACTATTTCTGATGGGTGCTGATTGTTATTCTTGTTGTTTCTCCTAAAGTAATGTATATTATTTTCCTCTCTGTCCACTTTCAGCTTTTTCTCTGGTTTTCACCACTTTGACTATTATGTGCTCAGATGTGGCCTTCTTTGTCCTCCCTGAGGTTCACTGAGCTTCCTGAATCTGTGGATGAGGAATGTAGTCTAGCAATAGGCCTATGATAAAAAGGAACCTGTTGCAGCACTTGTTTTATGGTGAAATATGTTTATTGGTCAAAAGCTGTGCTGTGTGGGATACACAGACAGGAAATAAACCCTGTGAGTTCTGTAAGTTCACAAAGATGGGGCCCAGCAGAAGTGTGGTGGTGGGCGGGAAGGGCAGATCCATCCCGAGACACGTTCCCAAAACAGATTAGCAAGATCTCGCAGTCTTCTGGGCCTCTCTCCCCCAGGAGCTGGCTTGGCAATTCTCTCCCTGCCATCCTGGGACCTGACTCTTCTTGTGGGTCTGGAAGGAAGGAGGGGCGGTGAGAGTGGGTTTTGTGCATAGAGGCATTTCCTTGAGGTCATTACAGAGATATTTTATGTATTTTTATTTTAAAATTTTCATTACATATATTTTTAAGCAAGAGAAGGATAGTTTCCTCAAAGGTGGGGAGTGCAGCAGGGAGATACTTCCAAAGACAAAGGAGATTTGAAGGAATCAGCATGTTTAGGGTCCTTATCCACCTCCATCTAAATGTGCCCATGAGCAGACTTCAGCTCACTGAACAAGGTGTCTTGAGTAGTTGTCACAGAGTGGCTGCACAGGAGCCCGAGGTTCTCTCTCCGGGGAGACGTCTGAGAGAAGCTCACCTCTTGCTCAGGGACGCCAGGAAGCCAGCACAGGGAGGATGTTAGACAACATGTCAGGCCTCTCGGTGGCCTGGCCATCAGGGCCGGGGCTCAGTCCAGGCTGTGTCCTGACTCTGTGGTACCTTCAGTCGGTCACTTCCCTCTCCTGGGACTTTGCTCCCTGTCATCTCTCAAAGGAGGATGAAGACCTACAACAGGGGTTCTCAGACTTGCTTTAAAGCACAGAACCATTTTCTCAAAGTCAATGTTATAACTAAACTAAACATGCATGTGGCTGGGCAACTTTTATTTATTTATTTTTTTGTGAGGAAGATCAGCCCTGAGCTAACATCCATGCCAATCCTACTCTTTTTGCTGAGGAAGACTGGCCCTGGACTAACATCTGTGCCCACCCTTCTCCACTTGATATGGGACGCCGCCACAGCATGGCCTGACAAGCTGTGCGTGGGTGCATGCCCGGGATCTGAGCCTGGGCCGCCAGCAGCGAAGCGCGCGCACTTAACCGCTACACCACGGGGCCAGATCCCTGGGCAAATTTTAAAAATATTATTTTTGTTTTGCTTTCTGCATTTTCCTTTTTGTCTTTTTCCATCGAGGAGCCAGGTTCTTAGTACGTCTTAGATGCAGGGATGTTTTTTAGCTCCAAGTCATGAGCTCCGTAACTTCACTGCTTTTCCCTTGTGAAAGTGCCCATGGTCGTTAAGAGGCTGGGTTGCTGTATGCTTTGTGCACAACAAGATGGGAAAGGCCATGCCTTTGAGGGTTACACGATCCCAGAGTATTTATCTCTCGTCACAAGAGGGTTGTGCTGTGTGTATTTGGGGCAGGAGGGCTTTAGCCCAGCTGGGACTTCTGCTCAGCCCCTGGGCAGTGCCCCATATCTGTGGCAAGACCTTGGAGGGGTGGCCCTTGGGAGTATTTGTCAAGGTGAGCCCAACACAGGGAGATCCTCATTCAGCAAAGAATCATGTACACTATGTGTGGCCTCCAAGCCAAAAACCTCCTAAAGTCCAAAAGTCTGGGTGGTCTTGGAAATGGTGGATGCAGAGTAACCATGAAGGCCTGCAGACTAGAGGCTTTTCTCCATTTTTCCAGACTGTATCAGCCTCCCAGATTCTAGCTGGCTTCTGCGCAGGCAGGAGCTGCAGTAACGACAGGGTTCATGTTTCTGGCTGGTCCAATTGGATGGGAGTTTGGAGTCAGACTCTAATTGCCTTCAAGCAAATGCATCATATAGTTTTTCCTACCATTTGAATCTGGACAATGATGTTCATACTTGCTGCTTTTAAAGCAAATGAATGTAAGGCTGCCCTTCCTGTCTTCTTCCTCCCCACCAGCTGCCCTCTCCTCTAGGTGAAGAGGATGCTCCAGTGAACCGAGTTTGGTAACTTCACTCTAGAAACTAAATGACTAACGTCATTTCCAAATCCCATACTTGCTGTTCTAGAGTCACATGTGATAACATTCATACAGATTGTAATCAGCAATAAAAATAAAATACTTTATTCTTGTGGATTTTCCACATAGATCTAGGCCACGTGGACTCATGTGAAGGAGGGAGGGAGAGTTAGATGATTTGGGTGAAAGTCACACTGTCAGTGTCACTCGGGTTCAGATGACAGAGTCTGTCTTGGGTTCACTGTATATCCCAGGGCAGAACAGTTAGGTCCTGGATCAGCCCGTGTTTGTTGATTGATGGACAACCTGTGCTTTCCAGTCCTACTGCAGAGAGCAGCCCCTGCCAACTCAAAATGCTGATACAGCCCTGGGTGGCGAGCAGGGGTCTACCCCTAGAGGCCAGCAAGGACTAAGAGTGACAGGCTGAAAGGGACTCAGGCTACTGAGTGACCAGGTGGCCAGGGGACCCTGAGCACGAGTGGTGACACTGGTCTAGATGTGAGGGGTTGAGGTGGCCCTGCCACTTGAGAGATGGGGCCTTAGGTTCCGGATAGACACACGCCTACCCTGTCCTCCATGGGCCCTGCCTGGTTCCATCACAGGCCTGGTCCCTCTGTAGCCCTCTCTGCCAGGGCATGAGCTGGATTGGCATGTCAGTGGGGAGGCCCTGCTGGAACGACATGGACCTCTGGGAGTCCTGGGTGGGACGGCTGTGAGGAAGGGCCCAGCTCAGAGCACTGTTGTCTGGAGGCAACAGGAGTTGTTGGACTCTGAGGACTCTCAGTGGTAAGCAGGGATGGAGAAGAAGGGGCAGCCAGGAGACTGGAGGCCGAGCTGGGCCCTGAGCTCAGAGCAGGTCAAGGAGGAAACTCAGCCCAGGTGAGAACAGGAGCTTCTCAAGAGACCCGCCCCACTCCGTGCCAGCTCCCCGGGCTGTGGGAGAGAAATGTCCTGCTCAGGCAGCCCCTCCCCTCCCCTGTGCTGGGGGCTGTGCCCTTGAGCTCCAGCCCCAGGCTGTGCCGGCTTGGTCTCTGGGATCTGCGGTGTTATCCCCCTTCCTCTCTGCCATATAACACCGGGAAGGAGGTAAGAAGTTCACCCTGAGCCCCGGGACCAGAGAGGGTCATATTTTCTCCTGACGGTGCTCAGCTTCAGCCCTGGCAGAAGAGCAGGGCCTGGAGAGACTCGTGTTGGTAAGACGGAGTTGGGTGACAGCTTTGCATGGGGTTTGGGGGAGGTGGTGCTGGCAGTGGGAAGAGGAGGAAGCAGAAAATAGCAGATTTGTGTCATTGGCCTTCTAAGCACCGAGTTGGTGCCTGTGAATGAGGGTCAATGAATAAACAAGAAACCAGACGTTCCCACTCAGCTAAGAGACATTTATTTAGTTGCTGGTGTGATTCTGGATGAGCTCCAGAGAAGATGGTCTGGTTCCTGCAGTTAGAGGCTTTTCATGGTTTTCTTTATCCAGGGCAGGAAACTCGAGACTTTGGTGTAACCCCGTGGAGGTGACCCGTCACTTCGTCCATAGGAGACAATGCCCTGGATCACGTTCTTACACATGAGAGGGCCCCCGGAGTCCCCCTGTGGACAGAGAAAGGGAAGGACTGAGCTAGTTCTCCTCCTGGTCCTGCCCTCCCTGTCATCCCAAAGCCCCTCTCAGAGAAGGCCTCCTGCATGGCCTCCATGTGGCAGATCAGAGGGGAGGGCAGCCCCTTGTGTGCCCCTCAGCTGCCCAGTCCTGACCCTGGACATTGTCACTGTTTCACTTCACTCAGGTGGCAGCTCTCTGTCCTCCCCCAGGTCCCGTATCATCTCCCCATGAAGGTGCTGTGGGACTGTGCTTCAGTCTACTGTTTAAGGACACAGAAGCTGCAGGTGGGGCCGACACTCAGCATGGAGGGTGAGCCCATCATCCAAGATGGGTGCCAGCTCTGAGGAGCCACCTTGTTTTAACTGCTGCACAGCAGGGAGCACAGTTTTCTAACACGTGTGCCCAGCATGGGGCAGAGTGTTGAACCATCACCGCCCAGGGGAATGACATTTGTGGATCCATCACAGGCCCCTGGGGGGCTCGCAGAAGTCCCGTGACTCCTCACTCTGGCTGTTCAGCCCTTCTCTTCCCAGGAGAAAGATCAGAGTCCAGGGGGTGAAGGAGACCCCACTTTTTGGAGGAACAGGTCCCAGATCTTCACCAAACACCCCTCTCCTCAGAGCCAAATTAGTGTGATCATCAGTCTCACCTTAAAGGAAGACTTCTTTTCCTTCGGGTCCCCTACACAAATCTGGGTGGCCCCGCTGTAAATGCCGGGGTAGCAGAATTCACACTCCCGGTCCTCCTGCACGATCAGCTCCACCTCCTGCAGAGTGTCTGAGGTTGGGCCTATTGGAGTGACTCTCCCCCAGCCGGCCACACTGCACACCTGTCCGGCCCTCACCTGGGCCTTGCCCCAGGGCAGGCTGAGGGGCCTCACAGCTGCAGTCTGCTTGGCCATTCTTGCCAGCTGATGGGAAGAGGCAAGAAAGTCCAGCTCAGCCAATGGCCTCCTGGACCTGGACACCGCAATGGGACTGCACTGTCTTCTCTCTACCCTGAGCCACTTGGGAGTAGCCAGGTGGCCAGGATGGGAAGGAAAGACGGGACAGGTCGCAGTGGGAGGGGAAACAATCTGGACCCAGGAGAGCAGAAGCAGCAGAGAGGTTTCCTTACCTCTAGTAACATGATGTCGTTGGAGATGTTGTTAGGATTGTAGTCTGGGTGGGGGATGGCTCTTCTCACAGGGATGACCTGCTGAGTCTTCTCCTGCTCCTGGATGTTGTGGGCCCCCAGGGTAACACTGATTGTGCTGAACAGAAAGCAGAGTTGGAGTGTAGGGGATGTGGAGTCACAGGAGATTCAGCCCAAGAGCCATGAAGAGCAGGTGACAGGTGGGCCAGGCCAGGGCTGCAGCTAGGGGAAATCGAGGCAACCTGAGGGCCGGACGCTGAGTGTCTCTGTGCCCTATGCTGCTCAATGGCGCTGAGGGTAGGGTTTTTGGAAGCTTTCTCTCGCCCTCAGGCAATGTTGTGAAAATACTCTGAGTTTGCATTTTGACCCTCGTGCAGGCTTTCTTCCTCCACAGATGCTTTATTTGGCCAGTGTCCTCTCTTCTCAACTGGATCACTGGCTCTCAACTCTGACCTTTGACCCCAAACCTTACCTGTCCTATTTCTCACTTTGCATCCTCCAGTCATCTTCTCAGATGGCTCCTCTGATGAGCTCTCGTGGCCTTGAGCTACCACGAGCCGGGGGAGCTTCCCTGGACTGCACCCCTGGACAAAGGACAGGAGTCCCTGTGGGGGTCTCATGAGGTATCAGTTGCCTGTGGCCCCTCACCTTCCCCAGCAGTGAGCAGCCGTCAGAACAAAGTCCTCTCGCACGAGGGCACCACCACACATCTTCCATCCTTCGTTCACCAGAAACTGAACCAAGGCCATATAGGGGCGGGAGTGGGGCTTGGCCTCGTGTCCCCCGATGATCTCTCCTGAAAGGAAACCCTGATCTGCTTGTGTGCACTCATTGAGTCCACCAGGCATATGTAGGCTTACGGCTCAGGACTACTGGGCGTCTGGGAGCCCAGGATGTTTTGGAGTTGGCAAGGGCTGAGGAGGAGCCTCAACTTCCTCCTCTGGGAGAGAGAAGAGGAGCAGGCTCCATCTGTGCATCTGTCCTCCATAGATGATTGGAAGCGAGCATCTCTGTCTGAGAGACAGCGAAGTCCTAGAGGCTCCTGAAAATTCCTCTCCTGACTTTACTTTGTTTCCTGTGCATTTGTAAGGCCCGCATATAAGGTTGTGCTGCTTTCCAGTGGCCAAGTCTTAAGTTTAGGATCTAGATGTTGTCATGGCCTGTTTTCAGGGCCTGACAGGTAATGGATGCCCAAGAAGTGTCTGTTGGCTACGTGAAGGAATGGCCCCCAATTGGCCTCTGGATGAGGGTTGGTAGGGCCAGTGCTTGTGGGATTATAGAAAGCAGAGAAGTTGGGGTCTGCCAAACAGTGGCTGCTTCCTGGAAAGAGGGGAGGTGCTAAAGGCCTGGGAAGAAGAGTAGAGTTGGTGAAGGGACAGAGGGGCCTTGGGACTGAGCAAGGCACCAACAATCATCCAGGGACTGTGGTCCCACCAGCTCCAGGGTCTGCTGAGCTCTGGGATTCTCTCCTGAGCCGACACTGAAGGGAACATCTGCCTCATCCCAGACAGGGAAGCCAGGCCCCACTCTGTCCTCTGCTGGGGGATTTATTATTTTCTCTTTTCTAGTTTCCCTCCCTCTGCCAGGCACATCTAGTTAAGTTTCACTTTCCAGATGGCAACTGGAGGGCTGGGGAGGGAATAGCACCCACTGGCTCTTCTTGAGAACAGCCTTCTGCCCTGCCGTTGCTGCTAGTAGCTTATCCAGTATCATACTCCGGGGTCTGAGGTGGGAACGGAGCTGGATTAGGACCGTTGCTGGTGGATAGATGGATCAGGGTTGTGCAGAAGGGGCAGGGGATCTGTGCTCCCTGTGGGATGGGATGGGGCCTCTGAGGATGGGGATGGTCACTCACCTGCCTCTGCCCTGGCAGACAGGAAAAAGGCGAGCAGGAGCAGGAGACGCTGCATCTTTCCAGGAAGGCTGCCCAGCTCGGAGCTGCTGGTGCTTCCTCCTTGCTCTCTTATAGCCCCCAGGAGAGGAAGGAGGTGCAGGTGGGCTCAATGACGTCAAGTCCCCCTCGGTTGTGTGGTGCTTCATCATAGATGGCTTTCTACAAAAGCTTCCCCACCCCCACCCCCTCTGCCTGATGATGTCCTCTGGGTTGTTGTCTGAGAATCATTCGGTGACCACATCAGTGGCCGCAGTGGATGACTCAGTGACGACCACTTGTTCTAGCCCAGAGCAGGAACCCGAGCATAGAAGGTAGAGACTGTGGGCTGTGGTATTGACTAGTAGAGGTGTTGGAGCCCCTGAAACCTTCTATCCCAGTGCTAGAAACACCAGTGCCTCATTCCCATGTTGCTAAGTCCATCCGAATAATTCCTTTAGCAGATGTGTGTCTGGGCCCTTCTCTCTGCTATGACCAAGCATATTGGAGGTGTGTCTCCTTCTCTTAGAGAGCTAACTGTCTGGTGGACACAGACAAAGCTTAGTGAGGTGGCAGACATGTGGAAAAGAGTATAATACAGGCATCTTCCTAAGAAAGAAGCCTATCGGAAAAAGCCTCAGTGGAGAGACTAAATTTCTTCCTAGATGTGACCAGATAGAGACAAACTAAAAGATGGTGAAAAGCATTTGTGACTTGTAATTTTAAGAATCTGCATCTAAGTGAATATTTATAATAAAAATATATCTGGAAAAGAAGATATGATTCATCAGTTTGTTGAACAAATGAGAAAATAATGACCAACATCATAATGTTGGCTAATATTTATTGATCACCCACCGCAGATACCTCACCGTCTGAGTTACTACTGATATTTCTTCCATTTCACAAATGAGAAAGCTAAGACATTGAGAAAGTAAGAGACTTGTTCCATATCACTCAGCTCATAAGACTGAAAGGGGAGCAGATATTAGAATGCAGGGATCTGATTCCGAAGTCTGCGATCTTATCCACAGCTGCACAAACTTCATCATATCCTGTATTGTTCAAGAAATATGAGAAAAAATTAAGGGGGTCCTGAAGAATAAAAGTTTCTGTCTGTATCTCTAATATGTGACCCTGGTTCTCCTAGAAGAACCTCCCCCTTCCTCCTGGAGTCCTCTCTCTGCTCAGCACTCCAGACATTGACCCACCCTAAAGTTTTACTGAATTATCCCCAACCCAACATCGAGACCTTGCTCTTCTTTGGTGGCTGGGCAATGATTAGAGTAGACAACAAGGGGGAAATTAAAGGGTGTTCTAGTGGATACCAAAACTCTGGAAATCTCATAAATGTATATCTGTCCTATAGACTTTTTTCTCTTCACATACCTGCCCTCTCTCTCCTATTCTTGCTACTACAGAAGCAAAATGGAAGTACAATCTTCCCCACTCCCACACAAAACCTAGGTTCTCCCTCACTGACAAGTCTCTCCCTCAAAACTGTTTTTGATGCCATGTAAACAGCCCAGAAATTCTGAGTATCATCCCAGCTTCCAAATAGGAATGCAGAGACAACTCCTATCTGAGGCAGCAATCTCTTCTCAACGATGTGGCTGAGTCTCACGGTCAAATGAAGTCAGCTAGGGCCAAGTTCTGGCCCTTCATGCCTGTAGGTTCTGATTTTAGGCATAACTTAAGAGAAGGATGAGGCTCAGGGAAATTTGGTTTACAGCAGCAGACTCAAATGACATGTGTGAGTGTGGGAATGTCATGTCATTGTGCCATTGTCATTGCTGCTAAGAATGGCCCTACCCACTTCCAATAGGTACTAGATGTGATTCAGTGAGAGACTAAGGCCCAAGGGGAGTGCCCCTCATGGGCTAGGCATGACACTCTCCTACATGTTGGTGATGAAAGTCAGGAGAAGGAAGAATAAAAGCAAAGAGAGTGTGTGATCCCAATGACCTTTTCCATCACAACATGATGGAATTCCCATCACAATATGGTAGCCACTAAGGAACCTTTATCTTACCAATACCAATGACTATTATTCTCTCTGTCCTCTCTCCACCTTAATTTGCCAGAACCTCCGTATGTGATTGTGAAACTCGAAACATTTTTAATGTTCCCTTGTCTCAGGTTCCTAAGCCTGGAAGCAGAGGATGGATCTGTTACTGGAGCATACTTAATTCACCAAGGCATTGAACTCCACCATTGAAGCTTTTTGGAGTCCATATGCTAATACTTTGGCTGTGCAGCTATGAGCACCTTAAATACCTACACATGAATACCTACTCACAAGTGGTACTTGATAACTCCCGAGGAGATAATGGGGACCAGAATCAGTGGGATGAGCACTGGCTTGTGTCCTTCAGCTTGGCCCCTCTCTCCCAGAAATCTCATCTTTGCTGCAGTCTCACAGGGACAGGGTGGTTAGGACTTTTTTCTTGACCCCATAGAGGATATAACAGATAAGAGGAAGGAAGGCTTGTTCCAAGAGGGTGCCCACCCTGGACTCTGCTGAGTGTCGCAGAAGAGAGGGTCCGCACTGGTAAATTAACTCCCAGTTGACTTGTACAGGAAAAAGATGGGCTGGAGGATGGGTGTGCATCAGAGCTGTCTTCAAATAGGCTGTCATTTGGGAGCTGCTTTTTAACACAAATACAGTGTGGGGGCAATCAGGGGAGAGAGAAGGCAAAGGGCATTACTGTTAATCCACAGCTTACCATGTTCCAACACATATATAATTCATATGTGACCTCATTCAATTCTTCATCTTCTGCATGGGTATTATCAGTAATCATGTTGTAAAATGATACAAACCCAGAGAAAATAAATGATGTGCCCAAGGTCACCTGGTTACAGAAAATGTGTACACACACACACATACACACACACACACACAGGATGCATGCCTGCCAAGCTGCAAATTTTCTTTGATATCACTCTTAGAGGTGGGGGAAGCCACAGTGGTCAGATTTTAGCCGAGCAAAGATTGTGTTCTGACAACTAGAATTCTCTTAGAATGGCTGCTCAGGTGGCCCAGGAGCTCTGTCTTCAGGGAATTGTTGCAGCAGAGGCTGGAAAATATCTTACTCAGGGACACTGGGAGGTTATTTTGATCGTGGGCATAAGGTCACTTTTAAGACCTCACAGTTCTGAGCATTTCCCTCTCAGCTGGAGGACACCTGACCTGGAGGTTCAGAGCCCTGGGATCCTGCTCAGGATTTAGCTCTATCGTCAATTTCTGGGCCTCACTATCCTCCTCTAACGAAAGACCATGGGGTCAAGGGAGAGGATTTGTAAACATTGTTCACCACAGATACTTCTCCTCAAATGGGTTATGTATGTGCCAAGGCAGCTTTCTGAAATCATATATCCATACCTGTACCTGTATCTACACATATGTATATAGACACGTCTGTATATTTTATATATGATAAGCACACAAATATATGTCTGTATGTGTGCATATATATTTGTGTGTGCTTGTGTGTACAGTTGTGTGTTTTTGTTTGTTTCGATCTTTTGGTTTTCTCTCTCTGAGCATGATCTTGGAACATCTTTGTGTCAGGAGGATTTTCAGCACTCAAAAAGAAGCTGTGTGAAGTCAACTGTTCTCCCCTTATTATGAAAGTGGCCACGATAATTAAGATATTCTGCTACAGATGAGGAAGATTGGCACATTGCTAGCTCAAGGCTAATCTTCCTCAAGCAAAAAGAAAAAAAAAGATCTTCTGCACAGAGGTCTTGGTGGGCAACAAGATGTGAGAAGGCACGCCATCTCACATGATGGGAACCCTGAGGGAACTATTTCCCCCATGTGAAAATGTGTCTGGTGTTGGTGTGCGTGTTTTGGTCAGGGCTATTCATCCACAACTGTGACTGGACTGACCTGCAAAGCTGCACACTAGATCGGCATCAAGACCTGGG
The DNA here is from genome assembly GCF_057802395.1 of Ceratotherium simum simum. Lineage (NCBI taxonomy): Eukaryota > Metazoa > Chordata > Mammalia > Perissodactyla > Rhinocerotidae > Ceratotherium > Ceratotherium simum. The sequence continues at coordinate 23,289,204 of NC_141902.1, read as the reverse complement.
AGGGGACGGCTGTCAGGCATGCCTGGCTAGCCTGACCAGTCCCAGGGAACTCAGTGTCAACAAAGAGCCTCCTATCACATGTGTGGCCTCTGAGCTAAGAGCTGGCCAACTTTGAGGGTCATGGTGGGCTTGGATGCTAAGCATGTAGCAGTAACCATGGTGACCTGTGGGTTGCAAGCTGTTCTCCATTTTTCTGGCAGCATGTGAGCGTCCTTGATCTGGTGTGATTTCAAGAAGTTAAAGAACTGTGGTATCTCTTCCATGTCAGAGTTTATACTGAACTTTATAGCCATAGTGTACCTTAGATGTAAACTGTAAAGAAATGGCTGCCCTGGTTGTGTTTTTCCTCCCTGTACCTCTCCTTCATCCAGAGGTGTGGCTCCACTGACTACAGAACTCGAAGCTTCATTTCCAATCCCATCCACTGCTGTTCTAGAGTTAAACGTGACGATGCACGTGAGAACTGGAAGTCGTCAGACAAATGAATGTTATTATCCTCAGACAAGATGATGTTCATTTGTGTGGATTTCCCACACAGATTCAGGCCAACCAATAGACCAACCTGGGTGAGGAAGAGCCTTGGGGAAATTCTGATGAAAGTTCTTTGGGCTGTAGGTTTCATGAGGGTATGTCCGGTGTCTGCCACATTCACTTCTGAGCCTCCAGGGCCTGGTACATAGTGGGTGCTCGATATCTGTTTGTTAGCTGACTGATGGCAAAAGTACTACCATCCAGTCTTGCTGCAAAGACTCTCTCCGTTACTCAACTGGCAGCTCTAGCCCTGGGGGGCAGCAAGTGTCCTAGACCAGGAGCCAGTTACCATGGGTTACCAGGAGACAGGCTGAAAGGGGCCGAGGCTGTGAGTGAATAGCCTGTGAGTAGTCTCAGAGCCAATCAGAGTGGTGTGGCTGGATGTGAGAGGGCTCAGCCACAAGGAGGTGTGGAAAAGCATCAATGAGTTGTAAAACAGCAAGGGTTTGTGAGGAGGTGGCGGGCGGTGGGAGAAAGGTTGAAGCAGAAAACAGGGGAGCAACATGAGCAGACAGAGCAGAGGTGGGCCTGCCCACAGCTGGCACCCAGTGACTGTGGTTCAATAAATAAAGGAGAAATCAGTCGTTTCCATCTAGAAATGGACTTTTATTAAGGACATGGCAGCCTCCACAGGGGAAGTCTAAACTCTTCCGGGAGAAAATGGTCAGTGATTGAAGATCTCATTGATGTTTCTCCAGAGCAGGAAGCACAGGATCTTGGTGAAGACCAGGACGTGTTCCACTCTTCATCCAAAGGAGACAATGCCTGGGCCGTGTTGTTACACACGAGGGGCCCCTGGAGCCTCCTGTAGGCAGAGGTAGGGAGGACTGAGCTGACCTCTGTGTGGTCCTGCCCTCTCTGCCTCCCTGGTGTGGGTGGTGTCTGTTTGGGGGCTGTGTGGGAGATGAGGGGCGGTCCTGGGGCCCAGCCCTGGCCTTGAGTGTTCTCCCAGCTTGACCCTGGCCTAGGCCCTGCCCCCAGAGTGTCTGTGTGGTGGGAACCCCGGAGGGGCTGCCTGGGCTTGCGGAGGCTGCGCTCTCACACAGGTGTGAGCCTGAACTGGCCTAATCCCTGGCTTGGGGCTGCAGAGCCTTGGAGGAATGGACACTGTTTCCTCACACAAAGGTGCAGTTTGATAACCAGTGGCATGTGAGTGACAGTCCTGAGAGGGTGCCTGTCTCCACCAACTCCTCTCAGAGGAGGTGGCTTTTTCTGAGGCAGCTACCTCAGGACAGGATTTTCAAATGCAAACTTCCCGATAAGGTGCTGTATTAGTCTCCTATGGCCACTGCAACAAACTGTCACCAACTTCACAGCTTAAAACCACAGAAACGTATTCTCTCACAACTCAGGAACAGTATGGGATCCTGAAGTCAGAAAAGAGTTTACACACCAATTTGGATTAGCTTTTTATAGGAACCATCCCCTGAAGAAAACCAACCTGTGACGAATTTGAAGATTGCTCACTGAGATTAAACCATCTTTTCACATGTGACCAGGGCAGGAGCCCCCTAAACTGAAGTCACTGAACTATTTTCTGTAATTTTATGAGGTAAAGAATAACCGCCAGAATGGCAGGGCTGTGACAAGGGTCAACAGTTCTAATTATGTCCCTCCTAAGAGAAACTGAATCAAGGTTGATTGAATAAATACACAGGTAGTACCCTGATTTTCTTCTTTACTTATAGCAGGCCAGGTTATTTAGACCAACCCTCCGAATGAAAAAAATTTAAGGGAAAACACAGGGGAAAAGGAAACTGTTTAAAGCATTGAGGAACTGACAAGACAGTGAGGGCCTGTCAGGTTAAATTTTGGATTTCATTCTGAAACCCAGAAAGGTAAGCAAAAGTCAAGACAAGACAAGCGATTTTTGCCATCTGAAAAATTTGGCCTTTGGTTTTGGTGATTTCTTGGGGCAAGAGAGGAATAAGAGTCAAGGCCCTGGCTCCAACCAATATGGAGAGTCAAGTAAGAAACTCTCCTCATGTTAACCTGGGGCACACGGGCTGGGCTGTCTCTTAGCATAAGGGTGAAGCAGAACCAAATCTACCCCCGACAGAGAAATTAGCCTTGCTACTGAACAAGGCAGGAAAACTAGAGAAAAGGGAAGAACAACTGGATTCTGAGAAGCTGTGACCCAGGACAGCCTTCCTGAAGATTTACAGCCTAGGTTCTCATTGGCTCTCCAGCAGTGGTCTTGATTTTCAGGAGGTTTAGAAGGGAAACGCCCCCTGGGGCCAGACAGAAGCCATTGCAAATTCTCTCTGAAGATACCTTTAGTCCAGGCCTTGGGAAGCCTGCACCCTCTGCCCCACCCACCACACACAAAATCTTTTTAAAAGTATCAAGCTGCACGTGATCAAAATACCAAAGAACACAGGAAAATGTGACCCCTTCATTGAGAGCCAGCAGAGATAACTCTGAGTTGGGGGAGATCAGCAAATACGTACTTGAGATTTTGGAATTATCTGGCACATATTATGCTACAAACTTAAAAATAACTGGAGGGAACAGGAAAATATGAAGTGTCATTAGTGATATGATACAGAACTAGACAGAAAATCTAAAAATAAAAAATGAAATAACAAAATTAAAAATTAAGTGGGTATGGGCCGGCCCTGTGGCGTAGCGGTTAAGTGCACACGCTCTGCTGCTGGCGGCCTGGGTTCGGATTCCGGGCGCGCACCAATGCGCCACGTATCAGGGCATGCTGTGGCGGCATCCCACATAAAGTGGAGGAAGATGGGCATGGATGTTAGCTCAGGGCCAGTCTTCCTCAGCAAAAAGAGGAGGATTGTCATGGATGTTAGCTCAGGGCTGATCTTCCTCACCAAAAAAAAAACCAAAAAAACACAATTATGTGGGTAGATTTGCTTGCAGATTGAAGACAACAAAAAAGAGAATTATTAAGTGGAAGGAATATTGAAAAAATTATTAGAGTATAATACATAAAAAAACAAAACTCATCTAGTAACTAGAAACTATCAAAGAAAAATGAACATTGTTTATATAAAATGATAATCACAATTTCTAACAGTGCTTAAAAAAATGGTAAAATAAATGCTAAAATGTTGGAAGAAGGTAAATGAAACTAAAAGTCCTGACTTTCTTGTATTTTCAGGGAGGATGGTAAACCTACAGATTAAATTTAGTCTTTGATAAGTTGTGGAAATATCCTGTAGTTTTATGTAAATACTAAAATAATATAAACAATGCATAACTTCCAAATAGTAGAAGAGAAAAAAGGAAGGGTAAAAAGTAATCCATCCTAGAAAAGGTAAGGTAGAAGAGGGAAAAAACCCATGGAATAGTTGGGACCAATATAAACCATAAAGTAAGAGTAGATTTAAAAGCAAATATATCAACAACTATATTAAATGTAAGCATCCTGAATGTGTGAGTTAAAATTCGAAGAATATCAGATCAGCTGTGAAAAAAACATAAATATGTACTCTGTGCAAAAGACAGGTATAAAAAGTTGAGAGTAAGGGAAAGGAAATGCATATACCATATTTATAGTAACCATAGAAAACCATTGCAGGTGTATCAATGCCAGACTAAATTGACTTTAACTCAAAAGTATCTATAAGGTTAATTAGGGTCATTTCACAATGATAAAAAGATCAATTCATCAGGAAGACAAAATGATTTTAAATTTTAATGCACCTAATTGTATGGCCAGAAAATAAATAAAATAAAAATTGAAAGAACTCCAAGGAGATAAATAAACCTACCGTCATCTCAAGAATTAGTACAGTAAGTAAACCAAAAAAAAAAAAAAAAAAAATCCACAAGGATATATATGATTTAAACAAAACAGTGAATAAACTGGATCTAATAGACATATTTAGAACATTGTGCCCAATGTCAATATGTTTTTAAAAGACACACAAAACATTTGCAAAAATTGATCATATATTGGGCCATAAAGTGAATCTTGAGGCACTAAAAATGTAAATCTTCGGAACGTTTTGTGGCCACAACATAAACTAGAAATCAAAAAAATGGTGACTAGAAGAATTCTCATAATATTAGAAAAAAAGAAATACACTTTTAAATAACCCAAAAGTCAAAATAAAATTTAAAAAGAAATAGAAATTGTTAAGTGAATAGTAATAACAGTACTTATTAAAAATTGTGGAGTGCAGTGAAGGCAGGTAGAGAAAAATTCAGTCTTAAAACTCACATATTACAAAAAACTGAAATTATTGAGCTGATACTAAGCCTAAGAGGTTAGAAATTAATAAGTGAATAAATTCAATGAAGTGGGAGGAAGAAATAAATGAAGTAGGAGAAGTTAATGAAGTAGTAGGCAAACAAACAACAGAGAGTTTTAATGAAGCAAATATTAATTATTTGAAAAGGCCGATAAAATTACAAACTTCCAGAAAAACTAATCAGGAAAAAAGAGAGGAAGTGTAAATATTTAAGATCAGGAGCTAAAAAGGGAATATTTTTACAAAGTTGCACACCATTAAAAGTTAAGCCAAGAACATTATTAAAAACTTTATGCTAACAAATTTGAAATTTTAGACACAATAGAAATATCACTCCTGACACCTGCTCAAGAAGAAACTGCAAACTTATGTAGGACTAGAGCTGTCACAGGAGCTGCAGTAGTGATCAGAGATTATCTACCTGGAGAACTGACCTAGACGGCGCACTGTTCACTTCTACCAAAATTCAAGGAAGGAAAACTTTAATCTGCAAACGCCTCCAGAAAAGAGAAAAAGAAGGAACACTACCGTCTCCTTTTATAAGGCTGGCATAACCTTGACACGAACAACAGGATAAGAGAGGAAATGTACAGGCTAACCTCATTCGTGATTCACAGACACAAAAGCCTACACAAGGCATCTACTCTCAAAACTAGTCCAACAATACAGAAAAAGGTTAACACATCACAGGCAGCTTAGGTTTACGCTAAGAGTGTAGATCTCATGTAACCATAGAAAGATCAAGTAACGTGAACTACCACAGGAACACATCTAAGAGAAAAATCATTATCTCAGTAGGCAGAAAGGCATTTGATAAAACTCAACATCCACTCGCAATAACAAAGATAAGCTTTTATCAGACCAAAAAGGAGAGAAATTTCCTTAGTCTACTACACAGTATCTGCAAAACCTACAGAAACCGTTTGATCAACACCCCATCTAGTAAAATAACTGAGGTTTCCATCCTACCTTCAAGAATGTGAGAAAGCCCTTCCCTCCAGGCTGCTTTGCACGCTGTGTGTGATCCTAGTGTGCTCCTCCCAGCTCTTTCCCTTGGGCAGGCTGGAGTCTGGAAATGATCCCAAGGGGGATCCTTTCAGGGAGTCTATGGAGATTAAAGGGGGAGAATGTGAGGAGTAGATCGAGGGAGGAAGCAGGGCTGGGCAGAGGAGAGGAGGGTTTGCAGCCCTGCTGGCTCTTTTCCTCCCTGTAATCGCGGGTCCCTGGGCCTCATGCTCTGACTCTGATGTCTTTCTTGTATTTGGGGCGAACCCTGCAGCATAGCGTGCTCAAAAAGAGCCTTGGGGACAGTGCGCATGTAGAGCTTTATTTAATGTTGTCAAGGAAGGACGGGGAGGACGAGACCTGATGCAAAATAGAGAAGATGTGGACTGTAAGGCGTGGGGTGGACGTGGAGCAGTCAGGAGAAGGTGGTGAGAAATAAACTGACAGTGTATAAATATTTAGTAGGTACTCAGAAGACTGTTGAAGAATCAGTGATAGAAAAGGGAAAGACTTTCCAGGAGCTGCTTGGGATCTCCAGAGAATCAGGCTTGGGAGAGTCCGTTAGAACTGACTAGTTGTCAACAATTAGTACATTTTTGCATTTTTCTCAACCTATGCAACAAAAACTCCATCCAGGGCTGGGCTGGTCGTGTAGTGGCTGGGTTTGCGTGTTCTGCTTCCGTGGCCCGGTCTTCCAGGGTTCGGATCCCGGTCACGGACCTGCGTACCGCTTATGAGGCGGTGCTGTGGCAGGCGTCCCACATACAAAGTAGAGGAAGGTGGGCAAGAATGTTGGTCCAGGGCCCATCTTCCTCAGAAAAAGGAGGAAGATTGGCAACAGATATTAGCTCAGGGTTAATCTTCCACACCTAAAGAACAACAACAATAATGACAAAAAAATGACATCTCTGACTTTTTCTGTCTCTCTATACAATGTTTCATTTCTGGCATTTGATCTCATCTTTTTTGCGGTTTTTAGATTACTTTTAGATGGTGTAATGTGCACCCCTTCTTGTATATCACCACCTTCCATCACTAAGTTTCATTTCTAGGAACATGACTTTCTAGAAGTGAAGACCAATTGTGTAATCTCAGTATTGACTTTTTACATGCAGATTGAATATTCGGCTTTAGGAATTCCACCGAACTCCCTCCTTCCTATGTGATTTCCATCCTCTTTTTTCCATCATTATATAAAATGGCTGTACACCCCACACGTGATGCTCCAGATCAGTGTTCTCATCTGATTTCTTGCTTCCATTCCAGACTCGAGCCTGAGGGGAGGAGGGTATATGATAGACTCAGGAAAACCTGTGACAGGCAGACAATGGGAGCACTGTGAGTGGGGTCTGTATGTGATAACCCTGTGCCATGGCATCCAGATGGAAGGTAGACATTCCAGCATGGCTTAATCAGTTGTACTATAACCTTGACACTCCTTTCATTGCCCTAAATTTAATAAAATAGAATAATCCCTTCAAAATGTGTCATAGAATAAATGCATAGTGCTTGGGGAAGTGGTGAGAATTCATTTTGATTAGCCAATAATCCACAAACTAGACTGCTGTCACCACAAGTTACCCTTCTAGGGTTCACTGTGTCAAAAGAGCCATTGACTTTTCATAATCACTGTAGCCACTGTAGGAACCTCATAAAGAGAAGACCACTGTGGGCCTTAGATCAAAGATAGAGATGCAAATTCCTGCCAATTGTGAGCCTTTCCATAGTTTGAGCTGATATGGGGAAGCTAACTCATAGGACCACTGGAGAAACAGTTTCTAAGGGAAGAGTTTTATACAATACAGATGGAGATGGAATGACAGATTTAGTTTCTAGTCTCCAGGAGTGAGACATATATTAGCTAAGTACACACACATGTATAGGATTATGAATGGTGGCAAGTGCTCTGAAGGAAAAACAATTATAGGAGAAGATGACAGGTTGACCTGTCTTTTTCTAGAGGTAGGAAAGACTTTCCTGAGGAGGTTGATGGTGCTCAGGGCAAGCTACCCCAGGAAGCACCACTCTGGTATGCGGATTATTTCGAGCTGAAGCCAATAAGGACTCAGAGAACTCAGGAAGAATATTTGAGTTTCCCCTCCCAATCTGCCTAAAGAATTTAAAACAAAAGATCTGTTTCAGGAAGGAGTTATTATCATGACGGCTGTAAAGATAATGTAGGATAGAGGTTACAATAGAGAAGGCACCAAGCCTCTTTTATCAAAAACTCTGTCTCTCCCTGACCACATTATCTATAGATGACCCTGAAAAGAATTGTCTTCCTGGCCTCTGAAGTCCCAGACCACTACCCACCCCCAACACGTTCCTCGCCTTTAGCTGCAATACTTAAGCAAGCAGCTTAGACAGAGGGACGGGTTGCTCATTTCTGAGTTTCTCCCATGTATACATGTTATTAAACTTGGCATTATTTTCTCCTGCTCACCTGTCTTGTTGATTATTTGGCCAGCCATAAGAACCTTAAGGAAAAGGGCAGAGGGAGATTCTCCCTCTCCCCCAACAAGGTCATATTTACCAGTCATGCAAACGTACAGTTGAAGATGGAAAGTGTTCGCTGATATGTTCAAGTAATTATCTTGAGGTGACCACACACAGAAGTTCTGAAGTGACTGAGCACCATGAGAAATAATGAGAAATTTTGCCAAAAATTAAATTCTTCTATTTTCCACAAAACATGTGAAATTCAAAGGCAATAGACAGAAGTGAATAAATTGGAGTCTTTGAAAATTTAAATCTTCTGTTTAACCAAAGGCAACATCATAGAGCAAAAAATAACTTTGGATTGGGAGACGATGATTACAGTGATCTGTTGAAAAATTGGCACCTAGAATCTATAAAGAAGTCTAAAATCCTTAAGGAAAACAAACAATCAAATGTAAATGTGAAAGAGAAAGACAACAATTTGCAGAGGAGCAAACTCAAATGGCTAATAAATATTTGAAAAGATGAAGGGAAGTGGTAATAAAAACCACCATGATTTGCCATTTCACACCTAGTAGACTGACAAAAATGATGAAGACTTACAATACTCAGTATCGTTGGGAGCATTAACTGGATCAATAACTTTGTGAAGCAACCAAGCAACTACCAAGACAAGTAAAGTTACACACACTCTCTAACACAGCCATTCCACTGTAAGGATATACCCTAACATCCCTAGAGAGATTCATGTCAAAGATAGCTCACTGCAACTTTTTCTATTAGAAAAATGGGAAACAACCTAAATTTCCTAAGAATAGAAGAATAAATTGTGATATTTGCATACATTGGAATGTTATGCATCCATTAAAATGAATGAACTCTACTCGCATGCATTGACATGGATAAATCTCAAAAATGTATCATTGATTTGTTTCTTCCAGGGAACGAAACAGTATGACTAGGAGTCAGAGGTGAGAGGAGTATTTTGACTTTTTTATGCTTTTGGAACCCAAATTTTGCACCAAGTAAGTGTGTTTCTTTAAAAAAAATCAATTAATTTTTTAAATGTTGAATAATAAAATGGTTGCAGAGAGCTGGTATAGGATAAATCATTTTTTAAATGTTTGAAAACAGACCAAACGAAGAACCACCAGTGCACTTCTGCTCCCCTCACTGTTTCCACAACCCCGACTGCACCCAGTTTAGCTCAGACAGAGTCCAAACTTCCCCGTGGTTTCTACACCTGAGCCACTACACTGGCTGGGAACCACAGGTCTTGATTTTCTTCCTTTATTTGCTTCTGACAACAAAGACAAGAGGGGAAGAAAAATACAGCGAGGGCAGAGAGACAGCAGAAGCTACACAAGCAGGGAGAGGCTGGGGCCCCTGAGTTCTCGCTTTCCTTCCACCTCTGAGGGAAAACACTTGGCATGTGGAGCAGCCCCTGCCCTGGGCAGCCTTCCTGGAAAGCCTGCTCCTCTGACTGATCTTGACAGCTGATCTCCTTCCTTCCTCAAGATCGTTTACTTCCTTCTGTCAGAAAATTATCACACGAGCTGGCTGAGATAAAACAAGGCACTTTGTTGAAACCTGTTGTAAACATTGTTGTAACAAATAGATAAATCAGCTGATGTCTGCAATGTGACCCGCTCAGATCTCTAAGTCCTGTCGTGTCTGAGAACTGACCCTTCCCTTGGGCCCTCCAACTGGAGGATGAGGACTAAGCTTGAATGGTCAGTTGACAGACTCAGATCACTAGGCTTAGTCTCTTCTCTCATTAATAAATTCCTCCTCTTTGCTTCCAACTAGCTTGGAATTTTCCTTCCCATTGGAGGCTGAGCCAGTCTTCAATTTTCTTAGAGAAGCCCAAGGAGAAGAAAATATTCCTTTTCTTAATCCATTGAATGTGTATTGAATGTCCTGACCTTCTCCTGATATCTCATGATCTCTAAGGCCTGGGGCCACTGTGTCATCACCTCCCAGGTCAGAACCAGGTGAGCATTGTCTTATGTCCCCCTGGGCCTGCTCACAGTTCTGTCTGCTCAGGAGCCTGCTCTTGCTTCTATCAAGGCCTATGTGCCTTGGAACTGGGATGGCGTATATGTTTCCAGAGCATTTGAGCCCTTGAAGTGATTTTGAACCTGATACAGAGAAGGTCCTATGTCCTAGGGGGAAGATATCCCAAACGCAACTCTTTAGGTGACCCTGAACCGTCCCTGCCCCATTTTCTTCCCTCGGTTCATTTAAAAGCTTTGTCATTGTCACTCTTGAAGTTCATGGCATTTGCTGTAGGGAGAATTCTAAAATGACCCCCAGTGCCTCTCACCCTTATGTAATATCCTCCCCGCTGAGCGTGGCTGGAGTCTGTGAATATAATAAGATATCACTTCCATGATTATGTTAGGTTATATGACAAGAGTGAGGTGATCTGGGTAGGCCTATCCTAATCACATGAACCCTTCAAAAGTAGAGAGTTTTCTCTAGGTGGTTACAGAAGATGAAGTCATAGAAATCCCAAGCATGAACAGGACTTGATGTGCCATTTTTGGATTAAATATTGAGGGGGCCATGTGTCAGGAAGGAGGGCAGCCTCTGGAAGCTGCCCCCTACGATAGCCAGTGAGGAGATGGGGCCGTAAGTCCTACAACAGCCAGGAACCGAGTCCTGTCAACCTCCTGAATAAGCCTGGCAGCTTATCCTTTCCAGAGCCTCCAGATGAGAGCCCAGCCTGGCTGACATCTTGATTTCAGCCTTCAGAGACCCTGGGCAGAGAACCCAGTGGAACCTGCCCAGACTTCTGATGTACAGAACTGTGAGATAATAAATGGGTCCTATTTTAAGCTGCTAAATTTGTGGTAATTTGTTACACAGCAATAGAAAACAAATACAGCATTAATTAGAGATATCGACCTGAGAGAAAACGGACATCTTTTTAGAGTTGAACAAAATAGAGAAAAGAGACGAGAAAAAGGAAGACAGCCATCACCTCACTTGGAATGTGATCCTGAATAAATGAAAATGACATCCTTTCTTTTCTGTTTTTCCCTTGTGTTAATGGTCTCTGTTTCATCTGCATCTTCTCTTTTTCTTTTCCTTTTCTCCATTTTCTCTCATACCTCAACTGAGATGCTGTATGTGAGATTGTGCGTCAGTGCATAAAGAAGGGTTGATCGATAGGGAGTATTACCTTCTGAAGCAAACAAGCTTTCCCTCCTGCTTTATGGTCCAGTCCAAGTTTCTCTTCTGAGAGAAGCCTGGAGGGGAGCAGCACCGCATGAGGTGGGAGCTGTGAGCTACTGAGGGCCCCGTGCAGTAGGAATGGGACAATGATGAGCAGATGACGTTTATCGAGCTCCTATTCTGCATCAGGTACTGTTTCGAGTGCTTTATATGAATTCATTCAATCCTATAATATCCCATGAGGTTGTAGTATTATTATCACTAATTTACAGTTGAGAACACTGAGGCACACCAGGTTAAGGGACTTTTCCAAGGTTGTGCCTTTAGGTGGTAGTGGAACCAGGATTCATACTTCAGCTGTCTGGCTGTAGAGTGTGCACACTTAAGCACTACCTGGAAGATTTTTATCCAAGTCAAAGTTCCTTGTGGGAAAAAATAATATATCCCATGTATCCTTGTGAATGACAAGCCCCCCTGACCTTTCTATGCTCTACCTACATGGGGACTGTCTTCTGCTCCCCTAGAGCTGCCTTGATCTCAGGACAAGGCCGGATCTCCTGCACCTCCTAGGGGTGGTGGTGAGGGGGAGTAGTCTTGAGTGATTTTCTTGTGTCAGGAGTATCCTTGAGCAGCTTTCTGAGTTACATTGGGAGAGAAAATTCTCAGAAGGAAGGTTTTATAGCTCACTGGGCCCCCATGGGTGGCAGGACCAGGAGGGAGAAACATCAGGTCAGGGAATGAAGGAGAAGGTGCTGAGGTGGTGGGTCTGAGGGTCATGGAAACTTGCCACTGCTTGGACCTACTTCCTGAGATTCTGAGGGAAGGTGATCCTGCTGCAGTCCAAGTGCGGACAGCCGACTCTGCCGAGGCAGGTAATCAAAAGAGATCTCTTCTCCACTCCCCTAACCCAATAAGAAAAACCTCCTTGTGGTCCCAGAGCAGGCTCCTTATCATTGGCTGGGGAGACACCATGAGACTGTAGATGTTTAGGACACTGTGGTGAAGAAGTAAAATGACAGCTGCCACCCCGTGAGGACTTGATGGGGCGGGGTGGGCAGATTTCATCCTGTCACAACCTCAGGTCTAGTTGCATGAGTCTCCTCCCTGGTGACAAAACAACCACATCAAAATATCTTTTACAGCCCCAGCTCTAACAGTGTCCTATTACATACAGGTTGCAAGTCTGAGGTACACAATTACATTCCATAGTCCACACTCGTCTGCCTTAGGAGATGAGTTTTATCACCAACCCTCCAAGCAGCCCCAAAGATTTCCTGGCTCATGTTTGTGCAGAAGGCTGTGATACTTAGTGTCCTCACTGTTAAAACAGAGGATACTTTTTGTGTCTGAGATTGCTGGTTGCCTGCCCCATATCCACCTTCCATTCTTCCTCGGTAAAGAACCTTAATTCTGCTCAGAGTGGTAGTATATCCAGCTAAACACACTCACCCTCCCAGACTCCTTTGCACATGGTGTTTACATGTGACACAATACTAGCCCATGAAAGTCACTGAGCAGGGTTTCTAGGAGCAATTTTTCAAACGATAGCTTCTCTTTCTCCTCTTGTGCCTTCCTTTCACACCTGGAGAAGGAGTCCTACTTATGACATATGACTGTGGGATAATAAGATTGGAGACTTCTCCCTCCCTCTCTCCCTTTTACTAGTCTGCTGTCTCCATCACAATGTCTTATTTCCAGTCTGCATTTTCTGCCCGTGGAATAGCTGCTGATGCTCCGATGAAGCCCTCTATTGGACTCACCCTCCCATTGCGCCTTCCAGAGGAAGTCACCTAATGGGCATGAATCTGCAGAGAGCCCCGGGGTAGGAGGAGACTGCACAGAGAGAGCAATGTGTCAGCAGTGAACCAACCCTACTGATGACATGTGATGAGAGAGAGCGCTCCCAAGACACCGGGCTTGGGCCATGTTTCAGACCCTGGAACTATGACATGACCCTAGTGTGCAGTCAGTCCCAAGAATGGCTAATAAGGTTAAATTCCCTGCCAGCTCAGATGTATGGCAGGCACAGTCACAATTACACCAATTTATAGAGAGTAAGAGAGGTGATATGGTAAGAGAGGCTCTTGACCTTCCAGGGTTTGAGGCCGAGGAACCTGGGGAACACGGATCCATCTTTAGGAGACTGAGCCTGGTCCCTTAATCACGGGCTGACCCTGTAATTATTGTGCAAACTGGAACACTTGAGAGTAAGAGGGGGCACTGCTCACCAGGAAACTCATTTTGGACCGTGTGTGAGCAAGAAATCGACTCCTGTTGTGTCAGTCACTGAAATGCTAAAACATCAGTTAGAACAGTTAGGGTTATCTTAACTAAGACATGGATCAACTTACTTAAGCCTCCTTTTTTCTGACATGGAATATATTTTAAGATTTTATTTATTTTATTTTTTCCCCCCAAAGCCCCAGTGGATAGTTGTGTGTCGTAGCTGCACATCCTTCTAGTTGCTGTATGTGGGACTCGGCCTCAGGATGAACGGAGAAGTGGTGCCTCGATGCACACCTGGGATCCGAACCCGGGCCGCCAGCATCGCAGCGCGCGCACTTAACCGCCAAGCCACAGGGCCGGCCCTGGAATATATTTTAAAATAAAATTATTTTAATAATTATAAAATTTAAAATAGTGAATAAATTCAAAACTAGAAAGAAGAAAAATGTCAGCCTTAATTCTACTAGCCAACTGACCACAGATAACCAATGGATTTCCACCTATGATTTTTCTGTGTATATTTTTATATAGGTGTCATCACAATATATTCAGTTTTGAATCCTATAGTTTAAGTTACTCAACAGAACCATTTCCTCATTTTATTAAAGATCTATTATTGAATCTTGTTTTAGAATCTCATTCATATTTAACAAATATGTATTTAAGTTATATAAATAATACATAAAAGTTTTAGAAAAAATAGGAAAATGGATACATAGGAAGAAAAAAAAGCCTAAAAGAAAACTATGTATATAAGCAAAAATTTGATTGTAGTATATACTGTTCTGTAACCTGCTTTTGACCAAAAATACCTGGCGAACATTCTTCCATGTGGCAAAATGTAATTCTATCTCATAACTTTAAGTTTCCATAGTGTTCAGTCATGTGTAACTTTTTAAAAGCTCATCCTCATATTAGTGCTGAACATTGGCATTGTTTCTATGATTTGACTTGCGTAACAAATCTATAAGGAATAACCTTGTCTGCTTTTCTCCGTGTGGTTGACGGCTAGGGCAAGGACTCCTTTCCTCCTTTTTTCAGGATCTCTGTGTACCAGATGCAGACATGCCATTTTCTCAATGTCCATAGTGAATCTCAGTATTATCATTTTTGTAAATCCTTCCCAATCAGATAAGCAAAAATTATTAATATTTTAATTTGCATTGATTAATTAGTGAGTTTTACCTTTTTCCAAATGTTTATTAGTCTTTTAAAATAACCTGTCCATTAATATTCTTAGCTTAGTTTTCTAGAGCTGTGGATAATGTAGATGTGAAGGGCTGCAGAATCCATAATGTGCATGTGCCGTATTTTACCCTTTTCCTATTTTGGACATTAATACTGATTCCAATTTGGGGTCTATTATTAAGTAATGGTGTGGTGACATCTTTATGAATAACACACACACACACACACACACACACACACACGCACGCACTTTAAACCTCATGTAGGAACAAGTCCAAGAAATAAAAATCACTGGATCTAGAGAGAGAATTAGATGTAAACTGACTTAGACATCATTTTAAGTCAACAGGTCCCATCAAGTGCAGCCCAGTCTTCCTGATGCTGCAGGCGTTACAAGGTAATAGTTTTTCTTCCAAATGTGCGTCATAGTATGTCAAGTGCTCCTATCAGGCGTGAGGGGAATTGACCCATCAGGCACTGTCCCTCAAGGCCACACACCTGGGCCCCTGGTAACGGATGTCCTTGGCCCCTCTCTCTCTGGCTCTGGCTTACACCCTGGGGCTCCATGGAGCTCCTCATGGCCGACTCTCTGGAATCTCTATCTCTTTAGTGTGATGGCCTCTCGTAAGAGGGTCTTTTATTCGGGCCTGCCCGGTGGTGTAGCGGTTAAGTTCCCACGGTCTGCTTTAGCAGCTGCTAGTTCACTGGTTCGGATCCTGGGCAGGGACCTACTCACCGCTCATCAAGCCATGCTGAGGTGGCATCCCACATAGAAGAGTTGCAACCCTACGACTATGATACACAACTAGGTACTGGGGCTTTGGGGAGAAAAATGAAAAAGAGGAAGGTTGGCAAGAGATGTTAGTGCAGGGCCCATCTTCCTCAAAAAAAAAAACAAAAAAAAGAATGTGCTTTTTTTACTGTTGTGCTGCTGTGACCCGAAATTGTCCCCTGGAACAGCACCCTCTATCATTCTCTTGCTCATCTCCACACATGCATTCAGCTCTTCTCTCAGCTGTGCTTCTGCCGGTGCTGTGAGCCCCAGGGACTTGGCAGATGGACAGTAGTGTGTACAAAATGAGCTTTTGGTTGCTTTTCAACTTATTTTTCAATGTGCTGGATTTTGCTTTTCATAGCCATGTGATTTATTTGTTATTCTTTTCAATGAAGTTGCTTCTCCTTTCTATGTTGGTCCCAGTTGTCATGTTTGTCCGGCTCTCGTGAATTTGTCATGTTCTGTCACAGCTGACTCACTGGTGGGGCTGTTTGAAGGATACAAGATCCTAAAAGAAGGTCTTCTGGGTCACAATGAAGGGTCTCGCCCTTGAAATGTGGCATTGTGTTGGTTTGTGGACTGAGGTCATGCCTTCTACATGTAAATAAATAAAGAGAAGGCTGCCCCGGTTCCCTCCTCCCTCCTGCTCTCCCCTCTGGACATGGGCTCCACAGAGCACAGATTGGGAACCTCGGGACCTGTGGGTCTCCAAATCCCTTATGATTTTACACTGCCCTTCTGGAATCAAGAAGATCACCCATGTGAAAGTGTAATGTACAATAATGATAAAATACAGAGAATTTAATTATTTTCAAGACAAGATTTCCTGTGGATTCCACATACAGATCCATCTGCCAAACTGACCTGCCTGGTGGAAGGAGAGGAACCAGGAGAATTTAGAGGAAATTTCCCCTCATGTAAGTGTCCCAGTGTCAAGGACAGAGCCCGTTATGTGCCTGGCCCACAGAGAGAGGTCAACAATTGATCTATTGATGGATGCCAAAATGGTACTTTCTAGCCCATGGCCCTTGAGCCCTCAGGCTCACAAAGCTGCCATACCCCAGGTTGCGAACAGGGGGAGTCAGGTCAGGCTGAAAGGGGCTGAGGCTGCTGAGTGACTCCACAGGCCATTTTGGCTGAGGCCCTGAGGGATGCTGGTGGATGGAAGCCCTGAACTGTCTCTGCCCAGGTAGGAAGTAGATACTGGCTCCTCTGATAGGCATCAGGTGGGCTGAGAGCTCAGGTATGACAGGGACAAACAATAGAGGAGAATTCACATGGGGCTTTGGGAACTCTGTTGGGGAGTTGAGAGAGAGGCTGGCTCTAAAGAAGGTAGGGACAGGAAGAGAAGGAGCTGGAAGGGAAAGGAGCAGGTGGTCAGGGCAGTCAGATGATAGAAAACAGGGGCTGGTGTGGGTCGGTCAGCCAGGGAGGAAGGTTGACTGAGCTCAGTGCTGGGCTGAGAGCAGGGCAGAGAATGTGACCTGAGTGAGGCTGAGGGCCATCAAAGGAGCATCTGAGCCTCCTAAGCTGCAGACGGTCCTGGCTGTCCAGGCTGGGAGAAGCTGCTCCCACTGGAGAGAGAGGCCCTGGTTGTTACTCTGCTTCCACTGACCGGCTCCGTTCTCTGCTCAGTTGTTGCAGGCTTGGTGGTGGTGTTTGGCTTAGAGAAGAAAAGAAATTCCTAAGGCCCAGGGAGGAACATATTTTGGGGGAGAAGACTGTCCTTCTATAATGGGCAGCCTTTAGACTCAGCCGTTGCAGAGGGCCAAGCACCACAGTGGTGTGACTAAGAAACTATACAACATAGGGTTTAGGGGGGAAGGAGGGCTGGGGGAGAAAGGAGGAAGTGCAGCCCAGAATGGACAGCAGAGGGCAGCCTGGAGCAGTGTTGTTGCACATTGAAAGTGGTTTCATGAATCAGTAGACTTCAGTGATGTTCGCACTGGTGATCCATTTTATGGCCCTGCCAACCCACTGCCCACTCCCGTGGGATTTCTGCCTCTGCCCCTGAAGAGATGGTCAGCACAGAGGAAGTGAAGCCTCAGGCCTGCTGTTAGAGTCGCTTCATTGTTCTCTTTATCCAAGGCAGGAAGTGTGAGACCTTCATGTAGAATCCTAGAAGGGTCTCATTGCTTTGTCCATAGGAGAAAATACCCTGGATCACATTATTACAGACGAGGGGACCACCAGAGTCCCCCTGTGGGCAGAGAGAAGGACTGAGCTGGCCTCCTCGTGGTCTTGCCCTCCCCATTATCCCGGGGGTGGGTGTTCTCTGTTAGGGGGCTGTGTGGGAGATCAGGGCCAGGGCAGCCTTGTCACCTCCCTTATCCCGGGGCTCCAGCCTGGCTCTGACTGTTCTTCGCAGCTCCACCCAGGCCAAGGCTTTCTCTCCAGTCCTCAGGGAAATTTTGGTGAGATCTCTGCTGTGGGCTGACTGATCCTTCCTCACCCTGCACCCCTGATCCGCTCAGGGGAATAGCTGAAGACTGGATTCGTGGACCCACCCTGCCCAAGCTCTCAGGAGGAAGCATGACGATATGGCCACTGTCATACCCCACAGCTCTCCTCCTCTCTCCCGGGCCCTGTCTCGGTAGATGGTGGAAACCTTACCTTGAAGCTGGTCTTCATCTTCCTAGGGTCCCCTTCAAAGACCTGGGAGGCCCACTGTAATAGCGGGGAAAGCAGGATTCACACTCGCGAACCTGCTGTAGGGTCAGCTCTGCATGGTGCAGAGTGGTGCTAAAGGGCCCATTGAGACTCTCCCCCAGCCGGCCACACTGCACACCTGTCCGGGCCTCACCTGGGCCTTGCCCCTGGGCAGGCTGAGGGGCCTCGCAGCTGCAGTCTGCTTGGCCTTTCTCGCCAGCTGATGGGAAGAGGCAGGAAAGTCCAGCTCAGCCAACGGCCTCCTGGGCCTGGACACAGCGATGGGGCTGCACTGTCTTCCCTCTCCCCTGAGCCACTTGGGACTAGTCAGGCAGCCAGGATAGGAAGGAAAGAAGGGACAGGTTGCAGTGGGAGGGTAACATGGTGTCGTTGGAGAAGTTCTTTTTTTTTTTGTTATTTTTAAATTTTTTTTGTGAAGAAGATCAGCCATGAGTTAACATCCGTGCTAATCCTCCTCTTTTTGCTGAGGAAGACTGCCTCTGAGCTAACATCTATTGCCAATCCTCCTCCTTTTTTTTCCCCAAAGCCCCAGTAGATAGTTGTATGTCATAGTCGCACATCCTTCTAGTTGCTGTATGTGGGACGTGGCCTCAGCATGGCCGGAAAAATGGTGTGTCCGTGCACGCCTGGGATCCGAACCCGGGCCGCCAGTAGTGGTGCGCATGCACTTAACCACTAAGCCACTGGGCTGGCCCTGGAGAAGTTCTTATAGTCTGGGTGGGGGATGGATCTTTTCACAGGGATGACCTGGGGGGTCCTCTCCTGGTCGAGGATGTTGTGGGCCCCCAGGGTGACACTGATTGAGCTGCACAGAGAGTAGAGTGGGAGTGTTGAGGGTGTGGAGTCACAGGAGATCCAGCCCAAGAGCCATGATGGGCAAGTGACAGCTGGGACAGGCCAGGGCAGCAGCTAGGGGAAATTGAGGCAACAGGAGGGCCGGGTGCTGAGTGTCTCTGTGCTCTGTGCTTCTCAATGACACTGAGGGTAGAGCTTCTGGAAGATTTCTCTTGCCCTCAGGCAATATTGTGAAAATCCTCTGAGTTTGCATTTTGACCCTCATGCAGGCTTTCACCCTCCACAGCTGCTTTATTTGGCCAGTGTGGTCTCTCTTCTCAACCGGGCCACTAGCTCTCTCCTCTGACCTCTGACCCCAAACCTTACCTGTCCTATTTTTCACTTTCTATCCCCCAGTCATGCTCTCAGATGGCTTCTCTGATGAGCTCTCGTGACCTTGAGTTACCAGGAGCTGTGGGAGCTCCCCTGGGCTGTAGCCCCTGGACAGAGGACAGGGTCTCTGTGGGGGTCTCAGGAGGTGTCCGTTGTCTGTGGCCCCTCACCTTCCCCAGCAGTGAGCAGCTGTCAGAACAAAGTCCCGTTGCAGGAGGATACCACCACACCTGTTCTTTCTCTCGTTAACCAGAAACTGAACCAACGCCATGTAGGGGCTGGAATGGGGCTTGGCCTCACGTCCCCAATGATGTCCTCTGAAACAAAGACTGAAAGATGGGCTTTCTGGGAGCGGCCGTGGTCTAGAGGGAAGGTTTCGGAAGGTGGTGACTGACGGTGGGGTCTACAGTGCCCTGCAGACTCTGGGGGAGAGATCTCCTGGGTTCTCCCTGCAGCAGAAGAACCTTTTCTGAACGTGAAACCTCAGAACCCCTGTGAGAAAAGGGGAACAGTGCTTGTTCTCCACGTCCTACTTCAGACAATGTATTGAGGAGATAAGATCTCTCTTCACGATGGTGGAGCCCTAGGGATCCTGGACAGGGCTCCCCTGACGGCTTCTGTCTCAGTGAGTCTCCCGACCCCTCTGAACCTCTGCTAACACTGTGATTGGGGAAATCACCTTCATCTAATTATCTGTCCGTGAGCCTATAGAGTTGGATTTTCTAAAATCGTCACGTCCTAGTGTCTAAGCCATCCTATGATCTCAGTAACCATTTTTGGCTGTGTGAATGAAGGGCCTTCACTCAGCTTTAGGCAGAAGTTTGGTGGGGATAATGCTGGTGGGATTCAAGGACACAGGGATGGGAGGAGGGCACGGTGTGGAGCAGCCGAGGGCCTGGGAAAGCAGGGGGAGGTGGGACTGAAAGTGGGCTCAGGCCTGCAGCAGAGCCAAGGCCTCAGAGGAGTCCGGGTACAGTCATCCAGCCCTTTCTGAGATCGACTGCACCCTGGGCTCCTCTCCTGGGCAAGAGTGAGGGGGTGGAGGGCGCTGAGAAATGTAACTTGTTCTTAAACTGGCTCCTGGGACAACTGCCAATACTGTTACCAGTTCATCTGAGCGGCCCTTTCCTGGGTTGGAGTGAGTGATTTTAGTTACTTGTCTTTTGTAGCTTCACATCCTCTGCCAAATGCTTTTCTATGAGCAATCCACTTTCCAGATGTTAAGAGAGGCTCACACCTACTGGTGCTGGTGGGTGAACGTGGAAGAGTGTTTTAGTGAACACCCTTGCTTCTGGCGTCTATGAAGCTTTGGACTTATTAGTCTAGATTTGGGATGGGAGCTGGGGTCTAGAAAATTCTTGGGCTCAAATTGAGGAAACTCTCTGACTCTGCAGGGCAGAAGGGTCAGGAGTACAGAGGGTTTTGTGAGATGAGTTGAAGCCTCTGGAGTGGGGATGGTCACTCACCTGTCCCAGCCTTGGGGGGCAGAAGAAAGGCCAACAAGAGCAGGGGTGGCTGTATCTTTCCTGAAGGTCTGCTCAGGTCAGAGCTGCTGATGTTTCCTCCTTCCAGACACAGAGCCCCTGAGAGGAAGGCAAGAGGGGTGGCTCAGCACCTCAGAGACCTCCTAGACCTGTGCTCCTCTGGGTTTCCTGTGCCATCATGCAAGGGGGTTTGTCGACATTCCCTGGCTTGGGGTAGGTGACAGTAGCACTGTCACCACAATTGCACTCCCAGTGCTGAGTCACAAGGCGAAAGCAAGAAGAAAGAACAAGAAAGCGAAGCCCGTGCTGAGGCCCCAGAGGAGGTGGAACCCAGAAGAAGCAAGAATCAAGAATGTCTCCATTTCTCAGCTCTTGGCTCTTTTTCCATCCTGGTGGAGTCATGACTAATTATGTGGTAACCTAGGTCCAGGGAGATTAGCAACAAGCTTCCTGCCGTTGAGAAGCTGGAGGTTGGCTGGTGTAGACTGAGAATCTGTGGTTAGAGTACATGATCATAAGGGCTGTGGTGAGGGTTTCACTTGGTGGTGTGAGACCATGGCTGTACCGGCCTTAGGGGTATGTAGAGCTGGAACCCAAACACCCCAAATGTGACCCCACTGTCTATCTGACCACCAGTCCAACCTTGTATTTTGGAATATTTAGAATCTCCTCTTTAAATCTAAGTATTCTGTAACAAAGATAGCATCTCTTATACCACAATTTTGAACAAAGGTCATTTATTTTATGTTCATTGGACCAAAAGAAACCATCATTGGGTCCAGCAGGATTGAGTTGCCTGATTGGTTTATACTTGGGTCATTTAGCACCCCTGGACCTCAGGCGGGGACTGTTCCACTAAAATCTTGGTGCCTTTTTTGGGGGCAGGGGTTTCCCCTCGAGAAATGCTGGCTACTGTTGCCAGGTGAGGGGGAAATGGATGCCGATCATCCCAATAATTACTCTACACTAAGTATTCTCTGTCCAGGGCCCAGTGAACCACGGCCCTGATGTCTCAGGACCTAACAATCACAAACATTTGAAAACAGATTATCCCAACACTCTCACCAGTATGGTGACATATGAAAGAGTAGTGGAAAGGAAGTCATTATGAGCCCAATCTCAATTCTGTTAAAGCAACACCATCTTATGAGTACATAGAAAAAGAAGGGAGGGTAACATGCTTAAGGATTAATGATGATCTCTAGGTGGTGGAATTCCCAGGAAGGTTAATGTTCTTACTGGTACGTTCTGTGTTTACTTATCTTTCTATGATGAGTATGTATTACTTTTACACCCAACATAAATTTTCCCATAATTGAAGGACACTCATCAATGGTAAACATTCAGCAAGCCACTTCTCTCCAGTCCAGCCTTCTCTAAGATGGATGTTTTAAAAATGAGGTTACTTATCTGAATTCATTCTCTTAGAGAAGATTTAGAGATGTTGAAAAATAGAAGGAAAATTTACCCAATGAGCTATAAGCTATAGGACATTTTGGTGAATAAAAGAGCAATCTGTGATTTCTACTCTAGAGATGGACGTTTATTAAGTCCCTAGCAGCGACCCCTCCACCCGTCTCTGCCCAGTGTAGTTCTGGCCTCTGCCCCAGAGAAGATTGATGGATCAATCCTGGGAACACCTCAGTCTGGTCCCTGAAGTCTGAAGTATCTCATTGTGCTTTTTATCCAGGGCAGAAAGCTCGAGATTCTGGTGAAGACAAGTGGAGGTTTCCTACTCTTTTTTTCTGAAGGAGACAATGCTGTGGGCCATGTTGTAAACACACGAGAGGGCCCCTGGAATCCCCCTGTGGACAGAGAATGGCGAAGTCTCAGTCAGACCCCTCTGGCTCCCCCCTTCTCAGCTTCATATCCTCCCTGGTGCTCTCCTGCCCCCCTTTCAGGACCCAGCAGTTCAGAGGGGTAGTGGCTGAGTGGTCACCATTCACCTTGGCTCTGAGCACCCGGGGGGGTGGTGGATACTGTGTGATCTATCTACACCATGAGCCTGTGTCCTGGCTATGCCCTCTCTCCAGCACAACCCAGTCCCAGACCCTCCTCTTGTTGTCCAATGGACAAAGGCCATGAGATTGGCTGGAGGGAGATACCTGGGCAGCACATGCTGGGAACAGCAAGCCTGTACCCATGAGTGTACCCTGGTCCACCATTGGCTGTGGTGGGAGAAGGCATGGCCATGTCACCCCAGCATCACTGTGTCCCTGGGAAAGGCTGAGAAGACACTTGTCTCCTTACATGTGCAGTGGCCTTCTTGTCCTTAGGGTTCCCCACGCACAGCTGGATGGAGTTGTTGTAGTTTTTGTAGACGTTCTTGCACTTCTGCCCATTGTGAAGTACCAGATCCACCTCTCAGAGTTGGTTCAGCTTTTTGCCACTTTCCAGACTTTCCCAGCCTACCACGCTGCACACCTGCCCCGGCCTCAACCAGTCCTGGCTCTGTGGCGGGGCGATTGTCTTCACAGCCCAGTTGAGTTGAGCCTTGTTTCGCAGCTGGTCAGAAAGGTGAGAGATGGCAGTTGAGGGCCCGCCTTCCAGCTGGACTCAGAGCCAGGGGTGAGGGTGCCTGTACCCCTCGCCTGGAGTCTCCCAAGCCCCCTTCTATTACATTTACCCAGGCAGAGCAGACAGGTTGGAGGAGAGGAGGGGACTGAGACCCTGAATGAGCTGTGTGCTCCCTCATAACCTGTGTGCGTGCACCTGAAAGTCAGCAAGATGGTACCTTCAGTAGTATGATGTCATTGAACTTTGAATTATTATTATAATCCTTGTGAGGGAAGGCTTTAAGAACAGGAATGACCTGCCGGCTGTTTTCCATTTTTCTGATATTATGAGCACCCAGGACGACACTCATTTTTCTGTAAAGAAAGGATGATTGAGTAAGCCACAGGATCTACGCTCTGTCTTAGAATCATAGGTTGAAGTTCCAGCCTACACACCTGCAGCTGAGTCAGATAGGGAAGAAGGGAAAGGTGGACAGCGTGGCCTTTCTTTGCTGTGCAGCAGTGACCCAGCCTGGTTCTTCAGCAGCCTGCCTGCCACCCAGTTCTCTGTCCACATGCTCCAACCCTGTATCCCACTTTGTCGTGGCCTGAGCAGATTGGATGGCTCCTCTGATTAGTCCTTGGCTCTGTGTGCTAAGGTACCTTC
This sequence comes from Ceratotherium simum simum, assembly GCF_057802395.1. Taxonomy (NCBI): domain Eukaryota; kingdom Metazoa; phylum Chordata; class Mammalia; order Perissodactyla; family Rhinocerotidae; genus Ceratotherium; species Ceratotherium simum. The sequence continues at coordinate 23,265,160 of NC_141902.1, read as the reverse complement.
CTGAGTTCTGAGCCCTGGGATGATACAAGAGGTTCCCAGGAAGAGAAGGACTCATTTGTGCTCCTCACCTTCCGTTACAGTGAGCTGCTGTCAGCACAAAGTCGTCTCGTGCCAGGAACTCTCCACATCTGCTCCTGCCTTCGTTGTTGTTGTAGGAAAGTACAGATGCCATGTAGGGCCGGGAGTGACGGCAGGCCTCTCTGCTCCATCTGATCTCCCCTGAAAGAGAAAATTGCCCTGGATCTCTGTGTTCATGAAAAGAGGGCACCGGAACTGCCAGGTGGCCTAAACCCATAGTGTGTGCAGAGACTGGGGTGGTTTTAGTGTCTTCAGGGCCCCAACACAGTGACAGAGGGCTGCAGGCTTCAGTGGGCAGCATGGCGGGCTTACAGCATGACATGTCTCCTGGCTTCATTCTCAGTTTCCTCCTGTGGAGATGAGGAGCTCAGCCCTTGCTCTGGAGCAAACACACTTCATATACACGTTAAGGGGACTGTGCTAGAAGGCCTGGAAATTGCTCTCTGATGTACCCTGGCTGCTTCTTTGTCCCAAGCTTCTCAGAGCCCCTATGTCCTGCTTACTTCCAGGATGGGTCTGGTCTGAGACCTGAGCATTTTGAGCTCATGGGGCAGAGTACTCTGGCTTCTCTCTCTCCCCATCCTGGGTCAGGCACATAGTACAGACCCCGCAAATGCTTGTCGGGTACATGAATGAATAGTCTTCAAATCTGCTTTCGTCAGCAGCTGGGGAGGAGCAGTCTTAATGCAATGTGAAATCCAGCAAAGATTTATCTTTATGAGGCATTGAGCCCTCAGAACAAAAAGGCAGATAAAAAGGCGGGGAAATCAGAGTGTGATGAGGAGGTGGGGCAGGAGGGGGCCTGGATGGGAGCCAGTCTCCATTAGGACTTGGGAGCAGCGGGAGGGAACACTCTGATGGCTCAGTCAGGTTCTGGGTATCTGCCCTGGTGGAGCTGAGTGGCTGAAGAGAGTGGGGACATGGAGAAGGTGACATCTAGGAAACTGAGTAGAGGATAGCTGCTTTATTCTTGGTCCATTCGATAGCTAGGGGGATAGATAAGCACTCTTAGCTTTGGAGAATGGGAAGTTATATCCCCTATTTTCAGCTTTCCCCTCCAACAGACGCATGTGCCATTCTAATATTAAATCACTTTCCAGGTGACAGGGATGTGACCCATAGAAGGGAGAGGACCCACCTGGTCTCTTTGGGAATAACTTTATTTTCTATAATTTCTCCACACTGCATGATATCAACAGATCTAGCATTCTTCAAATTTCTGAGAATAGACTGAGGCAAGGAAAGATCACAGTGATAACCTCAGTGGGACACTGTGGAAGTGTCACTGTTGGAATAAGCCAGGCCTCTGAGGATCGACATGTTCACTTATCTCCTTCAGCCCTGGAGGGTAGGAGATTGGCCAATAACAACAGAAACAGCAGCATCTTCTCTGAAAGGCTGATCTGGTCTGAAGAGGTGTGTGCTTTCTCCTTCCAGGCTTCTCAGCTGTAGAGGTGAAGGAAGAAGGGGCAGGCTCAGTGACCACCAATTTCCTCCCAGTTCTACTGATTCTCAAGATAAGAGCTTTCGTCATATCCTTCCCCTCACACAGAAAGGGCTGTGTGGTGAGGGTTTTGCAAGAACCACATTCTTAGGCCATTGATAGCATGACCACGTTCACCAGGAGAAAGTCCTGGACTCTTTGAGTGAGGAAGGGGCTTTGGGGGGCTTTGGCATTATCTAGAAATGGTGTCCCTTTCCCCTAAGTGAGATCCTTCAAGAATGTGAATATGACCCCACCATGCCTCAAATTTGTGATTAGGCAACAGTCTTCTTCCTGAAATAGCATGCCTCTATCCAATCCTACTCTTTGTAAAACTTCAATTCTTTGATAGCGCCAGAGTTTTGTTTGTTTATTTTTTTGGTATAAATACAAAAGTACAAAGCACTGGTTTCTGTTAAAACACACTAGCAAAGAGCCTGCTCATCCAGTATCCTGGTAGTTTCAGGCAGCTGCACACTGTTGGGGATGGGAGTGAGGAGCAGAGATTGGGGTGAAGTGCAGATGGGACATTGATGAGGGTATTAGGAAGAGAAGGTAGTGATAGAATAGGAGAGTTTGGGAGGAGGGGTTTGACAGACAAATGCACTGGAGTTCATTGTGTGGTCACAGGTCACCTTGGCAAAGCTAATGTTGTTCTCAACTTCTTGATATTTCAAAGGTTTAAAAGACCCCAGTATTAAAGTAGTTGGGGGATATGCAGATAGAGACTGAAAGAGAAGAAACAAATCTTTGTCACTCATTCTGGGCTTCCTTGGTCACTCCTGTCCCACCTGGCCCAGGAAATCTGGTGCCCCAGTGAAGACCATGATGTAGGCAAAGTTTCTGCTCCCCAAGGCTCCCTGTCCGTGGTGAGGAACCTGGCATAGTTGCTCTCACAGTTCTCTGTACACAGGTGCTTGAGGGCTGTTAGCTTTTGGGTGGAAAAGTTTCAAGTTATGATGCTACTAAGAATACAGCAGTCAGCCTGATAGTTTAAGTTACTTCTCTTAGTTCCTATATAATTTGGTACAGACATGAGAAGACTTCTGACATCTTATCTCAAACTGGGCATAATGCTTATGCTGCTTTTGCTTCTGTTGGATTTGTCATTACCCAGAAAGTAGAACATGTCAAGAATCTTCTCATTTTCATTCTCTGTCCCAGATGTGACTGTTCCTCATGGGGCTATCACTGTTCTCCTATCTTTGATGACTTATGCCTCCTCCTGCCCCCCCAGTTTGGAAACCACAAGTATGTTCAGCAATGTTGTAGTGATTTATTAACTAAATGTGCATTAGCATGTTGAGTTATTAATAACCTTTTAAGTAATATCTATGGAGTTTTGGAAGCATAAAAAATCAAAGATGATAAAATATAATTTTGGCCCAAAGCAGATGTTTATCATTTGAGTGCATCTTGTCACGTAGAACCATGAGAGTTTTCACAATTTCCATAGCTGGTTTCTTGTATGTTTGGCTACGCTATCACATTTTTCTGATAGATAATTTTCCTGTGAGTTACTGGGACACTACCTTGGGCTACAGTTGCACCCCACAAATGGCTCAGGCTCCCATTCTCCCAGGGTTCCCTGTGGATCCAGATCATATTGCAGGCAGTTGCTTCTTTCTGCTCTCTTTCTGCCCCCTTTGCCCTGTCTCACCTGACCCAGAGCTAGCTGATCATGACTCTGGTACTCTGACCAAGGGCAGAAGGCACCTTTGCCTGTGTGTAGCCATTGTGCCTGGAGAGAAGCTTGGCTGCTCTTGTGAGGTCACCGTTAATAAATTTCTGATTGCTTTAGGACTTTTCAGTGAACAGAAAGAAAAAACAAAGAAGGAAAATGAACAGAGTGTTAGAGATGTGTGAGAAACTACATGCAATATACATGTAATGGGAAAGAGAGGAGAGAGAAAGGAGCAGAAAAAAATATTTGAAGAAATAATGTCTGAAAATTCTTCAATTTTGGTGGGGAAAACCCCCAAAACCAAAACCATTGATGTACACACCCAAGAATCTCAGTGCACTCCAAGTAGGATAAAGTGTCATAGGAGAATGGGCAAGATTTCCCCTATAGCTCTTTCCCTTCTATCCTAGATCTCATCGTCTCATTTCCAGCCCAGCCCTCTCTTGAGACAGCACCTCTGGCTCATTCTCACCCACAGCTGCTGCTTCTGTGTCATGTTAGCAGGGAAGAAATGCTGGGATGGAGCTACTTCTGGGTCTGTGACATCAACCAGACATGATGCCTCTTCTGCTTGACCTAGAAACCTGAGTGCTCAAAAGGACAAGTAACTCCAACAATGCCACACATGTGCCGAGGAGGTTGCCGCCACTTTCTCCAAATAGCATCTTCTTCCATTAGAGCTTTTTCCTTTTGTGATATAAGATATTCTTTTTTACAGTTACTTTTTAAGTTGTGGTAAAATATACATAAAATAACATTTAGCTATTAGCATTTTTAAGTTATAGTTCAGTGGTGTTAAGAACATTCACATTGTTGTGCAACCGTCACCACTATCGACTTCCAGAACTTTTCCTTCTCACCGAATTGAAGCTCTGAACCCATTGAACAGTAACTTCCCATTGATGTCTCCCCCTAGTCTTTGGAATCACCATTCTACTTTGTGTCTCCATAAATTTGCAAGAGATTCTTACATAAATACAAGGTCCTTGAGCATGGCTTCATCTTAAGCCTACCCCTTGTTCATCAATTGGACATTATTAGGTAGTAGGCAAATTCTACACAAGCAGAGATTGAAAGAAAAGTGGAAGGGACAAAGGAAGTGCTGGAGAAGGGGCTAGCGATGGCACACAAGCCTGCCTGAATTCACCTTCTGCCCGCAATCACCAGGATGAATCCCAGTTTCCTCCTAACTTCTCCTGAATGTGTCCAGGTGGGATAGACAGACCTGGCTCTCCACACTTTTGCAGATTTTGGAAGATGAAGAAAAGATGAGAAGCAAATTTCTTCATCTGAATGGGGTATTGATGTCATCAAGGACAACTGAGGATGCTTGAAGCCTGGTGAGGGCTTCTGTTCTTGTTTCCCAGGAAAGAACAGCCCTAGTCAAGAGCGACTGCCTCCACCTGGACACTGCTCCTCTGCACTTTCTACAAAACTCACTGTCCTGAGAAGTGGGAATAGAAGCGGCATTGCCTCCAGAAACCACATCCCTGGTCCTGATCCTCAGTGGAGCTGCTCACTAGGGTGGAGGATGGGATCTCCCTCCACTTGTTTGTCTCCTTCACTACCTGAGAGGTTAGCTTGGCATGAGGTGTGAGAAAGCTCAACTGGAGGCTGGGTTGAGGAGGTGACAGCCTTGGGCTCTGAGGACAGGTCTCATGGCCACAAGACAGGATGTTTAGAGCCTGGAAGACTCTATAGAGTTTGACATGGTGGGGAAGAGAGCCATTTGTCAGGACCACGACACACTGAGATGGGGCTCCCGGCTTCTGTGGGCAGCCTGGTGTCATTGTAGCATGGCCCAGCTCCTTCCTTAGTTCTCAGTTTCTTCCTGTGTGGTGAGGAGCTCAGCTCTGGTTTGTATCAAATGTGCTTCAGACACATCTTACGGGGAAAGGATCTGTCTTCAGAGTAGACTGTCCACGAGATCTAGAAAACACTTTGTCTTGCCTATGCTGGTTGCTTCTTTGTCCCTGAGCATCTCAGACCCCAGTGTCCTGCTCCTTTCCAGGATGAGTCTGGTTTCTAAGACCTGAATATTTTGAGCTCATGAGGCAGAATACTCTGGTATATTTCTCTTCCAACCTGAGTTGGATACTTACAAAACACCCATAAATGTTTGATTGAAACAGGAGTGAATAATACACAAATTTGCTTTGGCTTGTGTGTGTGGAGGAGACGTCCACATGGATTTCTGAACTTCTGCATGGATTTATCTTCCCAAAGCATGGAGCTCTCAGAATAGTGAGGGCAGATACAAAGGATGGGAAATCAGAGTGAGACGGGGAAATGGGCAGGAGGGACCTCGGTGGGAGCCAGTCTCCGTTAGGGCCATGGGATCAGTGGTGAGGTAACACTCTGATGGTTCAGTTAGGTTCTGTGTATCTGCCTAGTGGAACTGAGTGGCTCAGCACAAGACAGACAAGGTGAAGATCACACCTACGAAACTATTAGCTAGCTCTTCTATTCTTGAGCCAGACAATAGCTCCTGGGGTAGATAACCACTCTTAGCTCCAGAGAATGGAAAGTTATATCTCCTATTTTCAGTTTTCCCTCCACCAGAATCATGTGCCATCCTTATACTAAATCACTTTCCTGGTTACAGGTGAGCAGGCCATGAAAGGCAGAGGCCCACTGTTGCCCTGTGGGAGAATGTTTTATTTCTGTCCTTTCAGTAATTTGTTTTCAACAATGGAGCTGCATTTCCGCAAATTGCCGGGTAGGACTGAGGCAAGGACAGTCAGAGAGACAGCCTGGCTGGGGCTTTCTGCAAGCCCTGAAGGTGTTGTAAGAACCATATTCTTCGGCAGTTGCTGAGTCAGCCTGACCACATTCACCAGGAGGAAATACTGCGCTCTCAGAAGTGATGCATGGGGCTTTTGGGGACTTTGACCTGAGCCAGAAGTCATGTTCTCTCCTGTGGTTGAATTCTGGGAGGACAAAGAGCCTGAAGATCACCTCCCTTTGCCTTTTGTGTGTGATTAGCACCTGCTTACTTCCTACAATATCATCACTGGACCCAATCTTTTCCCTCTTAGTCTTTCACTGCTGGAGAACCTGAGCCTTTTTTTCCATGTTCATGCAAAAGTGCCCATCTCTGTTCTCACCTGAAACATGCTAGCCTAGATTCCAGTCATCTATTAAATTCTTGGTGGTTTCAGACATGGCAGAATCCTAGGGGTGCAGGTGCAGCATGGAGATTGGGGATAAAGTGGAGATGGGGTGTTAAAGAGAGTATTAGGAAGGTAAGGAGAGGCCAGAGAGGCCCTTAGAGGAGGGTGATGACATATGTGCTTGAGTTCAGTGTGTGTTCCTAGGTCACCCTGATAAAGCCTATGTTGCTCTCAATATCAAGATGTTTTCCAGGGGTCACAGATTCCAGCGCCATCGTACTCATAACATGCAAGTAGAGCTATAAAGAGATGAAATCAGAGTTTGCCATGAATCCTCCCTGTCCCGATCTCTCCTGTCCCAGGGGCCCTTGGTTGCGGGGCCACACTGAACACTGTCGTGTAGGCAAAGTTTTGGCACCTCATCACTCTCTGTCCCTGGTTGAGAGTCTCGGCTTTTATTTCCATGGAAAGAAGAAACAGTGCCTTGTTATGGGAGCATGCTTCCATCTGGGTGTTGTTTTCTGCCTTTTTCCCAACACTCGATGTCCTGAGAGGAATGGTGGGTGCAGTGAAAATAGTGGCCACGTTCCCTTCTAAAAGCACATTCCTAGACCAGAGCCTCAGTGAAGCAGCTCGCTAGGATGAAAGATGGGGTTTTCTCCAAATTGGCCAGTTTCCCTCATTACCTGAGAGGTTAGCTCAACATGGTGGAGAGAAACCAAGAGACTCTGGTCATTGGAGGTTCCAGCTTTGGCCTCTGAGGAGAATTTCCACAAGAGAGGATCCTGGGTGTTGAGTGGCCTCCAAGTTTCTTAGGAGAATGGATAAGAAACTGGAGGTGATTAGCTTGGTAGAGAGTATACTTGGGGTGAAAGGATGGTGTGCATGGTAGCTGTCCTAAATTAAGGACTGTCAGGTAGGCCTGGGTGAGATTCTCTCCCTGAGGTTCCAGAACAGGGTGGTTGAATAACTTGGTGAGTCACAGTAATAAAGGGATTCCAGAAGATACTCAGGTAACTTGATTCTACCACTTAATTGAGAAATATGGATGTCTGGAAGCCCCAGTGGGGCTGATTGGAGTTTAGCACGTGGTCCCACATGGTGCATCCTCTCCAGTAGGTGTCAGAGCAGCCTGGATGGCCATGTGGCCAGAGGTTTTGGAGAGAAGAGAGTGTAGGGGCAAAATCTCCCGAATGGAGGAGCCCTGGTGTGGTGATGGAGATACCAGGCACCCTGTTCCCGTGGAGTACTCGCTGAATGGCTGTGCTGGTCACCTCTTTTTCTCAGTCTTTTATTTCAAAAGAGCAAGACAATCTACATCACTGTGTGTCCATATTTTTCTTTTTTAATATGGGGATATTTTTCTCACTGGAAATAATTTCATCAATGCCAAATATTTAAAATGAACAGACAACTCTGATTTAACACGGTGGGGTGGGGGCCTTGATCCCTCCCCTCTTGTCTTCCTCTAGGGTCCTCCAGGATTTGAAACCATGGGACATGATGATGTACAAGATTCCTTTAGCTACAATCATCTATATTTCTAAGATCATTTGAAATGATACAAGCAGACTACAGTGTGACAAACAATGGAAGTTGTGGTGTTTATTGGAACTGGACCCTCTTCCGTTCTTATTGAGTTTCGTCTAGATCTGGGGCACTAAGGACTCTTGGAACAAAGCACAGAGATCCATGCAATGCAGGCTGAGGTCACTCTGACACTGGGTCATTAGGCATTTGTCATTGTCATCATTGTATTTCCAGGGCCCTGCACCCGGCCCGGCAGTTGACTGACCCTGACTAACCATGTGTGTATTGATGGATGGCAGGAGCAGAGCCAGTCTGCCAGCTGTGATCAGAAGGGATGGGATGAAATGTCCTATTGCTGCAGAGTGACTGGGCCGTGGGTGGACCCTGAGGCTGGGGCAGATGCTGCCACCTTGTCTTCCAGGACTCAGCACAGAGCCCAGCAAAGTGTCTACTCTGCCAGGAGTTTTGTCACCACAAGGAGAAGCCTTGTTGTCACCCACTGTGTATACAACAGGAGGCTGTGAGAACCTCGGCCAGTGATGTGTGGTGATTCCCTAAGGAAGGTGTTCCTGGTGGGACGAGTGGTCTCCCGGGCCCTCAGGTGTCCCTTAGCCCAGCTCACTGCCCCTGTTCATGTGGGCTTCCTCACACCAATCACCTGGGCCTTTCAGGGGCATTCCCTTCAGAGTGGGGTTCCCTTTGGAGCCCAGACTCGCCCATGTCAGAGGTAAGAGCCCTGGGGAGGCAAGCTACCCCTTGTTTTCCCCCTCAAATTTCAGTCTGGTTGCTCCAGGGCACCCACCTTTTCCCAGACAAACTCAGATACCTTTATCACGCTTACCACCCCTCACCTCTGCAATTCTGCTATAATGATGATGAATGGCCAGTGTCCAGTTTCTCCTGACTCTGATCAGGCCCTGGAGCAGAATATCCAGGCCTCTGCAGACCACAAGTCTGCCTTAGTTCCCGGTGAGGTTAGTAAGTACGAACTTGTCATGCTGTTACGAGCTCCCAGTCAGGTCAGAAGGGCCTTTAATGCACAGAGTCTGTACCTGGAGAAAGAGAGTGGGAGGAATTATGTCCTTTTGCACTAGAATTCAGTGTGCAAAACACCTTCTCTCCAGAGTCCTGCTGCTGAGGTTTCCTTAACCGTGAAGAGAGCAGAGCTGTGGGATGTGGTGGGGCTGGACTCTGGGACGGTCACGAGGGAATTATCTCCTGAGGTGACCGCCACGAGGTCTGTGGAAATCTTTTCAGCAGGGCAGCTGGAGGCAGAGAGCTGCCTTGGAAGTGCTACCTGGCAGAGAAAGACATGGAAGTGAGACATGTCTGTCCTGGGTGTTTCCTGGGGACCCAGTCCTGAGATGGGCCGTTGCTGAGGGGCTCTAAGTGAATGTCCCAGAGAGGAAGGGGGGCTGAATTGGGGACTCTTCCACTGCTCTCCTCCCCCTCCCCACCATCAAGTGTTCTTTCCATTTGCCAATGCAAACACTGAATAATGAGACTGTTATCCTCCGAAGCATGCAAGTAACAGATAATTCCTACGGGTAGATGGTGGCAAGAGAGTGACTGAGCATTGTTAAGGATGTACTATAGACTAAAATTTTGTTGATAAATGACTTACAATGAATATTAGGCTAATGATTTTCTGATGAGAAATACCCAGAAAATAATGGTCATATTTACCAGAGCATTTCTGTATGTAGCCAGGTGGATTTGATAAAATATATGCTCAGTGATTACTCCATTTAAGACATTCAGGCTGCAAAAGTTTAGATGGTAAATGTTATGCTGCAAAGAGTAATTAACATTTTTGCCAACTATTTTCTTGGGGTCATAATGGTTTATAACATTGTGTAATTTCAGGTGCACATTGTTATTTATCAGTTTCTGTATAGACTACAAGAGTTATTTACATTTTGGTGGAGGTAGAAAACCTCCCAGCTCATTCTGTACAGGGACTTGTTCTACATCACTTGGCTCATAAAAGTGGAAGGGGAGCAGGAATTAGAATGCAGGGATCAGATTCCAAAGTCTGTGATCTTATCCACAGCTGCACAAACTTCACCATATCCTATATTGTTCAAGGAATCGGGGGTAAAATTAAGGGGATGTTGAAGAATAAATGTTTCTGTCTATGTCTCTAATATGAGACTCTGGTTCTCTTAGAAGAGAAAGGTTCCTCAGTGGCTACCATATTGTGAAGGAAATTCCATATTGTGATGGAAAAGGTCTTTGGGATCACACACGCCCTTTGATTTTATTCTTCATTCTCCTGATGTTCATCAAAAGCAAGTAGGAGAATGTCAGGCCTGGCCCATGAGGGGAAATCCCCTTGGGCCTTAGCTTTTCACTGAATCATATCTAGTACCTACTGGAAGTAGGTAGGGCCATTCCTTGCAGCAACGACAATGCCACAGTGACATGACATTCCTGCACTCATACATGGCACTTGAGTCTGCTGCTTTAAACCAATTTCCCTGAGCCTGATCATTCTCTTACGTTATGCCTAAAATCAGAACCTATAGGCATAAAAGGCCAGAACTTGGTCCTAGCTGATTTCATTTGACCATGAGACTCAGCCATGGTGTTGAGAAGAGATTCCTGCCTCAGGTAGAAGTTGTCTCTGCATTCCTATTAGGAAGCTGGGATGATAGTCAGACTTTCTGGGGTGTGTACATGGCATCAAAAACAGTTTTGAGGGAAAGACTTGTCAGTGAAGGAGCACCTAGATTATGTGTGGGAGTGGGGAAGACTGTACTTCCATTTTGCTTCTGTAGTAGCAAGGATAGGGGAGAAAAGACAGGAGGGGAGAGAAAAATGTCTATACGACAGATACACATTTATGAGATTACCAGAGTTTTGGTATCCACTAGAACACCCTTTAATTTCCCCCTTGTTGCCTACTCTAATCATTGCCCAGCCAACAACAAAGAGCAAGGTCTGGATGTAGGATTGGGGATAATTCAGTAAAACTCTGGAGTGGGGCAATGTCTGGGGTAATGAGTAGAGATAGGACTACAGAGGAAGGGGGAGGAGAAGTGGGGTTGGCTGAGACCAGTGTGCCCGCCCCCACCAAACTGGGGGCAAGTGTAATAATACATATCCAGAAAAATCAATAGGTATAGACTGCACTTCTGGGTGGGAGCAGGTTGGAAGAGAGTGATGTTCTGGGTTGTGATGTCACCTTTGATGTGACCTCGGATCACACTCAAGACTCCCCTTCCCCAAACTCCCACCCGAGGGTCTTTATCGCCCCAGGAACTTTGCCCACTGAGGCCATTACCTTTCCCCAGAGCATTCATTCCCACAGGACCTAAAAGTCACACTTTACCCTTCTGGAGTGAACGAGTTCTTTCTTTTCCCATATCACTCAGGGGCTAGTGCTGTGTGCCTTCTTACCACGTGTGTACGGGATGTGGCAAATGGTTTGGTTTGGGGGAGGTAAGAGGGGTGCTGCTGAATCATTTACTAGAACCTCTAGTATGTGACTGCAAAATTGGTGGATCTTTCTCTTTCTTTCTGTCTCACAGTTCAGGGTAGATATAATGAAGCCTTGTGTTTGGAAAGTCTAATTTACACCTAAGAATTCTTGTCTCATGTCCCCAGTCTGTCCACCAGTCTTGATATGACATCTCCTAGTTGTAGGACCCCCATTGCTACTAAGTTTCTCTGTTTCTGACCAAGTAATAGGACACTGCACTGGAACCATACGTGAACAAAGCAGGAGATCTGGACCATTCCAGCCAGCCCTTCAAAGCCTGCACGTGAGAAATCAGGTATTGCAGAAACCTGCTGGGCCACTGAGAGCATTGTACCAATGGAGTGCAGCAAGATAACTCACCATGATACCAAGGACTATTATTCTCTCTGTCCTCTCTCTGGCTTAATTTGCCAGAATCTCCAGTATGTGATTGCAAAACTCTAAACATTTTTAATGTTCTCTTTTCTCGGGTTTCTAAGTCTGGAAAATGAGGATGGGTCTGTTACTGGACCATGCTTAATTCACCAAGGCCTTGGCCTCCACTTTTGAGGCTTTTAGGAGTCAACTTTCTGACCCCCATTGGAATCAGATGCTAAGACTTTGGCTGTGCAGCTATGAGCATCTTAAATACCGGCACGTACATACCTACTCACAAGTGGTACAAATAACAACCGAGGAGACAATGGGGACCAGAATCAGTGGGATGGGCACTGGCTTGTGTCCTCCAGCTTGGCCCCTCTCTCCCAGAAATCTTATCATTGCTGCAGTCTCACAGGAGCAGGGTGGTTAGGACTTTTTCTTGACCCCGTAGAGGATATAACAGATAAGAGGAGGGAAGCTTGTTCCAAGAGGGTGCCCACCCTGGGCTCTGCTGAGTCTCCCAGAAGAGAGGGTCCCCACTGGTAAATTAATTCCTAGCTGACTAGGGTAGGAAAAAGATTGCCTGGGGGATGGGTGAGCGTCATAGCTGTCTTCAAATAGGCTGTCATTTGGGAGCTGCTTTTTAACACAAATGCAGTGTGGGGGAAATCAGGGGAGAGGGAAGGCAAAGGGCATTATTCTGTTGGGGCCCAGGGCAGGCCACCCCAAAATATCCCACAATAGCATATTAATTATTTAGAATTAAAGTCACTTGAAAAGCAAAAAGGGCTTTCTGACCCTCCTGTCTCTGAACCCCCTGAAAGCAGGAAATAAATCTCCCATGTGAAAGGTGCTCTGCCTGCATCCTTATCAACAGAGCTAGGGATTTAGGGCTGAGAAATCTGAATAAACAAACCTTGCTAATTTACTACCTCAAGCCCAACTCTGCTTAATTTCCTCACTAATTGTGTATCCCAAACCTAAGTTTCTTTGTTCTGTCAATTTTTCACAAATTTCTGTTTCTTTGTATAAATGATACGTATACTGCCTGTTTTGTTCACTCTCGAGCTCCTTTCTTTTTTTTATTTTGTGGGGAAGATCAGCCCTGAACTAACATCTGATTCCAATCCTCCTCTTTTTTGCTGATGAGGATTGGCCCTGGGCTAACATCTGTGCCCACCTTCCTCTACTTATATGGGACGCCGCCAGAGCATGGCTTGACAAGCGGTGCGTCGGTGCGCGCCCAGGATCTGAACCTGCAAACCCCGGGCCTCCTAAGCAGAGCGAGCACTTAACCGCTGCGTTACCGGGCTGGCCCTCTTGAGCATCACTTCTTTTTGGTCTCCAATGCATATATATTGAACTGGGTTTTCTCCCGTTAATCTTGTCTTGTGTCAATTTTGCTATCAGTCCAGCCACAAGAACACAAGAAGCGAGGAAAGGGGATTTTCCCCTCCCCAACACTACTAGTCTACATCTTACTATGTTCCAACGCATATATAACTAGTATACGAGATTTCATTCAATTCTCCACCTTTTGCATGGGCTTTATCAGTAATCACATTGTAAAATGAGACAGACTCAGAGAAATTAAGTGATGTACCCATGGTCCCATAGTTACAGAAAGTGTGTACACACACACACACACACACACATACACACACAGAGGATGCATGCCTGCCAAGCTGCGAACTTTCTTTGCTATCACTCTATGAGGTGGTGGAAGCCACAGCAGGCAGATTTTAGCTCAGCAAAAGAGAGTGTTCTGACAACTAGAGTTCTCTTAGAATGGCTGCTCAGGTGACCCAGGAGCTCTCTCTCCAGAGAATCGTTGCAGCAGAGGCTGAAAAACATCTTACTCAGGGACCCTGGGAGGTTATCTTGGGCGTGGGCATAACGTCACTTTTAAGACCCCACACCTCTGAGCCTTTCTCTCTCAGTTGGAGGAGACCTGACCTGGAGGTTAGGAACCCTGGGCTCCTGCTCAGGATTGTAATTCAATTGCCAATTTCTGGGCCTCACTATCCTCCTCTAATGAAAGAGCATTGGGCCACAGCAGAGGCTCTGTAAACATTGTTAACCACAGAAACCTCTCCTCAAATGGGTTATGTATGTACCAAGGTAGCTTTTTGAAATCGTATATCCATACCTGTACCTGTATCTATACACATGTATATAGACACGTCTGCATATTTTATATATGATACACATACAAATATATGTCTGTATGTGTGCATATATATTTGTGTGTGCTTGTGTGTATGTTGTGTGTTTTTGTTTTTTCTATCCCTTCGTTTTCTCTTTCTGAGCATGATCTTGGAACATCTTTGTGTGAGGAGGATTTTCAGCACTCAAAAAGAAGCTGTGTCAAGTCAACTGTTCTCCCCTTATTACGAAAGTGCCCAACATCATTAAGATATTCTGCTACAGATGAGGAAGTTTGGACCAGATGCTAGCTCAGGGCTAATCCTCCTGAAGCCAAAAAAAAGTGAGGAACATTGGCAATGGATGTTAGCTCAGGGACAATCTTTCCCAGGAGAATAAAAAAAGATCATCTGCACAGAGGTCTTGGTGGGCAAAAAGATGTGAGAAGGCGCGGCTTCTAGGGCAACGGGAACCCATAGGGATACACTTCTCCCATGTGAAAATGAGTCTAGTGTTGGTGTGTGTGTGTTTTGGTCAGGAGTATTGATCTACACCTGTGACTGCACTGAACTCCAAAGCTGTACTCTGATCGGCATCAAGACATGGGAGGGACGGCTGTCGGGCATGCCTGGCTAGACTGACCAGGCACCGGGGGCCCAGTGTCAACAAAGAGCCTCCTATCACATGTGTGGCCTCCAACCTAAGAGCTGGCCAAATTTGAGGGTCACGGTGAGCTTGGGTGTGAAGCATGTAGCAGTAACCATGGTGGCCTGTGGGTTGGAGGCGGTTCTCTATTTTTCTGGCACCATGTAAGCCTCCCTGATGTGGTGTGATTTCAGCAAGATAAGGAAATGTGGTATCTCTTCCATGTCAAGATTTATACTGAACTTTGTACCCATAGGGTACCCTACATTTAAACCATAAAAAAGTGGCTGTTCTGGTTGTGTTTTTCCTCCCTGTACCTCTGGTTCCTCCAAAGGTGGGGCTTCACTGACTATGGAACAGGAAACTTCATTTCCAGTCCCATACACTGCTGTTCTAGAGTCAAATGTGACGATGCACGTGAAAACAGAAAGTTGTAAGACAAATGAATGTTGTCATCTTCAGACAAGATGGTTTTCATTTGTGTGGATTTCCCACACAGATTAGGGCCACTCTGACCAGACTGGACAAGTAAGAGCTTTGGGGAAATTCTGATGAAAGTTCTTTGGGCTGTAAGTGTCATGAGTGTCATGTAAGTGTCAAGTGTCTTTGGGCCGGTGTCTGCCATGTTCACTTCTGAGCCTCCAGTGCCTGGCACATAGTGGGTGCTCGATATCTGTTTGTTTGTTGATTGATAGCAAAAGTAGTGCCATCCAGTCCTGCTGCAAAGACTCCCTCCCTTATTCAACTTGCAGCTCTAACCCAGGCGGGCAGCAGGGGTCCTAGACCAGAAGCCAGGTTACCATGGGTGACTAAGAGACAGGCTGAAAGGGGCCGAGGCTGCAAGTGAATGGCCTATGAGAAATCTCAGAGCCCAGAGGGTACGTGGGGCTGGATGTGAAGGGCTCAGCCACAAGGAGGTGTGGAAAAGCATCAATGGGTCATAACATGGCAAAGGTTTGTGAGGAGGTGGTGGGAAGTGGGAGAGAGGAGGAAGCGGAAAAGAGGGGAGAACCGTGAGTGGAAGGGACAGAGGCAGGCCTGCCCACAGCTGGTACCCAGTGACTGTTGTTCAATAAATAAAGGAGAAATCAGTGGTTCCATCGAGAAATGGATATTTATTAAGGTCATGGCAGCCTCCACACAGGGAGGTCTGGACTATTCCCCGGAGAAAATGGTCAGTCATAGAAGATCTCATTGATCTTTCTCCAGGGCTGGAAGCTTGGCATCTTGGTGAAAACCTGGAGGTGTTCCATTCTTCATCCAAAGGAGACAATGCCCTGGGTGGCGTTGTTATACATGAGGGGCCCCTAGAGCCTCTCATAGGCAGAGGGAGGGAGGACTGAGCTGTCCTCTGTGTGGTCCTGGCCTCCCCGCCTCCCTGGGGTGGGCGCTCCCTGTTTGGGCCCCAGTTGTGAGATGAAGTGTGGTCCTGGGGCCCAGCCCTGGCCTTGAGTTTTCTCCCAGCTTGACTCTGGCCTAGGCCCTCTCCCCAGAGCATCTGTGTGGCAGGAACTCCGGAGGCGCTGCCTGGGCTTGTGCAGGCCGCGCTCTTACACAGGTGTGAGCCTGAACTTGGCTAATCCCTAGCTTGGGGCTGTACAGCCTTGGAGGAATGGCCACCACTTTCTTGACACTAAGGCCAAGTTTGATACCCAGTAGCCACATGTGTGTTAGTCCTGAGAGGGTGCCTGTCTCTACCAACTCCTCTCAGAGGAGGCAGCTTTTTCTGAGGCAGCTACCCCAGGACAGGATTTTCAAACGCAAACTTCCAGATGACGTGCTGTATTAGTCTCTTATGGCCACTGTGACAAATTATCACCAACTTGAAGGCTTAAAACAACAGAAATGTATTCTCTCACAGTTCAGGAAGAGGATGGGATGCTGAAGTCTGTAAGAGTTTACACACCAGATTGGATTAGCTTTTTATAGGAAACTTCCCCCGAAAAAAACCAATCTGTGATGAATTCGAAAATTGCTCACTGAGGTTAAATTATCTTTTCACATGTGACCAGGGCAGGAACCCACTAAACTGTAATTGATTTATTTTCTGTGATTTTGTGAGGTAAAGAATAACCGCCAAAATGGCAGGCCATTGATTAGGGAAAATAGTTCTAATTATGTCCCTCCCAAGAGAAAATGAATCAAGGTTGGTTAATAAATATGAAAGGAATACCCTGAATTGTATCTTTAGTTATAGTAGGCTGAGTTATTTGGACGAACCCTCTGAATGAAAAACAATTTAAGGGAAAGTACAGGGGAAGAAAAATATTTTTAAAGCATTGGAGAACTGACAAGACGGTGAGGGCCAGTCAGGCTAAATTTTGGATTTAATTCTGAAACCCAGAGAAGTAAGCAGAAGTCAAGACAACCCAAGCTGTTTTTGCCCTGATGGTATTTGCTGTCTTAAACAATTTGGCCTTTGGTTGGTGATTTCTTCGGGCAAGAGGGATAAGAGTCAAGGCTCTGGGTCCAACCAATATAGAGAGTCAAGGAAGAAACTCTCTTCACATTAATCTGGGGCTCCACAGGCTGTCCCTTAGCATAACAGTGAGGCGGAACTAAATTTACCCCCGACAGAGAAGGTAGTCTTGGTATGGAACAATGTGGGAAAAACAGAGAAAATGGAAGAACAATGGGATTCTGAGAAGCTCTGACCAAGGACAGCCTAACTGAAGATTTACAGCGCAGGTTCTCATTGGGTCTCCAGCAGTGGTCTTGATTTTCAGGTGATTTAGAAGAGAAATGCCCCCTGGGGCCAGGCAGAAGACATTGCAAATCCTGTCTGAAGAAGAAAGCTTTATTCCAGGCCTTGGGAAGCCTGCCATACCCTCCTCCATCTACCACACACAAAAAATTTTTTTAAAAATATCAAGCTGTCACATAATCAAAATACCAAAGAACATCAGAAAATGTGACACCGTGATTGACAGGCAGCAGAAATAACTCTTAGTAGGGGGAGAACAGAAACTGTGTACTTGAGATTTTAGAATTAGCTGGCACATATGATGATACAAACTTAAAAATAACTGGAGGGAACAGGAAAATATGAAGTGTCGTTACTGATTGGATAAAAAACTAGATAGCACTTCCAAAAATAAAAAGTGAAATAACAAAATTAAAAATTAAGTGGGTACCTTTGCTTGCAGATTGAAGACAACAGAAAAGAGAATTATTAAGTGGAAGAAATATCAGAAGAAATTTTTAGAGTACAATATAGAAAAAACAAAACTGGTCTAGGAACCAGAAACTATTAAAAAAAAATGAACATTGTTTATATAAAATGAAAATGACAATTTCTAACGGCGCGGGTAGAACTCAAATGCAAAAATGTTGCGAGAGGGTAAATGAGATTAAAAGTCCTGTGTTTCTTGTATTTTCAGGCAGGAAGGTAAACCTACTGGTTAAATTTAGTCTTTGATAAGTTGTGGAAACAACCTGTGCTTTTATACAACCACTAAAATAATATGAACGGTGCATAGCTTCCAAATAGTAGAAGGGGAAAAGGAAAAGTAAAAAGTAATCCATCCAAGAAACGGTAAGAAAGAACAGGGAAAAAAATCATAGAATAGATGGGACAAATACAAAGTATAAAGAAAGTAGATTTAAAAGCAAAAGTGTCAATAATTATATTAAATGTAAGCATCTTGAATGCTCCAGTTAAAATTCAAAGAATATCAGATCAATTATGGAAACAAAACATAAATATGTGCTCTGTGCAATAGACAGGTCTAAAAAGTCGAAAGCAAGAGAAAAGAAATGCATATACCATTTTATAGTAACCATAGAAACCATTGCAGGTGTATTAATACCAGACTAAATTGACTTTAAATCAAAAACGTAGTAAAGATAAATAGGGTCATTTCAGAATGATGAAAAGACCAATTCATCAGGAAGACAAAATGATTCTAAATTTTAATTCATCTAAGCATATGGCCAGAGAATATACAAAAAATATTGAAATTTGAAAGAACCCCAAGGAGATAAATAGAACTACCATCATCTCAAAAATTAGTAAAGTAGACCAAAAAAAAAAAAAAATCCATGAGGATATAGATGATTTAAAGAAAACAATGAGCAAACTGGATCTAATAAACATATTTAAAACATGACAGCCAATGTTAATATTTTTTATAATACACAAAAAATACTTTCCATAATTGATCATATGTAGGGCCGTAAAGTGAATCTTGAGACACTCTAATAATGTAAGTCTTTGGAATGTTTTCTGTCCATGACATAATTAAGCTAGTAATCACTAGAAAAATCCTCCTAATATTAGAAAAAAAGAAACACTTTTAAATAACCCACAAGTCAAAATAAAATAAAAAAAAAATAGAAAATATTTTGAATTGAATAATAACAATAACAGTACTTATTAAAAATTGTGGAATGCAGCTAAAGCAGGTAGAGAAAAATTTATAGTCTTAAAGCTCACATATTCCAAAAAATCTTGAAATTGTTGAGCTGATCATATATCTCAAGGAGTTAGGAACTAATAAGTGAGTAAATTCAAGTGGGAGGAAGAAATTGTAAGTAGCAGAAGTTAGTGAAATAGTAGGCAAACAAACAACAGAGAGGTTTAATAAAGCAAATAAAAAATTATTTGAAAAGGCTGATAAAACTGACAAACCTCTGGAAAAACTAATTGTGAAAAAAGATAGGAAATGCAAATGTTTAAGATCAGGAACTAATTTTTGCAAAGCTGCAGACCATTAAAAGATAAGCCAAGAATACTACTAAAAATTTTATGCTAACAAATTTGAAATTTTAGACAAAATAGAAATATCGCTGCCTAACACCTGCTCAAGAAGAAACTGCAAACTTAGGTATGACTGGAGCGATCACAGACGTTGCAGCAGCGAAAACAGATTATCCACATGGAGAACTGACCTAGATGGTGCACTGTTCACATCTACCAAAATTCAAGAGCGGAAAACTTTTAATCTACAAATGCCTCAAGAAAGGAAAAAGAAGGAACACTACCATCTCATTTTGTAAGGCTGGCATAACCTTGACACAAACAACAGGATAAGAAAGGAAATGTGCAGGTCAACCTCATTCATGATTCATAGACGCAAAATCCTACACAAGGTATCAATTCTCAAAACTAGTCCAACATACAGAAAAAGGTTAACATATCACAGGCAAGTTAGGTTTACACTAAGAGTGCAGATCTCATTTAACTGTAGTAAGATCAATTAATGCAATTCGCCACATGAACAGACCTAAGAGAAAAATCATATCATTATCTCAAAGGACAGGCATTTGATAAAAATCAACATCCACTCAAGATAACAAAGATAAGCTTTTATCAGACCAAAATGGAGAGAAATTTCCTTAATCTACTACACAGTATTTGTAAAACCTATAGAAATTGTTTAATCAACCCCCCATCTAGTAAAATAACTGAGGTTTCCATCCTTCCTGCAAGAATGCAAGAAAGCCCTTCCCTCCAGGCTGCTTTGCATGAGGTGTGTGATCCTGGTGTTCTCCTCCCAGCTCTTTCCCTTGGGCAGGCTGGAGTCTGGAAATGATCCCAAGGGGGATCCTTTGAGGGAGTCTAAGGAGATTAAAGGGGGAGAATGTGAGGAGTAGATGGAGGGAGGAAGCAGGGCTGGGCAGAGAAGGGGAGGGTTTAGCCCTGCTGGCTCTTTTCCTCCCTGTAATCCCAGGTCCCTGGGCCTCATGCTCTGACTCTGATGTCCTTCCTGTTTTGGGGGTGAACCCTGCAGCATGGCGTGCTCAAAAACAGCCTTGGGGACAGTGCACATGTAGAGCTTTATTTAATGTTGTCAAGGAAGGATGGGGAGGATTAGACCTGATGCAAATAGAGAAGATGTGGACTGTAAGGCGTGGGGTGGACGTGGAGCAATCAGGAGAAGGTAGTGAGAAATATACTGACAGTGTATAAATATTTAGTAGGTACTCAGAAGACTGTTGAAGAATCAGTGATAGAAAAGGGAAAGACTTTCCAGGAGCTTCTTTGGCTCTCCAGAGAATCAGGCTTGGAGGAATCCGTTAGAAGTGACTAGTTGTCAAAAATTAGTATGTTTTTGGTGCCGGCCCTGTGGCTTAGCAGTTAAGTGTGTGCGCTCCGCTACTGGCGGCCCGGGTTCGGATCCAGACGCGCCCCGACGCACTGCTTTTCCGGCCATGCTGAGGCCGCATCCCACATACAGCAACTAGAACGATGTGCGACTATGACATACAACTATCTACTGTGGCTTTGGGGAAAAAAAAAACAAAAAAGGAGGAGGATTGGCAATAGATGTTAGCTCAGAACCATTCTTCCTCAGCAAAAAGAGGAGGATTAGCACAGATGTTAGCTCAGGGCTGATCTTCCTCACACACACACACACAAAAAATTAGTATATTTTTGCCATTTTCTCAACCCATGCAACAAAAACTTCATCCAGGGCTGGCCTAGTTGTGTAGTGGTTGGGTTCGCGTGCTCTGCTTTGGCAGCCTGGGGTTCTCGGGTTCAGTCCCAGGTGCGGACCTGCCTACTGCTTATCAGATGATGCTGTGGCAGGTGTGCCACAAATAAAATAGAGGAAGGTGGGCACTGATATTGGCCGAGGGTCGATCCTTCTCGGCAATAGGAGGAGGATTGGCAACAGATGTTAGCTCAGGGCTAATCCTCCATACCAAAAACAACAACAACAATAAAACTCCATCTCTGACTTTTTCTGTCTCTCTATACATTATTTCCTTTCCAGCATTTGATCTCCTCCTCTTTGCCTTTTTTGGATTACTTTTAGATGGTGTGATGTGCAGCCCCCTTCTTGTATATCACCACCTTCCACCACTAATTTTCGTTTCTAGGAACATGACTTTCTAGAAGTGAAGACCAACTGTGTAACCTCAGTGTTGACTTTTTATGAAGATTGATTATTTGTCTTTAGGAATTCCACCGAACTCCCTCCTTCCTATGCGATTTCTATCCCCATTTTTCCTTCATTATATAAAATGACTGTACATCCCATACCTGATGCTCCATATCGATGTTCTCATCTGACTTCTTGCTTCCAATCCAGACTCTAGCCTGACTGAGGGGAGGAGGGTATGTGATAGACTCAGGAAAACCTGTGACAGGCAGTCAATGCGAGAACTGTGAGTGGGGTCTATATATGATAACGCTGTGCAATGGCATTCAGATGGAAGGTAGACATCCCCATGTGGCCTAATCATTCATGATATAACCTTGATACTCCTTTCATTGCCCTAAATTTTATAAAATAAAATAATCCCTTCAAAGTATGTCATAGAAAAAATGCAAAATGCTTGGGGGGTGAGTTAAGTACTAGAACTCATTTTGATTAGCCAATAGCCACAAACTTGCAAGTGACTGCTATCACCACAAATCACCCTTCTAGGGTTCACTGTGTCAAAAGAGGTGTTGACTTTATACAGTCACCAAGCCACAGTGGGAACCTCATAAAGAGAAGACCACTGTGGGCCTAAGATCAAAGACATAGATGCGAATTATTGCAAATTGTCAGCCTTGCCATTGTTTGAGCTGATATGGAGAAGCCAACTAATAGGACCACCGGAGAAAAGTCCCTAAGGGAAGGGTTTATACAATACAAATGGAGATGGAATGTCCGGGCCTGGGCAGTTCTTTCATTCAAAAGGATGTGTTAGCTACTTTCTCCGTGTGTGTACTCTACGAAGACCTAGGAGTCAGATACTGGTTCTGACAGATTTAGTTTCTAGTCTCCAGGAGTTAGACATACATTAGCCAAGTACACATGCATGTATATGATTATGAATGGTGGCAAGTGCTCTGAAGGAAGAACAATTACAAGAGAAGATGACAGGGTTAGGGCTGGAGGCTGAGCCAGTCTTCAATTTTCTTAGAGAAGTCCAAGGAGAAGAAAATACTCCTTTTCTTAGTCCATTGAATGTGTATTGAATGCCCTGACCTTCTCCTGATATCTCATGATCTCTAAAGCCTGGGGCCGCTATGTCCTGACCTTCTAGGTCAGAACCAGGTGAGCATTGTCTTATGTCTCCCTGGGCCTGCTCAGAGTTCTGTCTGCTCAGGAGCCTGCTCTTGCTTCTATCAAGGCCTATGTGCCTTCTAATTGGGTTGATGTGTATGTTTCCTGAGCCTTTGAGCCCTTGAGTTGATTTTGAACCAGATACAGAGAAGGTCTAATGTCCTAGGGGGGAGATATCCCAAAGGCAACTCTTCAGGTGACCCTGAATTGTCCGTGCCACATTTTTCTCCCTCATTTCATTTAAAAGCTTTGTCATTGTCTCTCTTGAAGTTCATGGCATTTGTCGTAGGCAGAATCCTCAAATGACCCCCAGTGGCCCTCACCCTTGTATAATCTCCTCCCCTCTGAGCATGGTTGGAGTCTGTGAATGTAATAAGACATCTCTTCCATGACTATGTTATGTTATATGGCAAAGGGGGGTGATGTGGGTAGGCCTAACCTAATCCCATGAACCCTTCAAAAGTAGAGTTGTCCCCAGGTGGTTACAGAAGATGAAGTCATAGAAATCCCAAGCAGGAACAGGACTTGATGTACAATTTTTGGATTGAGGGGGCCATGTGGCAGGAGTGAGGGCAGCCTCTGGAAACTGAAAGCTGCCCCCTGATGATAGCCAGGAAGGAGATGGGGCCCTCAGTCCTACAACCACCAGGAGCTGAGTCCTGTCAACCTCCTGAATAAGCCTGGCAGCTGATTCTCCTCCAGAGCCTCCAGATGAGAGCCCAGCCTGGCTGACACCTTGACTTTGGCCTTCAGAGACTCTGGGCAGAGGACCTAGTTGAACCTGTGCAGACTTCTGATGTACAGAACTATGAGATAATAAATGGGTCCTATTTTAAGCTGCTAAATTTGTGGTAATTTGTTACACTGCAAGAGAAAATAAATATAGGGCCGGCCCCGTGGCTTAGTGGTTAAGTGCGTGCGCTCTGATGCTGGCGGCCCGGGTTCGGATCCCGGGCACGCCCCAAGGCACCACTTCTCCGTCCAACGCGAGGCCGAGTCCCACGTACAGCAACTAGAAGGATGTGAACCTACGACATACAACTATCTACTGGGGCTTTGGGGGGAAAAACATGAATAAATAAAATCTTTAAAAAAAAAAAAAAAAAAAAAAAAAAGAAAATAAATATAGCATCAATCAGAGATACCCACCTGACAGAAAATGGACATCTTTTTAGGGTAGAGCAAGATGGAGAAAAGGGGAGGGGAGAAAAAAGAAGACAACCACCACCTCACCCGAAATGTGATCCTGAAAAAATGACATCTTTTCTTTTCTGTTTTGCATTAATAGACTCTGCCTCATTGGAATCTTCTCTTTGTCTTTTCCTTTTCTCCATTTTCTCTCACACCTCAATTGAGATTTTGTATGTGAGATTGCACGTGGAGTGTGTGTGAAAGCAGGAAGAAGAGACGTGGGTTGATCGATTGTGAGTCTTACCTCCTGGAGCAAACAAGCTCTCCCTCCTGCTTTAAGGTCCAATCCAGCTTTCTCTTCTGAGAGAAGTCCTGGGGGGATCAGCACCAATGAGGTGGGAGCTGTGCGCTACTGAGGGCCCCGTGCAGTAGGAATGGAATAACGATGAGCAGATGATGTTTATCGAGCTCCTATTCTGCATTAGGTACTGTTTCGAGTGCTTTATATGAATTCATTCAATCTTATAACATCCCATGAGGTTGTAGTATTATTATCACTGATTTACAGTTGAAAACACTGAGGCACATCCAGGTTAAGGAACTTTTCCAGGGCTACTTTTAGGTGTTAGTGGAACCAGGTTTCAAACCTTAGCTGTCTGGCTGTAGAGTATGGACACATAACCACTACATGGAAAATCTTCATCCCAGTCAAAGTTCCTTTGGGGAAAACTTAAGGTATTGCATGTATCTTTGTGAATTACAAGACCCCCGACCCGTCTCTGCACCACCCACATGGTGACTGTCTTCTAGTCGCCTCAGTGCTGCCCTCATCTCAGGACAAGGCCGGATCTCCTGCACCTCCTGGGGGTGGTAGTGGGTGGAGTAGTCTTGAGTGATTTTCTTGTGTCAGGAGTATCCTTGAGCATCTTTCTGAGTTAAGAGGGAGAGAAAAGTCTCAGAAGGAAGGTTTTATAGCTCATTGGGCCCCCAGGGGTGGCCAGGCCAGGAAGGAGAAACAGCAGGTCAAGGAATGAAGGAGAAGGTGCTGAGGTGGTGGGTCTGAGGGTCATGGAAACTTGCCACTGCTTGGAGCTACTTCCTGAGATTCTGAGGGAGGATGCTCCTGCTGCAGTCCAAGTGCGGACAACCAACTTTTCCCAGGCAAGTAGTCTAAGGAGATCTCTGCCCCACACCCCTAACCCAATAAGAAAAACCACCTGCTGGTCCCAGAGCAGGCTCCTTATCATTGGCTGGGGAGACACCATGAGACTGTAGATGTTTAGGACACTGTGGTGAAGAATTGAAATGACAGCTGTCACCACCTGAGGACTTGGTGGGGCGGGGTGGGCAAATTTCTTCCTGTCACAACCTCAGGTCTAGTTGCATGAGTCTCCTCCCTGGTGACAAAACAACCACATCAAATCATCTCTTATAGCCCCAAGCTGTAACAGTGTCCCATTACATAGTATTTGCAAGTCTGAGGTATGCAATTTCACTCCAGAGTCCACACTCATCTGTGCCTTAGGAGATGAGTTTTATCACCATCTCTCCAAGTAGCCCCAAAGATTTCCTGGCTCATGTTTGTGGAGAAGGCTGTAGGTCTTAATGTCCTCATTGTTAAAATAGAGGATATTTGTTGTGTCGGACATTGCTAGTTGCCTGTCCCCTATCCATCTCCCTTTCTTCCTCGCTGAAGAACTCCAATTTTGCTAAGAGTGGTAGCAAATCCAGCTAAACGTACTCACTCTCCCAGATTCCTTTGCACATAGGGGTTTACATGTGACACAGTTGTAGCCCATGAAAGTCACTGAACTGGGTTTCTAGGAGAGATTTTTCAAAGGGCGTCTTCTCTTTTGCCTTTTGTCCCTTCCTTTCATGCCTGGAGAAGGAGTCCTACTTATGACGTATGAATGTGGGGTAATAAGATCAGAGACTTCTCACTCCCTCTCTCCCTTTTACTAGTCTGCTGTCTCCATCACAATGTCTTATTTCCAGTCTGCATTTTCTACCTGTGGAATAGCTGCTGATGCTCCGATGAAGCCCTCTATTGGACTCACCCTCCCATTGCGCCTTCCAGAGGAAGTCACATAATGGGCAGGAACCTACAGAGAGCCACGGGATAGGAGGAGATGGCACAAAGAGAGCGATGTGTCAGCAGTGAACCGACTGTACTGCTGACACGTGATCAGAGAGAGGGCTCCCAAGCCACCGGACCTGGGACTTGTTTCAGACCCTAGAACTATGACATGACCCTAGTGTGCAGTCAGTCCCAACAATGGCTAATAAGGTTACATTCCCTTCTAGCTGAGATGTATGGCAGGCACAAGTCACAATTATATGAATTCATAGAGAGTAAGAGAGGTGATATATTTCAAATGCTGGAGTTTTTAAACTTTGTACCTGTGTATCGATAATTTTGAGTGCTGAGGCTTGCTTTATATCAATGCAATACTTGTTAGTGAAAAAAATCAATGGACATTCTAACAGGATCTACAAGCTAATAAGAAAGTTCTGCAATGTTCCTGGGTATAAGATGAATGTAGAAAAATCAATTAGGTTCTAGACACCTATAATAAACAAGCATAAAATATAATTTTTAAAAGGATTTTATTTGCATTATGAGCAAAGTCTCTTAGATGTCTAAGAAATAAATAATAGGTGTGAGAGGCCTTTATGGAGAAAGTTATTTTAAAAAAAGAAAAGAAAAATAAATGGTGAAACATACTTTGTCCTTGGATGAGCAGATTCAATATTCTTGAAGATGTCAACTCTCCCAAAATTAACTCACAGATGCAATACCATTCTCATCAAAAGCCCAATAGAGTCTTGCAAGCAACTTCATAAGTTGTTTTTAAAACTTAAATATAAAATTAAAATGCCTAGAATAACCAAAAAAAAAATTGGAAAAGAATAAGCTGAGGACTTACCTTACCAAATATCAATATTTGTTACAAGGCTGTAGTTATTAGGACAATGCAGTATTTACCTAGGGACTTCAAAAAAAAAAGGCCCACAGAAAAGAGTAGAAAGTTCCGAAACAGACCTCTTCATATTCAGACTCCACCGATGGCATGAAAAATTAGTGGAAAAAACACTGACTCTGATCATGGTGCTGGACAAGTGGTTATTCATGTGGGGAAAATTAAATTACATTCCTGATTCATACCTTCACCAAATAGAAATTAAAGATTGTTAGAGACCTGAATGTAAGAAACAAATTTTTACATGTTTAAAAGAAAATATAGAATATATTTATGTCCATACGGTGGAGAAGTTTCCTTAACAAGACACAAAAATCACAGACCAGAAAGGAAAATACTAATTTATTTGCCAAAGTGAAAAAAAAAAACAATCTGCACACCAGAGAAATCATAAGGAAGACAGGCATAATGCTCAGGCCTGAGGCCACTGTGGCCCTCGGTAATGTGGCTTTCTCCTGCCACCTCAAAGACAGTGTCAGGACGTCCCCGTGCAGCACAATGTTGGCACGACCTGCCTCAAGACAGCACCCAGCAGGTGAGGCTGCCCTGGGAACACATGGCAGGGAGTAGACAGCAGAGGGCCTGCTCTCGGGAGCTCTACCTGTGTGGGGATCAACGTCTCTCTGTGTGAAAATGCAGCTGTGTAATTGAACTCCCCAAAATGTTATTCTGGGAGGTACAGAACAGTTAAGTTCATTGCTCTGGGGTAGGAAATGCCTTCTATTTCAAATCTTCTTATCATGTCAACGTTCATCTTCACCTCTTATTGACCCAAGGGATAATTGTTACCCACTTTCCTACCCAACAACATTATTTATAGTAACCTAAGGCTTAGGCTATTTATTTGGAATCAGAAATATCACCAAACTGGTCGATCATGCAGGCACAAGGCAGGTGTGAAACTTCCTAGCTTCATGTGTGGAACAAAGCTTATGCTTAATAAACTTGTATGAAATCTAAACCGTTATAATGTTAACTATTCTGTTAAAAAATTATCATATTTCAACATATAAAACATGGGGAAAATGGTACAGTAAATACCCATACATCCCTCATCTAGATTAAACAGTTATGAAGTTTACCACATTTTCTTTTAAAATGTCATTTTCAATATTATTTGTGCCCTGAAATTTGTTTCAATTCAAACATCAGAAAAGATTTGGAAAAAATTATGACCTGGCTTTGTCAGCCACACCATCACATCTCTTCTTGTGATGCATCAGTGGGCTCTCCAGTAAGCCTACCACAAACACTTGGGGTCAGATGATGGGAAAGGTGAGGGAGGACCCTCCTTCACAACTCATCGGGTACAGAGAGGTGACAGCTGAGATGAGAGTGACTGTGGTTGGTTATTTTGGGAATGGGCCAAGCATAGGTCACCTTTTTTACCAATCTGGCATATCAAAGAAACCCAACCACGTCAGAGCCAAGGCTTTTCTGCAAAGTAAAAATTTTCCTACCACACTCCACCTTCATTAAAGACAATGAATCAATATAAAGCCCACACTGAGAAGAAGACTTTTCAAGGAAGAACGATCCAGGACCAATGATGGGATTTCTCCCACTACGGACTATATTCCACTCTATTTGTGCCAGGGGATCTGAGGACAACACTCACGTATAGATTAAACTTCCACTACCAGCCTGATGATCCTCAACTCTAGAGCCCCAGTCCAGACCTCTCTCTCTCTAGCTCTGGACTGGTATCCTAACTGACTTCTAGCACCTTCGCCCGGATGCCCCATGGACACATCAAACTCAAGGCTCCAAAACTGAGATAATTATTTTCACTTCTTCTCCAAACAGAGTCTTCTTGAAAACCCCAATATTCTTGGATTTAACTTTCACAAACTACTCCTAAGTGACCTTGAAAGTCCCTGACTTTTATTGAGGCAAAATTCATATAATATAAAATTAACCTTTAACCACTTTAAAGTGTACAGTTCAATGGCATTTAGTACATTCACAGCATTGGACAACCATCACTTCTATCTGGTTCCAAGACATTTTTCATCACCTCAAAAGGAAACTCATACCTATTAAGCAGTCACTCCCCATTTCCCCCTCCCCCCAGTCCATGGAAAACACTAGTTGACTTTCTATCTCTACGGATTTGCTTATTCTGCATGTTTAATGTAAATAGAATTATGAAATATGTGACATTTTGTGTCTGGCTTTTTCAGCTCAGCAGAATATTGTCAAGGTTCATCCATGTTGTAGCATCAATACTTTGTTTTTGTGGCTGACTAATATTCCATTGTACGGATGTATGCCATTTTGTTTATCCATTCATTGGTTGGTGAACATCTGGGTTGTTTCCACTTTTCGGATATTGTCTATAGTGCTGTTATTGAAGATTCACGTACAAGTACTTGTTTGAATGCTTGTGTCCAACTTTTGGGTACACACCTAGGAATGGAATTACTGGGTCAGATGGGAATTTTATGTTTAACTTCTTGAGCAACTGCTAAAATGTTTTCTGCAGTGGCTGCACCATTTTAAATTTCATTGTACATTTTACACTCCCACAGCAATGTATGAGGATTCTAAATTTTCCCCATCCTTGACAACATTCATTTTCTTTTCTTTTTTTTTTTTAATTCCAGCTCTCCTAGCAGGTGTGAAGTGGTATCGTACTGTGGTTTTGATTTGCATGTCCCTAATGACTAATGATGTTGAACACTTTTTCGGTGCCTGTTTTCAACTTGTAGATCTTCTTTGGAGGAATGTTCATTGAACTCCTTGGCTAATTTTTTGTAACGTCCATGACTTTTTATTGAGACCTAAATTTGAATCTCAGGCTGGAAGCCTGGTGTCTGGGACAGTCCCTCAGCTGAGAGCCCAGCAGCTGCAGCAGAGGGAGCTTCCTCTTCCACACATGTTTCCTGGTCCTCTGTTCTGGTGGGAACTTAACGAAGAAAATTAATGTTGGCTCTGGTGAGTCTTGTGTCTCGATCAAGGGCACTATAATCCACACAGCTAATCGTGCAAGTTACAAGTTTGCAGTAATCCTTGACTCCTCCTCTCCTAACCGTCACGTCTGCTCAGTTATCACGTGACATTAGGAAGAGCCGAATTCATAGCTCATTTTAGAAACAATACTAAAGTTTATGGCAGTGTATTCTTGGAAACTAACCTTAATCCTGGCTGAATTTTATATTAATACCTGTATTTTCCCTTATTTCTAATTCTTCATTTTAAAACTTTATGTGGTAAAAATTTTGCAAGTTGCCTGAAATTTGTTTTTTAAATCCAACGTAAAACTAAAGAAAGTCTTATATAGTTTAACTCCTGTATAATTCTGTGAAAATCAAACAACTTTTATTGCTTTGCTAAGTGCTAATGAAAGAGATGCTTATTTTGGAAATTTAGAAATTGCACACAACAAGCAAACAAGTAAAAATTGTAAAATAAAAATAATCTATAAACTCACCACTGACTACTGTTGATATTTTGGCGTGTTTCCATTCAGTCTTTATCTATCTACCTATCTATATCCATCTATCTATCTATCTATCTATCTATCTATCTATCTATCTATCTATCTATCTACCTATCTATGTATCTACCTATCTATCTAATCTATCATCTATCATCTGTCTACCTATCTATCATCTATCATCTATATAGCTACATTTTTTTTAAAAAATGGGATTATATTGTAAACTCTTTTCTAAAACCTACCATTTTCATCAAACAATACATCATAACCATTTTCCCTCAGGATTGAGTAGACTTCTGTGGTTGAAAGGTTTTAAACAATGATCTGCATTAAGTCTCATTGGAGGAGCCTATTACAATAAAGATTCCAGGTCTTACTCCCAAAGATTCTGATCCAGTAATCTGGACCTGTGCCCAGAAATCTGTGTTTCTAACAAGCCGCTGGCTGATTCTGAATGCAGGTCATTCTTTGTTGAAAGTAAAAGAAAGGAATTGCATATACCATTTTATAGTAACCATAGAAAACCATGGTAGGTGTATTAATACCAGACTAAGTTGATTTTAAATCAAAAGCATACATAAAGATAAATAGCGTCACTTCAGAATGATAAAAGTACTAATTCATCAGGAAGATAAAATGATTTTAAATTTTAATTCACCTAATTATATGGCCAGAAAATATATAAAAAATATTGAAATTTGAAAGAAACCCAAGGAGATAAATAGCCCTACCATCATCTCAAAAATTAGTAAAGTAGACAAAAAAAAATCCATTAAGATATAGATGATTTAAACAAAACAATGCACAAACTGGATCTATTAGAGTATTTAGAACATGGCACCCAATGTTAATATATTTTTATAATACACGGAAAATACTTGCCAAAATTGATCATATATTGGGCCATAAAATGAATCTTGAGACACGAAACATGTAAATCTTTGGAATGTTTTGTGGCCGCAGCATAACTAAGCTAGAAATCAATAAAATGGCGACTACAAATGTCCTCATAATATTGGGAAAAAAATACACTTTTAAATGACCCACATGATAAAATAGAATTTAGAAAGAAATAGAAAATGTTTTGAATTGAATAATAACAATAACAGTATTTATTAAAAATTATGGAGTGCAGCTAAAGCCGGCAGAGAAAAATTTATAGTCTTAAAACTCACATTACAAAAAACCTGAAATTATAGAGCTGATCATATATCCCAAGAAGTCATAAATTAATAAGTGAGTAAATCCAAGTGAGAGGAAGAAATTATAAGTAGCAGAAGTTAATGAACTAGTAGGGAAACAAACAAGAGAGAGGTTTAATAAAGCAAATATTAAATTATTTGAAAAGGTTGATAAAATTGACAAACTTCGGTAGAAACTAATGATGAAAAAAAGAGAGGACGTGCAAATATTTAAGATTAGGATCTCAAAAAGGAATATTTTTACAAAGCCGAAGACCATTAAAAGATAAGCCAAGAACATTAATAAAAACTTTATGCTAACAAATTGGAAATTTCAGACAAAATAGAAATATCGCTGCCGAATACCTGCTCAAGAAGAAACTGCAAACTTAGGTAGGACTGGAGCTGTCACAGGAGTTGCAACAGTGATCAGAGATTATCCACATGGAGAACTGACCTAGACGGCGCACTGTTCACCTCCACCAAAATTCAAGGAAGGAAAACTTTAATCTACAAACACCTCCAGAAAAGAGAAAAAGAAGGAACACTACTGTCTCATTTTATAAGGCTGGCATAACCTTGACACCAACAACAGGATAAGAAAGGAAATGTACAGGTCAACCTCATTCGTGATTCATAGACACAAAACCCTATACAACATATCAACTCTCAAACCTAGTCCAACAATACAGAAAAAGGTTAACACGTCACAGGCAAGTTAGGTTTAAACTAAGAGTGCAGATCTCATTAACCGTAATAAGATCAATTAATGCAATTTACCACATGAACAGATCTAAGAGAAAAATCGTATCGTCTCAATAGACAGAAAGGCATTTGATAAAACTCAACAACCACTCATGAGAACAAAGAGAAGCTTTTATCAGAATAAAATGGAGACAAATTTCCTTAATCTAATAAACAGTATCTGTAAAACCTACAGAAACTGTTTAATCAACTCCCAATCTAGTGAAATAACTGAGGTTTCCATCCTTCCTGCAAGAATGCGAGAAAGCCCTTCCCTCCAGGCTGCTTTGCATGAGGTGTGTGATCCTGGTGTTCTCCTCCCAGCTCTTTCCCTTGGGCAGGCTGGATTCTGGAAAGGATCCCAAGGGGGTCCTTTCAGGGAGTCTATGGAGATTAAAGGGGGAGAATGTGAGGAGTAGATTGAGGGAGGAAGCAGGGCTGGGCAGAGAAGGGGAGGGTTTAGCCCTGCTGGCTCTTTTCCTCCCTGTAATCCCGGGTCCCTGGGCCTCATGCTCTGACTCCGATGTCTTTCCTGTACTTAGGGCAAACCCTGCACCATGGCGTGCTCAAGAACAGCCTTGGGGACAGTGCACATGTAGAGCTTTATTCAATGTTGTCAAGGAAGGACGGGGAGGATGAGACCTGATGCAAAATAGAGAAGATGTGGACTGTAAGGCGTGGGGTGGCCGTGGAGTAATCAGGAGAAGGTGATGAGAAATAAACTGACAGTGTATAAAGATTTAGTAGGTGCTCAGAAGACTGTTGAAGAATCAGTGATAGAAAAGGGAAAGACTTTCCAGGACCTTCTTGGGATCTCCAGAGAATCAGGCTTGGAGGAATCCTTTAGAACTGACTGGTTGTCAAAAATTAGTCCATTTTTCCTTTTTCTCAACCCATGCAACAAAAACTTCATCCAGGGCCGGCCTGGTGGCGTTGGCTGGGGTCACGTGCCCCACTTTGGGGGCCTGGGTTTCCAGGGTTCAGATCCTGGGTGAGGACCTGCTCACTGCTTATCAAGCGATGCTGTGGGACACCACATATAATGTAGAGGAAGGTGGCCACGAATGTTGGCTGAGGGTCGATCTTCGTCAGCAATAGGAGGACGATTGGCAACAGATTAGCTCAGAGCTAATCCTCCACACCATTACCACCAAGAAACAACAACAACAACACTCCATCGCTGACTTTTTCTGTCTCTCTATACATTATTTCCTTTCTGGCGTTTGATCTCCTCCTCTTTGCCTTTTTTGGATTACTTTTAGATGATGTGATGTGCAGCCCCTTTCTTGTATATCACCACCTTCCACTACAAAGTTTCATTTCTAGGAAAATGACTTTCTGGAAGTGAAGACAAACTGTGTAACCTCAGTGTTGACTTTTTATATGAAGACTGATTATTTGTCTTTAGGAATTCCACCGAACTCCCTCCTTCCTATGCGATTTCTATCCCCATTTTTCCTTCATTATATAAAATGACTGTACATCCCATGCTTGGTGCTCCATATCAATGTTCTCATTTGACTTCTCGTTTCCAATCCAAACTCTAGCCTGACTGAGGGGAGGAGGGTATGTGATAGACTCAGGAAAACCTGTGACAGGCAGTCAATGGGAACACTGTGAGTGGGGTCTATATGTGATAACCCTGTGC
This sequence comes from Ceratotherium simum simum, assembly GCF_057802395.1. NCBI lineage: Eukaryota > Metazoa > Chordata > Mammalia > Perissodactyla > Rhinocerotidae > Ceratotherium > Ceratotherium simum. The sequence goes on along the minus strand of NC_141902.1, from coordinate 23,231,508 downwards.
CTCGGCATCCAGATGGAAGGTAGACCTTCCTATGTGGCCTAATCATTCATGATATAACCTTGAAACTCCTTTCATTGCCCTAAATTTAATAAAATAAATAATCCGTTGAAAGTGTGTCATAGAAAAAGTGCAAAATGCTTGGGGTGTGAGTTAAGTCCGAGAACTCGTTTTGATTAGCCAATAACCACAAACTTGCAATTGACTGCTGTCACCAAAAATCACCCTTCTAGGGTTCACTGTGTCACAAGAGATGTTGACTTTTCACAGCCACGAAGCCACAGTGGGAACCTCATAAAGAGAAGACCACTGTGGGCCTAAGATCAAACACATAGATGCGAATTATTGCAAATTGTCAGCCTTGCCATTGTTTGAGGTGATATGGAGAAGCCAACTCACAGGACCATTGGAGAAACAGTGCCTACAGGAATGGTTTTATACAATACGAATAGAGATGGAATGTCCAGGCCTGGGCAGTTCCTTCATTCAAACAGAAGTGTTAGGTACTGTTTCCTTGTGTGGACTCTACAAAGCCCTAGGAATCAGATGGTAGCCCTGATAGATTTAGTTTCTAGTCTCGAGGAGTGAAAAGTACGTTAGCCAAGTACACACACATGTATAGGATTATGAATGGTGGCAAGTTCTCTGAAGGAAAAACAATTATGAGAGAAGATGACAGGGTAACCTGCCCTTTTCTAGAGTAGGAAAGCCCTTCCTGAGGAGGTCATATTTAGCAGTCGTGCAAACGTACAGTTGAAATTGGAAAGTGTTCTCTGATATGTTCAAGTAATTATCTTGAGATGACCATGCCCAGAGGTTCTGGAGTGCCTGAACATCATGAGAAATAATGAGAAATTTTGCCAAAAAATAATTTCTTCTATTTTTCAGAAATATGCAGGATTCAAAGGCAAAAGACAGAAATGAATAAATGGGACTCTTTCAAAATTTAAATCTTCTGTTTAATCAAAGGCAACAAAATAGCGCCAAAACCAACTTTGGATTGGGAGATAATATTTACAGCGATCTGTTGAAAAATTGGCACCTAGAATCTATAAAAAGAAGCCTTTAAAATCCTTATGGAAAACAAACAATCAAATGTACATGTGAAAGGGATACGACAACAATTTGCAGAGGAGCAAACTTAAATGGCTAATAAATATTTGAGAAGATGAAGGGAAGTGGTAGTAAAAACCACTATGATTTGCCATTTCACACCCAGTAGACAAAGAAAATTGATGAAGCCTTACATTACTCGGTACTATTGGGAGCATTAACTGGAACAATAACTTTGTGAAGCAGCTGAACAATTTCTAAGACAAGAGAAGGTACACACACTCTCTAGCGCAGCCATTCCACTGCAGGGATGCACCCTAACATCCCTAGAGAGATTCATGTCAGTGAATATTCATTGCAAAAATTGGAAACAACCTGAATTTCCTAAGAACAGCTAAATAAATTGTTATTTGCATACAGTGGAATGTTGTGCATCCATTAAAATGAATGAACTATAATCCCATGTATCGAAATGGATAAATTTCAAAAATATATCATTGATTTGTTTCTTCCAGAGAGGGAAATATGATGACTAGGAGTCAGAGGTTGAGAGGAGTATTTTTACTTCTTTATGCTTCTGGCACCTAAATTTTGCACCAAATAAATGTATTTCTTTTTAAAAACACACAATTTTTTAAATGTTGAATAATAAAATTATTGCAGGGGGCTGGTATAGAATAAACCAATTTTTTAAAGTTTGAGAACAGACAAAATGAAGAACAACCAGCTCACTTCTGCTCCCGTCACTGTTCTGACAACCCTGACGGCTTGCAGTTTAGCTCAGAGTCCAGACTTCCCCGTGGTTTCTACACCTGAGATGCTGCACTGGCTGGAAACCACAGCTCTTGAGTTTCTTCCTTTATTTGCTTCTGAAAAAAAAGACAACAGGGGAAGAAAAATACAGTGAGGACAGGGAGACAGCAGAAGCTACACAAGCAGGGAAAGGCTGGGGCCCCTGAGTCCTCACTCTCCTTCCACCTCTGAGGGCAAACAGCTGGTGTGTGGAGCAGCCCCTGCCCTGGGCAGCCTCCCCGGAAAGCCCTGCTCCTCTGACTGATCTTGACAGCTGATCTCCTTCCTTCCTCGAGATTGTTTACTTTTTCTGTCAGAGAATTATCACAAGGTGCTGTCTGAGTTAGAATAAGGCACTTAGCTGAAATCTGTTGTAAACACTGTTATAGCAAATAGATAAATCAGCTGATGTCTGCAATGTGACCCACTCAGATCTCTAAGTCCTGGTGTGTCTGAGAACTGACCCTTCTCTTGGGCCCTCCAACTGGAGGATGAGGACTAAGCTTGACTGCTCAGTTGACAGACTCAGATCACTAGGCCCAGTCTCTTGTTTTGTTATTAAACTCCTCTTCTTTGCCTCCCACTTGCTTGGACTTTTCCTTCCCGTTCGAGGCTGAGCCAGTCTTCAATTTTCTTAGAGAAGCCCAAGGAGAAGAAAATATTCCTTTGCTTAATTCAGTGAATGTCTGTTGAATGTCCTGACCTTCTTCTGATATCTCACGATCTCCCAGGCCTGGGGCTGCTGTGTCATGACCTCCCAGGTCAGAACCAGGTGAGCATTGTCTTATGTCCCCCTGGGCCTGCTCACAGTTCTGTCTGCTCAGGAGCCTGCTCTTGCTTCTATCAAGTCCTATGTACCTTCTAATTGGGTTGGTGTTTATTTTTCCTGAGCCTATGAGCTATTGAGGTGACTTTGAACCTGATACAGAGAAGGTCTAATGTCCTAGGAGGGGGATATCCCAAACACAACTCTTCAAGTGACCCCGAACTGTCCCTGCCCCATTTTTCCACCTCTATTCATTTAAAAGCTTTGTCATTGTCACTCTTGAAGTTCATGGCATTTGTCGTAGGCAGAATCCTCAAATGACCCCCAGTGGCACTCACCCTTGTATAATCTCCTCCTCTCTGAGCGTGGCTGGAGTCTATGAATATAATAAGATATCACTTCCATGATTATGTTAGCTTTTATGGCAAAAGGGAGATGATCCAGGTAGGACCTAACTTAATCACTGAGCCCTTCAAAAGTAGAGAGTTTTCTCTGGGTGGTTACAGAAGATGAAGTCATAGAAATCCCAAGAATGAGCAGGACTTGATGCACCATTTTTGGATTAAAGACTGATGGGGACATGTGGCAGGAATAAGAGCAGCCTCTGGAAGCTGAGAGCTGCCCACTTATGATAGCCAGCAATGAGATGCGGCCCTCGGTCCTACAACCACCAGGAACTGAGTCCTGTCAACCTCCTGAATAAGCCTGACAGCTGATTCTCCTACAGAGCCTCCAGATGAGAGCCAAGCCTGGCTGGCACCTTGACTTTGGCCTTCAGAGACCCTGCGCAGAGAACCCATTTGAAACTGCCCAGACTTCTGATGTACAGAACTATGTGATAAGAAATGAGTCTTATTTTAAGCTGCTAAATTTGTGGTAATTTGTTATACAGCAGTAGAAAATAAATACAGTATTAATCAAAGATATCCACATGACAGAAAATTGACATCTTTCTGGGGTAAAGCAAGTTGGACAAAAGGGGAGGAGCAAAAGAAGAAAACCATCACCTTGCCTGAAATGTGATCTTGAAGAGATGAAAAGTCACATCCTTTCTTTTCTCTTTTGCATTCACGGCCTCTGCCTCATTGCAATCTTCTCTTTGTCTTTTCCTTTTCTCCATTTTCTCTCATACTTCAATTGAGATTGTGTATGTGAGATTGTGCATGGTGTGTATGTAAGTGCATGAAGAAGAGACGTGGGTTGATCCATTGGGAGTATTACCTTCTGGAGCAAACCAGCTCTCCTCCTACTTTATGGTCCATTACAGTTTTCTCTTCTTAGAGAACCCCTAGGGGGATCAGCACCCCAGTGAGGTGAGGGTTGTGAGCAGTTGAGGGCCCCATGCAGTAGGAATGGGATAACGATGAGCAGATGGTGTTGATTGAGTTCCTATTCTGCATCAGATACTGTTTTGAGAGCTTTATATGAATTCAGTCAATCCTATAACATCCCATGAGGATGTAGTATTATTATCACTGATTTACAGTTGAGAACACTGAGGCACAACCAGGTTAAGGAACTTTTCCAAGGTTGTTTTTAGGCAGCAGTGGAATTAGGATTCACACTTCAGCTGTCTGGCTGTAGAGTCTGCACACTTAACCACTACACAGAAAATCTTCATCCAAGTCAAAGCTCTTTTGAGGGAAACTTAACGTATAGCATGTATCTTTGTGAATTACAAGCCCCACTGAACCTTCTCTGCACCACCCAGCTGGTGACTGTCTTCTGGTCCTCTAGAGCTGCCCTGATCTCAGGACAAGATGGATCTGCTGCGCTTCCTGGGGGTGGTGGTGCGGGGGTTTAGTCTTGAGTGATTTTCTTGTGTCAGGAGTATCCTGGAGCAGTAACTTTCTGAGTTACATTGGGAGAGAAAATTCTCAGAAGGATAGTTTTATAGCTCTCTAGGCCCCAAGTGTGGCCAGGCCAGGAAGGAGAAGCAGCAGGTCAAATAATAAAGGAGAAGGTGCTGAGGTGGTGGGTCTGAGGGTCATGGAAACTTGCCACTGCTTGGACCTACTTCCTGAGATTCTGAGGGAGGATACTCCTGCTGCAGTCCCAGTGTGGACAGCCGACTCTGCCCAGGCAAGCAGTCCAAAGAGATCTCTGCCCCACACCCCCAACCCACTAAGATAAACCTCCTTGTGATCCCAGAGCACGCTCCCTGTCATTAGCTGGGGAGACACCATAAGACTAGAGATTTTGGTGAAGAAGTAAAATGACAGCTGTCACCGCCCGAGGACTTGGTGGCGTGGGATGGGCAGATTCCTTCCTGTCACAACCTCAGGTCTAGTTGCATGAGTCTCCTCCTTGGTGACAAAACAACCACATTAAAACATCTCTTACTGCTCCAAGCTCTAGCTGTGTCCCATTACGTACAGGTTACAAGTCTGAGGTCTGCAATTTCACTCCAGAGTCCACACTCATCTGCCTTAGGAGATGGGTTTTATCACCATCCCTCCAAGCAGCCCCAAAGATTTCCTGGCTCATAATTGTGTAGAAGGCTGTGGGACTTAATGTCCTCATTGTTAAAACAGAGGATACTTGTTGTGTCTGACGTTGCTAGTTGCCCGCTCCATATCCATCTCCCCTTCTTCCCCACTGATGAACCACAATTTTGCTCAGAGTGGTAGTGTACCCAGCTAAACATACTCACCCTCCCAGACTCCTTTGCACATAGGTGTTTACATGTGACACAGTTCTAGCCCATAAAAGTTACTGAGCAGGGTTTCTAGGAGAGATATTTCAAAGGGCGTATTCTCTTTCTCCTTTTGTGCCTTCCTTTCATGCCTGGAGGAGTCCTACTTATGACGTATGACTGTGGGATAATAAGATTGGAGACTTCTCCCTCCCTCTCTCTCCCTTTTACTAGTCTGCTGTCTCCATCACAATGTCTTATTTCCAGTCTGCATTTTCTGCCTGTGGAATAGCTGCTGATGCTCCGATGAAGCCCTCTACTGGACTCACCCTCCCACTGTGCCTTCCAGAGGAAGTCACCTAATGGGCATGAATCTGCAGAGAGCCATGGGGTAGGAGGAGACTGCACAGAGATAGCGATCTGTCAGCAGTAAACTGACTGTACTGATGACGAGTGACCAGAGAGAGGGCTCCCAAGCCACTGGATCTGGGCCATGTTTCAGACCGTGAAACTATGACATGAGCCTAGTGTGCAGTCAGTCCCAAGAATGGCTAATAAGGTTACATTCCCTGCCAGCTCAAACGTATGCCAGGTGCATGTGAAAATTACATCTATTTATAGAAAGTAAGAGAGGTGATATAGTTCAAATGCTAGAATTTTTAAACTTTATACCTGTGTATCGATAATTTTGAGTGCTGAGGCTTGCTTTATATCAATGCAATACTTGTTAGTGAAAAAAATCAATGGACATTCTAACAGGATCTAAAAACTAATAAGAAAGTTCAGCAATGTGACTGGGTATAAGATGAATGTAGAAAAATCAATTAGGTTCTAGATACCTATAACAAACAAGCATAAAATATAATTTTTAAAAAGGGTCTTATTTACATTATGAATAGAGTATTCATTCTAAGATTCCTTAGAGAAGGAGGTATCTAAGGAATAGATAATAGGTGTGAAAGGCTTTTATGGAGAAAGTTATTTTAAAAAAAGAACAGAAAAATAAATGGTGAAACATACTTTGTCCTTGGATGAGCAGATTCAATATTCTTAAAGACATCAATTCTTCCAAAATTAGCTCACAGATGCAATACCTTTCTCATTAAAAAGCCCAATAGAGTCTTTCAAGGCAACTTCACAAGTTGTTTTTAAAACTTAAATATAAAATTAAAAGGCCTAAAATAACCAAAAAAACTCGGAGAAGATTAACATGAGGGCTTGCCTTATCAAATATCAATATTTGTTACAAGGCTATAGTTATTAGGACAATGCAGTATTTACACAGGGATTAAAAAAAAAAAAGAGAGACCCGTAGATGAGAGTAGAAAATTCAGAAACAGACCTCTTCACAATTAGACTCCATAGATGGCATGAAAAATTAGTGGAAAAAAGATGGACTCTGACATGGTGTTGGACAAGTGGTTATTCATTTGGGGAAAATTAAATTACATTCCTGATTCATACCATCACCAAATATAAATTAAAGATTGTTAGAGACCTAAATGTAAGAAATAAATTTTTTACAAGTTTAAAAGAAAATATAGAATATATTTATGTCTGTAGAGTGGAGAAGTTCCATTAACAAGACACAAAAATCACAGACCAGAAAAGAAAATACTAGTTTATTTGCCAAAGTGAAAAAAAAATCTGCACACCAAAGAAACCATGAATAGGACAGGCCCAATGCTCAGGCCTGAGGCCACCACAGCCCACGGTAACGTGGCTTTCTCCCGCCACCTCAAAAACAGCGTCAGGACGTCCCCGTGCAGCACAATGTTGGCACGACCTGCCTCAGGACAGCACCCAGCAGGTGAGGCTGCCCTGGGAACACATGGCAGGGAGTAGACAGCAGAGGGCCTGCTCTGGGGAGCTCTTCCTGTGGGGGGATCAACGTCTCTCTGTGTGAAAATGCAGCTGTGTAATTGAACTCCCCAAAATGTTATTCTGGGAGGTACAGAACAGTTAAGTTCATTGCTCTGGGGTAGGAAATGCCTTCTATTTCAAATCTTCTTATCCGTACCAATGTTTATCTTCACCTCTTATTTACCCAGGGGATAATTGTTATCCATCTTTCTATCCCACAACATTATTTATAGTAACCTAAGGCTTAGGCTATTTATTTGGAGTCAGAAATATCACCAAACTGGTCGATCATGCAGGCACAAGGCAGGTGTGAAACTTCCTAGCTTCACGAGTGGAACAAAACTTACACTTAATAAACTTGTGTGAAATCTAAACTGCTGTAATGTTAAATATTCTGTTAAAAAATTATCATATTTTCAACATATAAAACATGGGGAAAATGGTACAGTAAACATCCATACATCCCTGATCCAGATTAAACAGTTGTCAAGTTTACCACATTTTCTTTTAAAATGCCATCTTCAATATTATTTGTGCCCTGAAATTTGTTTCAATTCAAACATCAGAAAAGATTTGGAAAAAATTATGACCTGGCTCTGTCAGCCACACCATCACATCTCTTGTTGTGATGCATCAGTGGGCTCTCCAGTAAGCCTACCACAAACACCTGGGGTCAGATGGTGGGAAAGGTGAGGGAGGACCCTCCTTTACACCTCGTCAGGTACAGAGAGGTGACAGCTGAGATGGAGGTGCCTGTGGTCGGTTATTTCAGGAAGGGGCCAAGCATAGGTCACCTTTTTTATCAATCTGGCATATCAAAGAAACCCAACTACATCAGAGCCAAGGCTCTTCTGCAAAGTGAAAATTTTCATACCACACTCGACCTTCATTAAAGACAACGAAAAAATATAAAGCCCACACTGAGGAGAAGACTTTTCAAGGAAGAACAATCCAGGGCCAATGATGGGATTTATCCCACTACGGACTATATTACACTTTATTTGTGCCAGGGGATCTGAGGGCAACACTCATGTATAGATTAAACTTCCACCACCAGCCTGATGACCCTCAACTCTAGAACACCAGCCCAGACCTCTCTCTCCAGCTCTGGACTGGTATCCTAACTGACTTCTAGCACCTTTGCCCGGGTGCTCCATGGACACATCAAACTCAAGGCTCCAAAACAGAGATAATTATTTTCACTTCTTCTCCAAACAGAGTCTTCTTGAAAACCCCAATATTCTTGGATTTAACTTTCACAAACTACTCCTAAGTGACCTTGAAAGTCCCTGACTTTTTTATTGAGGCAAAATTCATATAACATAAAGTTAACCATTAACCACTTTCAAGTATACAATTCAATGGGATTTAGTACATTCACAGCATTGGGAAGCCATCACTTCTATCTGGTTCCAAGACATTTTCATCACCTCAAAAGGAAACTCATACTTATTAAGCAGTCACTCCCCATTTCCCCATCCCCCCAGCCCATAGAAAACACTATTGACTTTCTATCTCTATGGATTTGCCTATTCTGCATGTTTAATGTAAATAGAATCATGAAATATGTGACATTTTGTGTCTGGCTTTTTCAGCTCAGCAGAATGTTGTCAAGGTTCATCCATGTTGTAGCATTAATACTTTGTTTTTGTGGCTGAATAATATTCCATTGTACGGATGTATGCCATTTTGTTTATCCATTCATCAGTTGGTGAATATCTGGGTTCTTTCCACTTTTTGGATATTGTCTACCGTGCTGTTATGAAGATTCACGTACGAATACTTGTTTGAATGCTTGTGTCCAACTTTTGGGTACACACCTAGGAGTGGAATTACTGGGTCAGATGGGAATTTTATGTTTAACTTCTTGAGCAACTGCTAAAATGTTTTCTGCAGTGGCTGCACCATTTTAAATTTCATCGTACATTTTACACTCCCACAGCAATGTATGTGGATTCTAAATTTTCCCCATCCTTGACAACATTCATTTTCTTTTTTTTTTTTTTTTTAATTCCAGCTATCCTAGCAGGTGTGAAGTGGTATTGCACTGTGGTTTTGATTTACATTTCCCTAATGACTAATGATGTGGAACATTTTTTCAGGTGCCTGTTTGCCATTTGTATATCTTCTTTGGAGGAATGTTCATTGAATTTCTTGGCTAATTTTTTGCAATGTCCATGACTTTTTATTGAGACATAAATTTGAATCTCAGGCTGGAAGCCTGGTGTCTGGGACAGTCCCTCTGCTGAGAGCCCGGCAGCTGCAGCAGAGGGAGCTTCCTCTTCCACACGTGTTTCCTGGTTCTCTGGGTGGGAACTTACGAAGAAAATTAATGATGGCTCTGGTGAGTCTTTTATCTTGATCAAGGGCACTATAATCCACACAGCTAATTGTCCAAGTTACAAATTTGCAGTAATCCTTGACTCCTCCCTCTCCTAACCCCCAGGTCTGCTCAGTTATCATGTGACGTTAGGAAGAGCCGAATTCATAGCTCACTTTAGGAACAATACTAAAGTTTATGGCAGTGTACTCTTGGAAACTAACCTTAATCCTTCATTTTATATTAATACCCATATTTTCTCTTTATTTCTAATTCTTCATTTTAAAACTTTATGTGGTACGAAATTTTGCAAGTTGCCTGAAATTTGTTTTTTTAAATCCAATGTAAAACTAAAAAAAGTCTTATATAGTTTAACTCCTGTATAATTCTGTAGAAATGAAACAACTTTTATTGTTTTGCTAAGTGTTCATGAAATACATGCTTATTTTGGAAATTTAGAAATTGCAAACTACAAGCAAACAAGTAAAAAGAGTAAAATAAAAATCGTCTATAAACTCACCACTGACTACTGTTGATATTTTGGCATGTATTTGTTCTGTCTTCACCTATCTACCTATCTATATCTGTCTATCTATTTATCTATCTATCTATCTATCTATCTACCCACCTGCTGATCTATCTATCTATCTAATCTATCATCTATCATCTGTCTATCTCTGTTTATCATCTGTCTACCTATCTATCATCTGTCTATCATCTATATAGCTACATTTCTTTTAAAAAATGGGATTATATTGTAAACTCTTTTCTAAAACCTACCATTTTCATCAAACAATACATCATGACCATTTTCCCTCAGGATTGACAAGACTTCCATGGTTGTAAGGTTTTAAACAATGATGTGCATTAAGTCTCACTGGAGGAGCCTATTACAATAAAGATTCCAGGTCTTACTCCCAGAGATTCTGATCCAGTAATCTGGACCTGTGCCCAGAAATCTGTGTTCGTAACAAGCCTCTGGCTGATTCTGATGCAGGTCATTCTTTGACAGTTTGAGAATTACCTTTCCACACCAATAACTGTAACTCTTGCCTAATTTCCCATTTTGTGAATATGCCATTATTTATTCAACCAATTACTTATTTTGGAACAGTTATTTGATTTTTTTTCACTATTTTGTTAACCCATCTGCTTATAGACATCCTTCTACCTACAATTTTTCCCTCATCCGTGACTGACTGTTTCCTGATGAGACCCACACTGGGCAGTATGAACAGTGATGGTGCTGGATAAACGCTCCTCTCGTTGTTGAATGGAGGACTGGAGGTGCAGAGGCTAGAGAAGTCCTCTCAGGAAGCCGTGTCAGGGCCTGAAGAGATGGTTCAGAAGAGTTATGGTTTCATTTCATTGGAGAAATGAAAGTGGAAGCAGCTGCACGTGTGAGGGAGCTAGATTCACACTCCGTATAATGGAGGCCAAAAGCCAAATGAGATTACACACCTGGACCCAGCCAATAAGGCGTCTTACTTCCTTAGAACTAGAAGTGGGACTAAAGCTATCCTTTTTATCAGAAGCTTCCAAATGGAGCATCAGCCTTGGGTCAAAGGAGAAGGGATATAGCAAAGAGAGACAGGAGGACAGGGAGACACACAGGGTCATGGCCCAGCTCACCTTATGGAAGAGAGAGGTCATGAGCAGAAAATGAAAGTTTTCCCTAAAACCTCTGAGAGACACTGAGGCACGAGCAGAACTGCTTTGCTGCTGGAATGTCAAAGTCCTTTACCAAGGAGGGGGAAGAGGTGTTGACATCTCTGGGACATGTGACACAGTGGGGTTTGGGTGCTTTTTGAACTTCAAAGAAAACACACCATCCTTTTGGTCCCGATGTCCCGTGTTCATTCATGGGACCTTACAGAAGGCAATGGCTCAGTGGTGACACCACAGATAGTGCCGAGGTGCCATGATGTAGCTTCACAACCTGTGTCTGGCTCGGCAGGGACGAGGAAGTTGGTGCCAGGGAAGAAGACAGTTGGAGCTCCATGGAATGGCAAAGGACTTGTTTGTGAGCACTTGTGACCCACTTCCTCTTGGGGACTTCCAGGGAATTATGTGGCTGGGGGGAAGAGTGAGGACGTGAGTGAGGTACTTGGAAACTGAAAGTTCTATGTTGGGAGCCAGCAAAATACAGGTAACTCATGGGCCAGAGCTACAGGGGCAGGGCCCACCGTTGAGGCTGTGGAGTAGAGGGTGTGCGTGGGAAGGACTGCTCACCTCCATGTGGAGTGTGTGATCCCGGAAGTAGGTGGGGAGAGGGCACCTGCTGAATCCCTTATCAGAAGCCCTCCACAGTGACAAGGATCTAGACGTCACTTCTCAGAAAACTCAGTCTCTTTTCTCACTTTGAGGTGAGTGAGGGAAGCCAGTTTTCCCCTCTACCCCCCTGCTTACTGCTCCCACCCTAGTCACGCTGAGAGTGGATGCTTGCCCCTGATTTTGAATCAGCTCTAATGAAGCCCACTCAGCATGCTGCTCCACGTCAAATCAGAGTGTGAATGTGGGTGGGGGAATCTGAGGCTCAGGCCACTGTTGTGGAGGGGTGTCCCTGTAGTGTAAATAAATGCAAAGGGAGCTTATGGAGTGATTGGGGTGGATGGAGGGGGACAAATACAGTGAGTAAAGCAAACGGCCTCTAGGTGTCTGGGTTGGCCCTAGAAAAACCCTAAGAGAGCCCAGAACCAGATGTAGTAGCTTCCTGTGTGACATTTCACACAGCTCTACAAAGACCCACGATGCGTATCAGCCAGATCAAGATTGCCACAGCTGTCTGCTTGAATTTATGAATTAATTTGGGGAGAATCACCATCTTTAAAACATTAAGTGTTTCAAGCTGCAGTATTTTGGATTCAAGTAAGAGAAACTTGCTTTATGGTCGTGGAGACAGCAATGGTTTATGTTGCCCATGTGGCAAGCGGTCAGGAGAGGAGCAGTCCAGGGCTGCTCCGGTGATGGCACAACATTTCTCACAAGCGTCTTTGATTTCTTCCGTCTGTACATGTAGATTTTTCATACTTTTGCTTATTGCTTCCTCGTCACAATATGGCTGAGGCTACTCCTGGCATCACATTTGATTTCTATCGGAAAAAGGAAGAAGAAACGGGGGGTGATGCCTGTGCCAGGAAAGCAAAACAAACAAACAACAAAAAAGAAACTATCTCAGATATCTGTTTGCCTCTCGTTGGCCAGAATTTTGTCAAAAATTATGCCTATCTGCAAGAAAATTGAGCAACACACAATTCTATCCCTCTCTCCCCATATTTATATTTTATTAGCAAAAAAAGAAGATAGTGAATAGATTTCAAATAGATGACTTATAGATCTGCTACACCATCCGTCAACCTTGCATATCTTTTGAATTTATCCATTCTCTTTTTGTGGTCTTCATAAATTTTCATTATTTTAATCTGCACGTTTTATGTATCTTTGCTAGATTTGTTCCTAAGAGCCCTGTAACTTTATTGCTATTGTATTATCTTTTAAAAATATAAATGTATTCTAATTGGTTGTTGCATCAGAATTGATTTTTGTATATCGATCGCGGTGAGTTTAATTAGTTGTATTAGTTTGTAGATTCTCTCGGGTCATCTCTTCAGAGGTGGACAGTCACATCATCTGTGAAAAGTGGCTGTTTCATTTCCTTTTCCAATCCTTATAGCATTTACTCTCTTTTCTTGTCTTATTGATAAGTTAAGACCTAAAACACAATTTTGATTAAAAGAAATGCTGGAGAGGTAAAGTTCGGCCTCTTTAAGACATTTGCTATTTTATGTTGGTTGCAGTCTATGCTAGAGGGTGGTTTGTATCAGGACGGTGGCAGCGGGGATGAAAAGAAGTGAACAGATTGCTGAGATTTTTTAGGAGACAGAATCATGAGGACTTTGCATTAGTGGGGTGAGGAAAAGGAAGGAACCAATTTAGAGAGGGAAATGTTTTATTTTGACATAATTTCAGGATTACAGAAGAGATGCAAGAATAATACAAAGAATGCCTGAATATCCTTCACGAAGATTCCAAAGGTCAACATTTTACCACAGCTGCTCTCCTTTCTCTGTCTCTGTCTCTCTCTCATTTAAAAGTAATTTGTGGATATAGTGCCTTTTTACACCTCAATTCTTCAATATGTTTCCCCAGAAGCAAATAATTCTCTTTTAAAAACACAAAACCAGCATTAAAATCAGAAATTAATATTACTATAATATTATTATATAATCCACAGAACTTATTCAGATTTCTTCAATTCTCCAATTTATAACAACAACAACAAAATATCCAAGGTCATGCATTGCATTTCATTTTGTATCTCTTTAATTTTCTTTAATCTGGAGACACCAAATGTCTCCTGTAAAATAGTCAGGTTACTATTTACCTTTTGTAATCAATGAGTCTTTTGTGGGGAGGTGTTTTCAAACTATATAGTATCCGTTACTCAAATGTTCACCTACTAGCTGCGATGATTCTTGCCTAAAAGAATCATTAGTAGGAGGGCTGCCCAGTGGTGACTTTCTAATTCTATTATTCCTTGTACATTTATTAGTTGACTTTCTTCTGTAATAAAAAGTCTTCTCTCCTATTTATCTACACATTCTTTTATTTAAATCCGTGTGGACTTGTGAATTCTTACTTATTTCAATAGGTTATAATCCTTTACTGTCATTTGTTTTGATGCTCAGATTGTCCCATATTTGAGGAAGGAGCCGATTTTCATGTCTAGGTGTTTGGCTTAAAACACTGATGGGCGAGGCTGCATTTAGCTGAAACCAAGGAGGAGGAGGAAAATGTTCCCATTGTTTCTGGAATTTGCAGCCTTTGATTACTTGTGAGATTTATTTTATTTACATATATCTATCTCCTTTTGTGAACTGTCTGTTCATACTCTGTGCCCATTTTCCTTATTATTCCTAAGAACCCCTTATGGTTTAAGGATATTAACCCTTTGTCTGACATAAACAATACAACAATGAACTAGAAACTTAACAACAACTGATTTCATTCTCACAACAAAACTCTGATATAATATTATCATTACTTCATTTTATAGGCGAGAATGCAAGAGGGTTTAGAAATGTTTACCTCCGGGCCAGCAACCCAGGAAAGTCAGGATTGAAATCCAAGTCTGTGTGCTACCAAATCTTGGATTCCTCTTCATTTACCATTCTGCCTGCTGGGAAAACTTCCCAATTTTTTAATACTCCAGGGAAATCTAGTGTAATCCTCTGAGTCCTCCTAAAGCTTAAATCTCGAGACCAATCACTGCAGTTACATCTTAAATGAAGATTTATTGTAACTAGCACGTGAGCTTGCGATGTATGGTCACGTTTATGACCTGGGGGCATTCTACCCTGGTACTTCAGAAGGCATTTGGGACCCTGCAGAAGAAATACATAAAGCAGGTGGATGCTCATAGTAGGGCTTGTTGAGCATGAAATGACAGCTAGCAGGCACCTGAGGAAGCTGACACAGTGGGGGAGCGGCAGGGAAGAACATTGGCTGAAACACAGCAACCTGGGAAGACCTGGAACCCCAACCCTGGGAAGCCACCCCAGCTCCTTATTCTGGGACATAGAAGGTTCAACAAGATGGGCCCTGCTAGACTTGAATTTCTGGAATTCTCCCCTCCCCGTAATAGGCACTTCTTGATTTCCTTCATCTTTGCTTGCTTTCTTCTTTTTCCTCTTTTTCTCCTCTATGCGTCCACTCTCCTTATTTTTCTTCCTTCTCTAATGTGCATTAGGCCTGCCAGGGGCCTCTGGAAAAAACCGTCTGACTCTGTTATGCCCTAACTGAAATGGTCACATGCTGGTGACCTGGGGCTGCCATCCTTGATTCATGGTCCCAGGAGCCGGGTTTATGAATCAGGGGATGGAAGGGGTGGGGACAGAAGGCAAAGCGCCTGGGGACTCTCAACAGCCACGTTTTCAGTTCCCTCAGCCCTGATTCACTGCACGGCGCCCTCTGGTGTCCAAACTGAAGTCTGTCACCGTCTAATCCAGGCAGAACAGAGCAATTTTTTTTTTCCACATGAGAGAGCAATCAGGGAAAATAAAGGTATTGGTAGAAGACATTATTTTATTTTAAAACAATAATAGTTTTACTGAGTTTCAAGAAAAAAGGTTCATTCGTAAAAATTAGGTTACCGAACAAGAGATCAGTTAGAATGTGGGAAGAGAGTTTTATTTACTGAAATACTAACAAGCATATTTGACAGGGTAACCAAGAGGACGCCTCTAGTCACTTGTCCCTATGCTCACCCAGCCCTTTAGAGATCCCCCTGTGCCTGAATGTGTTTCATCTCATTTCAGCCTGAAATAGCTGGAGAGAGCTATCTGGAGCCTGGACCTTTCCTCCAACTGACCAGCTCAAGCTCCCCATATATGTCCAATAGACACAGCACACGTCACTGTGCAGAGCAGAACTTTCAACTCATCCTCTCCCTCGCAACCTGTTCCTCCCTCCTCTCTTCCTCTTTGGCACCATCGTCCTCTTAGGTGCAGAGGCCCGAAGCCTAGGAGTCATTCTTGACCCCTGTCTTTCCCTTGTCTTACTTCCAATTCACTGATAATTCCACCCTCAAAATGTATTCCAAACATAACCACTTCATACCACCACCACTATCTTAGTCCAAGCACCATTATCTCTCTCCTGATGACAGCAGTAACTGGTCTGCCTCCTCTTTCTCTCCACGCCTCCCACTGCCACTCCACCATCTTCTTCTCAAACAACCAGTGATCTTGCAAAATTCCAAACCAGATCATGTCACCCCTCTGTTCAAAGTCCTCCAATGACTTCCCATTTCATTTAGCATTAAACTCAGAAGTCCCTCCCACGGCCTTCTCTCTGACCTTATCCTCCTCCACCATCCCCATCTCTCTCTCCTTTCCAGCTACACTGGCATGCTTGCTGTTCCTTGGGCCTTTGTCCTTTCTCTTTCCTCTTTCTAGAATGTTCTATCCCCAGATCTTTGTTCCCTTCTTTACTTCCTTCCGGCCTCAAATGTTACCTCCTCAGATAAGACTCTCCCAATCACCTGTTCAAATACAGCCACCAGCACACTCTCTATAACTTACTTCGGTTTATTTTTCTTTTTAGCACTTACCACCTGATAGGAGATGACATCTCTATTGTGGGTGTGTTTATTGTCTGCCCTGTCCTGACGAAGATATAAGATTCAAGGCCAGAGACTCTGTTTTGTTCTTTGCTGAATTCTCAGCTCTAAGCACATAGTGGCTGCCCAGTGATAAATGAGGGAAAAAATTAATTATTAGTTTGAGTTATACGAAATTGTTGACATTCTAAAAATTCTGGCCTACAAAAAATAGCAATTTAAGTAGTTTGTCTTTATAACATAATTTTATTACCACTTTGTTCATAGTGAAACTGAAGCCCAGTGAAGTCAAGTGACTTCCCCGGTGTGATATTGTGACATAATGAGAAATGTATTTCATCTTCCTCCCCAGTTCCTGGCTCAGTTCTAAAACCCTTCAAACTTCCTGAGGGATAGGAGCAACTCTTGTTGTTCATAACAAGCCCCTTCCAACCATACCTGAGTTTATATTAAGGAGTTGACTGGTGTCTGCAAGCCCCTAGAGAGCTTTAGAAAGAGGGATGGTTGCCAGAGGAACCAGCCATGTGATTAGAAGGTTGGAAATTTCAGTCCCACTCTCTGACCTCAGGGGAGGGGAGAAGGGATTGAGTTAATCACTAAAGGCCCATATTCTAACCAATCATGCCTACATAATGGAATCTCCATAAAAACCCCAAACAAAAGGGTTCAGAGAGCTTCCAGGTGGGGAAAGCATCCATGTGCTGGGATGGTGGTGTGCCCCAAACTCCACAGAGACAGAAGCTTCTGCACTTGGGACTCTTCCAGACCTCGCCCTATGTACCTCTTCATCTGGCTGTTCATTTGTGTCCTTTATAATATCCTTTATAATAAACTAGTAATAGTAAGTAAAATGTTTCCCTGGGTTTTGTGAGCTGTTAGAACAAATTATTGAACCTGAGGAGGGGACGTGGGAACCCCCAATCTTTAGCCAAAGCAGACAGAAGTGTGAGAACCTGCGGACCCACTACATACTATTGGCTTCTGAAGCGGGAGGCATTCGTGTGGGGCTGAGCCCTTAACCTGTGGGGTCTGCACTAACTCTGGGTAGTTAGTCCCAGAAAGAATTAAATTCATTCACCCAGCTCGTGTCCACAGAGAACTGCAGAATTGTTTGGTGTGGAAAACTCATGCATTTGGTGTCAGAAGTGTCGTGGGTAGAGAAACAGTTTTCCTTTCCCAAGTCAAATGAAAAAGAATGAGAGGCAGACATGGAGCATTTCGTCTCTTTCAATAGAACACTGACAGAGCTCCTACTGTGTTTGGACACTGCTAGGTTTGGCGGCCATTGATGAGAAGGCCTTCTCTCATCTCCCAACTCAACCTCTCCGTCTTTGCGGCTCTAGGGTCTCCCACCTGCTCCAGCTGGAATGGGCAGGGCTATCCGTGAGCTGGAGCAGTGCCACAGCTCTGCAGAAGGGCCAGTGTAGACTCTCTCCACTGCTTCTGTGACTCCTGGCACCCAGGGGACCTGCCCATGGCGGGCCTTTAACCTCTTTCTTCTGGTCCCAGAGGAGCTGCCCTCTGATTGTGTTGGTCCTCTGTCTATACCCATTCTCCTCGTCTAAGTTGTCAATCTGGAGAAGCCCACACAGGCTGCCCTGTGCATTACTGATCCATCCTAAGAAGGTACAGCTGGGAAACCACACTGATTCTAATACTTCAGTGCTCAATAAACCATGCATGAACTGGAAGGGCATCCAGAAGTGGGAAAGGGGCAGGCCTGCGTTGCCTTGACAGCAGTTAGGGGTCATGTTCAGAGCTGATTAAACGTGTATGAAACTTTTCTTCCCCAGACTGCGACTCCTCTGAGTCACAGTGGGGAGAGTGTGCCATAGAAGGGGAGAGGGAAATGAAAAAGCGCTTTCCTGGGGTATGTTGTTCTCACAATGTCGGGCAGACCAAGAGAGTACACCGCAAACCATGAGATCACATTTAAAGCTTTTGCTCAGATATGCACACGCCCTTACATCTCATTGGCCAATCATACCCTTATCCAAATATGTGTGGTGGAGACATATTTTCCCTCCAAAGGGTACACAGGCAGCTCACATGACAGAAAATGAGTGAGGATAAATCATCTTCTTAGAAGGCGGTAGCAAGCAATTGAGAACAATAATTCCATCAACTGTGATCAAACCTTAATCACATATATTCACTTTTCTCCCTAATACCTCACATTCTCATCCATAATAAAATGACCCTAAGGGTTGTTTTGTATTTCAAATAGTCACAGGCTGGCAGCACTTTTGCCAATATAATTCTCTCAAACATTTTCTTGTGTTGTTGTTTTAATCTATTTGATTCTGGTTGGATCTATGTTCCAATAGTTTGCCCAACTGTTTATTAATTTTTTTATAACTTGCCTCTTAACGTTCTTAGCCTCATTTTCTAGAGCCATTGTTACCACACCAGGTCCGTTTTTGCCCACTGCCCAGAAAACCAATCACCAAGATGACGAGATTGCAGAGAGAGAGAGTTTAAACACAAGGCAGCTGAGTGAGGAAGTGGGAGAACAAGTCTCATATTCGCCTCCCCGAAAACAGGGACTCATGGGTATGTATGGGGAAGGTGACAAGGTGGTCTGAAATGATTGGAGGTGAGGAGAGGTGAGGTAATTGATGATCTGCGCAAGTGTAGTCAGGCTTCGTGTCTCTTCGTAGGACCCATGTTGACAGAATGGCCGCATTAGCACACCCTGATGGTGGAGTTCCAACCTTTTGCCATCAAAAGGGCCATGTTGATGGGTTGGTAGTCTCAATCTGGCCTAAAGTGGACAAGGGGTTCAGTTCCTGAAAAAAATAGCTCAAACATCCATTACCATGGTGACTCTGACTCCAGGGAGATGTTACCTGTAGGAACCTAGTGGGAGTCAGATAGCATATTACCTAAATAGCACAGTTAAGAATGGTTAAGTTTATCATGCAGATTTAACTCCTCATCTTCTGTTCTGATAAATATTTAGGTAAGGCCATCCCCCCCTTCTTCCTGGTACAGTTAAGAAGATACATTTACAGATGGAGATTTTCTTTTCAAATGTAAATGTCTCTCATAAAGGATAACCAGAACTAAGAATGAGTTTAGCATGGACCCACCCAGACACCAGAGATCTCTATGGTGATGGCCTATTCTGTGGGCAAGACTCCCATCCCAAACTCCTTTGGTTAGTTAGTGGGAGTGGGGGCCAAAATGACATTCAGGCAGAGACATATTTTGAGTTGGCAAATTCCAATCCCCCGTAGTTACTAGCTGCTTAATCGTCAATGGCTGTTGGCCGATTTCACCGTGGATAGTGTAGGTGTTAAGGGCTGCAGATTAGATAATGTGCATGTGCCATATTTTACCATTTTTCTGTTTTGGACATTAATACTGATTCCACTTTGGGGTCTATTGTTAAATAATGGTATGATGAACATCTTTATGAATAACACACACACATGCACACACACACACACACACACACACAAGCATACACTTTAGACCTCATGTAGGAATAAGTCCTAGCAAAAAAAATTGCTAGATCTACAGAGAGAATTAGATGTAAACTGACTTAGAAATCATTTTAAGGAAATAGGTACCCTCAAGAGCAGCCCAGTCTTCCTGATGCTGCAGGCATTACAAGGTAATAGTTTTTTTTCCTAATGTGCTTCATACTATGCCAAGTGCTCCTATCAGGTGTGAGGGGAAGTGACCCATCAGGCACTGCCCGTTGAGGCCACACAACCAGGCCCCTGGTGGCGGATATCCTTGGCCACTCTCTCGCTGGCTCTGGCTTACAACCTAGGGCTCCATGGAGCTCCTCATGGCTGACTCTCTGGGGTCTCTATTTCATAGTGTGACAGCTTCTCCTAAGAGTGTCCTTTTTTCTGCTGTGACCAGAAGTTGTCCCTGGCTCGTATACCTTCTACTGTTGACTTGCTCATCTCTGCATGTGCATTCAGCTCTTCTCTCACCTGTGCTTCTGCCGGTGCTGTGAGCCCTGGGGAAGACTTGGCAGATGGACAGTAGTGTGTGAAAAATAAGCTTTTGTTTGCTTTTCATCTTATTTTTCAGTGTGTTGGATTTTGATTTTCATATCCGTGTGATTTATTTGTTATTCTTTTCAATGGAATTGCATCTCTTTTTGATGTTTGTTCCAATTGATTCAGTGTTTTCCAGCTCTCATGAATTTGTTGTGTTCTGTCACATCCAGTTCACTGGTGGTGCTGTTTGAAGGATACAGGTCCTAAAATAAGGTTGCCTGGGTCATAACTGTTGACACAAAAAGTCAATATCTGATATATAGATAAGAAAGATAGAGTGATATTTATTGAGCCAATGCTGAGGATCAGCCTGGAAGTGCTGTCTCCCAGGGAAGAAGGCACTCCTGAGAAGCTGGTTTACAGTATGGATATATGCCATTTCAAACAAGGAACACACATCACGCACAACAGGAATACATTTTTTTCCCCAAAGTCACAAGGATATGTTTTACTGCAATTTAGCATATAAATAGCAGGTCAACTTGACCTTGGTTCTCTGGGAGGAAGAGCTTATCTTCAGAGAAGTACTGGTATTGGCATCAGAGAAATGGAGACACTCTTCCCTATCTTTAAAGAGAGAATTCTTTGCTTTGTGAAGGTGTTTGAAGTCATGATCTGGGAAAAACAAGTTTTAGGCTGAATCAGGGTTAAACCAGAATGGCTTCCCCGTATACCTCAATATGTGAAAACTTCCTATTTTTCTTATTATTTTCCTTACAATGAAGGGTCTTACAATGGAAATGTGGCATTTTGTGGGTTTGTGGCCTGAGGGTCATGCTTACTATATGTAAATGAATAAAGATAAGGCTGTTCCAGTTGCATGCTCCCTCCCTCATCTCCAGACATGGACTCCACTGAGCACAGATTGGGAACCTCAGGACCTGTGGGTCTCCAAATCTCTTCCAATTTCACACTGCCCTTCTGGAATAAAGAAGACCACTCATGTGAAACTGTATAGTGCAATACAGATACAACGCAGAGAATTTAATTATTTTCAAGACAAGATAACTTGTGGCTTCCAAATACAGATCTATCTGCCAAACTGACTTGCCTGGTGGAAGGGGAGGAACCAGGGGAATTTAGAGGAAATTTCCACTCGCTGTAAGTTTCCCAGTGTCAAGGAGAGAGCCTGTTATGTGCCTGGCACAAAGAGAAAGATCAATAATTGATCTGTCGATGAATGGTGTTGGGGGAAGAGGGAGAATCTCCCTCTGCCTTTTCCGTTAAGGTTCTTATGGCTGGCCAAATAATTAACAAGACAGGTTAGCAGGAGAAAATAATACCAAGTTTAATAACATGTATACATGGGAGAAAGCAGGGACACTGCGTTTCTCAACACAATAGCAGAAATTCTCGTCTTAAATACCATGTTCAGCCAATGACAAAGGAGGATTTTGGGGGTGGGGGGAGTCAGTTACAGGAGATTACCACTAAAGCACAGTAAACAAGAGTAAGGTTATTATGCAGCTTTAAGGCCTCAACTTCCACACTGATAAGCCTCTAGAAATGAGGCCATCCTCCTTTCTTCTCAAAACAGAGAGGGAGATACCTTTACAAATGGAGATTTCCCTTATAAATGTAAATGATTGTCTAGCAACTCCTCGCAGGGCCATCTAGAGAATGTGGCCAGAGAGACAGAACTTCCAATAAGATGGGCTTGTTGGTGTGTAGGATCCCAAAAAGGAAACCCCAACTCCAGTCTCGGGAAGGCGCGGACCCACAGACACAGAAGACCGAGCTTGATGCAAATGCACGAGGTTTATTAAGCGGAGCTCCGGGTATTAAGCGGAGCTCCGGGTCGACACGTATCTCTCGCAGGAGACAGAGGAGTCGACTCCGAACCTTAAAGGGCAAGCTCTTTTATAGGATTCGGAAGCATAAAGCGGGAAAAGGTTGGCGCGGTCTTACTTGATTGGCTAATTTAAAACATTTAAACAGTTACATTTTATGGCGCGAATTGCTATGGCGCGAAGCGATTATCAGGTTACACACACGCGTCCCCATCTGGACCCCCTCCACCCCGTCCCTCCCAAACTTATCCCTCTGGAGCACTCTCTTGTTCTCAATTTTCCCCGAACAGTTTAGGGTGGGTCTTTCATGAATAGAGTCAGTCAGGATTGATAAACGTTCCCTCCTATACCAGGAATCCTTAGGGCGTGGAGGTGCCTGTTTCTAAGGTAGTAACTTTTAAATTTTTAATATAATTTACTTCCTTCATTCCCCACTTCTTCTTTTGTCCCTAGTTCTAATCTTAGAACTTAGTTTTCGGTGTCTACTATTAGTGGCTCATTGCGTGGGAGAGCTTGGTAATGGCGTTGGAGCATCATAGCATGCACTGCATTGACCCTTTTTCTTATGAAAGCAGTAATTCTATTGAAAACACACGGTCCGAAAACTAAAAGTAGACAAAGAATCAGCAAGGGTCCTGCTAGGGAGGATAGTAAGGTCGTCATCCAGGGGGACTTAGTGAACCAGGATTCAAACCAGCTTTGTTGCGCCTCCCTGCTTCGCTGCCTCATGTCTAATCTTTTCTTTAATCTTTGCATTGAATCTTGGATTACCCCTGTGTGATCTGCATAGAAATAGCAGTCTTCTTTAAGGGCCGCACAAAGTTTTCCCTCTCTCTTAAAAACAGCAGGTCTAATCCTCTTCTATTCTGGAGCACTACTTCAGACAGGGAGGTGAGGGACTTCTCTAATTTAGAGATGGACTGTTTTAAAGTCCTGAGGTCTTTATCTATAGCATTGCTCAAGGCAGTTAATCCCCTTTCTCCTGTGACTAAGGCCGTAGTGTCAGTCCTTATGCCCGCGGTAACTCCCAGTCCCAGGAGTACAGCCAGGGTGAGGGATACTGGTTCTCTTTTCCATAATCTGGATCTCTGGTCAAATTCATTCTCGAAACTATTGGCAGTATGATAGTAAATTCTAGGCACCAACTGCACAAGCACGCAAAAATCTTGTGACGAATTGAATACGCCAGTTGAGATGCAGGGGGTCAGGCCTGCGGAGCAAGCCTATCACCTATTGGCCCTGGTATCAAAAAATAACCAGGAGTGGTCGGAAGGCTGACTTCAGTCTTATTACATAGAGCCTGGTAGCCCGGGGGAATTTTTCTTAAGCATAGTCCTGAACCGGTCCCCGATACATCCGTTAGGGTTATCCGCCCTTCTTTGCCCCAAAGACAAATCGTGTGGTCCGTGGTGTTATTATAGACCCCCATGGTGGCAATTCCTTCATAATAAGGGGGGGCTGACCGCTAGGCATGCTTCAGTCATTTCAGGGTTGGAGCCATTTAAGGCGTAGTAAGCTCCCCGTACTAAGTTAAACAGTCTGTGCCATCTTTGCCCAGTAGGTACTGCGGGAGGTCAAATGTCTTTCAGAGAAAACAATCAAGGTAAAGAGATATATTTCAGGGTGGCCAAATCTTGATCTCTCACAGTCCCGCCTTTGAAACTAAAAGTTTCATAGTCCTCTTGAAACTTAAAGAAGTTTCATAGTCCAGAAGCTGAGTTGGTAGATTGTTTCATCTCACTGAACACATTTCATAGTCCTGATGATAGATCAGTTCAATTGCTCTGATGATGTCATCGGGTAATCTCTTAAGTTTGTATCAAGTCTATCAGCTTCAGTTTGTAAGGCTTCAGGAAAAAGGGCAGGTTCAGTTCTCAGTGATTCCAAATGAAAATGATGGAAAAAATCAAAAACGGTAGTTTGGAGATCTGTAGCCAGATATTTCAGGAGACTGGAAGAAATCAGGATCCAGTCTAGTCAACAGATATAAAAAATAAAAACCTCAAAAGACAATTAACAAAACTAGGATCTAATATCTGCAAATGTATACTATAGTTTTTACTGAAATATAATTTTTCTCTCTAAAATCACCCTCATTTTTATTAAGATAGAGTTGGCCCAATTATTAACATAAGTACAGCAAGAATAGCAATTGATCACATAGGCTCTTTTAAATCTGCTTTGCTGGAACTTTTTATAAGGAATCTCATATTGAACTTTAAAGGCCTCTCGAGGCCAGGAAAGCCAAGCCAAGGATTTTGTCACCAGACTTTGCCTGCAATACCTATAAATTTGGGTGAATTCCTCTATTCTGAGGTTTCCCCAAAATATCTCAAGGTTCCTTGTACCTGCCAGATAAGTGACATTCTTTACTTATCCTGGTAAGTGCTGCTTGGAACACAAGGTACCAGGCCAATATTTCCACGTGGCTTTATTCCATAAAGTCCAATCTTTATTCCTCAAAAGCTGTATGGTTATATCGCAAATATGATGTTCCAGTCATAACCTTGGTAATATAACCAGTGTTTCCAATTGTATCCTGTTACAAGGAGAACAGATTCTTATTGAACTTATGCAAACAACTATATTGCCATGAAAACAACAATACTCACTAAGAGTTTCGAAATTCAAGGGATCAGATAGAGAGAAAAAGATAAATATTTCAATTTTACTTACAAAAGTATTATTTACCAAATTGCTATAAGTCATAGCTAGCTCAGGAGAAAAGAGAAAAAGTTTTCCTTAAATCTGAAAAAACAAAACATTAAAAATTCAGCAATATTTCAAATGAAAAATCATAAAAATTATAATCAGTTCATTCAGTCCTGTGTAATCCATTCTTGATCCCAATCTTTTTGTTAGCAGCTTCATGAAGTTATCAGTCTCTCCAACAGATTTCTGTAATTTCTTATCAAGTTCAGTTTTATGATCAGAAAGTTCATCAGAAGCCTGTACTTCAGTGTAAATGTCAGAGTCCTTTCTACGAATTTTTCTGAAGTTGAAACATTTTGCAAAAGCATTAGAGCAAAGAAATAAGTCTGTAAAGAACAAGACCTCAAAATGGCAATTGACAGAGAAATTTGGTTAATTTTGTGACATACAATACTTTAAAATAATAATAACCAGAATTATGACTGATAATCAGGACAGATCAGCATTTCAGTAATGTTGTACAATTTTAAAACACCTATATCAATAACATTTACCCACATAATAGCACCTAAGCAGACTTATCATCACTTGTCTGACAATCCTTTCCATGTAATTTAACATACTGAATCAGCCTAATAAGTTTAGTATCTTTCCCCTTATAGGAAGAGAGCAAATTTCTTTGAGAAGTTCCAGGGCCCTTTGAAAATTCTCAAAGAAAAAAAAAGACTTTAAGATATGAATTTTGGGGGAGCTTGTCAAAAATATAAACAGTCAAAGCAAACATAGCATTAACAGTCTAAAAAGCCTTAATAGAGAGACCTCAGTCTTTTGAACACAGGAAATTATTTTAACAAAACATAGATTTTTGTCCTTTAGGTAGACTTACTCAAAGGTAAAGAAAAATCTTTTGTAACCTCTTTATCAAGTTTAAGAAAATTATCTTTTTAAGAGAAATAAGACCAAATTATAATTTTGCACCAGCTTACTTTTGATATTAAAACTCATTTATTTAATTAAATTTATTTTAATCTTAGCCAACTTGACCATGTAAAAACTCTTTTTTTAGAATTCTTTTACAAACTTATAACTTTTTTTTTTTTACATTCAGAATTTGTCTCATGTCTTTTTTTCCTTCTAGTACTTGAGGACAAATTTATCTTTTTAATCGACCAAACAAAACATTTCCATTCTTTGTTCCTTTTTTATATATTTTACTTTTCTTGTACACAGACATATTTTTCTTAATTTTTTAGTAGCTACAATCACATATATTAATTAGAAATTTTAACCCTTATAGACTTTGACTTCTAAGTAAAAACTAAGTAAGCAGTTATAAACTTTTTTACATTAGCATTTTGTGGATTGGAAAATTTATGAACACTTCATAACTTCTAGAAATATGTTACTTTATAGTACAATCTTTTAATAAAACACATGTTTACCAATAGACCTAAAACACCTTTTAGTTTTCCTGTAATGAAAAGCCAAAAGTAGACAAATGTACATTCAGCAATCAATGTCCAACATTTTATCTTATTTGGAAATGATGACATTCAGAGAATTTCCATCATAAAATTTAGCAAAACTCTAAAGTTTTAAGTTACCAGAAAGAGTTTGGAAGCTGTAACCACCATAACATATAATTATTGTGTAAAGTTCATCCAACGTTCATCTTTTTCATAACTATTTAGTTACTTATTCCCAATAATTATTTAGATTGCCTATAAGACTTTATAAGACTTCAGATAAAATTAGCCATCATTTAAATTACTATTTTTGTTAACCAGTTCTGTAAGTTCTGTAATAGAAATAACATCAGTTTTTTCCTACAAAATTTCATGCAGTTTTTATCATTTCTTATACCTTTAAACATAGTTATCACTAAGATTTTTATCAATAGGTCTTGGTCTTATAATTTTGGACCAGGGGAGCATTCCCAGTCAGATATTTTAAAACATACTCAGGCAAGGTTGATGTAACCTCTTTATATAAAATCAGCTCAAACATTCCAACCTTTATAATCTTATCAACACTTATACTTTTACATGTTCTCAATTCAATTGTAACCTGAGTCAAGGTCTTAAGACTAGTCAAATCTTTCCCTTCCTTTTTCTAGCCTTAATTCTTAGGTACCAATTAAGCAATTATGTGAGAGCTCTCAAAACATTTTTTTTTTTTTCCCAATTTAGAAGTTTTTCCAATTCAAAGGATCCGTCGTCTGGCCATTGACGAGTAGGATCTTCACTTGTATATGTATTCTAATAGTGACTCGAACCAATAAGCCTTTTTAAGGAAAGACCCGGAGGTAACTTTTCACGCTTAGAATAAATCTTTCCCATGGACGCAAGAGGCGTCCCTGGTGAGGGCGCAGATGATGTAGCCCCCATGATCCACAGAATTCACTCCCAAAGATATTCAGACTCCCCTGAGAGCTTGGCACAGCCAGACAGAGACAGTTCGGAACCCCAGTGTACTCGACTGGCCATCAAGGTGCACCCCGGTAAATGCACCTTCCGTATGGTGGAGACCAAGGAGAATATTTTCACTGGTCACAAAGCCAAGTTTTCTCAGGACACAGAACAAGACAGAAGGAAAAACCTCATCCGTTTTTTTTTTTTTTACGTGCACAATGACAGCTTTAGCCACGCCTTAGGTCTCTTGGAGCCAGAATAATACCTGGGGGGGAGGTGCCGCGGGGTCGGGGACTGTGTGCTTTTACAGAGTACCTCGTCGTTGCACGGACATTTTCTTGCAGTTGGCGGGGGACCTGTGTCATCTACCCCGTTCCGTGACCCAACTTATCCTGTCACGGGAGTCTTCTGAAAGTGGCGAGCGCCCTAATGGCTCTTAACTGCTCGACCCGCGCCCACTTAAATTTGCGGCCTTTTTGGCTTCCAAGATGCCCTCGGCAATGACCTTCACTTCATGTGCATAATAACCCACAGCAAAGTTTGTAGATGCCGGTCTGGTGAGACCCGCAAACTCACCAGTCTGTGGGGCCGCCCGGACAACAGGCTAATAGGGCCTATGCCTGCGTCCTACCCTATGGTATTTCCTTTTTATGACAAAAGACACAGACAAAAGAGAAAAACAGAGACTACCTTTGGGAGGAAAAGGGATCAAGATCAAAAACCAAGAGTACTCTACCAAGTTTAAACCAAGAGTCACTAAAAGCCCAAGAAACTAGTTTCCCAAATATTTTCTCCTGCCAATCTAAATTTAGAAAGAGAAAAAATTCTCACCATTTCCTTCCGCCGGACTCCGCAGATAGAGATTCCGGGAGGCTGACGTGGTAAGAAATCTTACCTTTTTGCCGGCTTTTGTCAGGCGTTCCCGTATCTCACCATCTGCAGTAGTCCAGGGAGAAGGCAGGTCTTCCAGCTGTAGGATCTCATCTCGTCAAATGAGGTCCACGTGACGAACAAAAACAGAACAACGAACACCAAAACATAAACAATCGTGCCTGGTTGGCGTCTCTACAAGCCAACCGAAGGCGGCTTCAGACGGGAGGGGTTTTCGTGTCCTCCCTGGGAAAAAGAGTGCCGTTTCTTTTTCCACCTGAAGGGGGGGGTGGTCAGGCTTTCCTGACTCTCCTTGTCCCTTGGGGCGTCCCCCAGGGTTGCAGCCTGCAGTTCCCAGCACGTCTGCCACTGCAGCCGCTGGGTCTTCACGGCCGAAGCGGCGGCTGCCCAGATACCGAATCAAAACAATGCTTCGCGGCGCCGCACACACTCACACACCCAGTCACTCAGGCTTACCTCCAAGGGGTCTTCGGAGTCTGGGGTGACCGCGCAGATCCCGGACGAGCCCCCAAATGTAGGATCCCAAAAAGGAAACCCCAACTCCAGTCTCGGGAAGGCGCAGACCCACAGACACAGAAGACCGAGCTTGATGCAAATGCACGAGGTTTATTAAGCGGAGCTCCGGGTATTAAGCGGAGCTCCGGGTCGACACGTATCTCTCGCAGGAGACAGAGGAGTCGACTCCGAACCTTAAAGGGCAAGCTCTTTTATAGGATTCGGAAGCATAAAGCGGGAAAAGGTTGGCGCGGTCTTACTTGATTGGCTAATTTAAAACATTTAAACAGTTACATTTTATGGCGCGAATTGCTATGGCGCGAAGCGATTATCAGGTTACACACACGCGTCCCCATCTGGACCCCCTCCACCCCGTCCCTCCCAAACTTATCCCTCTGGAGCACTCTCTTGTTCTCAATTTTCCCCGAACAGTTTAGGGTGGGTCTTTCATGAATAGAGTCAGTCAGGATTGATAAACGTTCCCTCCTATACCAGGAATCCTTAGGGCATGGAGGTGCCTATTTCTAAGGTAGTAACTTTTAAATTTTTAATATAATTTACTTCCTTCAGGTGCCTTTCCTATTGTAACATTTATCCTACATTATCTTTACAGCCATCATGATAGATCTGTTCCAGGAAGGAGCCACCATGTCAAATTCTTTAGGCGGTTAGTGGGGGAGGTCAAATGTCCTCAGAGAAAACAACCAAGGTAAAGAGATAGATTTCAGGGTGGCCAAATCTTGATCTCCCACAATGGCAAAGTGGTACTTTCCAGCCCATGGCCCTGGAGCCCTCAGGCTCACGAAGCTGCCATAACCCAAGTTGTCAGCTGGGGGAGTCAGCCTGAGCTAAAACGGGCTGAGACTCCACAAGCCATGGTATCTGACGCCCACGGGGATGCTGGGCTGGATGGAGGACCTCAACTGTCTCTGCCCAGGTCAGAAGTGGGTACTGGCTCCTCTGATAGGCATCAGGTGGGCTTACAGCTCAGGCATGACGGGGACAAGCAATAGAGGAGAATTCACATGGGCTTTGGGAACTCTGTTAGGCAGATGAGAGAGAGGCTGCCTCCAAACCGACTGGGCTAGAAGGGGAAGGAGCTGGTGGCCAGGGCAGACGGATGAGAAACAGGGGCTGATGTGGGACAATCAACAGGGAAGAAGGTTGACTGAGCTGAGTGCTGGGCCCAGAGCAGTGCAGGGAATGGGACCAAAGTGAGGCTGAGGACCATGGAAGGAGCATCTGAGGCTCCTAAGCTGCAGACGATCTTGGCTGTGGGAGAAGCTGCCCCCACTGGAGAGAGAGGCCCTGGAAACAGAGAACTCACTGCCCATGGAGTGGCCCCCCAGCCTCCTGGGTCCTTGGAGTTACTCCCCTTCCACTGACCTGCTCCTCTGTCTGCCAAATTGTTGGGGGCTTGGTGATGGTGGTTGGCTTAGAGAAGGTAAGAAATTTCTAAGGCCCAGGGAGGAACATATTTTGGGGGAGAAGATTGTCCTTTTATAATGGGCAGCCTTTAGCCTCAGCCCTTGCAGAGGCCTAACCACCACAGAGGTGTGACTGAGAAACTGAACAGCATGGGGTTTAGGGGGTAAGGAGGGCTGGAGGAGGAAGGAGGAATTACAGCCCAGAATGGACAGTAGAGGGCAGCCGGGAGCAGTGTTGTTGCACATTGAAAGTGGTTCCAGGAATCGGTAGACTTAGTCATATTCGCACTGGAGATCCATTTATTATGGCCCAGCCATCCTATTGCCCACCCCCGTGGGATTCCTGTCTCTACCTCAGAAAAGATGTTCAGCACAGAAGAAGGGCAGCCTCAGGCCTGCTGTTAGAGGCACTTCATTGTTCTCTTTATCCAGGGCGGAAAGTGTGAGACCTTCATGAAGACTCCTGGAGGGGTCCCTTTGTTTTTTCCAAGGCGGAAAGTACCCTGGACCACGTTTTGACAGATGAGGGGTCCCCCAGAGTCTCCCTTTGTGCAGAGAGAAGAAGGACTGAGCTGGCTTCCTCAGACTCCTGCCCTCCCCACCTTCCAGGGATGGGTCATCTCTATTAGGGGACTGTGTGGGAGAGCAGGGCCAGGGCAGGCCTTGTCACCTCCCTCATCTAGGGCTTCCAGCCTGGTACTGACTATTCTTTGCAGCTCCACCGGCCAAGGCTTTCTCTCTAATCCTCAGAGAATTTTTGGTGAGAACTCTGCTGTGGGCTGACTGATCCTTCCTCACCTTGTACCCCTGATATGCTCAGAGGAATAACGGAAGACTGGATTTGCGGACCCAGGCTGCCTGAGGTCTCAGGCTGAGGCATGGAGATATGGCCACTCCCATACCCCAGAGCTCCTCAAGCTCCTCTCTCCTGGGGCCTGTCTTGGTAGATGATGGAAACTTTATCTTGAAGCTGGTCTTCATCTTCTGCAGGTCTCCTACACAGATCTGAGTGGCCCCACTGTAATAGCATTGGAAGGGAGACTCACACTTGCGATCCTACTGCCTGGTCAGATCCACCTCCTGCAGAGTGGTTGCTCAAGTGCCCATTGAGACTTTCCCCCAGCCAGCCACACCGCACACCTGTTGGGCCTCACCTGGGCCTTGCCCCTGGGCAGGCTGAGGGGCCTCACAGCTGCAGTCTGCTTGGCCTTTCTCGCCAGCTGATGGGAAGAGGCAAGATCGCCCAGCTCAGCCAATGGCCTCCTGGGCCTGGACACCACGATGGGGCTGCACTGTCTTCTCTCTCCCCTGAGCCACTTGGGAATAGTCAGGGGGCCAATATGGGAAGGAGCGGGGTGACAGGTCTCAGTGGGAGAGGAAACAATCTGGACCCAGGAGAACAAGAGCAGCAGTGAGGTTTCCTTACCTTTAGTGACATAATGTCGTTGGATAAGGTGTCAGGATTATAGTCTGGGTGGGGGATGGCTCTTCTCACAGGGATGACCTGCCAGGTCCTCTCCTGCTCCTGGATGTAGTGGGCCCCCAGGGTCACGTTGATTGAGCTGCACAGAAAGCAGAGTAGGAGTGTGGGGGCGCGCGTGTGGGGGGCGTGGAGTCACAGGAGATCCAGCCCAGGAGCCGTGAAGGACAGGTGACAGCTTGGGCAGGGCAGGACTGCAGCTAGGGAAATGGAGGCAACATAAGGGCCACGCACTGAGTGACTCTGTGCCCTGTGCTTCTCAATGACACTGAGGGCAGGGATTCTGGGAGCTTTCTCTTGCCCTCAGGCAATTTTGTGAAACACTGTGAGTTTGCATTTTGACCCTCATGCAGGCTTTCATCCTCCACAGCTGCTGTATTTGGCCAGTGTGGTCTCTCTTCTCAACTGCACCACTAGATCTCACCTCTGACCCTCTGTCCCCAAAACTTACCTGTCCTATTTCTCCCTTTCCATCCCCCAGTCATGCTCTCAGATGGCTCCTCTGATGAGCTCTCATGGCCTTGAGTCACCAGGAGCCAGGGGAGCTCGCCTGGGCTGCACCCCAGGACAGAGGACAGGATCCCTGTTGGGGACTCTGGAGATATGTGTTGTCTGCGGCCCCTCACCTTACCCAGAGCTGAGCAGCCATCAGAACAAAGTCCTTTCACAGGAGGACACCGCCGCACCTGTTCTTCCTCTCCTTCACCAGAAACCAAACCAATGCCATGTAGAGGTGGGAGTGGGGCTTGGGCTCATGTCCCTGGATGATGTCCTCTGAAAGAAAAGACTGGAAGATGGGCTTTCTGGGAGCAGCTGTTGTCAGGAGGGAAGGTTTCGTAAGGTGGTGATTGAGGGTGGGGTCTACAGTTACTCGTAGACACTGAGGGAGCGACTTCTCAGGTTCCCCGTTCAGCAGATTTACCTTTTCTGAATGTCAAGACTCAGAACCCCTGTGAGAAAAAGGGGACAGTGCTGTTCTCCACGTCCTACTTCAGACAATGTATGGAGGAGGTAATATCTCTCTTCATGATAGTAGAGCCCCAGGGATCCTGGATGGGGCTCCCCTGACGCCTTCTGTCTCAGTGACTCTCCCGACCTCTCTGAGGCTCTGGTAAAGTCTTGATTACTGCCTTCATCTAATAATCTGTCCGTGAGCCTATGGAGTTGGATTTTCTAAAATCTGCATGTCCTAGGATCTAACCCATCCTAGGATGTCAGTAACCATTTTTGGCTGCGTGAATAAATGGCCTTCACTCAGCTTTAGACAGAGGTTTGGTGGGGATAGTGCTGGTGGGATTCAAGGACACAGGGGTGGGGGGAGGGCACCGTGTGGAGCAGCCGAGGGTCTGGGAAGGCAGGGGGATGTGGGGCTGAAAAGGGACTGCTCAGGCGTGTGGCAGAACCAAGGCCACAGGAGAGCCCTGGGTGCAGGCATCCAGCCCCTTCTGAGATCAACTGCACTCTGGGCTCCTCTCCTGGGCAGGAGTGAGGGGGTGGAGGGCACCAAGAAAGGTAACTAGTTCTTAATCTGGGTCCAGGGACAACTCTTACTACTGTAGCTGGTTCCTCTGAGCTGCCCTTTCCTGGGTTGGAGTGAGGGATTTTAATTACTTGTGTTTTGTAGCTTCACATCCTTTTCCAAATGCCTTTCTATGAGCCACCCACTTTCTAGATGATAAGAGAGGCTCACACCTACTAAACCTTTCAGTGAACACCCTTCCTTCTGGCCATCCTTGTTGACTTCGAACTTGTTAGTTTAACTTTTGAGTTGTTGCAGCTTCGAAGTTGTTAGTCTCTGTTTGGGATGGGAGCTGTGGTCTCGAAAGTTCTTGGGCACAAATTAAGGAAAATCTCTGACTGTGCTGGGCAGAAGGGTGAGGAGTACAGAGGGTTTTGTGAGATGAGCTGAAGCCTCTGGAATGGGGATGGTCACTCACCTGTCCCAGCCTCAGGGGCAGAGGAAAGGCCAACAAGAACAGGAGTGGCTGCATCTTCCCTGAAGGTCTGCCCAGGTCAGAGCTGCTGGTGTTTCTTCCTTCCAGAGGCAGGGCCCCCAAGGGGAAGGAGGGAGGGGTGGCTCAGGACCTCAGAGCCCTCCTAGACTTGTGCTCCTCTGGTTTCCTGTGCCATCATGCAAGGTGGTTTGTGGACATTCTCTGGCTTGGGGTAGGTGACAATAGCACTGCCACCACACTTGCACTCCCACTGATGAGTTACAAAGCGAAAGCAGGAAGAGAGAACAAGAAAGCAAAGCCTGTGCTGCAGCCAACAGAGGATCTGAAATCCAGAAGAATCAAGAACGTCTCCATTGCTCAGCTCGTGGCTCTTTTTCCATCCTGATGGAGTCATGAATAATGTAGCAAGCTAGGTCCAAGGAGATGTGCAACATGGCTCCTCCCCTGAGAAGATGGCAGTTAGCTGGAGTAGACTGAGAATCAGTGATTAGAGTACAAGATGGTAAGGGCAGTGGTGGGGGTTCTGCTTGGTGGTGGGAGATAGAGGCTTGTTATGAGAGGTTCGGGGATTCGATCGGAGACGTAAAAGAAACTTTCCACTCCAAACAAATGAACTGAAGGTATATTTTATTATATAGAGGATAGTAAAGGCGATAGTCTGCAAACAGATCCGAATAGGTCAAATAATAAGAGGGAAAAAACACCAGCTCGACTGGAAAGGGAAAACATCCACATAGGCTGAGATAGCAGCAGATTCGAATAGGTCATATAATAAGAGGGAAAAACATCAGATAGATCGGAAAGGGAAACACCAGATCGACTGAAGGGAAATGACACAAATCAACCGGAAAGAGAAACACCAGGTTGACCGAAAAGAGAATACATCAGATCAATTACTTCACAATAAATCAATTATTCACAACATTCACGCCCCACTGCCGGGAGAGTCCTGTCAATCGACACGGCTGGGCAAGGATCACACGTCCTGGGCAAGGCGGTTCTTCCACAGGTGGAACTCTCACCAAGTCTCAGTCTCCAGCAGTTTTTTATAGCATCAGTAATTTCCAGAGTAAACAGTTACAGAGCTTTTTTCAGAGCAAGCATCTAGTGTTCCCATGCACAAATGGTTATCAGTGGCATGCGTGCACTGAGCCCCCCAGCCCTGGCTGTCGTCCCAGCCCAGTAGTTGTGTACGTGCATTGTTTACCTTGCTTATCGTCCCAACCTGGCGCAGATGGCCAGTCTGCCCCAGGCTGAGGCTCCTGAAAGGCAGTGAAATTTTTACACATTGAAACTATCTCCATGGGAGAAGGGCCAGTTCCCACCACGCAGAAAGCAGCTTTTATATTTCTTTTTGTGCTGGTGGCTGTAGGTCAATGGGGCGGCAAAACATGGCTGTACTCATGTCAAGACAAGGCTGGCCCTGCCTTAGGGGCATGTAGAACTGGACACACCCGAACACCCCTAGTGTTAACCCCCCTTCCTCTGTGACCACAACTCCAGCCTCGTACTTTGGAATATTTAGAATCCCCTCTTTAAATGTAAATAATCTGTGACAAAGAGAGCTTCTCTTATCCCACCATTTTGAACAAAAGTCCTGGACTTTAAATTCGTTGGACAAAAACAAACCATCATTGTGTCCATCAGAATTGAGTGTCCTGATTGGTTTATACTCGAGTCATTTAGCACTGCTGCAGCTGAGGAGGGGACTGTTCCACCCAAATCATAGTTCCTGTTTTTGGTAGAGGGGGTTCCCCTCTAGAAATGCTGGTTACTGTTGCCAGGTGATGGGGAAATTGATGCTGATCATCCTAATAATTACTATCCACTAAGTATTCTCTGTCCAGTGTCCAGTGAACCACGGCTCTGATGTCCCTGGGCTTAACAATCACAAACATTTGCAAACAGATTATCCCAACACTCTCACCAGCATGACGACAGATGAAAGAGTAGTGGAAATGAAAACAACATGAGTTCTAAACAGACCAATCCGAATTCTGTTAAAGCAACAGCATCATATGAGTAGACAGAAAAAGAAGGGAAGGCAACGTGTTTAAGCATTAATGATGATGATCTCTGGGTGGTGGAATTCTCGGGAATTTTAATATTCTGATTGGTATGTTCTGCCCTTAACTATCTTTCTATGATGAATATATATTGCTTTTCTACCCACCATACATTTTCCCATAATCGAAGCACACTCAGCAATGGCAAACATTCAGCAAATCACTTATTTCCAGTCTAGCCTTTCTGAGGCGGATGTTTTAAAAATGAATTTTGTTTTCTGTATCCATTCTTATATAGAAGATTTAGAGATTGTTGAAAAATAGAAGAAAAATTTACTCAATAAGATATAGGCTGTAGGACGTTTTGGTGAATAAATGAGGAATCAGTGATTTCTATTCTAGAGATAGAAGTTTATTAAGTTCTTGGCAGCCCCCCCTGCACCTCACTCTGCCTAGTGCAGTTCTGCCCCAGAGAAGATGGATGGATCAATCTAGGGGGCAACTCAGTCTGGTCCCTGTAGTCTGAAGTATCTCATTGTGCTTTTTATCCAGGGCAGAAAGCTTGAGATCCTGGTGAAGACACGTGGAGGTTTCCCATTCGCTTTTGCAATGGAAACAATGCCCTGGACCACGTTGCTACACACGAAGGGGCCTCCGGAGTCCCCCTGTGGACAGAGAAGGGCGAACTCTCAGCCAGACCCCTATGGCTCCCCCTTGTGATCTTCTCCCTGGTGCTCTCCAGCCCCCCTCTTAGGGCCCAGCTGTTCAGAGGGGTAGTGCTGAGTAGTCACTATTCACCACAGCTCTGAGTGTCAGGGGGGTTGGTGGATCCTCTGTGATCTACCTGTACCATAATCCTGTGTCCTGGCTATGTCCTCTCTCAACCTCAACCCAGTCCCAGGCCCTCATCTTCTTGTCCAATGGACAATGGCCAAGAGATTGGCTGGAGGGAGATGCCTGGGCCCCGCATGCTGGGAACAGCATGCCTCTACCCATGAGTGGACCCTAGTCTACCACTGACAGTGGGGTGGGAGAAGGCCTGGCCATGTCAGCCCAGCATCACTGTGTCCCTGGGGCAAGGCTGGAAGATGCTTGTCTCCTTACGCTTC
The DNA here is from genome assembly GCF_057802395.1 of Ceratotherium simum simum. Lineage (NCBI taxonomy): Eukaryota > Metazoa > Chordata > Mammalia > Perissodactyla > Rhinocerotidae > Ceratotherium > Ceratotherium simum. The sequence continues at coordinate 23,194,727 of NC_141902.1, read as the reverse complement.
CTGTGGCCTTCTTGTCCTTAGGATTCCCCACACACAGCTGGATGGAGTTGTTGTAGTTTTTGAAGAGGTTCTCGCACTTCTGGCCATCCTGAACTTCCAGATCCACCTCCCGGAGTCTGTTTGGCATTTTACCACTTGCCCGTTTTCCCCAGCCTGCCACGCTGCACACCTGCCCCGGCCTCACCCAGTCCTGCCTCCGTGGCAGGGCGATGGTCTTCACAGCCCTGTTGAGTTGAGCCTTTTTTCGCAGCTGGTCAGAAAGGTGAGAGATGGCAGTTCAGGTCCCTCCCTCCAGCTGGGCTCAGAGACAGGGGTGAGGTTTCCTGTACTCCCCGCCTAGCATCTCCCAAGCCCCCTTCTATTACATTCACCCAGGCAGAGCAGACAGGTTGGAGGAGAGGAGGGGACTGAGACCCTGAATGAGCTGTGTGCTCTCTTGTAACCTGTGTGTGTGCACCTGAAAGTCAGCAAGATGGTACCTTCAGTAGCATGATGTCGTTGAACTTGGAATTATTATTATAATCCTTGTGAGGGAAGGCTTTGAGTACAGGAATGATCTGCTGGCTGCTTTCCATTTTTCCGATATTATGAGCACCCAGGGTGACACTTATATTTCTGTAATGAAAGGGGTATTTTGTCAGCCACAGGAGCTACAACTCAGTCTCAGAATGACAGGTTGAAGTTCCAGCCTAGGGCACACCTGCAGCTGAGTCAGATAGGGAGGAAGGGAAAGGTGGACAGCGTGGCCTTTCTTTGCTGTGCAGCAATGACCCAGCCTGGTTCTTCAGCAGCCTGCCTGCCACCCAATTCTCCATCCACATGCTCTATTCCTGTATCCCTCACTCACTTTATCCAGGCCTGAGCAGATCAGATGGCTTCTCTGGTTAGTCATTGGCTCTGTGTGCTCAGGGACCTTTCTGAGTTCTGGGTCCTGGGATGCTACAAGAGGTTCCCAGGAAGACAAGGACTCATTTGTGCTGCTTACCTTCCATTACAGTGAGCTGCTGTCAGCACGAAGTTGTCTCGTACCAGGAACCCTCCACATCTCACCTTGACTTCTTTGTCATTGTAGAAACGTAGAAATGCCATGTAGGGCCGGGAATGTGGTCTGGCTTCTTTGCCCCATCTGATCTCCCCTGAAAGAGAAAATTTCCCTAGATCTCTGTGTTCAGCAAAAGAGGGGACCGGCACTGCCGGGTGGCCTAAACCTATGGGATGTGCAGAAACTGAGGTGGTTGTAGTGTCTTCAGGGCCGCAACACAATGATAGGGGGCTGCAGACTTCAATGGGCAGCATGGAGGGCTTGCAGCATGACTTGTCTCCTGGCTTTGTTCTCAGTTTCCTCCTGTGGAGTTGAGGAGCTCAGCCCTTGTTCTGGAGCCAACACACTTCATATACAAGTTAAGGAGACTGTGCTAGAAGACCTGGAAATTACTCTCTCTGACCTATCCAAGTTGCTTCTTTGTCGCTGACTTTCTCATGCCCTGGTGTATTGCTTGTTTCCAGGATGGGTCTGGTCTGGGTCCTGAACATTTGAGCTCATGGATCAGAACACTCTGGCTTCTCTCTCCCCCATCCTGGGTGAGGCACATCGTACATACCCCACAAATGCTTGTTAGGTACAGGAATGAATAGTCCTTATATCTGCTTTGGTCAGCAGCTAGGGAGGAGCAGTCTTAATGCAACCTGACTTCCAGCACAGATTTAACTTTCTGAGGCATGAGCCCTCAGGACCAAGAGGGAGATACAAAGGCTGGGAAATCAGAGTGAGATGAGGAAATGGGCAGGAGGGGGCCTGCGTGGGAGCCCATCTCCACTAGGCCCATGGGAGCAGTAGGGGGAACACTGATGGCTCAGTTAAGTACTGGGTATCTACCCAGTACTCCACCCCCTGGTGAAGCTGAGTGGCTCAATAGTGGGGACAGGGAGAAGGTGACATCTAGGAAAAGAGTATAAGATAGCTGTTTTGTTCTTGGTTTAGACGATAGCTCCTGGGATGGATAACCACTCTTAGCTTTGGAGAATGGGAGGTTATATCCCCCATTTTCAACTTTCCCCTCCACCAGAATCCTTTGCCATTCTAATATTAAATCACTTTCCAGGTGACAAGAGTGTGACCCATGGAAGAGAGAGGACCCATCAGGTCTCTTTGGGTTCTCTCTTTCTTTTCTGTTATTTCTCCATACTGCATATCCAGCGACAGATCTAGGGTTCAGTGAATTTCTGGGAGTGGCCTGAGGCAAGCAAGGATCATAATGATCGCCTCACTGAGACGTTATGTAAGTGTCAGTGTTAGAATAAGCCAGGCCTCTGAGGATCGACATGTTCACTTACCTCCTTCAGCCCTGGAGGGTAGGAGATTGGCCAATAACAACAGAAACAGCAGCATCTTCTCTGAAAGGCTGATCTGGTCTGAAGAGGTGTGTGCTTTCTCCTTCCAGGCTTCTCAGCTGTAGAGGTGAAGGAAGAAGGGGCAGGCTCAGTGACCACCAACTTCCTCCTAGTTCTATTGATTCTCAAGATAAGAGCTTTCGTCATATCCTTCCCCTCACACAGAAAGGGCTGTGTGCTGAGGGTTTTGCAAGAACCACATTCTTAGGCTGTTGATAGAATGACCACGTTCACCAGGAGAAAGTCCTGGACTCTTTGAGTGAGGAAGGGGCTTTGGGGGCTTTGGCGTTAGCCAGAAATGGTGTTCCCTTCCCCTAACTGAGATCCTCCAAGAGCCTGAATATGACCCTACGTTGCCTTGAATTGGTGATTAGGCAATTGTCTGCTTCCTAAAATGATATGCATCTATCCAATCCTGCTCTTTGTAGATCTCCATTTATTTGATATCCCAAAAGGTTTTTTGCTTTTTTTTTTTTTTTTTTTGGTATAAATGCAAAAGTACCAAGCACTAGTTTCTGCTAAAACACACTAGCCGAGAGCCTAGTCCTTCATCAACTTCTTGGTAGTTTCAGGCAGCTGCAAACCGTTGAGGATGGGAGTAAGGAACAGAGACTGGGGTGAAGCGCAGATGGGACATTGATGAGGGTATTAGGGAGTGAAGGTAGTGATAGAATAGGAGAGTTTGGGAGGAGGGATTTGACAGACAAATGCACTTGAGTTCACTGTGTGGTCACAGGTCACCTGATAAAGCTAATGTTCTCAACTTCTTGATATTTCAAAGGTTTAAAAGACTCTGGTAGGAAAATTATTTTGGGGATATGCAGATAGAGAATGAAAGAGGAGAAACAAAGCTTTGCCACTCATTCTGAGTTTCCTTGGTCACTCCTGTGCCACCTGGCCCAGGAAATCTGGTGCCCCAGTGAAGACCATGATGTAGGCAAAAGTTCTTCTCCCCGAGGCTCCCTGTCCCTGGTGAGGAAGCTGGCATAGTTGTTCTCACAGTTGTCCGTACACAGGTGCTTGAGGGTTGTCAGCTTTTGGATGGGAAAGTTTCAAGGTATGATGCTACTAAGAATACAAGCAGTCAGCCTGACAGTTTAGATTACTTCTCTTTGTTCTTTTAATTTAGTACAGACATGAGAAGACTTCTGACATCTTATCTCAAACCAGGCATAATGCTTATGCTGCTCTTGCGTCTGTTGGATCAGTCATTACCCAGAAGGTGGAACATGTCAAGTATCTTCTCATTTTCACTCTCTGTCCCAGACGTGACAGTTGCTTATAGGGGCTATCACTGTTCTCCTACCTTTGATGACTTACGCCTCCTCCCCACCCTCAATCTGGAAATCTGAACCAGTATGTTCAGCAATAGCAAAGGAATTTATTAAATAAATGTGTGTTAACATGTTGGATTTTTAAGTACCTATTAAATAATATCTATGAATTTCTGGAAGCATCGAAAATCAAAGATGGAATGTAATTTTGGTTCAAAGCAGGTGTTTATCATTTGAGTGCATCTTGTCACATAGAACCATGAGAGTTTTCACATTTTCCATAGCTGGTTTCTTGTAGATTTGGCTGTGCTATCACATTTTTCTGTTCGATAATTTTCTTCTGAGCGGGACACAGCGTGAGCTACACGTCCACCCCGCTAATGGCTCAGGCCCCCATTCTCCCAGGCTTCTCGTGGATCCAGATCGTATTGGAAGGCATTTGCCACTTTCTGCTCTCCTTCTGCCCCTCTTTGGTGTGACTGTTAACTGTTTCTCCTTGCTGCTGGGAAACTTGCTAAGGAAAGAAGAAAGTATTAAGGATCCTGGACCATCAAGCACTCTCGGGTTCTTGCTTTGCCACAGTCATTACCCCAGTGCAATATCATTTCATCAACGTTTCTCTCATCCTAGGATCTTACTTTTACACAGGTAAATGGTGCCAAGTTTGCCATCAGGTACCAGCAATCTATGAAGAGGAACAAGATGCTAAACCCCTCCTGGTGAGGATCGAGGGGCGGGTAGGTGGATTTCCATCCGCTCTCTGGATCCAGCCTTGGTCCTGCGTCTACTGGGTCAGAACACTCCCCTTGGTGGTTTCTCAGGCCTTTCTCTTGCCCTTTACCATTGCTCGTTGGCCTAACCATCAAACAATGGTGATATGAAGTAGAGTTAGCCCCTTGGATACCCATCGATTTTTCTAAGTGGTACAAGATTCTCCCAGAAAGAGAAAAGGGAATTTTTAAAATTCACGAAGAGGATGGTATCCTGAAGTCAGGAAAGAGTTTACAGACCAGAGAGGATTAGCTTTTTATAGGAACCCTCCCCTAAAGAAAACCAACATGTGATGCATTTCAAAATTGCTCACTGAGATTAAACCATCTTTTCACATGTGACCAGGGCAGGAGCCCACTAAACTGTAGTCACTGAACTATTTTCTGTGATTTAGTGAGGTAAAGAACAACCGCCAAAATGACAGGGCATGACTAGGGAAAGTAGTTCTAATTATGTCCCTCACAAGAAAAACTGAATCAAGTTTGGTTGAATAAATACAGAAGTAATACCCTGACTTCTATCTTTAGTTATAGCAACCAAGTTATATGGACCAAGCTTCTGAATGAAAAAATTTAAGGGAAAATACAGTGAGAAAAAAAAACCTTTTTAAAGTATTGACGAACTGACAAGACAGTGAGGGCCTGTCAGGTTAAATTTTAGATTTAATTCTGAAACCCAGAAAGGTAAGCAGAAGTCAAAGCAACTCAAACTGTCTTTGCCCTGAAGGGATTTGCCATCTAAACAATTTGACCTTCCATTTTGGCCATTTCTTGGGGCAAGAGGGATAAGAGTCAAGGCCCTGGGTCCAACCAGTATGGAGAGTCAAGTAAGAAACTCTCCTCAGATCAATTTGGGGTGCACGGGTTGTCCCTTAGCATAATAGTGAAGTGGAACCAAATCTACCCCCGACAGAGAAGACAGCCTTGGTGCTGAACAAAGCAGGAAAAATAAAGAAAAGGGAACAACCACCGGATTCTGAGAAGCTGTGACCCAGGACAGCCTTCCTGAAGATTTACAGCCTAGGGTCTCATTGGGTCTCCAGCAGTGGTCTTGATCTTCAGGAGGTTTAGAAGGGAAATGCCCCCAGGGGCCAGGCAGAAGCTATTGCAAATCCTCTCCGAAGAAGATACATTTAGCCCAGGCCTTGGGAAGCCTGCCACCCTCTGCCCCCACCCACCACACATGCAAAATCTTTTTAAAGGTATCAAGCTGCACATAATCAAAATACCAAAGAACAAAAGAAAATGTGACACCATGAACTAGAGCCAGCAGAAATGACTCTTAGTAAGGACAGATGAGCAAGTACATACTTGAGATTTTGGAATTATCTGGCACATATTATAATACAAACTTAAAAGCAACTGGAGGAAACAGGAAAATATGAAGTGTCATTACTGACTGGATAAAGAACTAGACAGAACTTCCAAAAATAAAAAACGAAATAACAAAATTAAAAATTAAGTGGGTGGATTTGCTTGCAGATTGAAGACAACAGAAAAGAAAATTATTAAGTGGAAGAAATATCAGAAGAAATTATTAGAGTATAAAACAGAACAAACGAAACTAGTCTATTAATTAGAAACTGTTAATGAAAAATGAACATTGTTTATTTAAAATGACAATCACAATTTCTAATGGCGCTTACAAAAACAGGGTAGAATTAAAATGCAAAAATGTGGGGAGAAGGTAAATGAGATTAAACGTCTTGTGTTTCTTGTATTTTCAGGGAGGATGGTAAAACCTACTGATTAAATCTAATCTTTGATAAGTTGTGGAAACATCTTGTACTTTTATGTAACTACTAAAATAGTATTAACAGTGCATAACTTCCAAATAGTAGAAGGGAAAAAAAGAAAGATAAAAAGACAATCTAATAAAAGATAAGAAAGAAGATGGTAAAAACCCCATAGAATAGTTGGGACAAATACAAAGCGTAAAATAAGAGTATATTTAAAAGCAAATATATCAATAACTATATTAAATGTAAGCATCCTGAATGTGCTAGTTAAAATTCAAAGAATATCAGATCTGCTGTGCAAAAAACATAAATACGTGCTCTGTGCAATAGACACATAGAAAAAGTTGAAAGTAAGAGAAAGCAAATGGATATACCATATTTATAGTAACCATAGAAAAGCGTTATAGATGTATTAATACTAGATGAAATTGACTTTAATTCAAAAATGTCCGTAAAGATAAATAGGATCATTTCATAATGATAAAAAGATCAATTCATCAGAAAGACAAAATGATTTTAAATTTTAATGCACCTAATTGTATGGCCAGAAAATAAATAAAATGAAAATTGAAAGAACTCCAAGGAGATGAATAAACCTTCCATCATCTCAAGAATTAGTACAGTAAGTAGACCAAAAAAAACCAATTCCATATGGATATATATGATTTAAACAGAACAGTGAACAAACTGGATCTAATAGAGATATTTAGAACATTGCACCCCATGTTAATATGTTTTTAAAGTACACCCAGGGCCGCCCTGTGGCTTAGCGGTTAAGTGCTCGTGCTCCGCTACTGGTGGCCCAGGTTCGGAACCCCAGGCGCACACGGACACACCGCTTCTCCGGCCATGCTGAGGCCATGTCTCACATACAGCAACTAGAAAGATGTGCAACTATGATGTACAACTATCTACTGGGGCTTTGGGGGAAAAAAAAAAGGAGGAGGATTGGCAATAGATGTTAGCTCAGAGCCGGTCTTCCTCAGCAAAAAGAGGAGGATTAGCGGGGATGTTAGCTCAGGGCTGATCTTCCTCACAAAATAAATAAATAAATAAATAAAATAAAATAAAGTACACACAAAACAATTGCCAAAATTGATCATATGTTGGGCTATAAAGTGAATCTTGAGACACTATAAATGTAAATCTTTGGAATATTTTGTGGCCACAACATAATTAAACTATAAATCAATAAAATGGTGACTAGAAAAAGCCTCATCATATTAGCAAAAAAGAAATACACTTTTAAATAACCTATATGTTAACATAAAATTTAAAAAGAAACAGAAAATGTTGTGAATTGAATAATAACAATAACAGTACTTACTAAAAATTGTTGAAAGCAGCTAAAGCCAACAGACAAAACTTTATAGTCTTAAAACTCAACTATTACAAAATCTGAAATTACTGAGCTGATCATATATCCCAAGAAGTTAGAAATTAAAAAGTGAATTAATTCAATGAAGGGGGAGAAAGAAATAAAAGTAGCAGCAGGAGTTAATGAACTAGTATGCAAACAAACGAGGTTTATTAAAGCACATATTAATTATTTGAAAAGGCTGATAAAATTGACAAACTTCTGTAGAAACTAACCATTAAAAAAAGAAGTGCAAAAATTTAAGTTCAGAAACTCAAAAGGCAATATTTTTACAAAGTTTCAGACCATTAAAAGAAAGTCAACAATTTTATTAAAAACTTCGTGCCAGCAAATTTGAAATTTTAGACAAAAGAGAAATATCAGCCTAATGCCTACTCAAGAAGAAATTGCAAACTTAGTTAAGACTGAGCTATCAAAGAAATTGCATCAGCAAACAAAAATTTTCCACGTGGAGAACTGACCTAGACAGCTTCAGTGTTAATATCTACCAAAATTCAAGGAATGAAAACTTTTAATCTACAAACGCCTCCAGAAAAGAAAAAACAAGGAAGACTACTGTCTCCTTTTATAAGGCTGGCATAACCTTGACACAAACAACATGTCATAAAGCTTTAATTTTCTCCTGCTACTCAGTCTCATGTCAATTTAATTTGTAGCCCAGCCAGAGGAACCCAGAGTGAGTAGAGGATAGTCTTCCTCCCCTTCACTGATTCATAGACACAAAAACCCTACACAAATTATCAACTCTCAAAACTAGTCCAACAATAGAGAAAAAGGTTAACACATCACAGGCAAGTTAGGTTTACACTAAGAGTGCAGATATCATTTAACCTTAAAAAGATCAATTAATGTAATTTACCACATGAAGAGATCTAAGAGAAACATCATTATCTAAATAGACAGAAAGGCATTTGATAAAAATCAACACCCACACATGAGAACAAAGATAAGCTTTTATCAGTCCAAAATGGAGAGACATTTCCTTAATCTAATAAACAGTATCTGTAAAACCTACAGAAACCATTAAATCAACCCCCCCCCCCCCCTAGTAAAATACCTGAGGTTTCCATCCTTCCTGCAAGAATGCAAGAAAGCCCTTCCCTCCAGGCTGCTTTGCACGCGGTGTGTGATCCTGGTGTTCTCCTCCCAGCTCTTTCCCTTGGGCAGGCTGGAGTCTGGAAATGATCCAAAGGGGGATCCTTTCGGGGAGTCTATGGAGATTAAAGGGGGAGAATGGAGGAGTAGATGGAGGGAGGAAGCAGAGCTGGGCAGAGAAGGGGAGGGTTTAGCCCTGCTGGCTCTTTTCCTCCCTGTAATCCCGGGTCCCTGGGCCTCATGCTCTGACTCTGATGTCCTTCCCGTATTTGGGCGAACGCTGCATCATGGCGTGCTCAAAAATAGCCTTGGGGACAGTGCACATGTAGAGCTTTATTTAATGTTGTCAAGGAATGACGGGGAGGATGAGACCTGATGCAAATAGAGAAGATGTGGACTGTAAGGCGTGGGGTGGACGTGGAGCAGTCAGGAGAAGGTGGTGAGAAATAAACTGACAGTGTATAAATATTTGGTAGGTCCTCAGAAAACTGTTGAAGAATCAGTGATAGAAAAGGGAAAGACTTTCCAGGAGCTTCTTTGGATCTCCAGAGAATCAGGCTTGGAGGAATCCGTTAGAACTGACTAGTTGTCAAAAATTAGATCATTTTTGCATTTTTCTCAACCCGTGCAACAAAAACTCCAACCAGGCTGGCCTGGTTGCATAGTGGCTGGGTTTGCCACTCTGCCACAGAAGCGGGCTCTGCTTCTGTGGCCAGGGGTTCACAGGTTCGCATCCCAGGCACAGACCTGTGCACCGCTTATCAGGTGATGCTGTGGTAGTTGTCCCACATATAATGTAGAGGAAGCGGGCAAGAATGTTGGTCCAGGGCTGATTTTCCCCAGCAAAAGGAGGAAGATGGGCAACAGATGTTAGCTCAAGGCTAATCCTCCGCACCGAAAACAACAATAGCAAAACTCCATCTCTGACTTTTTCTGTCTCTCTATAGATTATTTCATTTCTGGCATTTGATCTCATCTTCTTTGCTGTTTTTAGATTACTTTTAGATTGCGTGATGTGCAGCCTCCTTCTTGTGTATCACCACCTTCAGAGATGAAGTTTCATTTCTAGGAATATGACTTTCTAGAAGTGAAGACCAACTATGTCACCTCAGTGTTGACTTTTTATATGAAGAAAGAATATTCATATTCAGGAATTCCACCTAACTCCCTCCTTCCTATTCGATTTCCATCCTTGTTTTTCCTTCTTTATATAAAATGACTATACACCCCATACCTGATCCTCCACATCAATGTTCTCATGTGACTTCTCACTTTCAATCCAAACTCTAGCCTGGGTGAGGGGAGGAGGGTATATGATAGACTCAGGAAAACCTGTGACAAGCAGACAATGGGAGCACTGTGAGTGGGGTCCGTATGCGATAACCCTGTGCCATGGCATCCAGATGGAAGGTAGACATTCCAGTGTGGCCTAATCAGTCATACTATAACCTTGAAACTCCTTTCATTGCTTTAAATTTAATAAAAATAAAATAAACCCTTGAAAGTGTGTCATAGACAAATGCAAAATGCTTGGAGGGTGAGAGCTCATTTTGATTAGCCAATAATCCACAAACTTGACTACTGTCACCACAAATCACCCTTCTAGGGTTCACTGTGTCAAAAGAGCCATTGACTTTTCACAGTCACCGTAGCCACTGTGGGAACCTCAAAAAGAGAAGACCACTGTGGGCCTTAGATCGAAGATAGACATGCAAATTCCTACAAATTGTGAGCCTTTCCATTGTTTGAGCTGATGTGGGAAAGCCAACTCATAGGACCACTGGAGAAACTGTCCCTAAGGGAAGGGTTTATACAATACAGATGGAGATGGAATGTCCAAGCATGGGCAGTTCTTTCATTCAAAAAGATGCATTAGGTACTGTCTCCGTGTGTGGATTCTATGAAGCACTGGGAGTCAGAGGGTGGCCCTGACAGATTTAGATTCTAATCTTGAGGTGTGAGGTGTGCATTAGCCAAGTACACACTTGTATATGATTATGAATGGTGGCAAGTGCTCTGAAGGAAAAAAACATACAAGAGAATATGACAGGGTACCCTGCCCTTTTCTAGAGTAGGAAAGACCTTCCTGAGGAGGTCATATCTACCAGTGATGCAAACGTACAGTTGAAGATGGAAAGTGTTCTCTGATATGTTCAAGGAATTATCTTGAGGTGACTGTTACTGCACCAGGTCCATTTTTGCCTGCTGCCCAGAAAGCCAATCACCAAGATGAGGAGATGGCAGAGAGAGAGGGTTTATTACTCACAAGGCAGCCAGTGTGGACACGGGAGACTGAATCTCAAATCCACTTCCCCCAAAATAGGGACTCAGGGATATTTATGGGGTAGGGGGCAACGTGGTCTGAAATGATTGGAGGTGAGGAGAGATGAGGTTATGGATGATCTGCGCAAGTGTAGTCAGGCTTCATGCCTCTTCATAGGACACATGCTCACAGAATGGCAGCATTAGCATGCCCTGAGGGTGGGGTTCTAGCCTCTTGCCATCAAAAGATTGCTTATCCAACACATGTCTGCGTGGGCCCAGTTGATGGGTTGGTGATCTCAATCTGGCCTGAAGTGGACAAGAGTTTCAATTCCTGAAAAAAATAGCTCAAACACCCATTACCATGATGACCAGAGGTTCCAGGGGGATGTTACCTATAGGAACTTAGTGGGAGTCAGATAGCATATTGCCTGAACAGCACAGTTAACAATGGGTAAGTTTATCATGCAGATTTAAGTCCTTGCCTTCCCTTCTGATAAATTTCTAGGAAAGACTATCCCCCCTTCTTCCTGGTACAGGGAACAAGATACCTTTACAAATGGAGATTTCCTTTACAAATGCAAATGTCTCTTATAAAGGGTAACCAGAACTAAGAATGGGCTTAGCAAGGACCCTCCTAGATACCCAGAGATGTCTATGGTAACAGCCTGTTCTGGGTGCAGGCCTCTCATCCAAAACTCCTTCGGTTAGTTAGTGGGGGTAGAGGCCAAAGTGTCTTTCAAGCAGAGACATATTTTGCGATGGCCAATTCCAATTCCCCATAGTTACTAGCTGCTTAATCATCAATGGCTAACTGTCCACCGGGTTCACGACCACATGCCCAGAGGTTCTGGAGTGCCTGAGCATTATGAGAAATAATGAGAAATTTTGCCCAAAATTAATTTCTTCTATTTTCCATGAAATATGCACAATTCAAAGGCAATAGACACAAATGAATAAATTGGAGTCTTTGATAATTTAACTCTTCTGTTTAACCGAAGGTAACATTATAGCACAAAAAAACAACTTTGGATTGGGAGATGATATTTATAGTGATCTGTTCAAAAATTGGCACCTAGAATCTATAAAGAAGTCTTTAAAATCGTTAAAGAAAACAAACAATCAAATATAAACATGAAAGGCATATGACAGACAATTTGCAGAAGAGCAAACTCAAATGGCTAATAACTATTTGAGAAGATGAAGGGAAGTGGTAATAAAAACCACTATGACTTGCCATTTCACACCTAGTAGATTGACAAAAATGATGAAGCCTTACAATACTCTGTATTGTTGGGAGCGTTAACAGGAACAATAACTTTGTGAAGCAACTGAGCAATTTCCAAGACAAGTGAAGGTACACACACTCTCTAAAGCAGCCATTCCACTGTACGGATGCACCCTAACATCCCTAGAGAGATTCGTGTCAAAGAATGCTCATTGCAACCTTTATCTATTAGCAAAAATTGGAAAGAACCTAAATTTCCTAAGAAGAGATAAATAAATTGTGTTATTTGCATACATTGGAATGTTATGCATTCATTAAAATGAATGAACTCCACTCCCATGTATTGACATGGAGAAATCTCAAAAATATATCATTGATTTGTTTCTTCCAGAGAGGGAAACAGGATGACTAGGAGTCAGAGGTGAGAGGAGTATTTTTACTTCTTTATGCTTTTGGAACCTAAATTTTGCACCGTCCACGTATTTAAAAAAAAAATACAATTAATTTTTTAAATGATGAATAATAAAATGGTTTCAGAAGGCTGGTTACGATAAACCATTTTTTTCAAGTTTGAAAACAGACAAAACAAAGAACGACCAGCTCACTTCTGTTCCCCTCACTGTTGCCACAACCCTGACTGCTCCCAGTTTAGCTTAGAGTCCGGACTTCCCCGTGGTTTCTACACCTGAGCCACTGCACTGGCTGGGAACCACAGCTCTTGATTTTCTTCCTTTATTTACTTCTGACAATAAAGACAACAGGGGGAGAAAAATACAGGGAGGAACAGGGAGACAGCAGAAGCTACACAAGCAGGGAGAGGCTGGGGCCCCTGAGTTCTCGCTTTCCTTACACCTCTGAGGGAAAACACTTGGCATGTGGAGCAGCCCCTGCCCTGGGCAGCCTTCCTGGAAAGCCCTGCTCCTCTGACTGATCTCCTTCCTCCCTCAAGATCGTTTACTTCCTTCTGTCAGAAAATTATCACAATGTGCTGTCTGAGTTAGAAGAAGGCAGTTAGCTGATATCTGTTTTATAGATTGTTATAATAAATGAATGAATCAGCTGATGTTTGCAATGTGACCCACTCACATCTCTATGTTCTGGTGTGTTTGAGAACCGACCCTTCCCTTGGGCCCCTCCAACTGGAGGATAATGACTAAGCTTGTACACTCCATTGACCATCTCAGATCACTAGGCTCAGTCTCTTCTCTCATTATTAAATTTCTCCTTTTGGCCTCCCACTAGCTTGGAATTTTCCTTCCCATTGGGGGCTGAGCCAGTCTTCAATTTTCTTAGATAAGCCCAAGGAGAAGAAAATACTGTTTTTCTTAAGCCATTGAATATCTGTTGAATGTCCTGACCTTCTACTGATATCTCATGATCTCTAAGGCCTGGGGCTGCTATGTCATGACCTCCCAGGTCAGAACCAGGTAAGCATTGTCTTATGTCCCCCTGGGCCTGCTCAGAGTTCTGTCTGCTCAGGAGCCTGCTCTTGCTTCTATCAAGGCCTATGTGCCTTCCAATTGGGTTGATGTTTGTGCGTCCTTAGCATTTGAGCCCTTGAGGTGATTTTGAACCTGATACAGAGAAGGCCTAATGTCCTAGGGGGAATATATCCCAAATGAAACTCTTCAGGTGACCCTGAGCTGTCCCTGCCCCATTTTTCTCCCTCAGTTCACTTAAAAGATTTCTCAATGTCACTTTGGAAGTTTATGGCATTTGTCGTAGGCAGAATCCTAAAATGACCCCCAGTGTCCTCACCCCTCTACAATCTCCTCCCCTCTGTGTTTGGAGTCTGTGAATATAATAAGATATCACCTCCATGATTATGTTAGGTTATATGACAAAAGGGAGGTGATCCAGGTAGGCCCAACCTAATCACATGAGCCCTTCAAAAGTGGAGAGTTTTCTCCAGGTGGTTACAGAAGATGAAGTCATAGAAATCTCAAGCGTGAAGAGGACTTGAAGTGCCATTTTTGGATTAAAGATTGAGGGGGCCATGTGGCAGGATTGAGGTCAATCTCTGGAAGCTGAAAGCTGCCTTCTGATGGTAGCCAGCAAGGAGATGGGGCCCTCAGTCCTACAACCACCAGGACCTGAGTCCTATCAACCTCCTGAATAAGCTTGGCAGCTGATTCTCCCCCAGAGCCTCCAGAAGAGAGCCCAGCTTGGCTGACACCTTGCTTTTGGCCTTCAGAGACCCTGGGCAGAGAGCCCAGTTGAACCTGCCCAGACTTCTGATGTATAGAACTGTGAGATAATAAATTGGTCCTATTTTAAGTTGCTCAATTTGTGGTAATTTGTTACACAGCAGTAGAAAATAAATACAGCATTAATCAGCAATATCCATCTGAGAGAAAATCGACATCTTTTTAGGGTAGAACAAGATGGAGAAAAGAGAGGAGAAAAAAGAAGACAACCATCATCTCACCTGCAATGTGATCCTGAAGAAATGAAAATGATATCCTTTCTTTTTTATTTTTCTCCTGTTTTTCTCAGTTTCCTCTGAATCTTCTCTTTTTCTCTTCCTTTTCTCCATTTTCTCTCACACCTCAATTGAGATTGTGTATGTGACATTGTGCGTGGAGTGTGGGTGAGTGCATGAAGAAGAGACGTGGGTTGATGGATTGGGGGGATTACTTTCCAGAGCAAACAAACTCTCCCTCCTGATTTAAGGTCCAGTCCAGCATTGTCTTCTGAGAGAAGCCCTGGGGAGATCAGCACCCCAGTGTGGTGAGAGCTGTGAGCTTTGAGGCCCCGTGCAGTAGGAATGGGACAATGATGAGCAGATGATGTTTATCGAGCTCCTATTCTGCATCAGGTACTGCTTCGAGTGCTTTATATGAATTCATTCATTCCCATAACATCCCATGAGGTTGTAGAATTATTATCACTAATTACAGTTAACAAACCTGAGGCACAGCCAGGTTAAGGAACTTTTCCAAGGTTGTGCCTTTAGGTGGTAGTGGAACCAGGATTCACACTTCAGCTGTCTGGCTGTAGAGTGTGCACACTTAAGCACTACCTGGAAGATCTTTATCCAAGTCAAAGTTCCTTGTGGGAAAACTAAGTATATCCCATGAATCCTTGTGAATGACAAGCCCCCTTGAACCTTCTCTGCTCTACCCCCATGGTGACTGTCTTCTGCTCCCCTAGAGCTGCCCTGATCTCAGGACAAGGACGGATCTCCTGCATCTCCTGGGGGTGGTGGTGAGAGAGAGCAGTCTTGAGTGATTTTCTTGTGTCAGAAGTATCCTTGAGCAGCTTTCGAAGTTAGATTAGGAGAGAAAAGTCTCAGAAGGAAGCTTTTATAGCTCACTGGGCCCCCAGGGGTGGCCAGACCAGGAAGGAGAAGCAGCAGGTCAAGGAGAGAAGGAGAAGGTGCCGAGGTGATGGGTCTGAGGGTCATGGAAACTTGCCACTGCTTGGACCTACTTCCTGAGATTCTGAGGGAGGATGCTCCTGCTGCAGTCCAAGTGCGGACACCCAACTCTGCCCAGGCAGGTAATCCAAAGAGATTTCTGCCCCACACCCCTAACCCAATAAGAAAACCCTCCTTGTGGTCCCAGAGCAGGCTTCTGATCATTGACTGGGGAGACACCATGAGACTGTAGATGTTTAGGACACTGTGGTGAAGAAGCAAAATGACAGCTGTCACCACCAAGGACTTGGTGGCGTGGGGTGGGCAGATTTCCTCCTGTCACAACTTCAGGTCTAGTTGCATGAGTCTCCTCCCTGGTGACAAAACAACCACATCAGAACATCTCTTACTGCTCTAAGCTCTAGCTGTGTCCCATTACATTAGTTTGCAAATCTGATGTCCACAATTTCACTCCAGAGTCTACACTCATCTGCCTTAAGAGATGAGTTTTATAAACAACCCTCCAAGCAGCCCCTTTTCCTGGCACATGATTGTGGAGAAGGCTGTGATACTTAGTGTCCTCACTGTTAAAACAGAAGATATGTTTTGTGTCTGAAATTGCTAGTTGCTTGCCCTGTATCTATCTTCCCTTCTTCCTCGCTGAAGAACCCTAATTCCGCTCAGAGCGGTAGTGTACCCAGCTAAACATATTCACCCTCCCAGACTCCTTTACACATAGGTGTTTACATGTGACAGAATTCTAGTCCATGAAAGTCACTGAGTAGGGTTTCTAGGAGGGATTTTTCAAAGGGCGTGTTCTCTTTCTCCTTTTGTCCCTTCCTTTCACGCCTGGAGAAGGAGTCCTACTTATGACATATAGGTCATATGACTGTGGGATAATAAG
Source organism: Ceratotherium simum simum (assembly GCF_057802395.1). Lineage (NCBI taxonomy): Eukaryota > Metazoa > Chordata > Mammalia > Perissodactyla > Rhinocerotidae > Ceratotherium > Ceratotherium simum. The sequence goes on along the minus strand of NC_141902.1, from coordinate 23,178,328 downwards.
ATTGGAGACGTCTCCCTCCCTCTCTCTCCCTTTTACTAGTCTGCTTTCTCCATCACAATGTCTTATTTCCAGTCTACATTTTCTGCCCGTGAAATAGCTGCTGATGCTCCGATGAAGCCCTCTATTGGACTCACCCTCCCATTGCGCCTTCCAGAGGAAGTCACCTAATGGGCATGAATCTGCAGACAGCCCCGGGGTAGGAGGAGACTGCACAGAGAGAGCAATGTGTCAGCAGTGAACCAACCGTACTGATGACATGTGACCAGAGAGGGGGCTCCCAAGCCACCGGACCTGGGCCATGTTTCAGACCCTGAAACTATGACATGACTCTAATGTGAAATTAGTCCCAAGAATGGCTAATAAGGTTAAATTCCCTGCCAGCTCAGATGTATGGCAGGCACCAGTCACAATTACACCCATTTATAGAGAGTAAGAGAGGTGATATGGTAAGAAAGGCCCTTCCTCTTCCAGGGTTTGAGGCCGAGGAACCCGGGGAACACGGATCCATCGTTAGGAGACTGAGCCTGGTCCCTTAATCATGGGCTGACCCTGTAATTATTGTCCAAACTGGGACACTTGAGAGTAAGAGGGGGCACTGCTCAACAGGAAACTCATCTTGGACCGTGTGTGAGCAAGAAATCAACTTCTCTTGTGTCAGTCTCTGAAATGCTAAAGTTTATCAGTTAGAACAGTTAGGATTATCTTCATTAAGACATGGACCAACTTACTGAAGTCTACTTTTTTCTGACACGGAATATATTTTAAAATAAAATTATTTTAATAATTATAAAATTTAAAATGTTGAATAAATTAAAAACTAGAAAGAGGAAAGTGTCAGCCTTAATTCTACCAGCAAACTGACCACTGATAACCAATGGATTCCCACTTATGATTTTTCAGTGTCTATTTTTATATAAGTGTGATCACAATATATTTAGTTTTGAATCCTATAGTTTAAATTATTCAACATAAGCTAATAGATTTTATTAAAAATCTATTATTGAATCTCGTTTTAGAATCTCATTCATATTTAATAAATAGGTATTTAAGTTATGTAAATAATACATAAAATTTGTAGAAAAAATAGGAAAATGGATACATAGGACGAAAAAATGCCTAAAAGAAAACTATGTGTATGAGCAAAAATTTGATTGAGTATATACTGCTCTGTAACCTGCTTTTGACATAAAGCTACCTGGTGAACATTCTTCCGTGTCACCAAATGTAATTCTATCTCATAACTTTAAGTTTCCATAGTGTTCAGTCATGTGTAACTTTTTAAAAGCTCATCCTCAAATTAGTGCTCAACATTGGTGTTGTTTGTATGATTTGACTTGTGTAACAAATCTATAAGTAATAACCTTGGCCACTTTTCTCCGTGTGGTTGATGACTAGGTCACAGAACCATTTCCTCCTTTTTTTAGGACCTTTGTATACAAGATGAGAAAATGCCATTTTCTCAATGTCTATACTAAATCTCAGTATTATCATTTTTGTAAATCCTCCCCAATCAGACAAGCAAAAAATTATTAATATTTTATTTGCATTGATTAATTAGTGAGTTTTACCTTTTTCCAAATGTTTATTAGTCTTTTAAAATATCTTGCCCTTTAATGTTCTTAGCTTAGTTTTCTAGAGCCGTGGATAATGTAGATGTGAAGGGCTGAAGAATCTATAATGTGCATGTGCCATATTTTACCCTTTTCCTATTTTGGACATTAATACTGATTCCAATTTGGGGTCTATTATTAAATAATGGTGTGATGAAATCTTTATGAATAACACACACACACACACACACACGCACACACACACTTTAGACCTCATGTAGGAATCAGTTCTAGAAATAAAAATCACTGGATCGAGAGAGAGAATCAGATGTAAACTGACTTGGACACCATTTTAAGGAAACAGGTCCCATCAAGAGCAGCCCAGTCTTCCTGACACTACAGCCATTATAAGGTAACAGTTTTTCTTCCTAATGTGCATTATACTATGTTAAGTGCTCCTATCAGGTGTGAGGGGAACTGACCCACCAGGCACTGTCCCTCGAGGCCACACACCTGGACCCCTGGTGGCGGATGTCTTTGGCCCCTCTCTCGCTGGCTCTGGCTTACACCCTGGGTCTCCGTGGAGCTCCTCATGGTGGAGTCTCTGGGGTCTCTATTTCTTTAGTGTGACAGCTTCTCCTAAGAGGCTTCTCCTATGGCCCTCTTAGGAGGGCCTGCCCGGTGGCATAGTGTTTGAGTGCCCACGCTCCGCTTCAGCAGCCACTCGTTCACGGGTTTAGATCCTGGGCGGGGACCTACTCACCACTCGTCAAGCCATGCTGAGGCGGCGTCCCACATGAAAGAGTTAGAACCCTATGACTATGATACACAACTAGCTACTGGACTTTGGGGAGAAAAATGAAAAAGAGGAAGATTGGCAACAGATATTAGTGCAGGGCCAATCTTCCTCAAAAAAAAGAAAGAAAGTATGTCCTTTTCTTACTGCTGTGCTACTGTGACCCGAAATTGTCCCCTGGATCACGCACCCTCTATCGTTCACTTGCTCAACTCCACACATGCATTCAGGTCTTCTCTCACCTGTGCTTCTGCCGGTGCTCTGAGCCCCAGGGACTTGGCAGATGGACAGTAGCGTGTGAAAAATAAACTTTTGTTTGCTTTTCACCTTATTTCTCAATGTCCTGGATTTTGCTTTTCATAGCCATGTGATTCATTTTATATTCTTTGCAATGAAGTTGCTTCTCTTTTCGATATTGGTCCCAGTTGTCAGTGTTTGTCCAGCTCTCGTGAATTTGTTGTGTTCTGTCACAGCCGACTTACTGGTGAGGCTGTTTGAAGGATACAAGATCCTAAAAGAAGGTCATCTGGGTCACAGTGAAGGGTCTTGCACTTGAAATGTGGCATTCTGTGGGTTTGTGGACTGAGATTCATGCCTTCTACATGTAAACAAACAAGATAATGCTGCCCCGGTTCCCTCCTCCCTCCGGCTCTCCCCTCTAGACATAGACTCTGCTGAGCACAGATTGGGAACCTCAGGACCTGTGGGTCTCCAAGTCCCTTCCGATTTCACACTGCCCTTCTGGAATCAGGAAGACACCCATGTGAAACTATAATGTGCAATACAGATAAAACACAGAGAATCTAATTATTTTCAAGACAAGATGTCCTATGGGCTCCAAATACAGATCCATCCACCAAACTGACCTGCCTGGTGGAAGGAGAGGAACCAAGGTAATTTAGAGGAAATTTCCCCTCATGTAAGTGTCCCAATGTCAAGGACAGAGGCTGTTATGTGCCTGGCCCAGGGAGAGAGAACAACAATTGATCTATTGATGGATGGCAAAGTGATACTTTCCAGCCCAGCAGCTCTGGAGCCTTGAGGCTCACAAAGCTGCCATAACCCAGGTTGCCAGCAGGGGAAGTCAGGTCAGGCTGAAAGGGGCTGAGGCTGCTGAGTGACTCCACAGGCCTTGGTGGCTGAGGTCCAGGGGGATGCTGGGTGAATGGAAGGCCTGAACTGTCTCTGCTCAGGTGGGAGATGGGTACTGGCTATTCTGATAGGCATCAGGTGGGCTGGCAGCTCAGGTATGACGAGGAAGCAATAGAGGAGAATTCACACGGGGCTTTGGGAACTCTGTTGGGGAGATGAGAGAGAGGCTGGCTCGAAACAGGGTGAGCTGGAGAGAATGGAGCTGTTGGCCAGGGCAGTCGAATAGAAAATAGGGGCTAGTATGCTACCATCAGCCAGGGAGGAAGGTTGCCTGAGCTCAGTGCTAGGCCCAGAGCAAGGCTGAGACTGGGACCCGAGTGAGGCTGAGGGCCATGGAAGGAGCATCTGAGCCTCCTAAGCTGCAGATCTACGGAAGAAGCCTGCCCCCGCTGGAGAGAGAGGCCCCGGAAACGGGAGACTTAGTGCCCACGGCATGGCCCCCTGGATTTACTCCCCTTCCACTGACCTGCTCCTCTCTCTGCTGCATTGTTGGGGTCTTGGTGATGGTGGTGGCTTAGAGAGGAAAGAAATTTCTAAGGCCCAGGAAGGATCATTTTTGGGAGGAGAAGATTGTCCTTTTATAATGGTCAGCGTTTAGACTCCGTCCTTGCGTGTGGACTGGAGCCATCACTCAGCTTTAGGCTGAGGTTTGGTGGGGATACTGCCAGTGGGATTCAAGGCCACAGGGATGGGGAAGGGCACTGTGTGGAGGAGCTGAGGCCCTGGGAAGACAGGGGGACGTGGGATTGAAAACGGGCTGCTCAGGCGTGTGGCAGAGCCAAGGCAACAGGGGACCCCAGGGTGCAGTCATCCAGCCCCTTTTGAGATCAACTGTACTCCTCTCCTGGGCAGGGGTGAGGGGGTGGAGGGCACCAAGAAATGTAACTTGTTCTTAAGCTGGGTCCAAGCATAACTCCCACTATTGCAGCTGGTTCCTCTGAGCTGCCCTTTCCCGGGTTGGAGTGAGGGATTTTACTTACTTGTCTTTTTTTGTTTCACATCCTTTGCCAAATGCCTTTCTATGAGCCACCCACTTTCCAGATTTTAAGAGATGCTCACACTTACGAAACATTTTAGTGAACATCCTTCCTTCTGGCCATCCTTGTTGAGTGTCTAGGCAGCTTTGGATTTGTTAGTCTAGTTTTAGGATGGGAGCTGAGGTCGAGAAAGTTCTTGGGCTGAAATGGAGGAACATCTCTAACTGTGCTGGGCAGAAGGATCAGGAGTACAGAGGGTTTTGTGAGATAGGCTGAACCCTCTGGAGTGGGGATGGTCACTCGCCTGTCCCAGCCTCAGGAGGCAGAAGAAAGGCCAACAAGAGCAGGAGTGGCTGCATCTTCCCTGAAGGTCTGCCCAGGTCAGAGCTGCTGGTGTTTCTTCCTTTAAGACACAGAGCCCTGAGGGGAAGGCAGGAGGGTGACTTAGGACCTCACAGACCTCCTAGACCTGTGCTCCTCTGGGTTTCCTGTGCCTTCATGCAAGGTGCTTTGTCAAAGTTTCCTGGCTTGGGGTAGGTGACAGTAGCACTGTCACCAGACTTGCACTCCCACTGTTGAGTCACAAGGTGAAAGCACGAAGAAAGAGCAAGAAAGCAAATTCTGTGTTGCAGCCAGCAGAGGAGCTGGAACCCAGAAGAATCAAGAATCAAGAATGTCTCCAGTTCTCAGCTCTTGGCTCTTTTCCATCCTGGTTAAGTCATGAATAGTGATGTAGCAAGCTAGGTCCAGGGAAATGAGCAACATGGCTCCTGCCCCTGAGAAGCTGGAGGTTGGCTGGAGTAGACTGAGAATCTGTGAATAGAGTACAGGATCATAAGGGCTGTGGTGGGGGTTCTGCTTTAAGGAGTGAGATAATGGCTGGCCCTGCCTTAGGGGTATGTAGAGCTGGACACACCCGAACACCCCAAATGGTAACCTCACTTGCTACCTGACCACCAGTTCAGCCTCGTATTTTGGAATATTTAGAATATTCCTTCTAAAGAGGAATATTTAGAATCTTCTCTTTAAATGTAAATATTCTGCGACAGAGAGAGTTTCTCTTATCCCACAATTTTAAATAAAAATTCTGGACTTGATATTCTTGGACCAAAACAAACCATCATCAGGTCCATCAGAATTGAGTGGCCTGATTGGTTTATGCTTGGGTCATTTAGCATCCCTAGGCCTGAGGTGGGAGCTTTTCCACCCAAATTATAGCGCCTATTTTTTGGGGAGGGCATTCTGCTTGAGGAATGCTGGTTACCGTTGCCAGGTGATGGGGAAATGGATGCCAATCATCCTAATAGTTACTATCCACTAAGTATTCTCTGTCCAGGGTCTAGTAAACCATGACTGTGATGTCCCTGGGCCTAATAATCATAAACATTTGCAAAGAGATTGTCCCAACACGCTCACCAGTATGACAACAGATGAAGGAGTAATGGAAAGGAAAGCATTCTGAGTTCTAAACAGCCTAATCCCAATTCTGTGAAAGCAACAGCATCTTTTGAGTACTTAGAAAAAGAGGGGAGGACTACATGCTTAAGCATTAATGATGATGATCTCTAGGTGGGGCAATTATCGGGAATTTTAATGTTCTGATATGTTCTGCCCTTAACTATCTTTCTTTTTTTTTTAATTTTTTTTTTCCTGTGATGAAGATTAGCCCTGCGCTAACACCCATGCCAATCCTCCTCTTTTTGCTGAGGAAGATCAGCCCTGAGCTAACATCTATTGCCAATCCTCCTCCTTTTTTTTCCACTTTTTCTCCTCAAAGTCCCAGTAGATAGTTGTATGTCATAGTGGCACATCCTACTTGCTTGCTGTATGTGGGACGCCGCCTCAGCGTGGCTGGAGAAGGGGTGCGTCAGTGCACACCCGGGATCCGAACCCCAGCCGCTAGTAGCAGAGCACGCGCACTTAACCACTAAGCCATGGGGCTGGCCCCTTAACTGTCTTTCTACGAGGAATATGTATTACTTTTCTACCCAACATATGTTTTCCCATAGTTGAAGCTCACTCATCAATGGCAAACATTTAACATTTACACACCACTTCTTTCCAGTGGAGCCTTCTGAGGGTGGATGTTTTAAAAATGAGGTTACCTTTCTGAATCCATTCTTATATAAAACAAGATTATGGGGCTGGCCCCATGGCGCAGTGGTTAAGTGAGCGTGCTCCACTGCTGGCGGCCAGGGTTCAGATCCCAGGCGCGGACCGACGCACCACTTGTCAGGCCATACTGTGGCGGCGTCCCATATAAAGTGGAGGAAGATTGGCATGGATGTTAGCTCAGGGCCAGTCTTCCTCAGCAAAAAGAGGAGGATTGGCATGGATGTTAGCTCAGGGCTGATCTTCCACACACACACACACAAAAAAATGAGATTAGTTAAAAATAGAAGGAAAGTGTACTCAATAAGCTATAGGCTATAGGACATTTTGATGAATAAAGGAGGAATCAGTAATTTCCACTCTAGATATGAAGTTTATTAAGTCCCTGGCAGCCTCCCCTCCACAACCCTCTGCCCAGTGCAATTCTGGCCTCTGCCCCAGAGAAGATGGAGGGATCAATCTTGGGGGCGGCTCAGTCTGGTCCCTTTAGTCTGAAGTATTATTCTTTTAACCCAGGGCAGAAAGCTCGAGATCCTGGTGAAGACATATGGAGGCTTCCCAGTCTCTTTTCCAAGGGAGACAATGCCCTGGGCCACATTGTTACACACAAGAGGGCCCCCAGAATCCCCCTGTGGATAGAGAATGGACAAGTCTCAGTCAGACCCCTCTGGCTCCCCCCTTCTCAGCTTCATTTTCTCCCTGGTCCTCTCCTGCCATTCTCTCAGGGCCCAGCTGTTCAAAGGGGTAGTGGCTGAGTGGTCATCATTCACTTAGGCTGTGAGTATCAGGGCGGGTAGGTGGATCCTCTGTGATCTACCTGCACCATGAGCCTGTGTCCTGGCTGTGTCCTCTCTCCAGCTCAACTCAGTCCCAGGCCCTCCTCCTGTTGTCCAATGGACAAAGGCCAAGAGATTGGCTGGAGGGAGATGTCTGGGCCCCACATGCTGGGTACAACATGCCTCTCCCCATGAGTGTATCCTGGTCCACCATTGGCTGTGGGGTGGGAGAAGGCCTGGCCATGTCACCCCAGCATAACTGTGTCCCTGGGGCAGCGCTGGGAAGACACTTGTCTCCTTACACTTGCAGTGGCCTTCTAGTCCTTAGGGTTCCCCACGCACAGCTGGATGGAGTAGTAGTTTTTGAAGAGGTCCTTGCACTTCTGTTCATTCTGCACTTCCAGATCCACCTCCCAGAGTCTGTTTGGCATTTCACCACATTCCAGTCTTCCCTAGCCTGACACACTGCACACCTGCCCCAGCCTCACCCAGTGCCAGCTCCGTGGCAGGGCGATGGTCTTCACAGCCCAGTTGAGTTGAGGCTTTTTTCACAGCTGGTCAGAAAGGTGAGAGATGGCAGTTCAGGTCCCTCCCTCCTGCTGGGCTCAGAGCCAGGGGTGAGGTTGCCTGTACTCCCCGCCTGGTGTCTCCCAAGCCCCCTTCTATTACACTGACCCAGGCAGAGCAGACAGGTTGGAGGAGAGGAGGGGACTGAGACGCTGAATGAGCTGTCTGCTCCCTCATAACCTGTGTGCGTGCACCTGAAAGTCAGCAAGATGGTACCTTCAGTAGCATGATGTTGTTGAACTTTGAATTATCATTAGAATCCTTGTGAGGGAAGGCTTTGAGCACAGGAATGACCTGCCAGCTATTTTCGTTTTTTCTGATATCGTGAGCACCCAGGATGACCTTTATTTCACTGTAAAGAAAGGGGGATTGGGTAAGCCAGAGGAGCTACACTCAGTCTCTGAAAGGCAGGTTAAAGTTCCAGCCTAGGCCACACCTGCAGCTGAGTCAGATAGGGAGGAAGGGAAAAGTGGACAGTGTGGCCTTTCTTTGCTGTGCAGCAGTGACCCAACCTAGTTCTTCTGCAGCCTGCCTGCCACCCAGTTCTCTGTCCATATGCTCTATCCCTTTATCCCACTTTGTCCTGGCCTCAGCAGATCAGATGGCTCTTTGATTAGTCATTGGTCTGTGTGCTCAAGGACCTTCCTGAGTTACAGGCCCTGGGATGGTACTAGGCATTCCCAGGAAGACAAGGACTCGTTTGGTCCAATGAGTCCTTGGACTCATTGTGGAGTACACAGTGAGTGGAGTACACATACGTGGAGTACATACCCCACAAATTCTTGTTAGGTACATGAACGAACAGTCCTCAAATTTGCTTTGGTCAGACAAAGTGCTCATTTGGTCCAAAAGACAAGGTGCTCCACACCTTCCCTTACAGTGAGCCGCTGGCAGCAGGAAGTCGTCTCGTACAAGGAACCCTCCACATCTGCTCCTCCCGTCCTTGTTGTTGTAGGAAAGTACAGATGCCATGTAGGGCCAGAAGTGCAGTCTGGTCTCTCTGCCCTATCTTATCTCCTCTGAAAGAGAAAATTGCCCTGGATCTCTGTGTTCATGAAAAGAGGGGACTGGCACTGCCAGGTGGCCTCAACCCACCGGATGTTCAGAAGCTGCGTTGGTTGTAGTGTCTTCAGGCCTCCAACACAGTGAGAGGGTACTGCAGGCTTCAGTAGGCAGCATGGCAGGTTTGCAGCATGACTTGTCTCCTGGCTTCGTTCTCAGTTTCTTCCTGTGGAGATGAGGAGCTCAGCCCTTTGTGTGGGTCAAACACACTTTATATACACTTTAAGGGGACTGTGCTAGAAGGCCTGGAAATTACTGTCTCTGACCTACCCTGGTTACTTCTCTGTCTTAGCTTCTCAGAGCCCCAGTGTCCTTCTTACTTCCAGGATGGGTCTGGTCTGAGACCTGAGCATTTTGAGCTTGTGGAGCAGAATACTCTAGATTCTCTCTCCCCCATATTGGGTCAGGCACATAGTACATACCCCACAAATGCTTGTTAGGTACATGAATGAATGGTCCTTAAATCTGCTTTCGTCAGCACCTGGGGAGGAGCAGTCCTAATGCAACCTGAACTATAGCACAGATTTATCTTTCTGAGTCATTGAGTCCTTAGGACAAATAAGGAGATACAAAGGATGGGAAATCAGAGTGAGATTGGGAATTGGGCAGGAGGGGGCCTGAGTGAAAGCCAGTCTGCACTAGGGCCGTGGGAGCAGTGGGAGGGAGCACTCTGATGGCTCAGTGAGGTTCTGGGTATCTGCCCTGCTGGAGCTGAGTGGCTCAAGAGAGGAGGGATAGGAAGAAGGTGACATCTCGGAAACTGAGTATAAGATAGCTGTTTCATTCTTGGTCCAGACGATAGCTCCTGGGCTAGGTAACCACTCTTAGCTTTGGAGAATGGGAAGTTATATCGCCCATTTTCATCTTTCCCCTCCACAAGAATCATGTGCCATTCTAATACTAAGTCACTTCCCAGGTGACAGGGATGTGACCCATAGAAGGGAGAGGAGCCACCAGGTCTCTTTGGCAATAGCTTTATTTTCTATAATTTCTCCACACCATATAATCAGCAACAGATCTAGGCTTTAGCAAATTTCTGAGAATAGACTGAGGCAAGGCAGGATCATAGTGATAGCCTCACTGGGACACTGTGGAAGTGTCACTGTTTGAATAAGCCAGGCCTCTGAGGATCGACATGTGCACTTATGCCCTTCAGCCTTGGAGGGTAGGAGATTAGCCAATAACAACAGAAACAGCAGCATCTTCTCTGAAAGGCTGATCCGGTCTGAAGTGGTGTGTGCTTTCTCCTTCCAGGCTTCTCAATCGTAGAGGTGAAGGAAGAAGGGGCAGGCTCAGTGACCACCAATTTCCTCCTAGTTCTATTGATTCTCAAGATAAGAGCTTTCGTCATATCCTTCCCCTCACACAGAAAGGGCCGTGTGGTGAGGGTTTTGAAAGAACGACATTCTTAGGCTGTTGATAGAATGACCACGTTCACCAGGAGAAAATCCTCGACTCTTTAGAAGAAGAAGAGGGTTTCAGGGGCTTTGGCATTAGCCAGAAATGGTGTCCCCTTCCCCTAAATGAGATCCTCCAAGAGCATCAATATGACCCCACCATGCCTTGAATTGCTGATTAGGCAACTGTCTGCTTCCTGAAATAGCATGCATCAATCCAATCCTACTCTTTGTAGAGATTCATTTTTTTGATAGCCCAAGAGGTTTTTTTTTTTTTTTGTGGTATAAATGCAAAAGTACCAAGCACTGGTCTTTCCTAAAACACACTAGCCGAGAGCCTAGTCCTTCATCAACTTATTGGTAGTTTCAGGCAACTGCAAACTGTTGAGGATGGGAGTGAGGAGCAGAGATTGGGGTGAAGTGCAGATGGGATGCTGATGAGAGAGTACTATGAAGAGAAGGTAGTGACAGAATAGGAGAGTTTAAGAGGAGAGGTTTGGCAGACAAATGCACTTGAGTTCACTGTGTGGTCCCAGGTCCCCCTGATTAAGCTAATGTTGTTCTCAACTTCTTGATATTTCAAAGGTTGAAAAGACCCTGGTATTAAAAGTAGTTGGGGGCATGCAGATAGAGAGTGAAAGAGGAGAAACAAAGCTTTGCCACTCATTTTGAGTTTCCTTGGTCACTCTTGTCCCACCTGGCTCAGGTAACCTGGTGCCCCAATGAAGACCATGATGTAGGCAAATGTTCTGCTCCCCGAGGCTCCCTGTCCCTGGTAAGGAACCTGGCATAGTTGTTCTCACAGTTGTCTGTACACAGGTGCTTGAGGGCTGTCAGCTTTTAGATGGAAAAGTTTCAAGGTATTATGCTACTGAAAATACAAGCAGTCAGCCCGACAGTTTAAATTTCTCCTCTTTGTTCTTTTAATTTAGTATAGGCATGAGAAGACTTCTGACATCTTATCTCAAACTGGGCTTAATGCTTATGCTACTTTTGCTTCTGTTGGATTCATCATGACCCAGAAGGTGGAACATGTCAAGTATCTTCTCATTTTCATTCTCTGTCCCAGACACGACTGTTGATTATAGGGGATATCACTGTTCTCCTACCTTTGATACCTTACACATTCCCCCATCCTCAACTGGGAAACCACAAGTACAACTGACAATGTTATAGTGATTTAAAATAAATGTATGTTAACACCTTGGGTTATTAAGTACCTATTAAATAATATTTATGACGTTTTGGAAGCATAGAAGATAAAAGATGATGGAATATAGTTTTGGCCCAAAGCAGGTGTTTATCATTTGAGTGCATCTTTTCACATAGAACCATGAGAGTTTTCACAATGTCTGAGGCTGGTTACTTTTGGCTTGTACATTTGGCTGCACAATCACATTTTTTTGATAGATAATTATCTTCTTAGCTATTGGGACACACCTTGGGCTACAACATCCACCCCACTAATGGCTCAGGCCCCCGTTCTTGCTGGGTTCCCCGTGGATCCTGATCATATTGCAGGCAGTTGCCTCTTTCTGCTCTCCTTCTGCCCCCTTTTCCCTGTCTCTCCTGACCCACACCTATCTGATCATGACCCTGCTGCTATGACCAAGGGCAGAAGGCACCTGTGTCTGTGTTTAGCCATTGTGCCTGGAGAGAAGCTTGGCTGCTCTTCTGAGACTATCATTAATAAATTTGTAATTGCTTTAGGACTTTTCAGTGAACAGACAGAAAAAAGAAAGAAGGAAAATAAAATGAGTGTCAGAGATGAGAGGGACACTATATGTAATATATGTGTAATGGGATTCCCAGAAGGAAAGGAGAGAAAGAAAGGAGCAGAAAAAAATTTGAAGAAATAATGGCTGACAATTTCTCAATTTTGGTGGAAAAAACCCCCAAACAAACCAAAACCATTGATGTGCACACCCAAGAAGCTCAGTAAACTCCAAGTAGGACAAGGTATTATAGAAGAATGGGCAAGATTTCCCCTTTACCTCCTTCCCTTCTATAGTAGATCTCATTGTCTCATTTCCAGCCCAGCCCTCTCCTCAGACAGCACCTCTGGCTCATTCTCACCCACAGCTGCTGCTTCTGTGTCATGTTAGCAGGGAAGAAATGCTGGGATGGAGCTACTTCTGGGTCTGTGACATCAATCAGACATGATGCCTCTTCTGCTTGACCCAGAAATCTGAGTGCTCAGAAGGAAAAGTAGCGCCAACAATGCCATACACGTGCAGAGGAGGTCACTGCCACTTTCTCCAAATAGCCTCGGCTACCGTTAGAGCTTTATTTCTTTTGCAATGTAAAAGATTCCTTTTTACTATTGTTTTTTAAATTGTGGTAAAATACACATAACATTTAACTATTAACCACTTTTAGGCATACAGTTCAGTGGCATTAAGTACATTTACATTGTTGTGCAATCATCACCACCATCAATCTCCAGAACTTTTTCTTCTTCCCCAATTGAGTCTCCTAACCCATTAAATAGTAACTTCCCATTGCTCTCTCCCCCTAGTCCTGGGAATTGCCATTCTACATTGTGTCTCTATAACTTTGACAGATTCTTACTTAAATGCAAGAGCCTTGAGCATGGTCTCATCTTAAGGCCTTACTCCTTATTTATCAACGGGTACTTATTAGGTAGCAGGTAAACTGTATGCAAACAGAGATTGGAAGAAAAGTGGAAGGGACAGAGGAAGAGCTGGGGAGAGGGCAAGCAGTGGCACACAAGCCTGCTTGAATTCATCCTTCTGCCCGCAACCTTTAGGAGGAAGTCGAATTTCCTCCTAACTTCTGAATGTGTTCAGGTGGCATGGAGAGGCCTGGCTCTCTACACTTTGGATATTTTGGAAGATAAAGAAATAGATGAGAAGCAAATTTCTTCCTATGGATGGGGTATTGGTGTCATCAGGGACAATGTGAGAGATGCTTGAAGCCTGGTGAGGGCTCTTTTCTTGTTTCTCAGGAAAGAATAGCCCCAGTGAAGAGCGACTGCCTGCACTTGGGCACTGCTCCTCTGCCCTTTCTACAAAACTCACTGTCCTGAGAAGTGGGAATAGAAGTGGCATTGCCTCCAGAAACCACATCCCTAGTCCTGATCCTCAGTGGAGCTGCTCACTAGGGTGGAGGATGCGATCTTCCTCCACTTGTCCAGTCACCTTCACTACCTGACAGGTTAGCTTGGCATAAGGTGTGAGAAAGCTCACCTTGAGGCTGAGTTTCGGAGGTCCCAACCTTGGGATCTGAGGAGAATTCTAGAAACTAGAGGACAGGTCTTGTGGCCAGAAGACAGGAACGTTTACAGCCTGGGATAGTCTGTTGATTGGACATGGCAGAGAAGAGAGCCCTTGTCGGGACTGTTGCACACTGAGATGGGGCTCCTGGCTTCTGTGGGAAGTGTGGTATCATTGTAGCATGACCTAGCTCCTTCTTTAGTTCTCAGTTTCTTCCTGTTGTGATGAGGAATGTACCTTTGGTCTGTATCAAACATGCTTCAGACACATCTTAAGGAGAAATGTTCTGTCTTTAGGGTAGACTGTCCAGAAGACCTGGAAAACACTTTCTCTTACCTATGCTGGTTGCTCCCTTGTCCCTGAGCATCTCAGTCCCTTGTGTCCAGCTTCCTCCCAGGATGAGTCTGGTCTCTAAGATTCAAATATTTTGAGCTGATAGGAAATAATAATCTGGTATCTTTTTATTTCATTCTGAGTCAGACACTTACAAAATACCCATAAATGTTTGTTTGAGGCAGGAGTGAATAATACACAAATTAGTTTTGGCTTGAGCATATGTGGGAGATGTCCACAATGATTTCTGAACTCCTGTATGGATTTGTCTTCTAAGGGATTGAGCTCTCAGAATAATGAGGGCAGATACAAAGGATGGGAAATCAGAGTGAGATGGGGAAATGGGAAGGAGGGGGCTGGGTGGGAGCCATATTCCATTAGGGCCATGGGAGCAGTGAGGCTACAACACTGATGGTTCAGCTAGGTTCTGGGTATCTGCCCTGGTAGAGCTGAGTGGCTCAGCAGAATGGGGACAAGGTGAAGGTCACACCTAGGAAACTGTTAGTTAGTTCTTCTCTTCTTGAGCCAGACAATATCTCCTCGTATAGATAACCACTATTAGCTCTGGAGAATGGAAAGTTATATCCCCCATTTTCAGCTTTCCCTCCACCATAATCATGTGCCATCGTAATACTAAATCACTTTCCTGGTTACAAGTGAGAGGGCCATGAAAGGGAGATGCCCACCATGGCCCTTAGGGAGAAGTTTTCATTTCTGTCCTTTCAGTGAATTGTTTGCAATCATAGAGCTGGTGTTCAGCAAATTCCTGGGTAGGACTGAGGCAAGGATGGGTCACAGAGATAGCCTGGCTGGGGCACTCTGCAAGCAGTAAAGGTGTTGTAAGAACCACATTCTTCAGCAGTTGCTGAGTCAGCCTGAGCATATTCACCAGGAGGAAATACCAGGCCCTCAGAAGGGATGAATAGGGCTTGCGCGGCCTCTGGCCTGAGTCAGAAGTGATGTTTCCTACCGTGGTGGAATTTGGTGGTCAAAGAGCTTGAATATCACCCCACATTGCCTTTCCAGTGGAATTAGCACCTGCCTGCTTCCTACAATATCAACACTAGACCCAATCCTTTCCCTTGTAGTCTTTCACTGTTGGAGAGCCTGGGCTCTTTTTTCGTATTCCTGCAAAAGTGCCAAGCTCTGGTCTCACCTGAAACACGCTAGCCACCAGTCCAGTCATCCATCAACTTCTTGGTATTTTCAGACATGGCAGAATCCTTGTGCTTTGGGTGCAGCATGGAGTTTGGGGATGAAGTGGAGATTGGGTGTTAAAGAGAGTAGTAGGAAGGTAAGGAGAGGCCAGAGGGGAGCACTTAGAGGAGGGTTGATGACATATGTGCTTTAGTTCAGTGTGTGATCCTAGGTTGCCCTATTAAGGCCAATGCTGCTCTCAATATCAGGATGTTTTCAAGGGGTCACAGTTTCCAATTGCAAGGTATTTAGAACATGCAAGTAGAGCTATGAGGAGAAGGAATCAGACTTTCCCATGAATTCTCTCTGTCCCAATCTCTCCTGCCCCAGGGGGCCTGGGTCACAGGGCCCCATTGAAGACAGTCATGTAGGCAAAGTTTCTGCATCTCATCACACTCTATCCCTAGTTGAGAGACTTTGCTTTTATTTCAATGGAAAGAATAAACAGTCCCAGTTATGAGAGACTGCCCCCACCTGGGTATTATTTTCTGCACTTTTCCCAACACTCAGTGTGCTAAGAGGAATCGTGGGTGCAGTGGAAATATTGGCCATTTTCCGTTCTAAAAACACATTCCTCGACCTGGAGCCTCAGTGAGGCAGCTCACTAGGGTGGAAGATGGGGTCATCTTCAAATTGGCCAGTTTCCTTCATTACCTGAGAGGTTAGCTCAGCACGGTGGAGAGAAACCAAGAGAATCTGGCCATTGGAGTTTACAGCTTTGTCCTCTGAAGAGAATTTCCACAAGAGAGGATCCTGGGTGTTGTGTGGGCTTCCAACTTCCTTAGGAGAATGGATAAGAAACTGGAGAGTTAGCTTGGTAGAGAGTATAGTTGGGCTGAAAGGATGGTGTGCCTGATAGCTGTCCTAAATTAAGGACTGTTAGGTGGGCCGGGGTGAGATTCTCTCCTTGAGGTTCCAGAACTGGGTGGTTGAATGATTTGGTGAGTCACACTAATAGAGGGATTCCAAAAGATACTGAGGTAACTTGATCCCCCCACTTAATTGAGAAATAGAGATGTCTGGAAGCTCCAGTGGGGCTGAGTATAGTTTACAGGCAGGAGTTGAGATGGACCACATGGTCTCACATGGAACGTCTTCTCCAGTAGGTGTAAGTGCAGCCTGGATAGCCACGTGGACAGAGATTTTAGAGAGAAGAGAGTGTAAGGAGGAAAATCTCCCAAATGGAGGAGGCCTGGCCTGGTAATGGAGACACCAGGCACCCTGTTCCCGTGGAGTACTTGCCAAATGGCTGTTCTGGTCACCTCTCTTTCTCGACCTTTTATCTGAAAGGAGCAAGACAATCTACCTCACTGTGTGTCCATATTTTTCTTTTTTGATATTGGAATATTTTCCTCACAGGAGGTAATTTCACCAATGCCAAATATTTGAAACACATGCATGGACAACTCTGATTTAACATGGTGGGGTGGGAGCTTTTATCCCTTCCCTCTTGTCTTCCTCTAGGGTGCTACAGGATTTGAAACCATGGGACATGATGTTGTATAAGATTCCTTTAGCTACATCATCTATATTTGTAAGATCATGTGAAATGATACAAGCAGATGCTGTGTCATAAACAATGGAAGTTGTGGTGTTTATTGGAACCGGATACTCTTCCATTCTTATTGAGTTTCATCTAGATCTGGGGCACTGAGGACTCTGAGAACAAAGCACAGAGATCCATGGAATGCAGACTGACGTCACTCTGACACCAGGTCATTAGGCATTTGTCATTGTCACCATTGTATTTCCAGGGCCCTGCACCAGGCCTGGCAGTTGAATGACCCTCACTAACCATGTGTGTATTGATAGATGGCAGGAGCAGAGCCGACCTGCCAGCTATGACCAGACGGGATGTGCTGAAATGCCCTGTTGCTGCTGAGTGACTGGGCAGTGGGTGGACCCTGAGCCTGGGGCAGATGCTGCCACATTTTACTCCAGGACTCAGCACAGAGCCCAGCGGAGTGTCCAGTTGGCTAGGATTTTTGTCACCACAAGGACGAGCCCTATTGTCACCCACTGTGTATGCAACAGGCGGCTGTGGGAACTCGGGCCAGGGATTTGTAGTAATCCTCTAAGGAAGGTGTTCCTGGTGGGATGAGTGGTATCCTGGGCCCTCAGGGTCCCTTATGCCAGCTCACTGCCACTGTTCCTATGCGCTTCCTCACGCCAATCACCTGGGCCTTTCAGGGGCATTCCCTTCAGAGGGAGATTCCCTTTGGAGCCCAGACTTGCCCACGTCAGAGGGTCAGGGCCCTGGTGTGTATGTGGTTGAGAGAAGGAATGCCTATCTGCATCCTGGGCATCCCTCTCAGTCCTGACTGCTGTCTCCAGCTCTACCCCAGCTCTACAATGTCCTCCTGGAGCATCAGGAACAAGGTCCATAGACTGGGTGGCGGACCCTGTGGACACTGGTAATCCAGTTCTATAGACTGTGGGTATATTCTTCCCCAGATGCCCCTAGGACTTTTTGCCTCTGGGTCACTGCTGGGCATACGTCTGTCACCTTAGCCTTGAACAGCCTTCTCCTTTGGATCCCACACATAGCTGGTCAGAGCTGCTGTAGTAACACTAGTCTGTGCCTCAGTTGTACCTACATTTCCAATTCCTAGAGTGTGTCTGAGAGTTGCCATCATCCAGATATCCTCAGCCTGCCTCCTTGCACATCTTCCCCTGTATCACCCAGTTCTAGCTCTCGTGCCAAACAAAGAACGTCAAAGCACAAGTCATTTGGCATTGTGTTCCAGAAGGCTGGAAGAGGCAAGAGGGCAAATTCTCTCTTGCTCCTCTTGGGAAGATGAGCCAGAGAAGAGCTGTTTTCTGAACTCTTCCTGTAGAAGCTGTACCACCCCACTGGGTGGCCTGGGACCCAGCAGATGATTCAGGTGGAGGAGAGGGGGAGGGTCAGGCCCAATCATCTGCAGAACCAGAAAGGCAGACATGAGGCTCTCGCGGTTGTATCTGGTCCCTGTCTTTTGTCTCCGTCAGGATGTGGATGGTTCTGCACACAGGGATTTGCTGCTGGGTGGTTTCCTCCTCTGTGATGTTGTGGGCACCATGAGTGACATCTGTTTGTGGTAGAAATTTGAAGAGGGTGTAATTCATCTTGGCTTTCGTTAGTCATTCTGGTCTCTCCTTTCCCTGGGAATTTGGGGTCTCAGTGATGTTGTCATCCCAGCAAAGACCTTCACTCTCTAGTGTGAACACCAGAAGATGGCGGTCATCCAGGCCATATTAGAGGCTGTCTACCCTTGGAACCCGTTCTAATTGTCAAAGTTGTAATAACACGTTCAAAATCAACACTGTAAATTCCTGGATTGTTGACATGGTTTAGTAATTTGCTGTACATCATGCAGTGGATCATAATGCAGCCTTGGAAAATTACACTTCTGAAAATTCAGTGGAAACTTGAAAATGAAATTGTGATAGGATATCAGTCTAGTGGAGTTCTTAATTGATCTGGGGGTCATGCCACCTAAAATCTTGCTCATTCATAATTTATTTAGCAGATTTCATGTACTTCTGATAGTGTTTTCACATTGCTGTAATAGAGACATTTCCTATAAGGCATTAGGACTCACCTGTGCTGCTCCCTGTGCTCCCCCTCAAGGTTTGGACTCTTTTCTCTGGGGCACCCAGCTTTTTAAAGACAAATTCAGACACAATTATCAAGATCACCACCCCTCACCTCTGCAATTCTGCTATAATGATGATTAATGGCCAGTGTCCAGTTTCTCCTGACTCTGATCAGGCCCTGGAGCAGAAGACCCAGGCCTCTGCAGACCACATGTCTGCCTTTGTTCCCAGTGAGGTTAGTAAGCACGAACTTGTCATGGTTTTACGACTTCCCAGTCAGGTCAGAAGGGCCTTTAATGCACAGAGTCTGCACCTGGAGAAAGAGAGTGGGAGGAATTGTGTGCTTTTGCACCAGCATTCAGTGTGCACAACACTTTCTTGCTAAAGATCTGCTGCTGAGGTTTCCTTAATCTTGAAGAGAGCAGAGCTGTGGGTGGTGGTGGGGCTGGACTCTGGAACGGTCATGAGGGAATTGTCTCCTGAGGTGAGCGCCCGGAGGTCTGTGGAAATCTTTTCAACAGGGCAGCTGGAGGCATAGAGCTGCCTTGGAAGTGCTACCTGGCAGAGAAAGACATGGAGGTGAGACATTTAAGACATGAGGACTGCAAAAGTTCAGATGGTAAGTGTCACACTGCAAAGAGTAATTAACATTCTCTTTTCACCTATTTTGACTGAGTTCATAATGGTTTATAACATTTTGTAATTTCAGGTGCACATTATTATTTATCCGTTTCTGTATAGACTGCAAGAGTTATTTACATTTTGATTGAGGTAAAAAAATCTATCACCTCATTCTGTATAGTTACCTTAAGAAGGTATTTAAAGCATGAGTTTAAATTAAGTGACTTCAATAATCTTTTATTTGAATATAGGCTAATCTTTAGGGTAAAAGTCATGTTATTTTATTCAACATTTTATGTGGAGTTTTGTATAACTTCAGAGCATCAAAACAAGCAGCAGACCCTCCTCGCGTTGAAAATGAGAACATCGGTCTATATTACAGTAAGGATTGGTGTGGTGATGGGTTTAGCAGAAGGCCTCTGGCTGTGATGGACACGTGGGTTGCTTCCATTTCTTGGCCATTGTGAATAGTGCTGCTGGGAACATAAGTGTTCGTTAGCTATTTTTAAGGAAATAAATCTTTTTTTTTTCTTCTAGTACTTGTATGGTTTAATTTTTTACCTTTGGATCTCTGATCTATTTGAGAGTTATTTTAGATTGTGGCGTGAGGAGTGGATCCAATTTTCTCTTTTTCCCCAAATAAGGACCTAGTTGTACTAACACCGTCCATTAAAAGTTTATAGTCTCCGAGTGATTTGAGATGCCACCTTCACCATGTATTAAATTGGGCCTCGTATGGAATTTCAATTCTGTCTTTTGATCCACCTGTTCTACACACACCAATGGCACATGATTTTAGAGTACACAGTCATCCCTCAGGATCCACAAGGTATTGGTTCCAGGCCCCCCGTGCATATTAAAATCCGCAGATGTTCAAGTTCCTTGTATAAAACGGCAAAGTGTTTGCATATAACCTACACACATCCTCCCGTACACTTCAAATTATCTTTAGAATACTTAACATACCTAATACAATGTAAATGCTGTAGTTGTTAATACTGTGGTTATATTGTATTGTTTAGGGAATAATGACAAGAAAAAGAAGTCTGTTTATGTTCAATGCTGCGCAACCATGGTAGGCTTTTCTATCTGCATTGATTGAATCCACAGGGGATACGGAAGATGGATTGTACTTTAATATCTGTTAGGGGTCTCTCGTAAGGGGAGAGTAGAGAGCCTTGCCCTGGGAAGATAGATGTCCTTCCATCACTCCCCAAGGCTGTAGCTGGAGAGGAAAGCGGGGAATGGATGGCTTGGAGGAGGGAAGAAGCTCATCCTGATCTCGATGACATTGGGGGGGATTCATATATTCTGAGGAAGAGACCCCGTTTTCCTGGAGTTGCTCAGACTCAGTCCTGGCATACGTTTGTTGTGTACTGAATGATGCTGAATGAACAAATGAGAAATTGGATATTTCCACTCTAGACATGGACAATTATTAAGGCTCCAAGAACCCCCCTGGAGCTGGCCTTGGCCCCAGAGAAGAAAAGTGAGTCACAACGGGGTCTCAGTCTGACCCTGCAGTTTGAAGCATCTCATTGTTCTCTTTATCCAGGGCAGGAAGCTGGAAACCTTGATGAAGACTGCTGGAGGAGTTCCCATCCTGATTCCACAGGAGATGATGCCCTGGGCCTCATTGTGACAAACCATGGGGCCTCTGGTGTTACCCTGTGGGTGATGAGAGGAAGGGACATGAAGTCAGGCTTCCCCACTCCTGCTGCCCTAAGGCCCGGCCCTAAGAAAACCAGGGACACGTGGACTCCTTCAATTGTGGGGTGGGTGAGAAAGGAGAGAGGTGGGGGTGCAGCAGTCAAGCTTCTGGATTTTTCCATTGCTGGGCTTCATGACTGACTGTGGTTACTGTCTCTAGCTCAACCCAAATCAGGGTACCTTCCCTTTTCTCAGGACAAGGCTGCATGTGTGTACCTTGTGTGTCCAGTGCCCCCCACCCCCGCACTCAGGTGTGGGCCCTAGACTGAGGCTGTGGGGACGTAGTCTGTTCTTCCCACTCAATTCGCCCCGAACTGTGTGTTCTGGGCAGTGTTGGCAGATGCCAGTGGCCTTACCATGAAGGGAGCCTTCCTCTCCCTTGGGTTCCCCACACAAATCTGCGTTCGGCTGGTGGAGAATGGAAGCCATTGTTGCACTCCTGATCCCTTTACACACTCAGCCACATGTCCTGGAGTGTGTCTGTCCTCCCATCCAGGCCCACCGGGCCCCAGCCCGTCATGGTGCACGTGTCCCCAGGCCTCAGCCTGGTCTGGGTCCGAGGCAGAGCCACTGGCCTCACGACCCTGTTCAGTGTGGCTCTATTCTCCAGCTGGCAGGAAGAGTGCAGGCCCTCAGGGACCCCTGTGCAGAACCCACCCCTTGCCCTCACCACTACCTGGGACTCTGTGCCAGCTTCCTCCCCCGTTGTCCCAGGACAGGGTGAAGCCCCCACACTGGGAGAAAGTCAGCTGGGCTGGAGAACCAGGGGGTCAGGTAGGTGGTACCTGCAGTAACATGATGTCATTCAGGTGGTTCTGCTGATTATATTCAGGGTGGGGGAAGGCTCTGCGCACAGATATGCGCTGCTGGGTGCTTTCCCGTCTCCCGATGTTGTGGGCCCCCAGGATGACATTCATAGGGCTACAAAGGAGAGGAGGCCTAGAGGTAGGTGTGAGCCTCAGCAACTATGTTCCACCAGCTCTGCAGGGCAAGGGGACAGCCCAGGGTGGTGAGACTGCAGCTGAGGGAATTGAGGGGATGGGGGCTCTGGGGCTCTGTCTGTGCCCTCTGCTTCTCCAAAGCCCTGAGCTGGGGATGGTGGGGGGTGCAGTGACCTTAGTTTTACTTCCCCTGGAATAAACTGAGAGAGAGCTTGAATTCACATTTTGAGCCCCAATGCGTGTCTTCCGTTTCCTCCTCTCGCTCTTTTTGATCATGCCCTTCTTTTCTCCTCATTTACACTGGCCTGTTCCCAGCCCCCAGACCTACCCAGGCTCTTTCACCCCTTCGTTGCTAGAGCCCTTCTTTCAGATGGCCCCTCTTATGACTCTTCTGGGCCTGTGTTACTGGTCGCCCAGGAAGCTCCTTAGTTCCTCACCTTCCCCAGCAGTGGGCTGCTGTCAGCACAAAGTCTTCTTGCACCAGGAACCCCCGCACATGCCCAGACCCACTGGAGTCTGGGTCTGAAGATATGCCATGTGGGGGCGGAATGGGGCCTGGCCTCTTGGCCTCCAGTGATTTGCCCTGTAGGGAAGCATTCGGTAATTATCTCTGTGCTCATGGAACCCGTGGGTTGGGTACCAGCTTGGTGTCTCCAGGACGGCTAGAAGATGGGGAGGAAAGAGACATGATGTGGAGGAAAGAGGAGTTGGGGGTGAAACTTAGGGCCTGCACCACACATTGTGGTGGCACTCCAGGGTTCTTCAGGACTCCCCTAGAACTTCAGGGAGTTCTGCTGACTCCCCATCCCAGACCTCAGCCCCCTCTCACCTCCCCCAAAGGAGCAGAAGGTCCTTGCTCCAGGCATGGGCAACTTCAGCCTCCCACATTGAGGAGAGATGCTCTGCTGTTGGATGGGAGCCAGCTGGAGTGGCCTGTCCCTGAAGTCCCTGGTACTTTCTTAATCAGGGAGCTTCCCAGAGCCCTCTGAGTCCAGCTCCTGGCCAGCTCATAACCAGCATGGGATGGTTAAGATTCTAGATGTGAGCTTATGGGACTGTTATTGCTGTATCCTCATCTCCTAGGCTCTGACACGTGGGCGGGAGAATGAATTTAGAGAGCACATTTATATAGCACGTTCTAGGTGCCAGGGGCAATTCCAAGAGTTTTATGTACACTATCTCATAGCAACTCTGTGAGCTAGGCATTTAAATTATTCCTATTTTATGGTCAAGGAACGTGAGGAATTGTGAATTCAAATAACTTGCCCAGCGATCCTGAGTTCAGAAGTGCCGGCAGTCTGGCTCCAGAGTCTAGGAGAGGGGTCGGGCCTCTGAGGTTGGGGACTGTCACTCACCTGCTCCAGCCCTGGGGGGTGGGAGAAAGGCCACCAGGAGCAGGAGCGGCTGCATCTTCCTAGCAAGGCTGCCCAGTGAGTTGCTGCTGGTGCTTCCTCCTGCCAGACTTTTAGCCCCCGAGAGAGGCAGGAAGGGCAGGGTGGGGGTCAGCGTTCACAGTCCCATTCTCCTGCTGGTGGGATAGGGTTCGTTACCCAAGCTGTCCGGGAGGCTTGCCCACCAATGGCCAGTGATCTGGGGAAGAGAGAGACACCCCAGCCACACCGTGATCCCCCTACAACTGCAGAGTCAGTGCTGGCAGCAGAAATGGGGACCCAGGGCCACGAGAGGGGGCATGGGGCCTGTGTCCCAGAACCCTAAACCCACCAAATTCAATAATTTCCCAACAATGCATGAAAGAGAGCTTCAGTCCTTTGGAATTTCACTTTCTCTAAATGAATATGTTTCTTAGGTTCCTTAACCCATTTGTACTTAGTAAGAGATGGACAAGGGTGAATGAAACACAGGTGTGGTGTGAGATGGGATGTGGTGGGGACACCAGGAAAAAGTTGAAGAAGACAAAAGAGGAAAGCGGAAGCCTGCCTGTCTTCACCCTCTGACCCCTGGCCACCTTGCTAAGACCCTTGCTCGTCCCACTTCTTATTTATTTCTTTATTTTTATTTTATTGAGGTCACATTGGTTTATAACACTATGTAAGTTTCAGGTGTACATCATTATATTTCAGCTTCTGTATAGTCTGCATTGTATTCACCACCAAAAGTCTGGTTTCCATCTGTGACCATACACACGTGCCTCTTTACCTCTTCACCCTCTGCCCACCCCCTTCCCTTCTGGTAACCACCAATTTGTTCTCTGTGTCTCTGTGTTTGTTTGTTTTTTTAGCTCCCACATATGAGTGAAATCATATAGTATTTGTTTTTCTCTGTCTGACTTATATCGTTGTGCAAAATACCCTCAAGGTCCATCCGTGTCGTTGCAAATGGCAAGATTTCATCTTTTTTGTGGCTGAGTAGTATTCCACTGTATATGTATAGCACATCTTCTTTATTCATTCATCCATTGATGGGTACTTGGGTTGCTTCCAATTCCTGACTATTGTGAATAATGCTGCAATGAACATAGGGGTGCATATCTCTTTTCGAATTAGTGTTTTCATGTTCTTTGGATAAATACCCAGAAGGAGAACAGCTGAATCATATTATATTTCTATTTTAAATTTTTTGAAGAATCTCCAGACTGTTTTCCACAGTGGCTTCACCAGTTTACCTTCCCACCAGCAGTGACGAGGGTTATCTTTAATCACATCCTCTCCAACACTTGTTATTTCTTGTCTTATTAATAATAACCATGGGCGTGAGGTGATGTCTTATTATAATTTCGATTTGCATTTTCCTAATAATTAGTGATTCTGCAGATCTTTTCATGTGTTGTTGGCCATCTGTATGTCTTTTGGAAAAATATCTGTTCTCATCCTCTGCCCACTTTTTGGTTGAGTTGTCTGCTTTTTTGTCGTTGAGTTATTTGAGTCCATTATATATTTTGGAAATTAATGGCTTATCAAATATATGATTTGAAAATATTTTCTTTTAGTCGGTGGGTTGTCTTTTTGTTTTGTTGATGGTTTCCTTTGCTGTGCAGAAGCTTTTTGGTTTGATGTGGTGCCATTTGTTTATTTTTTCTTTTGTTTCCCTTGCCTGAGGAGACATGATGTTCAAAAGACACTGCTGAGACCCATGTCAAAGAACATACTGCTTATGTTTTCTTCTAGGAGTTTTACAGTTTCAGGTCTTCCATTCAAATCTTGGACCCATTTTGAGTTAATTTTTGTGTATGGTGTAGTATAATGGTCTACTTTCATTCTTTTGCATGTGGCTGTCCAGTTTTCCCAACAGCATTTATTGAAGAGACTTTCCTTACTCCATTGTATGTTCTTGGCTCCTTTGTCAAAAATTAGCTGTCCCCCTAATTCTTTCTAGAAGATGTCCTTGGATAATGAATGTATGAGAGTAGATAGAGACATGTATGCTTTTTTTTTTTTTAAAGATTTTATTTATTCATTTTTCCCCCCAAAGCCCCAGTAGATAGTTGTATGTCATAGGTTCACATCCTTCTAGTTGCTGCACGTGGGACTCGGCCTCGCGTTGGACGGAGAAGTGGCGCCTTGGGGCTTGCCCAGGATCCGAACCCGGGCCGCCAGCATCAGAGCGCGCGCACTTAACCGCTAAGCCACGGAGCCGGCCCCATGTATGCTTTTTAATGTTTTTATTTTCTATTCTAATGAAAAATTGTAATATTAGATCAAATATGACTGTGAAACAGTTCACAACATCCATAGTTGGTTACATCTGCTTTGGACTCTTTTATTACATTTCCATCAGTTACAACTTTTTTCTCCTCTGGGATGTTGGGACATTAAAGTCGGGTGCTTCCCACCTCCTCCCTGGGCCCCATGGGCAGCCAATAATGCCAATCATCTGAGCAGGCTGATGCTGGGTCACTTACCCTCCCTCTCTCTGATGCTGCTGTAGTCAGAAACCAATCTCATTGCTCTTGGCTTTGGAGGAGACCAGTGTACTACTGGGGCATTCCAGACCTCCTCAGGGCTGCCTTAATGTCTCTCTCAGAAGGTTTTGGAAGCTCCTTGGGAAGCTTCTCCTGATGAGCTTGTGATGTTTTATGGAGTGTCAGTGCTGGGAGAAGGCTGTGCCCGTGCCCTTGTCTTCCCCACCACACATCTGCTGGGAGTGAGACACTGTCTTGCCAAGAAGCGACCTGTGCTGTTGTCCTTGTAGGAAAGAGCAGGTGACATAGGAAATTCAATGGGATCTGCATATAATCTTCCTCTCAGAGTTAGAGGGAAAGAGGGACCCAGACCCTGGATGTGGCAGAGACGATTTTGAAAAATGGTGCCCAAGCCTCATTGTTTCCTGGCAGAATATCTTACATCTGAGATTGAGCAGCTGACCCTGGGGCCCTGGGTACATATAGAATGAGGTGGAGGTGGACATATTCCCTAAGACCCACTTCCAAAAATGCCGAGACAATCCAAATATTCACGATAGGAGACTGTTAATATACATTATGATATATTCATGGGTTGAAACGCCATCCAGCTGTTAAAAAGCATCATGTTTGAGAAGACTGCTTAGTGGCATGGAGCAGTTTGTGTCATGTAATATTAAGTGGAAAAAGTAGAATGTAAAATGGTGTATACAATTTGATACTAACTCTTTTAAAGAAAAAGACAAGAACCGAAACCACCATTTTTTGTGACTTTTATTTTCACCTTTATCTTATCCAGTTTTTTCTATAATGGAAATGTAGTAGTTTCATAAGCAGAAAAATACTTAGGGCCCCTGATCCTTCTAACAGCAAACACTCTTAGGCATCGTGGTAGAGAGGAGCTAGCAGTTTAGCAAATCAATGTCCTTTTCTTCCAGGGGACGTGGGTGACCCCACTGTGCAGCCTCACTCGAAGTTTGGTGTGGTTGTGTGACTGTTGCAGCAAATGAGAGGCGAGTGGAGATGATGTGGGCGCCTTCCAGACCTGGCCCCAAACGCACTCCTGTGCCTGACCACAGAGGCTCCTCCCTTCCATGGTCTGGCGCAGATGGACACAGGGAACACAGATCCGTCTTTAGGGGTCTGAGCCTGGTCCATTAATCACGGGCTGACCCTGTAATTATGGTCCAAACTGGGACACTTGAGACTAAGAGGGGGCACTGCTCACCAGGAAACTCATTTGGGACTGTGTGTGAGCAAGAAATCGACTTCTATTGTGTCAGTCACTGAAATGCTACAGATTATCAGGTAGAACAGTTAGGGTTATCTTAACTAACACATGGACCAACTTACTGAAGCCTACCTGTTTCTTAATTGTAATTTTTTTAAATAAAATTATTTTAATAATTATACAGTTTAAAATATGGAATAAATTACAAAATAGAAAGAAGAAAAACGTCAGCCTTAATCTCACCACCAACTGACCACTGTTAGCAGATATTTTTCCATGTAGATTTTTTTCTTTGTATATTTCTATATAGGTGTGATCACAGTGTACTTAGTTTTTAATCCTATAATTTAAATTATTCAACATAAACATTTCCCTCATTTTATTAAAAATCTATTATTGAATATCGTTTTAGAATCTCATTCATATTTAATAAATAGCCATTTCAGTTATCTAAATAACACAAAAAAAATTATTAAAAAATTAGGAAAACAGATAAGTAGGAGGAAAAAAGCCTAAAAGGAAAATATGTGTAAAAGAAAAAGTTTGGTTGTAATATATACATCTCAGTAATTGCTCTTGACTTAAACATACCTGGTGAACATTCTTCCAAGTGGCAAAATGTAATTTTAACTCAAAACATTAAGGTTTCCATAGTGTTCAATGGTGTGAAAATTTTAAAAAGCTAATCCCCAAATTAGTGCTGAACATTGGCATTGTTTCCGTGATTTGACTATTGTAACAAATCTATAAGGAATAACCTTGTCCACTTTTCTCAGTGTGGTTGATGACTAGGTCAAAGACTCCTTTTTTTCCTTTAAGGACATTTGTGTACAAGGTCCTTACAAGGACAAGGTGTACACACCTGTACAAGGTGTGAAAATGCCATTTTCTCAACGTCCATACTGAATCTAAGCATCATTATTTTTGTAAATTCTTCCCAATTAGATAAGAAAAAATGATGAATATTTAGATTTGCATTGATTAATTAGTGAGCGTTTACTTTTTTCCAAGTGTTTATTTGTTTTTTTATAACTTGCCTATTAATATTCTTAGCCTAGATTGTAGAAGGATTGATAAAGTAAATGTTAAGAGCTTCAGAATCCATAATGTGCATGTACCATATTTTACCATTTTGGATATTAATACTGATTCCAATTTCAGGTCTATTATTAAATAACGGTGTGATGAACATCTTTATGAATCACACACACACACACATATACACTTTAGACTTTATTTAGGAATAAGTCCTAGAAATAAAAATCACTAGATCAAGAGAGAGAAATAGGTATAAACTGAGTTAGAAATCATTTTAAGGAAACAGGTCCCATCAAGAGCAGCCCCGTCTCCTGATGCTACAGGCATTATAAGGTAACAGTTTTTCTTCCTAATGTGTGTCATACTATGTCAAGTGCTCCTATCAGGTGTGAGGGGAACTGACCCACCAGGCACTGTCCCTCGAGGCCACACACCTGGGCCCCTGGTGGCAGATGTCTTTGTCCACTCTCTCGCTGGCTCTGGCTTACACCCCGGGGCTCCGTGGAGCTCCTCATGGCTGACTCTCTGGGTTCTCTATTTCTTTAGTGTGACAGCTTCCCCTGAGAGTGTCCTTTTTTCTGCTGTGACCAGAAGTTGTCCCCTGGCTCATGCACCTTCTTGCTCATCTCCACTTGTGCATTCAGCTCTTCTCTCACCTGTGCTTCTGCCGGTGCTGTGAGCCCTGGGGAAGACTTGGCAGATGGACTTAGGGACAGTCTTGGCTGAAAAATAAGCTTTTATTTGCTTTTCATCTTATTTTGCAAGGCGCTGGATTTTGCTTTTCATATCTGTGTGATTTATTTGTTACTCTTTTCAATGAATTTGCTTCTCTTTTTGACGTTTTTCCCAAATGAGTCGATGTTTGTCCAGCCATCATGAATTTGTTGAGTTCTGTCATATTCACTTCACTGGTGGTGCTGTATGATGGAGACAGGGTCCCCAAATAAGGTTGTCTGGGTCATAATTGTAGATGCAATTATGATTATTTATCACACAATTATGATTAATTGTCGATAATCAATAACTGATCTATAGATAAGAAAGATAGAGTGATATTTACTGAGCCAATGCTGAGGACCAGCCCTGAAATGCTGTCTCCACCAGGGAAGAAGGCACTCCTGAGAAGAGAGATTTCCAGTAGGGACATACACCATTTCAAACAAAGAACACACACCACGCACGACAGGAATACATTTTTTTCCAAGTCACAAGGATGTGTTTTGCTGCGTTTTAGCACATACAGAGCACGTCAACTGAACCTTGGTTCTCTGGGAAGAAAAGCTTATCTTCGGAGAAGTACTGGTATTGGCATCAGAGAAAGGGAGACATTCATCCCTCTCTTTAAAGAGAGCATTCTTTGCTTTGGGAAAATGTTTGAAGCAGATGTAAAATGCATGTTTGGTGGGTCATAAGTGAAGCTGCTCTGGGAAAAACAAGTTTTAGGCTGAATCAGGCTTAAGTCAGAATGGCTTCCCCATACATCTCAAGATGTGATAACTTCTTGTTATTCTTATTATTTTCATCACAATGAAGGATCTTTCACTGGAAATGTGGCATTTTGTGGGTTTGTGGACTGAGGTTCATGCCTTCTACATGTAAATAAATAAAGATAAGGCTGTCCCAGTTGCATCCTCCCTCCGTCCCTCAGGTCCAAACATGGACTCCACTGAGCATAGATAGAAACCTCAGGGCCTGTGAGTCTCCAAGTCTCTTCCATTTAACACTACCCTTCTGGAATAAAGAAGATCACCCATGTGAAATTTAAATGTGCAATACAGATAAAATACAGAAAATTTAATTATTTTCAAGACAAGATTTCCTGTGGATTCCAAATGCAGATCCATCTGCCAAACTGACCTGCCTGGTGGAAAGGGGGGAACCAGGGAATTTAGAGGAAATTTCCCCTCACTGTAAGTGTCCCGATGTCAAAGACAGAGCCTGTTATGTGCCAGGAACAAAGAGATAGGTCAACAATTGATCTATTGATGGATGGCAAAGTGGTACTTTCCAGCCCAGCAGCTCTGAAGCCCTCAGGCTCACAAAGTTGTCATAACCCAGGTTGCCAGCAGGGGAGTCAGGTCAGGATGAAAGGGGCTGAGGCTGCTGAGTGACTCCACAGGCCATGGTGGCTGAGGCCCTGGGTGATGCAGGTGGATGGAAGGCCTGAACTGACCTTGCCCAAAGGAAGTAGATACTGGCTCCTCTGATAGGTATCAGGTGGGCTGACAGCTCAGGTATGCCGGGGACAAGCAATAGAGGAGAATTCACATGGGGCTTTGGGAACTCTGTCAGTGAGAAGAGAGAGAGTCTGGCTCAAAACAAGGTGGGCTGGAAGGGAAAGGAGATGGTGGCCAGGGCTGTCGGATAGAAAACGAGGGTTGGTGTGGAATGGTCAGCCAGGGAGGAATTTGACTGAACTCAGTGCTGGGCCCAGAATAGAGCAGGAAATGGGACCTCACTGAGGCTGAGGGCCGTCGAAGGAGCATGTGAGTTTCCTAAGCTGCAGACGATCCTGGCTTTGGGAGAAGGCTGCACCCACTGGAGAGAGAGGCCCTGGAAACAGGAGACTCAGTGCCCACAGCATGGCCCTCCGGCCTCCTGGGTCTGTGGAGTTACTCCCCTTCCACTGACCTGCTCCTCTGTCTGCCAAATTGTTGGGGGGTTGAGGATGGTGGTTGGCCTAGAGAAGGTAAGAATTTTCTAATGCCCAGGGAGGATCATTTTTGGAGGAGAAGACTGTCCTTCTATAATGGGCA
Organism: Ceratotherium simum simum; assembly: GCF_057802395.1. NCBI lineage: Eukaryota > Metazoa > Chordata > Mammalia > Perissodactyla > Rhinocerotidae > Ceratotherium > Ceratotherium simum. The sequence goes on along the minus strand of NC_141902.1, from coordinate 23,147,441 downwards.
GCCTTTAGCCTCAGCCCTTGCATAGGGCTCAGCACCACAGAGGAGTGACTGAGAAACTAGACAGCATGGGGTTTATGGGGGAAGGAGGGCTGGAGGAGGAAGCAGGAAGTACAGCCCAGAATTGACAGCAGAGGGCAGCCTGGAGCAGTGTTGTTGCATATTGAAAGTGGTTCCATGAATCAGTAGACTTCAGTCATATTCGCACTGGAGATCCATTTATTATGACCCTGCTATCCCACCGCCCACCCCCATGGGATTCCTGCCTCTTCCCCAGAAAATATGGTCAACACAGAAGAAGGGCAGCCTCAGGCCTGCTGTTAGAGGCGCTTCATTGTTCTCTTTATCCAGGGCAGGAAGTGTGAGACCTTCATGAAGACTCCTGGAGGGGTCCCATTGTTTTGTCCATAGGAGAAAATACCCTGGACCACCTTATTACAGACGAGGGGGCCACCGGAGTCCCCCTGTGAGCAGAGAGAAGAACTGAGCTGGCCTCCTCGTGGTCCTGCCCTCCCCACTATCCCGGGGATCCAAAGTCTCTATTAGGAGGCTAGGTGGGAGATCAGGGTCAGGGCAGGCCTTGTCACCTCCCTCCTCCCAGGGCTCCAGCCTGGCTGTGACTGTTTTTTGAAGCTCCACCCAGGCCAAGGCTTTCTCTCCACACCTCGGGGAATTTTAGTGAGAACTCTGCTGTGGGCTGACTGATCTTTCCTCACCCTGCACCCCTGATCCGCTCAGGGGAAAAGCTAAAGACTGGATTCGTGGACCCAGGGTGCCCAAGCTCTCAGGCTGAGGCATGAAGATATTGCCACTCTCACGCCCCAGAGCTCCCTAAGGTCCTCTCTCCCGAGGTCTGTCTAGGTAGATGGTGGAAACCTTACCTTGAAGCTGCTCTTCTTCTTCTTCGGGTCACCTACACAGATCTGGGAGGCCCCTCTGTAATAGCGGGGGAAGCAGGACTCACACTCGCGATCCTGCTGCAGGGTCAGCTCCACCTCCTGCAGAGTGGTTGCTAAAGTATTCATTGAGACTCTCCCCCAGCCGGCCACACTGCACACTTGTCCAGGCCTCACCTGGGCCTTGCCCCCAGGCAGGCTGAGGGGCCTCACAGCTGTAGTCTGCTTGGCCTTTCTCTCCAGCTGATGAGAAGAGGCAAGAAAGTCCGGCTCAGCCAATGGCCTCCTGGGCCTGGACACCGCGATGGGGCTGCACTGTCTTCCCCCTCCCCTGTGCCACTTGGGACTAGTCAGGTGGCCAGGATGAGAGGAGGGAAGGGACAGGTCGCAGTGGGAAGGGAAACAATCTGGACCCAGGAGAGCAAGAGCAGTAGGGAGTTTTCCTTACCTTTAGTAACATGATGTCATTGGAGAAGTTCTTATAGTCTGGGTGGCAGATGGCTCTTCTCACGGGGATGACCTGCTGGGTCCTCTCCTGCTCCTGGATGTTGTGGGCCCCCAGGGTCACGTTGATTGAGCTGCATAGAAAGCAGAGTAGGAGTGTGGGGGGCGTGGAGTCACAGGAGATCCAGCCCAGGAGCCATGAAGAGCAACTGATAGCTAGGGCAGGGCAGGGCTGCAGCTAGGGGAAATTGAGGCAACACGAGGGCTGGGCGCTGAGTGTCTCTGTGCCCTCTGCTTCTCAATGACACTGAGGGTAGAACTCCTAGAAGCTTTCTCTTGCCCTCAGTCAATTTTGTGAAATACTCTGCGTTTGCATTTTGACCCTCATGCAGGCTTTCATCCTCCACAGCTGCTGTATTTGGCCAGTGTGGTCTCTTCTCAACTGGGCCACTAGCTCTCACCTCTGACCCTCTGACCCCAAACTATACCTGTCCTATTTCTCCCTTTCCATCCCCACAGTCATGATCTCAGATGTCTCCTCTGATGTGTTCTTGTGACTTTGAGTTACCAAGAGCCAGGGGAGCTCCCCTGGGCTGCACTCCTGGACAGAGGACAGGGTCCCTGTGGGTGTCTCAGGATGTGTCAGTTGTCTGTGACCCCTCACCTTCCGCAGCAGTGAGCAGCTGTCAGAACAAAGTCCTTTCGCAGGAGGACACCGCCACACCTCATCTTTCTCTCATTAACCACAAACTGAACCAACGCCATGTAGGGGCGGGAGTGTGGCTTGGCCTCGTGTCCCCCGATGATGTCCTCTGAAAGAAAAGATTGGAAGATGGGCTTTCTGGGAGCACCTGTGGTCAGAGGGAAGGTTTAGGAAGGTGGAGATTGAGGGTGGGGTCTACAGTGCCCTGGAGACTCCGGAAGAGAGAGCTCCCGGGTTCTGCTTGCAGCAGAATCCTTTTCTGAACATGGAGCCTTAGAACCCCTGTGAGAAAAGGGGGACAGTGCTTGTTCTCCACGTCCTACTTCAGACAATGTATGGAGGAGGTAAGATCTCTTCTCATGATAGTAGAGCCCCAAGGGGTCCTGGACGGGGCTCCCCTGACGTCTTCTGTCTCAGTGACTCTCCCGACCCTTCTGAGCCTCTGTTAAAGTCTTGAGTAGTGCCTTCATCTAATAATCTGTCTGTGAGCCTATGGAGTTGGATTTTCTAAAATCGTCACGTCCTAGTGTGTAACCCATCCTAGGATCTCAGTAACCATTTTTGGCTGCGTGAATGAATGGCCTTCACTCATTTCTAGGCAGAAGTTTCGTGTGGATAGTGCTGGTGGGATTCAAAGACACAGGGATGGGAAGAGGGCATGGTGTGGAGCAGCCAAGGGCCTGGGAAGGCAGGGGGAGGTGGGGCTGAAAATGGGCTGCTCAGGCCTGCTGCAGAGCCAAGGCCACAAGGGAGCCCTGGGTGCAGTCATCCAGCCCCTTCTGAGATCAACTGCACCCTGGGCTCCTCTCCTGGGCAAGAGTGAGGGGGTGAAGCGCACTGAGAAGTGTAACTGGTTCTTAAACTGGCTCCTGGGATAACTCACACTACTGTTACCAGTTCATCTGAGCTGCCCTTTCCTGGGTTGGAGTGAGCAATTTTAGTTACTCATCTTTTGTAGCTTCACATCCTCTGCCAAATGTCCTTCTATGAGCAGCCAACTTTCCAGATTTTAACAGAGGCTAACACCTACTAAACCTTTTAATGAACACCCTTCCTTCTGGCCATCCTTATTGAGCATCTATGCAGGTTTAGACTTGCTAGTCTGGGTTAGGGATGGGAGCTGGGTTTTAGAAAATTCTTGGGCTCAAATTGAGGAAATTCGCTGACTCTGCAGGGCAGAATGGTCAGGAGTACAGAGGGTTTTGTGAGATGGGCTGAAGCCTCTGGAGTGGGGATGGTCACTCACCTGTCCCAGCCTCGGGGGGCAGAAGAAAGGCCAATAAGAGCAGGAGTGGCCACATCTTCCCTGAAGGTCTGCCCAGGTCAGAGCTGCTAGTGTTTCTTCCTTCGAGACACACGGCCTCTGAGGAGAAGGCAAGAGGGGTGGCTCAGCACCTCAGAGACCTCCTAGACCTGTGCTCCTCTGGGTTTCCTGTGCCATCACGCAAGGTGGTTTGTCGAAGTTCTCTAGCTTGGGGTAGGTGACAGTAGCACTGTCACCACACTTGCCCTCCCACTGCTGAGTCCCAAGGCGAAAGCAAGAAGAAAAAACAAGAAAGTGAAGCCTGTGGTGCAGCCAGCAGGGGAGCTGGAACCCAGAAGAATTACGAATCAAGAATGTCTCCAGTTCCCAGCTCTTGGCTCTTTTTCCATCCTGGTGAATTCATGAATAATTATTTAGCAAGCTAGGTCCAGGGAGATGATCAGCATGGCTCCTGCCCATGAGAAGCTGCGGTTGTCTGGAGTAGTCTGAGAATCTGTGGTTAGAGTACAGGGTCACAAGGGCTGTGGTAGGGATTCTGCTTGGTGGTGGCTGATAGAGGCTGGCCCTGCCTTAGGGGAATGTAGAGCTGGACACACCCGAACACCCCAAATGGTATCCCCACATCCTATCTGACCACCAGTCCAGTCTTGTATTTTTGGAATATTTAGAACCCCTTCTTTAAACGTAAGTATTCTGCAACAAAAAGAACTTGTATTTTCCCACCATTTTGAACAAAGTCCTGGACTTGATATTCATTGGACCAAAACTAATCATCATTGGTTCCATCAGAATTGAGTGGCCTGATTGGTTTATGCTTGGGTCATTTAGCACCCCTGGACCTGACGTGGGAACTTTTCCACTCAAATCATTGTGCCTGTTTTCTGGAGAGGGCATTCCCCTCGAGAAATGCTCCTTATTGTTGCCAGGTGATGGGGAAATGGATGCTGATCATCCCAATAATTACCATCCACTAAGTATTCTCCTCCAGGGTCCAGTGAAGCACGCCTCTGATGTCCCTGGGCTTAACAGTCATAAACGTTTGCAAACAGATTATCCCAACACTCTCACCAGTATGACGACAGATGAAGGAGTAGTGGAAAGGAAGGCATTATGAGTTCTAAACAGCCCGATCCCAATTCCGTTAAAACAATAGCATCTTATGAGTACTTAGCAAAAGAGAGGAGGACAACATGCTTAAGCATTAATGATGATGATCTCTGGGTGGTGGAATTCTCAGGAATTTTAATGTTCTTATTGATATGTTCTGCCTTTAACTGTCTTTCTATGATGAATATGTATTACTTTTCTACCCAACATACATTTTCCCATAGTTGAAACACGCTCATCAATGGCAACCATTCAGCAGACACTTTCTTTCCAGTCTAGCCTTCTCTAAGGTGGATGTTTGAAAAATGAGGTTTAGTTTTCTGAATCCATTCTTATATACAAGATTTAGAGATTGTTGAAAAATAGAAGAACAATTTACTCAATAAGCTACAGTATATGAGCTCTTTGCATGAATAAAGAACAAATTAATGATTTTGACTCTAGAGATGGAAATTTATTAAGGCCCTAACAGCACCCCCTCCACCCTCCTCTGCCCAGTGCATTTCTGGCCTCTGCCCCAGAAAAGATGGACAGATCAGTCTTGGCGGTGCCTCAGTCTGGTCCTTGCACCTGAAGTATTATGCTTTTTGTCAAAGGCAGAGAGCTCGAGACCCTGGTGAACACACGTGGATGTTTCCCGTTGTTTTTTCCAAAGGAGACAATGCCCTGGGACATGTTGTTGCACAAGAAGGGGCCCCCAGAGTCCTCCTGTGGACAGAGGGACTGAGCTGGGCCTTCTCCTTGTTCTCCTCTCCCCGCTGCCCTGGGGTTGAGTGGTCTCTGTTAGGGGCTGTGGGTAAGATCTGCGCTAGGACAGGCTTTGTGGCCTTCCTCTGTCCTGGGCCTCCAGCCTGGCCCTGATAGTTCCCTTCCTCTCCTTCCCCAGGAAGACTCTGCCAATAAGTGGCTGTGGGACAGTCTCCCATCCCCCCAGGGAGACAGGACTAGAGACCAGGTTGGTGACAAGGCTGAGTACATAGGGATATAGCTAGTCCCCACTGCCCCGGATCTCCTCAAAGCTTGGCTGTACCCAGGGCTGGGCATGGACAGTGTTGGGGATCTCACCTTAAAAGACGTCCTGCTCTTTTTTGGGTCCCTCACACATTTCTGGGTGTTGGTGTTGTAACGGTCTTGGTAGCGAGAGACGTATTGCTCGTCCCTGTGGGCTTCAAGCTCAGCCTCCTGCAGTTTCACGGCTGAGGCAGTGTTCCCACCGAGGCACCCCCAGCGGCCACCCTGCACAGCATCCTGGGCAGCCTGAGGGGCTCACAGAGGCAGTGAGGTTGGCCTTCCTCTTCAAGCTGAAGGCAGAGGAAAGGAATTCACCAAGTCTCCAGGGACAGTCGTGGGGTTGCCTTCCCCACAGCCCTGAGACAGGTGAAGGGGTCATACTGGGAAGGAGGGACAGGGATGAGGTTTGGGGGGGTGGAAAAACCTTGGATTAAATTGTGCAAGAACCAGGGGAGCAAAGTGCGCTACCTTTAGTCACACAGTGTGGTTGGAGGAATTCTTAGGATTGTAGTCTGGGTCAGGAGTGGCTTTTCTCACAGGGGTGACCTGCTGGGTCCTCCCCTGCCCCTGGACGTTGTGGGCCCCCAGGGTGAAGTGGATTGAGCTGCACAGAGAGCAGAGAGGGAGGTGGAGTCACAGGAGCTCCAGCCCAGGACCCGTGAAGGAAGGAGGACAGCTTGGGACAGGGCAGGACTGGAGTGGAGAGGAGTGACAGGGATGGGGCCCTCTGGCTGAGCATCTCTGAGTCCTCTGCTTCTTGGCAGCCCAGCCTGGATGGCAGTTTCTGGAGCAGACTCGGGGTGTTCGGTCATGCTCAGAGCTTGACTGTCTCTGGGCAGGACTGTGAATTTGTCACCTGTGCACTCTGGGCTTTGGAGCATGACCTCAGCCTCCTTCCGATGCCACCTCTGATCGGCTCCTCTCTTCAACAGGCCCCAGGCACTGACCTGTCCCCCTCTCTCCCCGAAGCTTCCCTGTCCTCTGAAGAGCTCTTCCGTGTCGCTAGGTGGCCCAGGTCTGCAGCCCCGAGAGGAGGGTTCTCTGTGAGGTGTCGACAGAGGGTGGGGCCACGCGCTGCTCCTCTCCTTCCCCAGCAGTGAGCTGCTGTCAGAACAACGTCCTCACGCACAAGGGAACCCCCACAGCTTTTTTTGTCTCTGGAGTCTGGATCCGAAGAAATGCCAGACAGGGACAAGAATGAGGATTGACCTCATGGCCCCGGGGATTTTCCCTGAAAGAAGATTCTACCTGCCTGCTGTTCGCATGGAGCCAAAGGCTGGACTGGGGCACAGGACAGAGGAGAACAGGGCGGAGAGGAGCTCGGGTGGTGGATAGTGGGCTCTGTTGTAGCCAGCAGCCACCAAGAAGGGGTCCTGCGTGTTCCTGGGCAGCAATCCTGGCTTGCCTGGTGATCCCCAGACTCAGGTTCTCCATCTGACATGAGAAGAGCAGGCCTTGTTCTCAGTTCCTGCTTCAGACGCATGTGCTGGCAGACAGGATTTGTGTTTGGAATAAGCAGTGACAGCCCTGGCGTCATCTGGGTCTGATCTCCCCTTGTGTCTCCAGACCTCCCTGGGCTGCTGCTGCTCTGTAACATCCAGAACATGAGCTCCAGGTGCCAGGTTGTGTTAGGTCTTTCTGTGCTGGAGCCTGACACGTGGTAGGTGCCCACTAAGTGTCCTGGCAGCTCGAAGGAATGGTCCCAGTCAGCCTCTGGATGAGGGTAGGTTGGGGTAGAGCTGGTAGGGTTCTGAGCAGTGGGGAAGATGGGGCCTGCCAAAACTGGTGTGCCCATTGACTGAAGAACTACCAGAGAGAACTTGAGACTGAACCAGCCAAACATAAGTGTTAAGGGAACTGGGATGCCACCAAACTGGGACCAACTGGATCCTTAGCTTCCTTCCTGGGCAGCATGGGAATGACAAAACTTGGGGAAGGGAGTTTAATTGAGGTTAGATTTTAGGACATTGAGTTAGAAAGCTAGTGGGCCTTACTTTGATTACAGAAGCCAGCCCCTTTCTCCAAGCTGCCCTTTCCTGGGGCAATTAATGATTTCTTGTTCCCAGCTTCCAACTGTCTTCCAGAAGCCTTTGTAATAGATCCCACTTTCCAGATGACACGGGTAGGGCCTGGGGAGGAACAGCACCCACTGGCCCTCATGGAGAACAGCTTTCTGCCCTGCTGTTCTTACTGAGTTTTTATCCAGCATCAGATTTGCTGGTCTTTCAGGGAGGTTGGACCTGGAGTTTAGCAAGTTCCTGGGGATGGGTCAACACCAGGATGTGTCTGAGTGTAGCATCTGGGCAGAGCTGTAACAGTGTGGGATGAGGCTGGGCCTCTGTTGAGGGGACAGTCACTCACCTGCTTCGCCCCTGGGGGACAGAAGAAAGGCCACCAGGAGCAGCAGCGGCTACAACTCCCCAGGAAAGCTGCCCAGGTCAGAGCTGCCGGTGCTTCCTCTTTGTCTTCTCACTCTAAGTGTGACCTTTATCACATAAGGCTCTCTCTGAATGCCTCACCCGCTGTCTGATCGAGTCCTCGGGCCTGAGGGGACAAGAACTTACCAGTCTCCACATAAGCACTCGTAGCTCTTGTCTCTGTGTTGACCACACCCACAGAAAACAGGAGCTGCTGGCTACAGGTGGGCGTTGGAGATGTTGGTCAGCCAGTAGTGGGTCCCTGAGCCCCAGCACTCTGAGTCTTATGATGATGGATCCAAGAACATCCTCCTTTCCTTGGCTCACTTTGGACCATCAGGATGATCATTTATTGGGGCCCCCTTCTGTGTGAGACTTGGGGGTGTTGAGATGAAGGTCCTCACTTCTTGTAGAGGAGACAAAACCATCAGTGATCAGACAAGTGTGATGAGGGCCCTGGTCAGATGGATGGACAGAATGGTGTGGGAGTAATGCTGAAGAGGGCTTGTTCCAGTTACTAAAGAGCCGAGTGGTTCAAAAAATAATGACATTGGTTTTGCCCACAAATCTGCATTTTGGTCCAGGTTTAGTGTGGAGAGCTCCCTGCTGATCCCTTTGGTGTCAGGGGAGGCTTGATGCCTGGAGGCCATGATCACCTGAAGGGTCACTCACACATGCCCAGTGGTTGGTGCCGGCTGTCCCCTAGGCACATCAGTTCCTCTCCATGAGGGCCTCTCAAGTAGTCTCTGCACACGGGATTGTTGGGCCTTCCTCGCCACGGGATGATTGGCTTCCCCAGAGTGAGCATACCCCAGAAAGCGAGCCAGGCAGAAGCTGTGTTTTTTTTTATTACCTAGACTTTGAAGTCATATGGCATCCATTCTACCATCTTCCACTGCTTGAGCCAACAAAAGCCCCCACCCTGATTAAAAAGGAAAGGGCACAGACCCCGCCTTTTAGTGGGAGTTGTGTTGCAGTCCTGTAAGAAGAGCCTGTGGGATGGGAGATACACAGGGGCAGTCATAGCAAAGTACAGTCTGCCACACTGCTTTAGGTGCCTGTAGAGTCGGTCAGAGGGGTTGAAACCACTGATCTCTCTAAGCCTAGGTGGTAGCCTTTGATCAGTGGGAGTCTGCTCTGTCCACGCCACGTGTCCTGAGAATGGAAGAGGGTTGGTTTTCCCCAAAGTGATTCTCCTTAGTGAATTACTGATACCACATGAAGTGGGAATGGATGCCAGGGAGCCAAAGCAGTATTCTCACAGCACTGCCCAGAGAGCTACATTTCTGATGTCCTGGTACCATTTGCTAAACAAGTTATCCTGATCGCTTCCCCATAATGGAAAAAGAGGAGAGAGTCATGGAAGTGAAAATATTGTTGGCTCTAAACATCTTGTTCCCAATTCTCTTAAAAAGCAATAGAACCTTAGTTAAAGAAACAAAGCACAGAGTCAATGGTGAGTCTGGCAGGGGAGCCACAGTGAGCCAGAGCGAGGTGTCCAAGCCATGCCCGTGAGGAGTGAGGACGGTGCCCACTCCAGGCCTCCCTCCTGTGTGGACACTCTCCTCACCCCACATTGTCTCAAGACCGTGCACTGGGCAGCGTGACTTGGGGTGTCAGAATATATGTCAAGTGAGGATGGCAGCCCAGTCCAAGGAGCAGACACCCAAAGTGGGTGAGGAGGGTGTTCAGACAAGGGGCTGGCCTAGTAGGTGGTATCAGAGCTCAAGTGGGGGACAGAGGCCTCTACAGGGGTGCAGTCTGGTGCTATTTGTCAGAGCAGGCTGATTAGGGTGAGGTGGGCATTGGCATGAAGGGTGTGCCAGTGTGGAATCCCAGAGTCTGCATGGGGGAAGGAGGAGACCCACTTGGGGAAGATGGGGATTTGGGAGATTTGTTATATAAATCTCTGTGGGGATTAATCAAATAAATAAACTTATTAAGGCTAATGATTAGATGTATAAAGATTACATGGTATTGATGTTGATTTCCAGGGTTTGATTGTTGGGTTGTGGTCTTGTAAGAGTGTCTTTGTTTGTAGGAATTACACACTGAAGTATTTGGGAAGTGATGGAGCACCAGGTCAGTAACTTGACTCTCAAATGGCTCAAGAAAACAAAAGAATTCTTTGTATTGTACCTGCAACTTTTCTGTAAGCTTGAGGAGGTTTTAAAATTAGAAGGAAATCCATAGCTTTCATATAAACAACAAGCCATCAGTTTGAAGATGTAATTGAAAAGAAAGTCTGTCATAGTAGCAACAAAAACACAAGATGCTAGGAAAAACTTAACCAGAATTGTGAAAAACCTATTTGAGGAAAATTTTTGAATACTCCTAAAAACACAAAAATAGACTTGAGAAATAGAAAATTAGTCTTAGTTCTCAGATAGGATGGCTCTACACCAAAAAGGTATAATTTCTCCCCAAACTAATATATAAATTTACTGTGATTCCGATGAGAATACCAATTCTTTTCCTAGTGTTACACAAGTTCTAGACAATTTATGAAGTTTCTGTGGAAAATAAACAAGGAAGATTAGCTAGGAAAATTATGACAGAAAGAAAAAAAACGACTAGTAAGGGAGGGGAGTAATCTTATCAGATATTAAAAACATCTTATAAAACGTCTTTCCTGAAAACAGTGTGGCACTGACTCATGAATAGACAGAGAGACCAATGAAACAGAATAGAAAATTCAAAAACATTCCCAAACACACATGGATATGTAGTTTATAATAAGGTGGCATTTCAAATCATTAGGGAAATGATGGACTTTTTAATGAATAATGTTGGAAGAACTAGATAGGGATTTCTTAAGAGATTAAGTTGGAGTCATATTTCCCATAAACCACTAGAATAAACTGCAAATAGATAAGAGACTCAAAGATACAAAATAATACCATACAGGCACTAGAAATTAACATGGGTAAATTCCTTTATAAACTTAGAAAGGGGAAAGCCCTTCTAGCGGCGACACTAAATCCAGAAACGTGAAAAGAAAAGATTGATAAATAAACTTTCATATGTAAAAAAACAATTGTTTAAAGTTTGTATGTCTAAAAACAGTGTAAGCAAAATGAAAATACAGACAGAAAACTTGGAAAAAAACTATTGCAACATATATCACAATTAAAGAGCTAATCTATCTGATATATAAAGAAATCTGAAAATCCAGAAGAAAAAGGCCAAAAACCTGATAGAAGAATGGGCGAAAGACCTGATCATTCACAGTAAAATATATTTAAAAAATAATGGAAAGAGTCTCATGTTCACTCCTATTAAGAGAAATGGAAATAAAATATAGAAAGATGGAAATAAAAATTCTACTGAGACACTCTGTCTCATCTCACAGTTGGCCAAAAATTCTAAAGTTAATCAGGACACTCCATGGGCAAGGCTATTTTCTTTTGATTGGTGTTGCAGGATATATCTTCTTTTTCTGCCATTTAACTTTCATCCTTTCCATGTCCTTATATTTGAGTGTCTCTTATACACAGCACAAAATTGAGTCTTGCATTTTTTATCCAGACTGACAATCTCTGCCCTGTAGTTGGAGTGTTTATTCTGCTTACATTTAATGCAACTACTGATAGGGTAGTTTGGAGAATATCATATTGCTATTCGATTGGCTTTTAGTCATATCTCTAAGTATTATTGTAGTGGTTACTCTAGGATTACAATATGCCTCCTTCACATATCACAGTCTACTTTGAATTAATGTTATACCACTTCATGTAAGAACTTTGTAATGATGTATTTCCATTTATCCTTCCTCCCAGCCTTTGAGTTATTTTTGTCATACATTTTACCAAAATGTGTCATAAACCCTAAAACATTTTTTGTCTTGAATAGTCGTTACTCTTTGAAAGAAATTTATATAAAGTCTTTTAAATTTAGTCACGATTTACATTTTTTTTTTTCTTTTTTCCTTCCTGCCCACAATCGGGATCATCTTTCAGCCTGCAGAACTTCTTTTAGTATTTCTTGCTGCTCACGTCTGACGGCAACTAATTTTCTTATCTTTGTTTTTCTGAAAATGTCTTTATTTTGTGTTCATTTTTGAACAGTATTTTCACTGGACTAGAACTCCAGAAATAGGTTACTTATTTCTTGTTTACTTTCTACCATTTAATAATGTCATTTCGCTGTCTTCTGACTTCCATTATTTCTGAAGGGAGCTCTTTGTTATTCTTGTTGTTGTTTCTCCCAAAATAATATTTTCCTCTCTGTCTACTGTTAGCTTTTTCTTTTTTTTTTTGTGAGGAAGATTAGCCCTGAGCTAACACCTGATGCCAATCCTCCTCTTTTTGCTGAGGAAGATTGCCCCTGGGCTGACATCTGTGCCCATCTTACTGTATTTTATATGGGACACTGCCACATCATGGCTTGACAATCAGTGCACCGGGGATCCGAACCTGCGAACCACCCACCGACCCACTGAAGTGGAGCGCATCCACTTTACTGCTATGCCACCAGGCCAGCTCCTCAGTTTTTTCTCTTTCTCTTTGGTTTTCACCACTTTGACTATTATGTGCTTAGACATGGCCTTCTTTGTCCTCCCTGAGGTTCACTGAGCTTCCTTTCACATCTGTGGATGTGGAATGTCATCTAGCAATAGGCCTATGATAAAACGGAACCCGTTGCTGCACTTCTTTTGTGGTGAAATATGTTTGTTGATCAAAAGCTGTGTTGTGTGGGATACCAAGACAGGAAATAAACCCTGTGAGTTCTGGTCCACAAAGAGGGGGCCCGGCAGAAGTATGGTGGTGGGCGAGGGAGGCAGAGCCATGGCAAGACAAGTTCCCAAACAGATGAGAAAGATCTCGCATTTCTCTGGGCCTCTCTCCCCCAGGAGCTGGCTTGGCAGTTCTCTCCCCGCCATCCTGGGACCTGACTCTTCTTGTGGGGCTGGAAGGAAGGAGGGGTGGTGGGAGTGGGTTTGGTGAGTAGAGGCATTTCTTTGAGGTCATTACAGAGATATTTTATTTATTTTTATTTTTAAATTTTCATTACAGAGATTTTTAAGCAAGAGAAAGATTGCTTCCTTGAAGGCAGGGGTGGGGAGGGTGACACTTCCACAGACAAAGGAGATTTGAAGGAATCAGCATGTTTAGGGTCCTTACCCACCTCCATCCACATGTGCCCGTGAACAGACTTCAGCTCACTGAGTAAGATGTTTTGAGTAGTTGTCACAGAGTGGCTGCACAGGAGCCCGAGGTCCTCTCTCCTGGTTGACCTCTGAGAGAATCTTACCTCTTACTCAGGGATGCCGGGAGGTCAGCACAAGGCGGGTGTTAGACGACATGTCAGGCCTCTCATTGGCCTGGCAGTCAAGGCCTGGGCTCAGTCCAGGCTCTGTCCTAACTCTGTGGTACCTTCAGTTGGTCACTTCCCCCTCCTGCGACATTGTCTCCCTGTCATCTCTCAAAGGAGGATGAAGACCTACAACAGGGATTCTCAGACGTGCTTTAACCACAGACCCATTTCCTCAAAGTCAATGTTATAACTAAATTAAATATGCATGTGGCTGGGTAACTTTTTAAAATATTATTTTTGTTTTGTTTTCTGCATTTTCCTTTTTGTCTTTTTCCATCAAGGAGCCAGGTTCTTAGTACGTCTTAGAAGCAGGGATGTTTTTTCGGCTCCAAGTCATGAGCTGCGTGACATCACCGCTCTTCCCTTGTGAAAGTGCCCATGGTCATTAAGAGACCTGGTTGCTGCATGCTTTGTGCACGACAAGATGGGAAGGGCTGTGCCTTGGAGTGTTACACGATCCCAGAGTATTTACCCCTCATCATGAGAGGGTAGTGCTGTTTGTATTTGGGGCAGGAGGGCATTAGCCCAGAGCTGGAACATATGCTCAGCCCCCAGGCAGTGCCCCATATTAGTGGCAAGACCTTGGAGAGATGGCGGCTGGGAGTGTTTGGCGAGGTGAACCCAACACAGAGAGATCCTCATTCAGCAAAGAATCACGTACTCTATGTGCGGCCTCCAAGCCAAAAACCTCCTAAAGTCGAAAAGTCTGGGTGGTCTTGGAAACGATGGATGCAGAGTAACCATGATGGCTTACAGACTAGAGGCCTTTCTCCATTTTTCCAGACTGTGGGAGCCTCACAGGTTCTAGTTTGATTCTGCGTAGGCAGGAGGTGCAGGAACTACAGGGATCATGTCTCTGGCTGGTCCAATTGGACGGGAGTTTAGAGTCAGACTCTAATTGCCTTTAAGCAAATGCATCATATAGTTTTTCCTACCATTTGAATCTGGACAATGATGTTCATAGCTGCTGCTTTTAAAGCAAATGAACATAACGCTGCGCTTCCTGTCTTCTTCCTCCCCCCCCATCTGCCCTCTCCTCTAGGTGAAGAGGATGCTCCAGTGAACCGAGCTTAGTAACTTCACGTCTAGAAACTAAATGACTAATGTCATTTCCAAATCCCATACATGCTGTTCTAGAGTCACATGTGATAACGTTCATACAGACTGTAATCAGCAATAAAAATATAATACTTTATTCCTGTGGATTTCCCACATAGATCTAGGCCACACGGACTCACGTGAAGGAGAGAGAGCGAGTTAGATGATTTGGGTGAAGATCACTGTCAGTGTCACTCAGGTCTAGATGACAGAGTCTGTGTTAGGTTCACTGTGTACCCCAGGGCCGAGCACTTAGGTCCTTGATCAGCCCGTGTTTGTTGATTGATGGACAACCTGTGCTTTCCAGTCCTACTGTGGAGAGTAGCCCCTGCCAACTCAAATGGCTGATACAGCTCTCAGTGGCCAGCAGGGGTCTTCCCCTAGAGGCCAGCAGGGACTAAGAGGGACAGGCTGAAAGGGACTCAGGCTACCGAGTGACCAGGTGGCAGGGGGACCCTGAGCACAAGGGGGGACATTGGGCTGGTTGTGAGGGGTTGAGGTGGCCCTGCCAGGTGAGAGGTGGGGACATAGGTTCTGGATAGACACCCGCCTGCCCTGTCCTCCATGGGCCCTGCCTGGTGCCATCACAGGCCTGGTCCTCTGTAGCCCTCTCTGCCAGGGCACAAGCTGGGCTGGGATGTCAGTGGGGAGGCCCTGCTGGAACCACATGGAGCTCTGGGGGTCCAGGGCAGGAGGGCTGTGAGGAAGGGGCCAGCTCAGAGCAGTATTGTCTGGAGAGGACAGGAGTTGGTGGACTCTGAGGACTCTCAGTGGTAAGCAGGGATGGAGAAGAAGGGGTAGCCAGGAGATTGGAGGCCGAGCTGGGCCCCAAGCTCAGAGGAGGGCAGGGAGGAAACTCGGCCTAGGTGAGAACAAGAGCTTCTCAAGAGGCCCACCCCACTCCGTGCCAGCTCCCCGGGCTGTGGGAGAGAAACGTCCTGTTCAGGCAGCCCCTCCCCTCCCCTGTGCTGGGAGCTGTGCCCTTGTGCTGCAGCCCAGGCTGTGCCTACTTGGTGTCCGGGACCCACAGTGTTATCCCCCTTCCTCTCTGCTATATAACACTGGGAAGGAGGTAAGAAGTTCACCCTGAGCCCCGAGACCAGAGAGGTTCATATTTTTTCCTTTGGTGATCAGCCTCAGCCCTGGCAGAAGGGCAGGCCCTGGAGAGACACGTGTGGGTAAGACGGAGCTGGGTGACGGCTTCGTGTGGGGTTTGGGGGACGTGGTGGTGGGAGGGGGACGAGGAGGAAGCAGAAAATAGCAGATTTGTGTCATTGGCCTTCTGAGCACAGAGTTGGTGCCTGTGAATGAGGGTCAATGAATCAACAAGAAACCAGCCCTTCCCACTCAGCTAAGAGACATTTATTTAGTTTCTGGTGTGATTTTGGGTGAGCTTCAGAGAAGATGGTCTGGTTCCTGCAGTTAGAGGCTTTTCATGGTTTTCTTTATCCAGGGCAGGAAACTCGAGACTTTGGTGTAGGCCCGTGGAGGTGACCCGTCACTTCGTCCATAGGAGACAATGCCCTGGATCACGTTCTTACACAGGAGAGGGCCCCCGGAGTCCCCCTGTGGACAGAGAGGGGGAAGGACTGAGCTAGTTCTCCTCCTGGTCCTGCCCTCCCTGCCCTCCCAAACCCCCTCTCAGAGAAGGCCGCCTGCATGGCCTCCATGTGGGAGATCAGAGGGGAGGGCGGCCCCTGTGGGCCCCTCAACTGCCCAGTCCTGACCCTGGACATTGTCACTGTTTCACTTCACTCAGGTGGTGGCTCCGTCTCCTCACCCAGTCCCAGATCCTCTCTCTATGAAGGTGCTGTGGGACTGTGCTTCAATCTGCTGTTTAAGGACACTGAAGCAGGCAGGTGGGGCCAACACTCAGCCTGGAGGGAGAGCCCATCAGCCAAGATGGGTGCCAGCTCTGAGGAGCCACCTGGTTTTAACTGCTGCACAGCAGGGAGCAGTTTCTCACAGCTGTGCCCAGCGTGGGACAGAGTGTTGCACATTCATCGCCTGGGGGGAATGCCATGTGTGGATCCATCACAGGCCTCTGGGGGGCTCGCAGAAGCCCCGTGACTCCCTACTCAGGCTGCTCCCCACTTCTCCTCCCAGGAGAAAGATCAGAGTCTAGGGCGTGAAGGAGACCGCACTCTATGGGTCTCTAGGTCCCAGATCTCCAGAAAACTGCCCTCTCCTCAGAGCCAAGCTAGGCAGTTGCACTGTCTCACCTTAAAGGAAGACTTCTTTTCCTTCGGGTCCCCCGCGCACAGCTGAATGGTACTGTTGTAATAATTGCGTAAGTGAGATTCGCACTCCTGGTCCTTCTGTATGGTCAACTCCACCTCCTGCAGTGTGTCTGAGTATGGGCCCTTCTGATAGACTTGCCCCCAGCCGGCCACACTGCACACCTGTCCGGGCCTCACCTGGGCCTTGCCCCAGGGCAGGCTGAGGGGCCTCACAGCTGCAGTCTGCTTGGCCTTTCTTGCCAGCTGATGAGAAGAGACAAGAAAGTCCAGCTCAGCCAATGGCCTCCTGGGTCTGGACACCACGATGGGGCTGCACTGTCTTCCCTCTCCCCTGAGCCACTTGGGACTAGTCAGGTGGCCAGGACGGGAAGGAGAGATGGGACAGGTTGCAATGGGAGGGGAAACCATCTGGACCCAGGAGAGCAAGAGCAGGAGAGATGTTTCCTTACCTTTAGTAACATGATGTCGTTGGAGAAATTCTTAGAATTGTAGTCCTGATGGCAGATGGCTTTGCTCACAGGGATGGCCTGCTGAGTCTTCTCCTGCTCCTGGATGTTGTGGGCCCCCAGGGTGACACTGATTGAGCTGCACAGAAAGCAGAGTGGGAATGCAGGGAGTGTGGTGTCACAGGAGATCCAGCCCAAGACCCATGAAGGGCAGGTGACAACCGGGACAGGGCAGGGCTGCAGCTAGGGGAAATCGAGGTAACATGAGGGCTGGGTGCTGAGTGGCTCTGTGCTCTGTACTTCTCAATGACACTGAGGGCTGGGCTTCTGGAAGCTTTCTCTTGCCCTCAGGCAATTTTGTGAAATACTGTGAGTTTGCATTTTGACCCTCATGCAGGCTTTCATCCTCCATAGCTGCTTTATTTGGCCAGTGTGGTCTCTCTTCTCAAGTGGGCCACTAACTCTCACCTTGGACCTCTGACCCCAAAGCTTACCTGTTCTATTTCTCACTTTCCGTCCCCCAGTCGTGCTCTCATATGGCTCTTCTGATGAGCTCTCATGCCTTGAGTTACCCTGAGCCGGGGGGTCAGCTCCCCTAGGCTGAAGCCCTTGGGCAGAGAACAGGGGTCCCTGTGGGGGTCTCAGGAGTCTTCAGTGTCTGCAGCCCCTCACCTTCCCCAGCAGTGAGCAGCTGTCAGAACAAAGTCCTTTCGCACAAGGACACCGCCACACCTGTACTGTCTCTCATTCGCCAGAAACTGAACGAAAGCCATGTAGGGGCGGGAGTGGGGCTTGGTCTCGTGTCCCCCGATGATCTGCCCTGAAGGAAAGTCTGATCTGCTTGTGTGCACTCAGAGAGTCCACAAGGCACGTGTCGGCTGGATGGCTCAGGACTTCTGTGCATCTGGGAGCCCAGGATGGTCTGGAGTTGGGAAGGGCTGGGAGGAGCCTCAACTTCCTCCTCCAGAAAGGGGAAGAGGAGCAGGCTCAGTCTGTGAATCTGTCCTCCATAGATAATTGGAAGTGAGCATCTTGTCTTAGAGACAGCGAAGTCCTAGAGGCTCCTGAAAATTCCTCTCCTGACTTTGCTTTGTTTCCCGTGCATTTCTAAGGCCCCCATCTAAGGATAGTGCTGCTTGCCAGTGGCCAGGACTTAAGTTTAGGATCTAGATGTTGTCATAGCCTGTTTCTTAGGGCCTGACAGGTAGTGAGTGCCTAAGAAGTGTCTGTTGGCTGCATGAAGGAATGGCCCCCCATGGGCCTCTGGATGAGGGCTGGTAGGGCCAGTGCTGGTGGGCTTCTGGAAAGCAGAGAAGTTGGAGTCTGCCGAACAATGGCTCCATCCTTGAAAGAGGGGAGCTGCTACAGGCCTGGGAAGAAAAGCAGAGTTGGAGAAGGGACAGAGGGGCCTTGGGACTGAGCACGGCACCAGCAGTCCTCTGAGGACAGTGGTCCCACCAGCTCCGGGTTCTGCTGAGCTCTGAGCTTCTCTCCTGAGTGGACGCAGAGGGTAGCATCTGTCTCATCCCCGACAGGGAAGCCAGGCCCACTCTGCCCTCTGCAGGGGGATTTATTATTTTCTCTTTTCCAGTTTCCCTCACTCTGCCATGCACTTCTAGGTGAATTTCACTTTCCAGATGGCAAACGTAGGGCCTGGGGACAGAATAGCACCTACTGGCTCTTCTTCAGAACAGCCTTCTGCCCTGTCATTCCTGCTGGTAGCTTACCCAGCATCATACTCAGGGGTCTGAGGTGGGCTTCAGAGCGTTGCTGCTAATAGATGGGTCAGGAATGGGCAGAAGGGGCAGGAGATCTGGGCCCCTGTGGGATGGGATGTGGTCTCTGAGGGTGGGGATGGTCACTCACCTGCCTTTGCCCTGGGGGGCAGTAAAAAGGCCAGCAGGAGCAGGAGAGGCTGCATCATTCCAGGGACGGTGACCAGGTGGGAGCTGCTGGTACATTCTCCTTGCTCTCTTATAGCCCCCAGGAGAGGAAGGAGGTGCAGGTGGGCTCAGTGACCTCCAGTCCCCCTAGGGTTGTGTGGTGCTTCATCATAGGTGGCTTTCCACGAAACCTTCCCTGCCCCCGCCTTCTCTGCCTGATGACGTCCTCTGGGTGGTTGTGTGAGAATCACGTGGTGACCACATCAGTGCCCACAGTGGATGACTCAGTGCAGACCACTTGTTCCAGCCCAGAGCAGGAACCCAAAGGTACAAGGTGGAGACTGTGGGCTGTGGTATTGACCAGTAGAGGTGTTGGAGCCCCCGAAAGCTGAGTCCTCAGTGATAGAACCACCAATGCCTAATTTCCTTGTTGCTAAGTCCATCCGGATAATTTCTTTAGCAGATGTGTGTCTGGGCCCTTCTCTGTGCTACGACTAAGCACACTGGAGATGTGTCTCCCTCCCATAGAGAGCTGACTGTCTGGTGGAGGAGACAGAAACATCGGTGACCAGAACGCAGTATGGGAAGGGCCATGGTAGAAGAATGCACAATATGGGAACAGAGAATGGCCACCATCTACCCATTCCATATAGCAACCCATTCATCCTCACAGCTTCCTTCCTAGGGGTTTTTTAACGTCTCTTTTTAAATTACAAACACTCAGTGTGATAGAGTCCATCTCTCTTGTCAATGTTTTTAAGAAAAGTCCCGAACCTGACCTTTATTGGCCTAAATTAACAAATCATTGTGACCCTAGGAATTGAATCCACTGATTGACTTAAGCCTAGGTCATTCCTACTTTGGGTGGGCTGGAGTCGGTCCCACCCAAAGCACAGGAACTAAGACTGGGAAAGGTCTGGTTCCCCAAAGGAAATTCAGATGAGTAAATTGCAGGTACCATGTGAAGTGGGAAAGCATGCTGGGCAACCAAAGACCAGTGATTGTCCTTTCAGTGTTCTCTGTCCTCTGTCCAGAGAGCCACACTTCTGCTAGAGCCGGCCTGGCACATATTAGACTCACATTTGCTAAAGAAGCTCTGCTGATGATCTCACTACAATGGAAGTGAAGAACCGTTGTTTCCAAACAGCCCAAGCCCAATCCTGTTCAAAGGACAACTAAGTATCTCGGAGTGGTTAGAGTCTGCTGACTTCAGTTTCCATCTTACATTTTCTGTACTTTACAATTTTTCTATGAGGAATATTCTGTATCAAAATACAGAAATCCAGTGTAAATATCCTGCTTATCAAACCAAGTACATTTACCAAACTTATACTTTTTTGAACTTAGATTGCCCTGAAGTAGACATTTTAAATATAAAATTACTTTTCTGATTATAGTGGTAATAGATATTTATTAATAAAATTTAGAAAGTAGAGGGGAACAATGCCACTCATCTGTCTCTCTCCCACAGACATATCACAGTATATATACAATGCAATTTTCTTTTAGCCTCACTTCACTCTACAGCTTAAGCATTTTCCTCATGCTCTTAAAAATCTATTAGTCAATATCGTTATAATCTCTCTTTCCTAGTTACAAAAAAATTCAACATGCAATTGTTTCCTAACATTGTGGGAAAATTTTAAAAATAATTTAAGCAAAAGGGAACCAATAAAAATTACCTGATTTCCCATCATTCATTGATAGTCATCTTTAATGTCTTGAAGTATGATCTAACATATTTTTCTCTTGTGTATATCTGTATTTTTAAAAATTAAAAGGGGATTATGCTAAAGGGTCTATGACCCTTTATTAAAAATTGAGGTGAAATTCACATACGATACAATTAACTATTTTAAAGTATAATTCAGTGGCATCTAGTGCATTCAAAGTGTTGTGCCACTACACCGCTCTCTTGTTTCCAACCTATTTCATCACCCAGAAGAACATGTGTCCATACCCATTAACCTGTGGGTCCACACTTAATGAGTACTGAATCACTTCCTATTCTCCCTCTCTCACCCCCTGCCCTGCCCCTGGCAACCAATAATCCTCTTTCTATCTCTATGGGTTTGCATCTTCTGGATACTTCATATAAAAGGAATCATGCAGTATTTGACCTGTTGTGTCTAGATTCTTTCAATTAGCATAATGATTTTGAGGTCCATCCAAGCTGTGGCTGATATCAATATTCATTCTTTTTTATGGCTAAATAATATTCCATTGTATGTATATACTACAATTTATCCATTCATCTGTTTGATAGACACTTGGGTTTTTTCTGCCTTTTGGCTATTATGACTAATGCTGCTACAAATATTTGTGTATGAATTTCTATGTGGATGATATGTTTTCATTTCTCTTGGACACATACTAGGAGTGGAATTGCTAGGTCATGTGGTAATCCTATGTTTCAGCTTTTGAGGAACCATCAAACTGTTTACCACAATGATGGTAAACATTGTGGTAAACAGTACACAATGGTACTGTTGCACCATTTTATATTCCCACCAGCAATGTACAAGGGTTCCTATTTCTCCACATCTTCATTAACACTTGTTCTTTTTCTTTCTTTCTTTCTTTTTTTTATTATAGCCATCCTAGTTGTTATGAAGTGGTATCTCATTGTGGGTTTGATTTCCTTATAGACTAATGATGTTTAGCTTCTTTTCCTCCATTTGCTGGTCATTTGTATATCTGTGGAGAAATGTCAGTTCAAGTCCTTTGCCCATTTCTTAATTGAGTTGCTTGTCTTTTTGATGTTGAGTTGTAAGTGTTCTTTATATATTCCAAATATTCAACCTTTATGAGATATGTGATTTGAAAATATTTTCTCCCATTCTGTTGAGTGTCCTTACACTTTCTTAATACTATCCTTTAGTACACAAAACTTTTTCATTTTTATGAAATCCATTGTATTTATTTTATCTTTTGTTGCTTGTGCTTTTGGTGTCAAGTCTAAGAATCCAGTGCCAAATCAGAGGTCATGAAGATCTACCCTATATTTTCTTATAAGAGTTTTATGATTTTAGCTCTTATATTTAGGCTGTTGACTCAATTTGAATTAATTATTGTGTATGAAGTGAGGTAGGAATCCAGCTATAATCTTTTCATGTGGTTATCTTGTTGTCTCAGCATCATTTATTGAAGATATTATTCTTTCCTAACTGAATGGTTTTGGCACATTTGCCAAAAATATTTGGCCATAGATGTTTGGGTTTATTTCTGGCCTCTCAGTTCTCTTCCATTGGTCTAAATGTCTATCCTTATGCCAGTACCACAATGTGTTTGATTGCTCTAGCTTTGCAGTAAGTTTCGAAACCAAGAAGTGTGAGTCCTCAAACCTTTGTTTTTCTTTTTTAATGTGATTTTGGCTATTTGGGGCCCTTTGTAATTCCATATGAATTTTAAGATTGGCTTTTCCATTTCAGCAAAAAATGCCATTGGGATTTTGATGGAAATTGCATTCACTCTGGAGATTGCTTTGGGGAGTATTGCCATCTTAACAATGTATGTCTTCCAATCCATGAACATGTGTTGTCTTTCTATTTAATTAGTTCTTCTTTAATTTCTTTCAGCAATGTTTTGTAGTTTTCAGTGTATAGTTTGTTCACCTCCTTGTTTAAATTTAGTCCTGGGTATTTTATTCTTTTGGATGCTATTGCAAATGGAATTGTTTTCTTAATTTCCTTTTTGAATTGTTCATTGCTGGTATATAGAAACACAACTGATCTTCTACCCGTCAATGTGTTGAATTCATTTCTTAACTCCTGTTCAGCTCCACCCCCCTTTATGTTGTTATTGTCACATATTACATCCTTATATGTGTGTGCCCATTAACACAGTTTTATTATTACTGTTTTATGCATTTGTATTTTAAATCACATAGGAAACAAAAAGTAGAGTTACAAATCCAAAATACGATAATTCTAGGTTTATATTTATCTACGTAGTTACGTTTACAAGAGATCTTTAATTCTTCATTTGGCTTCAAATTGCCATCTTTTGTCCTTATATTTCAACCTGAAGGACTCCCTTTAGCCTTTCTTGTAGGGCAGGTCTACTAATGATGGATTTCCTTAGCTTTTGTTTATCTGGAGATATGTTTATTGCTCCATATTTGAAAGGCACTTTTGCTGCATACAGAATTCTTGGTTGACAGGTTTTTTTTCCTCTCAGCACTTTATTTTATTTTATTTTTTTGATGAGGAAGTTTAGCCCTGGGCTAACATCTGTCACCAATCCTCCTCTTTTTGCTGAGGAAGACTGGCGCTGGGCTAACATCCATACCCATCTTCCTCCACTTTATATGGGATGACACCACAGCATGGCTTGACAAGCAGTGTGTCTGTGTACGCCTGGGATCTGAACCCCAGGATGCCACAGCAGAGCACAAGCACTTAACCGCTACGCCACTGGGCCGGTCCCTCTGTCAATGCTTTAAATACATCAATCTACTGCCTTGTGGCCTCCATGGTTTCTGATGAGAAATTGACTGTTAATCTTATTGAGAATCACCAGGTCCGTGATAAGTCACTTCTTGCTGCTTTCTAGATTTTCTCTTTGTCTTTTGACGGTTTGATTATAGTGTGTCTTAGTGGGGATCTCTTTGAGTTTATCCTGCTTGGAATTTGTTGAACTTCCTGGTTATGTATATTCCTATGTTTCATGAAATTTAGGAAGTTTTTGGCCATTGTTTCTTCAAATATTTTTTCTGATCCTTTCTTTTTCTCCTTCTAGGACTCCTGTAATGCATATATTGGTATTTTTTATAGTGTCCCATAGGTCCCTTAGGCTCTGTTCATTTTTCTTCATTCTTTTTTTCCTCCTGCTCCTCCAACTGACTTATGTCATTTGCCCTGCAAGTTCGTTGATTCTTTCTTCTGCCTGGTCAATCTACTGTTGAACCCATCTATTGAATTTTTCATTTTAGCTATTGTACTTTTTAGGTCCAGAACTATAATTTCTATATTTTGTGGATATTCTCTACTTTTTCATACACTGTTCCTGATTTCCTTTTGTTCCTTTCATGGTTTTCTTCAGATATTTGAGTATTTTTAAGATAGTCAATGTAAACTATTCTCAAATAAACAATGTCTGGGCTTTCTCAAAATGTTTTCTGTCAATTTATCTTTTTCCTCTGTAAATGGATCAGACTTTTTTGTTTCCTTTATTTGCAGTTTTTCAATGAAAACTGGACATCTTGCATATTGTAATGTGGTAGCTCTGGAAATCACACTATCATTCAACCCCAGGGATTGGTCATATTGCTTTTGGAGTGTTGCAGTCATCCATTTGTGTAGAGACTTTTCCAAACTATTTTTGCCAGGACTATATTCCTTGTTTGTGTGGTCACTGGAGTCTCTGTTACCGTATCTCTATCTAGTTGTGTCTGGGAAGACTGGGTCAATCTCTGTAAAGACAGCAACCAGAGAAATATTTAAGAATATAGTTCATGGTTTTAGGTCATGTCTGAAATCTAAAGGAACAAGTCAGTCCCTTGATAAGGCAAAGCATGACAGGGTCAACAGAGCACAGCACTATGGAACCTTTATTTGCTCTGTACCTTGGGGGTTGGGGGTCATTCTGCTGACTTTAAGCTAGAGAACTTCAGGGATTTATGTCCACCCGAGCCCAGGCTGACTCTCCTCTGAATTGCTAGAGCTCCCACAGTTTCACTACTCACTCCCTTGCTTTAGCATATTTGGAAAGCACTAGCTCCTTGCACAAGAAGGAGAGGCTAGAGGAGGACATGAAACCCCTGATTCTCAGGACCTGCCCTTCCTCACCACCCTCATCCCTGTCCCCTTCCCTATTTGGCTTGGTTCTTCAAGAGTTGAGCTGAGGCCCTGAATATAGCCACCTTGACGTGATAGGCTGACTAGGCTGAGAATAGAGGGAGTGGGGAACTCAGGGAAAGTTTTCTTTTAAGCTCAATGGCTAGTCAAATGGCCAGGGCCATATAGGTATGTCCTCCCAAATCCAGAAGTATTAATACAAATTTAAGGGAGTGAAAAGATTACTGAGGTGGCAGACATGTGGGAAAGGCTGTGATACAGGTACCTACCTACGAAAGAGCTCTACCTGGAAAAAACCTCAGTGGAGAGACTAAATTTCTTCCTAGGTATGACCAAATAGAGACAAGCTGAAAGAGGGTGAAAAGCATTTGTGACTTGTACTTTTAAGAAGCTGTATCTAAGTGAAAATTAATTATAACAATATATCTGGAAAAGAAGGTATGATACATCAGTTTGTTGAACAAATGAGAAAATAATATCCAACATCATAATGTTGACTAATATGTATTGATCACCGACCACAGATCCTCAGCCCACTGTCTGAGTTACTACTGATATTTCTTCCATTTCACAAATGAGGAAGCTAAGACACTGAGAAGATAAGAGACTTGTTCCACATCACTCATCACATAAGAGTTGAGGGGGACCAGAGATTACAATGCAGGGATCTGATTCCAAAGTCTGTGATCTTATCCACAGCTCTACAAACCTAACCATATCCTATATTGTTCAAGGAATCTGCGGAAAAATTAAAGGGATGTTGAAGAATAAAAGTTTCTGGCTATGTCTCTAATATGAGACTCCAGTTCTCTTAGAAGAGAAAGGTTCCTCAGTGGCTACCATATTGTGATAGAACTTCCATCATATTGTTAGGGAAACATCATTGGGATCATATACTCCCTTTGTTTTTATTCATCATTCTCCTGATGTTCTTCCCCAACATGTAGGATGTCACACCTGGCGCTTCAGGGGAAATCCCCCTGGGCCTTAGCCTCTCACAGAATCACATCTAGTACCTGTTGGAAGTGAGTAGTGCCATTCCTTGCAGCAATGACAATGGCACAATGACATGACATTCCCGTACTCACACATGGCCTTTGAGTCTGGTGCTATAAAGAAAATTTCCCTGAGCCTAATCCTTCTCTTAAGTTATGCCTAAAATCAGAACCTACAGGCATAAAGGGCCAGAACTTGGCCCTAGCTGATTTCATTTGACCATGAGACTCAGCCACGTCATTGAGAAGAGATTACTGCTTCATGTAGGAGTTGTCTCTGCATTCCTATTAGGAAGCTGGGACGATAGTCAGAATTTCTGGGGTGTTTACATGGCATCAAAAACAGTTTTGAAGGAGAAATCTGTTAGTAAATGAGAACCTAGGTTATGTGTGGGAGTGGGGAACATTGTACTTCCATTTTGCTTCTGTGATAGGAAGGATAGGGAAGTGAGGGCAGGGATGGGGAGAGAAAAATGTCTATAAGGCAGATATACATTTATGAGATTTCCAAAGATTTGGTAACCACTAGAACACCCTTTAATTTCCCCTTGTTGCCTACTCTAATCATTGCCCAGCCACCAACAAAGAGCAAGGTCTGGATGTTGGGTTGTGGATAATTCAGAAAAATTTTGGTGTGGCTTAATGTCTGGGGTGATGAGTAGAGAGAGGACTGCAGAGGAAGGGGGAGGAGAACTGGGCTTGGGTGATAACAGTGTGCCCATCCCCACCAAACTGGGTGCAAGTGTAACAATACAGATCCGGAAAAATCAATAGATATCGACTGCACTTCTGGGTGCAGGTTGGGGGAGGTGGGATCAGGTTGGAAGAGAGTGATGTTCTGGGTTGTGATGTCACCTTTGATGTGACCTTGGAACACACTCAAGACTCCTCTCTCCCAACACCCCACCTGGTCTTTATCTCCCCAGGAATTTTGCTCACTGAGGCCTTTTCCTGTCCCCAAAGCATTCATTCCCACAGGACATAAATGTCACACCTTACCCTTCTT
Organism: Ceratotherium simum simum; assembly: GCF_057802395.1. NCBI lineage: Eukaryota > Metazoa > Chordata > Mammalia > Perissodactyla > Rhinocerotidae > Ceratotherium > Ceratotherium simum. The sequence continues at coordinate 23,120,820 of NC_141902.1, read as the reverse complement.
CAGTGAATGAGTTCTTTCTTTTCCCATGTCACTCAGGGGCTAGTGCTGTGTGCTTTCTTACCATGTCTGTACGGGATGTGGCAAACGATTTGGTTTGGGGGAGGTAAGAGGGGTGCTGCTGAATCATTTACCAGAACCTCTAGTATGTGACTGCAAAATTGGTGGGTCTTTCTCTTTCTTTCTGTCTCACAGTTCAGGGTAGAAATAATGAAGTCTTGTGTTTGGAAAATCTAATTCACACCTAAGAATTCTTGTCTCATGTCCCCCATCTGTCCACCAGTCTTGATATGACATCTCCTAGTTGTAGGATCCCCGTTGCTGTTAAGTTTCTCTGTTTCTGACCAAGTAATAGGACACTGCACTGGAACCATATGTGAACAAAGCAGAAGATTTGGACCATTCCAGCCAGTCCTTCAAAGCCTGCATGTAAGAAATCAGGTATTGCAGAAACCTGCTGGGCTCTGAGAGCATTTTACCAATGGAAGTACAGCAGGATAACTTACTGTGATACCAATGACTATTATTCTCTCTGTCCTCTCTCTGGCTTAATTTGCCAGAACCTTCAGTATGTGATTGCAAAACTCTAAACATTTTTAATGTTCCCTTGTCTCAGGTTTCTAAGCTTGGAAAACTGTGGATGGATATGTTACTGGGCCATGCTTAATTCACCAAGGCATTGAACACCACACTTGAGACTTTTAGGAGTCAGCTTTCTGACCCCCATTGGCATCATATGCTAAGACTTTGGCTGTGCAGCTATGAGCATCTTAAACCCCAGCACATAAATACCTACTCACAAGTGGTACCGGATAATTCTCGAGGAGATAATGGGGACCAGAATCGTGGGATGAGCACTGGCTTGTGTCCTTTGGCTTGGCCCCTCTCTCTCAGAAATATCATCTTTGCTGTGGTCTCACAGGGGCAGGGTGGTTAGGCTTTTTTCTTGACCCCATAGTGGGTATAACAGATAAGAGAAAGGAAGCCTTGTTCCGAGAATTTGCCCACTCTGGGCTCTGCTGAGTGTCCCAGAAGAGAGGGTCCCACTGGTAAATATACTCCCAGCTGACTTGTGTAGAAAAATGATGGGCTGGGGGATGGGTGAGCATCAGTGCTGTCTTCAAATAGGCTGCCATTTGGGAGCTGCTTTTTAACACAAATGCAGTGTGGGGGAAATCAGGGGAGAGGGAAGGCAAAGGGCATTACTCTGTTGGGGCCCAGGGCAGGCCACCCTAAAATATCCCACAATAGCATATTAATTATTTAGAATTAAAGTTACTTGAAAAGCAAAAAGGGCTTTCGAACACTCCTGTCTCTGAACCCCCTGAAAGCAGGAAATAAATCTCCCATGTGAAAGGTGCTCTGCCTGCATCCTTATCAACAGAGCTGGGGCATTAGGGCTGAGAAATCTGAATAAACAAACCTTGCTAATTTACTACCTCAAGCCCAACTCTGCTTAATTTCCTCACTAATTGTGTACCCCAAACCTAAGTTTCTTAGTTCTGTCAATTTTTCACAAATTTATATTTCTTTGTATAAACGATATGTATACTGCCTGTTTTGTTCACTCTCGAGTATCATTTCTTTATGGTCTCCAATACGTACGTATTACACGGGGTTTGCCTCCTATTAATCTGGTTTTGTGTCAATTTTACTATCAGTCCAGCCACAAGAACACAAGAAGTGAGGAAAGGGGATTTTCCCCGCCCCACACTACTACTCCACACCTTGCTATGTTCCAACGCATACATAATTCATATATGTGATCTCATTCAATTCTCCACCTTTTGCATGGGCTTTATCAGTAACCACATTGTAAAATGAAACAGACTCAGAGAAATGAAGTGATGTGCCCACTGTCCCATGGTCACAGAAAGTATGTACTCATACACACACACACACACACACACACACACAGAGGACGTGTGCCTGCCAAGCTGCAAACTTTCTTTTGTATCACTCTAAGACGTGGTGGAAGTCACAGTGGGCAGATTTTAGCTGAGCAAAAGAGAGCGTTCTGACAACTAGAGTTCTCTTGGAATGTCTGCTCAGGTGGCCCAGGAGCTTTCTCTCCAGAGAATTGTTGCAGCAGAGGCTGGAAAACATCTTACTTAGGGGTACTGGGAGGTTATCTTGAGTGTGGGCATAACGTCACCTTTAAGACCCCACAGCTCTGAGCCTTTCTTTCTCAGCTGGAGGAGACCTGACGTGGAGGTGAGAAGCCCTGGGCTCCTGCTCAGGGTTGTAGCTCAGTTGCCAATTTCTGGGCCTCACTATCCTCCTCTAACGAAAGAGCATTGGGCCAAGGCAGAGGCTTTGTAAACATAGTTAACCACAGAAACCTCTCCTCAAATAGGTTACGTATGTGCCAAGGTAGCTTTTTGAAATCATATATCCATACTTTTACCGGTATCTATACATACGTATGCGACACTCGTCTGCATATTTTATATACGATACACCCACAAATATATGTCTGTGTGCATATATATTTGTGTGTGCTTGTGTGTATAGTTGTGTTTTTGCTTGTTTTGATCCCTTCATTTTCTCTCTCTGAGCATGATCTTGGAACATCTTTGTGTCAGGAGGATTTTCAGCACTCAGAAAGAAGCTGAGTGAAGTCCACTGTTCTCCCCTTATTATGAAAGTGGCCAAGATCATTAAGATATTCTGCTACAGATGAGGAAGACCGGCACATTGCTAGCTCAGGGCTAATCTTCCTCAAGCGAAAAAAAAAAAAAGAAAGATATTCTGCTACAGAGGTCTTTGTGGGCAAGAAGAAGTGAGAAGGCACGCCTTTTAGGGTGACGGGAAGCCAGAGGGAGATATTTTCCCCATATGAAAATGAGTCTGGTGTTGGTGTGTACATTTTGTTGGGGAGTATTTGTGTACACTTGTGACTGGACTGAACTCCAAAGCTGTACCCCAGATCAGCATTAAGACCTGGGAGGGGACAGCTGCCGGGCATGCTTGGATAGCCGGACCAGGCCCAGGGAACTCAGTGTCAACAAAGAGCCTCTTATCATATGTGTGGCCTCTGAGCTAAGAGCTGGCCAACTTTGAGAGTCACGGTGAGCTTGAATGCTAAGCATGTGGCAGTAACCATGGTGGCCTGTGGGTTGGAGGCTATTCTCCACTTTCTGGCACCATGTGAGCATCCCTCATCTGGTGTGATTTAGGAAGATAAGGAACTGTGGTATTTCTTCCACGTCAGAGTTTATACTGAACTTTATACCCATAGGGTACCCTACATGTAAACCATAAAGAAATGGCTGCCCTAGTTGTGTTTTTCCTCCCTGTACCTCTCCTTCATGCAGAGGTGGGGCTCCACTGACTACAGAACTGGAAACTTCATTTCCAATCCCATCCACTGCTGTTCTAGAGTCAAATGTGATGATGCACGTGAAAACTAGAAATCATCAGACAAATGAATGTTATTATCCTCAGACAAGATGATTTTCATTTGTGTGGATTTCCCATACAGATTCAGGCCAATCTGACCAACTTGGATAAGGAAGAGGCTTGGGGAAATTCTGATGAACGTCCTTGGGGCTGTAGGTTTCATGAGGGTATGTCCGGTGTCTGCCATGTTCACTTCAGAGCCTCTAGTGCCTGGCACATAGTGGGTGCTCAATATCTGTTTGTTGATTTATGGCAAAAGTAGTGCCATCCAGTCCTGCTGCAAAGACTCCCCCCGCTTACTCAACTGGCAGCCATAGCCCAGGTGGTTAGCAGGGGTCCTTGACCAGAAGCCAGTTACCATGGGTGACTAAGAGACAGGCTGAAAGGGGCTGAGGCTGTGAGTGAATGGCCTGTGAGTAATCTCAGAGCCCATGGGGGCTGTGGGGCTGGATGTGAGGGGCTCAGCCACAAGGAGGTGTGGATAAACATCAGCAGATCATCACCTGGCAAAGATTTGTGAGGAGGTGTTGGGCAGTGGGAGAGAGGAGGAAGCAGAAAACAGGAGAGAAACATGAGCAGAGGGAACAGAGGTGGGCCTGCCCAGAGCTGGTACCTAGTGACTGTTGTTCAATAAATAAAGGAGAAATCAGTGGTTCCATCTAGAAATGGATATTTATTAAGGGCATGGCAGCCTCCACAGAGGGAGGTCTGGACTCTACCCCAGAGAAAATGGTCAGTCACAGAATATCTCATTGATCTGTCTCCAGGGCCGGAAGCTTGGGATCTTGGTGAAGAGCAGGAAGTGTTTCATTCTTCATCCAAAGGAGACAATGCCCTGGGTGGTGTTGTTATACATGAGCGGCCCCCGGAGCCTCCTGTAGGCAGAGAGAGGGAGGACTGAGCTGACCTCCATGTGGTCCTGTCCTCCCTGCCTCCCTGGGTAGGGGTGATGTTTCTGTTTAGGGGCCACGTGGGAGATGAGGGCTGGTCCTGGGGCCCAGCTGTGGCCTTGAGTGTTCTCCCAGCTTGACCCTGGCCTAGGCCCTGCCCATAGAGCATCTGTGTGACAGGAACATTGGAGGGGCTGCCTGGGCCTCCGGCATCGGAGAACACGGACTTCACCACTATGCCAGGGGGCTGGCCTCAACATCCTATACTTTTATGTAACCACTAAAATAATATAAACAATGCATAACTTCCAAAGAGTAGAAGGGGAAAAAGGAAAGGTAAAAAGTAATCCATCCAAGAAAAGGTAAGAAAGAAGAGGAAAAAAACCCATAGAATAGTTGGGACAAATAAAAAGCAGAAAGAAAGTAGATTTAAAAGCAAATGTATCAATAATTATATTAAATGTAAGCATCTTGAATGCTCCAGTTAAAATTCAAAGAATATCAGATCAGCTGAGAAAACAAAACATGAATATGTGCTCTGTGCAATAGGCAGGTCTAAAAAGTTGAAAGTAAGAGAAAGGAAATGCATATATCATTTTATAGTAATCATAGAAAACCATTAGTAGGTGTATTAATAGCATACGAAATTGACTTTAAATCAAAAGTGTATGTATAGATAAATAGGGTCATTTCAGAACAATAAAAAGACCAAATCATCAGGAAGACAAAATGATTTTAAATTTTAATTCACCTAATTATATGGCCAGAAAATATATAAAAAATATTGAAATTTGAAAGAACCCCGAGGAGATAAATAGACCTAACATCATCTCAAAAATTAGTACAGTACATGGACAAAAAAAAATCCGTAAGGCTATAGATGATTTAAACAAAACAATGAATAAACTGGATCTAATGAACGTATGTAGAACATTGCACCCAATGTTAATATATTTTTAAAATACGCACAAAATACTTGCCAAAACTCATCATATATTGGGCCATAAAGCAAATGTTGAGAAACTCTAATAATGTAAATCTTTGGAATGTTTTCTGGCCATGACATAATTAAGCTAGAAATCAATAAAATGGTCACTAGAAAAAGCCTCATAATATTAGAAAATAAGAAATACACTTTTAAATAACCCACAATCAAAATAAAATGTAAAAAGAAATAGAAAATGTCTTGACTTGAATAATAGCAATAACAGTACTTATTAAAAATTGTAGAATGCAGCTAAAGTAGGTAAAGAAATATTTATAGTCTTAAAGCTCACATATTACAAAAAAACTGAAATTATTGAGCTGATCATATAACCCAGGAAGCTAGAAATTAATAAGTGAGTAAATTCAAGTGGGAGGAAGAAATTATAAATAGCAGAAGTTAATGAAGTAGTAGGCAAACATACAACAGAGAGGTTTAATAAAGCAAATAGTAAATTATTTGAAAAGGCTGATAAAATTGACAAACCTCTGGAGAAACTAATCAGGAAAAAAAGAGAGGATGGGCAAATATTTAAGATCAGGAACTAAAAAGGGAATATTTTTACAAAGCTGCAGACTATTAAAGATAAGACAAGAATATTATTAAAAACTGTATGCTAACAAATTTGAAATTTTAGACAAAATAGACATATCGCTCCTGACACCTGCTGAAGAAGAAACTGCAAACTTAGGTAGGACTGGAGCTGTCACAGGAGTTGCAGCAGCGATCAGAGATTATCCACATGGAGAACTGACCTAGACGGCGCGCTGTTCACTTCCACCAAAATTCAAGGAAGGAAAACTTTTAATCTACAAACACCTCCAGAAAAGAGAAAAAGAAGGAACACTACCAACTCATTTTGTAAGACTGGCATAACCTTGACACGAACAACAGGATAAGAAAGGAAATGTACAGGTCAACCTCATTCGTGATTCATAGACACAAAACCCTACACAAGGTGTCAACTCTCAAAACTAGTCCAACAACACAGAAAAAGGTTAACACATTACAGGCAAGTTAGGTTTTCACTAAGAGTGCAGATCTCATTTAACCCTAGAAAGATCAATTAATGTAATTTACCATATGAACAGATCTAAGAGAAAATGATATCATTATCCCAATAGAGAGAAAGGCATTTGATAAATCAGCATCCACTCATGAGAACAAAGATAACAAAGATTTTATCAGACCAAAATGGAGAGAAATTTCTTTAATCTAATACATAGTATCTGTAAAACCTACAGAAACCATTTAATCAACAGCCCATCTAGTGAAATAACCGAGATTTCCATCCTTCCCGCAAGAATGCAAGAAAGCCCTTCCCTCCAGGCCGCTCTTTCCCTTGGGGGATCCTTTCGGGGAGTCTATGGAGATTAAAGGGGGAGAATGTGAGGAGTAGATGGAGGGAGGAAGCAGGGCTGGGCAGAGAAGGGGAGGGTTTGCAGCCCTGCTGCTCTTTTCCTCCCTGTAATCCCTGGTCCCTGGGCCTGATGCTCTGACTCTGATGTCCTTCCTGTATTTGGGGCGAACCCTGCAGCATGGCGTGCTCAAAAACAGCCTTGGGGACAGTGCACATGTAGAGCTTTATTCAATGTTGTCAAGGAAGGATGGGGAGAATGAGACCTGACGCAAAACAGAGAAGATGTGGACTGTAAGGCGTGGTGTGGCCGTGGAGCAGTCAGGAGAAGGTGGTGAGAAATAAACCGAGTGTATAAATATTTAGTAGGTGCTCAGAAGACTGTTGAAGAATCAGTGATAGACAAGAGAAAGACTTTCCAGGAGCTTCTTTGGATCTCCAGAGAATCAGGCTTGGAGGAATCCTTTAGAACTGACTAGTTGTCCACATTTTTGCATTTTTCTCAACCTATGCAACAAAAACTCCATCCTGGGTCAGCCTGGTGGCGTAGTGGTTGGGTTCACGTGCTCTGCTTTGGCGGCCTGGGGTTCGCAGGTTCAGATCCCGGGTGTGGACGTGCTCACTGCTTATCAGGTGACACTGTGGCAGGCATCCCACAAATAAAGTAGAGGAAGGTGGGCACAGATGTTGGCCCAGGGTCGATCTTCAGCAAAAGGAGGAGGATTGGCAACAGATATTAGCCAGGGCTAATCTTACTCACCAAAAACAACAACAAAACTCCATTTCTGGCTTTTTCTGTCTCTCTATAGATTATTTCATTTCTGGCATTTGATCTCATCTTCTTTGCTGTTTTTAAATTACTTTTACACGACATGATGACATGATGTGCAGCCCCCTTCTTGTATATCACCACCTTCCACCACTAAGTTTCATTTCTAGGAACATGACTTTCTAGAAGTGAAGACCAACTGTGTAACCTCAGTGTTGACTTTTTATATGAAGAATGAATTTTCATCTTTAGGAATTTCACTGAACTCCCTCCTTCCATGCGATTTCCATCCTCATTTTTCTTTCATTATATAAAATGACTGTACACCCCATTCCTGATACTCCACATCAATGTTCTCATCTGACTTCTCATTTCCAATCCAAACTCTAGCCTAACTGAGGGGAGGAGGGTATGTGATAGTCTGAGGAACCTGTGACAGGCAGACAATGGGGGGCACTGTGAGTGGGCTCCGTATGTGATAACCTTGTACCATGGCATCCAGATGGAAGGTAGACATTCCAACGTGGCCTAATCAGTCGTGATATAACCTTGACACTCTTTTCATTGCCCTAAATTTAATAAAATAAAACAACCCCTTGAAAGTGTATCATAGAAAAATGTAAAATGCTTGGGGGGTGAGTTAAGTCCGAGAACTCATTTTGATTAGCGAATAACCACAAACCTGCAATTGACTACTGTCAACACTAATCACCCTTCTAGGGTTCACTGTGTCAAAAGTGGTGTTGAGTTTTCACAGTCATTGTAGCCACAGTGGAAACCTCATAAAGAGAAGACCACTATGGGCCTTAGATCAAAGACATAGAGGCGAATTCCTACAAGTTGTCAGCCTTTCCATTGTTTGAGCTGATATGGGGAAGCCAACTCATAGGACCACTGGAGAAACAGTCCCTAAGGGAAGGGGTTTATAAAATACAGGTGAAGATGGAATGTCCAAGCCTGGGCAGTTCTTTCATTCAAAAAGATCTGTTAGGTATTGTTTCCGTGTATAGAGTCTACAAAGCACTGGGAGTCAGATGGTGGCCCTGACAGATTTAGTTTCCAGTCTCTAGGAGTGAGACATACATTAGCCAAGTACACATGCATGTATAGGATTATGAATGGTGGCAAGTGCTCTGAAGGAAAAACAACGAAAAGAGAAGATGACAGGGTAACCTGCCCTTTTCTAGAGTAGGAAAGACTTTCCTGAGGAGGTCATATCTACCAGTCATGGAAACGTACAGTTGAAGATGGAAAGTGTTCTCTGATATGTTCAACTAATTTTCTTGAGGTGACCACACACAGAGGTTCTGGAGTGCCTGAGCATCATGAGAAATTTTGTCAAAAATTAATTTCTTCTAGTTTCCACAAAATATGTGGAATTCCAAGGCAATAGACAGAAATGAATAAATTGGACTATTTCAAAATTTAAATCTTCTGTGTAACTAAAGGCAACATCATAGTGCAAAAAACAACTTTGGACTGGGAGACGATATTTACAGTGATCTGTTAAAAAATTGCCATCTAGAATCTATAAAGAAGTCTTTAACATCCTTAAGGAAAACAAACAATCAAATGTAAATGTGAAAGCGGTACAACAACGATTCGCAGAAGAGCAAACTCAAATAGCTAATAAATATTTCAGAAGATGATGTGGTAGTCAGGGAAGTGGTAATAAAAACCACTATGATTTGCCATTTCACACCTAGTAGATTGACAGAAATGATGAAGCCTTACAATACTCAGTATTGTTGGGAGCATTAACTGGAACAATGCCTTTGTGAAGCAACTGAGCAATTTCCAAGACCAGTGAAGGCACACACACTCTCCAACGCAGCCATTCCACTGTAAGGAAACACCCTAACATCCCCAAGGAGATTCATGTCAAAGAATACTCATTGAAAAAATTGGAAACAACTTAAATTTCCTAAGAATAGATAAATAAATTGTGTTATTTGCATACATTGGAATGTTATGCATCCATTAAAACGAATCAACTCTACTCTCATGTATCGAAATGGATAAATCTCAAAAATATATCGTTGATTTGTTTCTTCCAGAGAGGGAAACAGGATGACTAGGACTCAGAGGTCAGAGGAGTATTTTTACTTTTTTATGCCTTTGGAACTTAAATTTTGCACCAAGTCAATATATTTCTTTTTTAAAAAGTACAATTAATCTTTTTAATGTTGAATAATAAAAAGGTTGCAGAGGATTGGTATAAGATAAACCATTTTTTTAATTGATGTTTTAATAATTTTTAACATTGTGAAATTTTGGGTTGTACATTTTTGTTTGTCCATCACCATATATATGTCTCCCTTCACCCCTTGTGCCCACCCCCCACCCCCATTGCCCCTGGTAACCACAATACAGTTTTCTCTGTCCATGTGTTGGTTTATATTCCACATATGAGTGAGATCATACAGTGTTTGTCTTTCTCTTTCTGGCTTGCTTCACTTCACATAATACCCTCCAGGCCCATCCATGTTGTTGCAACTGGGACGATTTTGTCTTTTTTTTATGGCTGAGTAGTATTCCATTGTATATATATACCACATTTTCTTGACCCAATCTTCAGTCGAGGGACACTTAGGTTGCTTCCACTTCTTGGCTATAGTGAATAATGTTGCAATGAACATAGGGGTGCATAAGCCTCTTTGGATTGTTGACTTCAGGTTCGTTGGATAGATTCTCAGTATTAGGATGGATGGATAATAGGGCATCTCTATTTTTAATTCTTTGAGGAATCTCCATACCTGATACACCATTTTTTTAAAGTTTGAAAACAGACAAAACGAAGAACGACCAGCTCAATTCTGCTCCCCTCACTGTTCCCACAACCCCGACTTCTCGCAGTTTAGCTCAGACAGAGTCCAGACTTCCTGTGGTTTCTACACCTGAGCCACTGCACTGGCTGCGAACCACAGCTCTTGATTTTCTTCCTTTATTTGCCTCTAACAATAAAGACAAGAGGGGAAGAAAAATACAGTGAGGGAAGGGAGACAGCAGAAGCTACACAAGCAGGGAGAGGCTGGGGCCTCTGAGTCCTCGCTCTCCTTCCACCTCTGAGGGCAAACATCTGGTGTGCGGAGCAGCCCCTGCCCTGGGCAGCCTTCCTGGAAAGTCCCGCTCCTCTGAGCTGATCTCCTTCCCTCCTCAAGATCATTTACTTCCTTTTGTCAGAAGATTATCACAAGGTGCTGTATGAGTTAGAACAAGGCACTTAGCTGAAATCTGTTGTAAACACTGTTATAACAAATAAATGAATCAGCTGATATCTGCAATGTGACCCGCTCAGATCTCTAAGTCCTGGTGTGTCTGAGAACCGACCCTTCCCTTGGGCCCTCCAACTGGGGGATGAAGAGTAAGCTTGAACACTCAGTTGACAGTCTCAGATCACTAGGCTCAGTCTCTTCTCTCATTATTAAATTCTTCTTCTTGCCTCCCACTAGCTTGGAATTTTCCTTCCCATTGGAGGCTGAACCAGTCTTCAATTTTCTTAGAGAGGCCCAAGGAGAAGAAAATACTCCTTTTCTTAATCCATTGAATTCCTATTGAATGCCCTGACCTTCTGCTGATATCTCATGATCTCTAAGGCCTGGGGCTGCTGTGTCATGACCTCCCAGGTCAGAACCAGGTGAGCATTGTCTTTTGTCACCCTGGGCCTGCTCACAGTTCCATCTGCTCAGGAGCCTGCTCTTGCTTCTATCAAGGCCTATGTGCCTTCTAATTGGGTTGGTGTTTATGTTTCCTGAGCCTTTCAGCCTTTCAGGTGATTTTGAACCTGACACAGAGAAGGTCTAATGTCCCGGGTAGAGGATACCCCAAACACAACTCTTCAGGTGACCCTGAACTGTCCCTGCCCCATTTTTCTCACTCAGTTCATTTAAAAGCTTTGTCATTGTCACTCTTGAAGTTCATGGCATTTGTCATAGGGAGAATCCTAAAATGACCCTCAGTGGTCCTCACCCTTGTATAATCTCCTCCCCTCTGAGCGTTGTTGGAGTCTTGAATGTAATAGGATATTACTTCCTTGATTATGTTAGGTTATATGGCAAAAGGGAGGTGATCCAGATAGGCCCAATCTAATCCCATGAACCCTTCAAAAGTAGAGTTTTGTCCAGGTGGTTACAGAAGATGAAGTCATAGAAATACCAAGCATGAACAAGACTTGGTGTGTCATTTTTGGATTTAAGATTGAGGGTCCCATGTGGCAGGAATGAGCGCAACCTCTGGAAGCTGAGACCTGCTCCCTGATGATAGCCAGCAAGGAGATGGGGCCCTCAGTCCTACAACCACCAGGACCTGAGTCCTGTCAACCTCCTGAATAAGCCTGGCAGCTGATTCTTCTCCAGACCCTCCAGATAAGAGCCCAGCCTGGCTGACACCTTGACTTTGGCCTTCAGAGACCCTGGGCAGAGGACCTAGTTGAACCTGCCCAGACTTCTGATGTACAGTATTATGAGATAATAAATGGGTGTTGTTATAAGCTGCTAAATTTGTGATAATTTGTTACACAGCAAGAGAACATAAATACAGCATTAATGAGAGATATCCACTCTGACAGAAAATTGACATCTTTTTAGGGTAAAGCAAGATGGAGAATAGGGGAGGAGAAAAAGAAGACAACCATCACCTCACCTGAAATGTGATTCTGAAGAAATGACATCCTTTCTTTTCTGTTTTGCATTAATGGACTCTGCCTCATCAGAATCTTCTCTTTTTCTTTTCCTTTTCTCCATTTTCTCTCACACCTCAATTGAGATTGTGTATGTGAGATTGTGCATGGTGTGTGTGTGTGAAAGCGTGAAGAAGAGACGTGGGTTGATCGATTGGGAGGATTACCTTCCAGAGCAAACAAGCTCTCCCTCCTGCTTTAAGGTCCAGTCCACCTTTCTCTTCTTAGAGAAGCCCTGGGGGGATCAGCACCCCAGTGAGGTGGGAGCTGTGAGCTATTGAGGGCTCCGTGCAGTAGGAATGGAATAACGACGAACAGATGATATTTATCGAGGTCCTATTCTGCATCAGGTACTGTTTCGAGTGCTTTATATCAACTCATTCACTCCTATAACATCCTATGAGGTTGTAGTATTATTATTACTGATTTACAGTTGAGAACACTGAGACACAGCCTGGTTAAGGAACTTTTCCAAGGTTGTTTTTCGGTGGTAGTGGTACCAGGATTCACACTTCAGCTGTCTGGCTGTAGAGTGTGCAAACTTAACCACTACATGGAAAATCTTCATCCAAGTCAAAGTTCCTTTGGGGAAAACTTAATGTATTGCATGTATCTTTGTGAATTACAAGCCCCCGTGAAACTTCTCTGCACCACCCACATGGATGCTGTCTTCTGGTTCCTCAGAGCTGCCCTGATCTCAGGACAAGAACAGATCTCCTGCACCTCCTCGGGGTGGTGATGAGGAGGAGTAGTCTTGAGCGATTTTCTTGTGTCAGGAGTATCCTTGAGCAGCATTCAGAGTTCAATTGGGAAAGAAAAGTCTCAGAAGGAAGGTTTATAACTCACTGGGCCCCAGGGGTGGCCAGGCCAGGAAGGAGAAACATCAGGTCAAGGAATGAAGGAGAAGGTGCTGAGGTGGTGGGTCTGAGGGTCATGGAAACTTGTCACTGCTTGGACCTACTTCCTGAGATTCTGAGGGAGGATGCTCCTGCTGCAGTCCAAGTGCGGACAGCCCACTCTGCCCAGGCAGGTAGTCCAAAGAGATCTCTGCCCCACTCCCCTAACCCAATAAGAAAACCCTCCTGCTGGTTCCAGAGCAGGCTCCTCATCATTGGCTGGGGAGACACCACGAGACTATAGATGTTTAGGACACTGTGGTGAAGAATTAAAATGACAGCTGTCACCACCCGAGGACTGGGTGGGGTGGGATGGGCAGATTCCTTCCTGTCACAACCTCAGGTCTAGTTGCATGAGCCTCTTCCCTGGTGACAAAACAACCACATCACAATATCTCTTGCAGCTGAGATGGGAGTGCCGGTGGTCGGTTATATCGAGAATGTGCCAAGCATAGGCCATCTTTTTTACCAATCTGACATGTCAAAGAAAGTCAATCACATTAGAGCCAAGGCTTTTCTGCAAGGTGAACGTTTACATACCACACTCCACCTTCATTAAAAACATGAATAAATATAAAGTCCACACTGAGGAGAAGACTTTTCAAGGAAGAACAATCGAGGGCCAACGATGAGATTTCTCCCACTGGGGACCATATTCCACTCTAGTTGTGCTAGGGGCTCTGAGGAGAACCCACACGTATGGATTAAACTTCCACCACCAGCCTGATGATTTCATAGAATCATGAAATATGTGACATTTTGCATCTGGCTTCTTTAGCTCAGCAGAATGGAACAGTGGGCTTACTGGAGAGCACAGTTATGTGTCGTGAGAAGAGATGTGATGCTGTGGCTGGCAAATCCAGTCATCCTTTTTTCCAAATCTTTTCTGATGTTTGAATGGAAGGGATTGAGTTAATCAGTAAAGGCCCGTAATTTAATCAGTCATGCCCACATAATGGAATCTTCATAAAAACCCCAAACAAAACGGTTTAGAGAACTTCCAGGTTGGGGAAAGCATCCATGTGCTGGAAGGGTGGTGTTCCCCAAACTCCACAGAGACAGAAGCTCCTGCACTTGGGACCCTTCCAGACCTTGCCTTTAGCTCAGCAGAATGTTGTCAAGGTTCATCCATGTTGTAGCATCAATACTTCATTCGTTTTTGTGGCTGAATAATATTCCATTGTATGGGTATATGCCATTTTGTTTATCTATTCATCAGTTGGTGAACATCTGGGTTGTTTCCACTTTTTGGGTATTGCCTATAACGCTGCTATGAAGGTTTACGTACAAGTAATTGTTTGAATGCTTGTGTCCAATTTTTGGGTACATACTATGTGTGGAATTGCTGGGTCAATTGGGAATTTTATGTTTAACTTCCTGAGCAACTGCTAAAATGTTTTCTGTAGTGGCTGCACCATTTTACATTTCCATTGTACATTATACACTCCCACAGCAATGTTGGAGGATTCTAATTTTTCCCCATCCTTGCCGACATATATTTTCTTTTCCTTTTTCTTTTTTTTCTTTTTTTTAATTCTAGCTCTCCTAGCAGGTGTGAAGTGGTATTGCACTGTGGTTTTGATTTGCATGTCCCTAATGACTAATGACGATGAACATTTTTTCAGGTGCCTGTTTGCCATTTATCTATCTTCTTTGGAAGAATGTTCATTGAACTCCTTGGCTAATTTTTTGTAACGTCCATGACTTTTTATTGAGACATAAATTTGAAGCTCAGGCTGGAAGCCTGGTGTCTGGGACAGTCCCTCTGCTGAGAGCCTGGCAGCTGCAGCAGAGGGAGCTTCCTCTTCCACACATGTTTCCTGGTCCTCTGTTTGGCTGGGAACTTACAAAGAAAATTAATGAAGCCTCTGGTGAATGTTTTTTTTTTTTTTTTTTAAAGATTTTATTTATTTATTTTTCCCCCAAAGCCCCAGTACATAGTTGTCTGTCATAGCTGCACATCCTTCTAGTTGCTGTGTGTGGGATGCGGCCTCAGCATGGCTGGAGGAGTGGTGCCTCGGTGCGCACCCGGGATCCGAACCCGGGCCGCCGGCAGTGAAGCGCACGCACTTAACCGCTAAGCCACGGGGCCGGCCCTCTGGTGAATGTTTTATCTTGATCAAGGGCACTATAACCCACACAGCTAATCGTCCAAGTTACAAGTTTGCAGTAATCCTTGATTCCTCCCTCTCCTAACCCCCAGGTCTGCTCAGTTATCATGTGACGTTAGGAAGAGCCGAATTCATAGCTCACTTTAGCAACAATACTAAAGTTTATGGCAGTGTATTCTTGGAAATTAACCTTAATCCTGGCTTCGTTTTATATTAATACCTGTATTTTCCCTTATTTCTAATTCTTCATTTTAAAAATTTACGTGGCACAAAATTTTGCAAGCTGCCTGATGTTTGCTTTTTCAAATCCAATGTAAAACTAAAAAAAGTCTTATATAGTTTAACTCCTGTATAATTCTGTAAAAATGAGACAACTTTTATTGTTTTGCTAAGTGCTCATGCAATACATGCTTATTTTGGAAATTTAGAAATTGCACACAACAAACAAACAAGTAAAAAGAGTAAAATAAAAATCTATAAACTCGCCACTCACTACTGTTGATATTTTGGCATGTATTCATTCAGTCTTTATCTATCTCCCTATGTATCTATATCTATCTATCTATCTAGATCTATCTATCTATCTATCATCTACCTATCTATCTATCTATCTATCTATCTATCTATCTATCTATCTATCTATCATCTATATAGCTATATTATTTGCAGTTTTTTTCACTATTTTGTTAACCCATCTGCTATAGACATCCTTCTACCTACAATTTTTCCCTCATCTGTGACTGACTGTTTCCTGATGAGACCCACACTGGGCAGTATGAAACAGTGATGGTGCTGGATAAACGCTCCTCTAGTTGTTGAATGGAGGACTGGAAGTGCAGAGGCTAGAGAAGTCCTCTCAGGAAGCCGTGTCAGGGCCTGAAGAGACGGTTCAGAGGAGTTATGGTTTCATTTCATCAGGGAAATGAAAGTGGAAGCAGCTGCACGTGTGAGAGAGCTAGATTCACACTCCGTATAGTGGAGGCTAGAAGCCAAACGAGATTATACACTTGGGCCCAGCCAACAAGGCGTCTTACTTCCTTAGAACTAGAAGAGGGACTAAAGCTATCCTTTTTATCAGAAGCTTCCAAATGGAGAATCAGCCTTGGGTCAAAGGAGAAGGGATAACACAAGGAGAGAGAGAAGGACAGGGAGACACACAGGGTCGCAGCCCAGTTCAGCTTGCGGAAGAGAGAGGCGTTGAGCATAAAACCAAAGTTTTCCCTAAAACCTCTGAGAGACACTGAGGCACGAGCAGAACTGCTTTGCTGCTGGAATGTCAAAGTCCTTTACCAAGAAGGGGGAAGAGGTGTTGACATCTCTGGGACATGTGACACAGTGGTGTTTGAGTGCTTTTAGAACTTCAAAGAAAATACAGCATCCTATTGGTCCCCATGGCCCGTTTTCATTCGTGGGACCTTAGAGAAGGCAATGGCTCAGTGGTGACACCACAGATAGTGCCCAGGTGCTGTGATGTAGCTTCGCAGCCTGTGTCAGGCTTGGCAGGGATGAGGAAGTCAGTGCCAGGGAAGAGGACAGTTGGAACTCCGTGGATTGGCAAAGGACTTGTTTGTGAGCACTTGTGACACACTTCCTTTTGGGGACTTCCAGGGAATTATGTGGCAGGGGGGAAAGTGAGGACGTGAGTGAGGTACTTGGATAACCTGAAAGTTCTATGTTGGGAGCCAGCAAAATACAGGTAACTCATGGGCCAGAGCTACAGGGGCAGGGCCCACCATTGAGGTTGTGGAGTAGAAGGTGTGCCTGGGAAGGACTGCTCACCTCCATGTGGAGTGTGTGATCACGGAAGTGGTTGGGGAGAGGGCACCTGCTGAATCCCTTATCAGAAGCCCTCCACAGTGACAAGGATCTGGAGGTCATTTCTAAGAAAACTCAGTCTCTCTTCTCATTTTGAGGTGAGTGAGGGAAGCCAGTTTTCCTCTCTACCCACCTGCTCACTGCTCCCACCCTAGACAAGCCGAGGGTTGATGCTTGCCCCTGATTTTGAATCAGCTCTAATGAAGCCCACTGAGCATGCTGCTCCACGTCAAATCAGAGTGTGAATGTGAGTAGGGGAATCTGGGGCTCAGGCCACGGCTGAGGAGGGGTGTCCCTGTAGTGTACATAAATGCAAAGGGAGCTTATGGAGTGATTGGGGTGGAGGGAGGGGGACAAATACAGTGAGTAAAGCGAAGGTCTCTAGGTGTCTGGGTTGGTCCTAGAAAAACCCTAAGAGAGCCCAGAACTGGATATAGTAGCTTCCTGTGTGACATTTCACACAGCTCTACAAAGACCCGCGATGCGTATCAGCCAGATCAAGATTGCCACAACTGTCTGCTTCAATTTATGAATTAATTTGGGGAGAATCACCATCTTTAAAACATTAAGAGTTTCAAGCTGCAGCATTTAGCAATATTTTTGATTCAAGTAAGAGAAATCTGCTTTACAGTAGTGCAGACAGCAATGGTTTATGTTGCCCATGTGGCAAGCGGTCAGGAGAGGAGCAGTCCAGGGCTGCTCCGGTGATGGCACAACATTTCTCACAAGCGTCTTTGATTTCTTCTATCTGTACATGTTGATTTTTCATCCTTCTGCTTATTGCGTCCTCGTCACAATATGGCCGAGGCTACTCCAGGCATCACATATGATTTCTATCGGAGAAAGGAAGAAGAAAGGGGGGGTGATGCCTGTGCCAGGAAAGCAAAATAAACAATAAAAATGAAACTACCCCAGATATCTGTTTGCCTCTCCTTGGCCAGAATTTTGTCAAAAATTATGCCTATCTGCAAGAAAATTGAGCAAAATACAATTCTATCCCTCTCTCCCCAAATTTTGGATTTTGTTAGCAAAAAAAGATAGTGAATAGATTTCAAATAGGTGACTTGTAGATCTGCTACACCATCCATCAACCTTGTATATCTTTTGAATTTATTTAGTCTCTTTTTATGGTCTTCATAAACATTTATTATTTTAATCTGCATGTTTTATGTATCTTTGTTAGATTTATTCCTAAGAGCCCTGTAACTTGATTGCTATTGTGTTATCTTTTGAAAATATAAATATATTCTAATTGGTTATTGTATCAGAATTGATTTTTGCATATTGATCGTGGTGATTTTAATTAGCTGTATTAGTTTGTAGATTCTCTTGGATCATCTATTCAGAGGTGGACAGTCACATCAGCTATGAAAACTGGCTGTTTCATTTCCTTTTCCAATCCTTATAACATATACTCTCTTTTCTTGTCTTATTGATAAGTTAAGACCTCAAACACAATTTTGATTAAAAGAAATGCTGGAAAGGTAAAGTTTCCAGGATTACATCATTAAGACATTTGCTATTTTTTGTTGGTTGTAGTCTATGCTAGAGGGTGGTTTGTATCAGGACGGTGACAGTGGAGATGAAGAGAAGTGACTAGATTGCTGAAATTTTTAGGAAACAGAATCATGAGGACTTTGATTGCATTCGTGGGGTGAGGAAAAGGAAGGAACCAATTTAAAAAGGGCAACGTTTTATTTTGACGTAATTTCGTGATTACAGAAAAGATGCAAGAATAATACAAAGAATGCCTGAATATCCTTCACGAAGATTCCAAAGGTCAACATTTTACCACAGCTACTCTCCTCTTTGTCTCTGTCTCTCTCTCATTTAAAAGTAATTTGTGGATATAGTGCATTTTTACACCTCAATTCTTCAATATGTTTCCCCAGAAGCAAATAATTCTCTTTCAAAACGCAATACCAGAATTAAAATAAGAAATTAATATTACTATAATATTATTATATAATCTACAGAACTTATTCAGATTTCTCCAATTGTTCCAATAATATCCTTTATAACAACAACAACAACAAAAATCCAAGATCGTGCATTGCATTTCATTTTGTATCTCTTTAATTTCCTTTAATCTGGAGGTCATTCCCGCCAAATGTCTCCAGTAAAATAATCAAGTTACTATTTACCTTTTGTAATCAATAAGTATTTTGTGGGCAGGTACTTTCAAACTATATCATATCCGTTACTCCTCAAATGTTCACCTACTAGCTGTGATGATTCTTGCCTAAAAGAATTATTATTAGGATGGCTGCCCAGTGGCAACTTTCTAATTCTATTATTCTTTGTACATTTATTAGTTGATTTTCTTCTGTAAGAAAAAGTCTTCTCTGCTATTTATTTACACATTCATTTATTTATATCCATGTGGACTTGTGAATTCCTACTTATTTCAATAGGTTATAATCCTTTACTGTCATTTGTTTTGATGCTCAGATTGTCCCATATTTGAGGAAGGAGCCGATTTTCATGTCTAGGTGTTTGGCTTAAAACACTGATGGGCGAGGCTGCATTTAGCTGAAACCAAGGAGGAGGAGAAAAATGTTCGCATTGTTGCTGGAACTTGCAGCCTTTGATTACTTGTGAGATTTATTTTATTTACATATATCTATCTCCTTTTGTGAATTGTCTGTTCATATCCTGTGCCCATTTTCCCTATTATTCATAAGAACCCCTTATTTTTTAAGGATATTAACACTTTGTCTGACATAAACAATACAAATTGCTTATTGAGAGGATACAATGAACTAGAAACTTTACCAACAATAACTGATTTCATCCTCACAGCAATCCTCTGATATAGTATTATCATTCTTTCGTTTTCTAGATGAGAAGGCAGGAGGGTTTAGAAATGTTGCCCCCTGGGCCAGTAACCCAGGAAAGCCAGGATTGAAATCCAAGTCTGTGTGCTACCAAAACTTGGATTCCTCTTCATTTACCATTCTGCATGCTGGGAAAACTTCCCAATTTTTTAAGACTCTGGGGAAATCTAATGTAATCCTCAGAGTCCTCCTAAAGCTT
This sequence comes from Ceratotherium simum simum, assembly GCF_057802395.1. Taxonomy (NCBI): domain Eukaryota; kingdom Metazoa; phylum Chordata; class Mammalia; order Perissodactyla; family Rhinocerotidae; genus Ceratotherium; species Ceratotherium simum. The sequence goes on along the minus strand of NC_141902.1, from coordinate 23,100,884 downwards.
AAACCACGAGACCAATCACTGCAGTTACATCTTAAATGAAGATTTATTGTAACTAGCATGTGAGCTTGAGATGTATGGTCACATATATGACCTGGGGGCATTCTACCCTGGTACTTCAGAGGGCATTTGGGACCCTGCAGAAGAAATGCATAAAGCAGGTAGATGCTCATAGTAGGGCTTGTTGAGCATGAAATGACAGCTAGCAGACACTTGAGGAAGCTGACACAGTGGGGGAGCGGCAGGGAAGAACATTGGCTGAAACACAGCAACCTGGAAAGGCCTGGAACCCCAATCCTGGGAAGCCACCCCAGCCCCTTTTTCTGGGACATAGAAGGTTCAACAAGATGGGCTCTTCTGGACTTGAATTTCTGGAATTCTCCACTCCCCGTAATAGGCACCTCTTGGTTTCTTCATCTTTGCTTACTTTCTTCTTTTTCCTCTTTTTCTTCTTTATGCGTCCACTCTCCTCCTTTTTTTTCCCCTCTAATGTGCATTAGGCCTGCTAGGGGCTCCCTCTGGAAGAACCCTGTCCGGCCCTGTTATGGTCTGACTGAAGTGGTCAGAGGCTGGTGATCTGGGGCTACTGTCATTGATTCATGGTCCCAGGAGCCAGATCTGCAAATTAGGGGAGAGAGGAGGGAGGGAAGGCAAAGGGCCTGGGGACTCTCAACAGCCACGTTTTCCATTCCCACTGCACTGACCGTCTGCATAGCGCCATCTCGTGTCCAGACTGAGGTCTTTCATCGTCCAGTCTAGGAAGACCAGAGCAATTTTTTTTTCCACATGAGGGAGCAATCAGGGAAAATAGAGCTATTAATAGAAGACATTATTTTATTTTAAAATAATAATAATTTTACTGAGTTTCAAGAAAAATGTTCATTCTTAAAAATTAGGTTACCCAATTTATTGAATAGAAGATCAATGAGAATGTGGGAAGAGAGTTTTATTTACTGAAATACTAACGAGCATATCAGATAGAGCAACCGAGAGGATGCATCTAGTCACTTGTCCCTATGCTCACCCAGCCCTTTAGAGATCCCCAAGTCTGTGTGTGTGTGTTTTTTTTTTTTTTTTTTTGTGAGGAGGACCAGCCCTGAGCTAACATCCAATGCCAACCCTCCTCTTTTTTTTTTTTGCTGAGGAAGACTGGCCCTGGGCTAACATCCGTGCCCATCTTCCTCTACTTTCTATGGGACGCCGCCACAGCATGGCCCGACAAGCGGTGCGTCGGTGCGCGCCCGGGATCCGAACTGGCGAACCCCGGGCCGCCGCAGCGGAGCGCGCGCACTTAACCGCTTGCGCCACCGGGCCGGCCCCTGTGTGTGTGTTTTATCTCATTTCAGCCCGAAATAGCTGGAGAGAGCTATCTGGAGCCTGAACCTTTCCTCCAACTGATATGCTCAATCTCCCCATATATGTCCAATAGACACAGCACACGTCACTGTGCAGAGCAGAACTTTCAACTCATCTTCTCCCTCCCAACCTGTTCCTCCCTCCTCTCTTCCTCTTTGGCACCATTGTCCTCTTAGCTACACAGGCCTGAAGCCTAGGAGTCATTCTTCACCCTGTCATTCCCACGTCTTACTTCCAATTCGCTGGCAATTCCACCTTCAAAATATATTCTAAACATAACCACTTTTTACCACTGCTGTCTTAGTCCAAGCACCATTTTCTCTCTTCTGATGACAGCAGTAAGTGTTCTGCCTCCTCCTTCTCCCCTCCCCCATTGCCACTCCGCCATCCTCTCAAACAACCAGTGATCTTGTAAAATTCCAAACCAGATCATGTCACCCCTCTGTTCAAAGTCCTCCAATGACCTTCCATTTCATTTAGAATTAAACTCAAAAGTCCCTCCCATGGCCTTCTCTCTGACCTTATCCTCCTCCACCCTCCCCATCTCTCACTCCTTTCCAGCTACACTGTCCTCCTTGCTGTTCCTTGGGCCTTTGCCCCTGCTTTTTCCTCTTTCTGGAATGTTCTATCCCCAGATCTTTGTTCCCTCTTTTGTTTCCTCCAGGCCTCTATTCAAATGTTACTTCCTCAGATAAGACTATCCAATCACACATTCAAATACAGCCACCAGCACACTCTCTATCCCTTTCTTTGGTTTATTTTTATGTTTAGCACTTACCACCTGATAAGAGATGACATCTCTGCTGTGGGTGTGTTTATTGTCTGCCCTGTCCTGATGAAGATGTAAGATTCAAGGCCAAGAGACTCTGTTTTGTTCTTTGCCGAATTCTGAGCTCTAAGCACATAGTGGCTGCTCAGTGATGAATGACGGAACAAATTAACTATTAGTTTGAATTATACGAAATTGTTGACATTCTAAAAGTGCTGGCCTACAAAAAATAGCACTTCAAGTAGTTTGTCTTTATAACATAATTTTATTGCCACTTTGTTCATAGTGAAACTGAAGCTCAGTGAAGTCAAGTGACTTCCCCCCGGTGTGATATTGTGAAGATAAGAGATATATGTATTTGATCTTCCTCCCCAGTTCCTGGCTCAGTACTAAAACCCTTCAAACTTCCTGAGTGATAGGAGCATCTCTTGTTATTCATAACAAGCCCCTTCCAACCATACCTGAGTTTACATTAATGAGTTGACTGGTGTCTGGAAGCCCCTAGAGAGCTTTAGAATGGGGGATGGTTGCCAGAGGAACCAGCCATGTGATTAGAGGGTTGGAACTTTCAGTCCCACTCTGACCTCAGGGGAGGGGAGAAGGGATTGAGTTAATCACTAAAGGCCCATGATTTAATCAGTCATGCCTACATAATGGAATCTCCATAAAAACCCCAAACAAAAGGTTTAGAGAGCTTCCAGGTGGGGAAAGCATCCATGTGCTGGGAGGGTGGTGTGCCCCAAACCCCACAGAGACAGAAGCTCCTGCACTTGGGACTCTTCCAGACCTCGCCTTATGTACCTCTTCATCTGGCTGTTCATTTGTATCCTTTATAATATCCTTTGTAATAAACCGGTAATAGTAAGTAAAATGTTTCCCTGGGTTCTATTAGAGCAAATTATTGAACCCGAAGAGGGGATCGTGGGAACCCCCAATCTTTAGCCAAAGCAGACAGAAGTGTGAGTAACCTGGGGACCTACTACTTGTGATTGGCATCTGAAGTGGGAGGCAGGCAGGTGGGACTGAGCCCTTAACCTGTGGGGTCTGCACTAACTCTGGGTAGTTAGTCTCAGAATGAATTAAATTCCTTCACCTAGCCAGTATCCACAGAGAAGTGGGGAATTGTTTGGTGTGGAAAACTCATGCATTTGATGTCAGAAGTGCTGTGAGTAGAGAAACAGTTTTCCTTTCCCAAGTCAAATAAAGAAAGAATGAGAGGCAGATTTGGAGCATTTCATTTCTCTCAGTGCAACACTGACAGAGCTCCTATTGTGTTCTGGACACTGCTGGGTTTGGGGGCCTCTGGGGAGAAGGTCTTATCTCATCTCCTAGATCAACCTCTCCACTTTTGTGGCTCTAGGGTCTCCCACCTGCTCCAGCTGGAATGGGCAGGGCTATCCGTGTGCTGGAGCAGTGCCACAGCTCTGCAGAAGGGCCAGTGTGGACTGCTCCCCACTGCTTCTGTGACTCTTGCACCCAGGGGACCTGCCCATGGCGGGCCTTTAACCCATTCCTTCTGGTCCCAGAAGAACTGCACTCCCATATTGCCAGGCCTCTGTCTGTACCCATTCTCCTCTTCAATGTTGTGAAGCTGGAAAGGCCCACACAGGCCACCTTGTGCATTGCTGATCCATCCTAAGAAGGTACAGCTGGGAAACCACACTGATTCTAATACTTCTATGCTCAATAAACCATGCATGAACTGGAAGGGCATCCAGAAGTGGGAAAGGGGCAGGCGTGCGTTGCCTTGACAGCAAAGGATGATTAGAGTTAGGTGTCATGTTCAGAGATGATTAAACGTGTAAGAAAATTTTCTCCCCCAGACTTCGACCCTTCTGAGTCACAGTGGGGAGAGTGCGCCTTAGAAGGGGAGAGGGAACTGAAAAAACCACATCATCGCCTTCTCCTTTTAGTCTTTTTCCAAGCTCTCCTTGAAATTTCAGCTTCTCTCTTTAGTCATTACCCCTGTCCAATGTTTTGTTTCAGAATTAGCTGGAAAAGTTCTGTTTTTTTTCCTTTAACTAGCATTTTGCTTATTCTATGGTTTATTGAGCCCTAGGAATTTATACCCTATAAATAAATAAAAGTATTCTTATTGTGTAGCTCTATTCAGAGCATTAGTTGTAGGGGAGAAGTGGCATTTTTCTTTATTTGCTTAGAAATATGTTGTAGTCACAGTAGCTCTCCTCCTGCCTTGGATTAATGGCATAATTATTCACACTGGACAACAGATTGGAATGAGTTTGAACTTGGCATGAGTTAATACACTAAAATATGCCTCCTGTTCTCTCTCATTGCCTAATTAATTCTGAATTATGAAATTCCCTTTGAGCTAACCAAAAAGCATGGTCACAGTATTCCAGTGCAATTATTCTTTCTTTGCAATAAAAATCAAGTGATTTGATAATTTTGGGCTGTTTGAAAAGAGAATGTTCATTTGAGCATCCTGGGAGGGAGAGAGCAAACATTGTAAGGGAATTTTCCAGAATTTTTATAGTGAAGAACCTGTACATGATGTGTGTATAAGGGTCCCAAAGGAGACTGAACTTTGCATGAACCAGCTTTGCCATGAGGGAAAACAAAGGGCTTAGGAGCACTACCCCAAGTCTTTCTCCCAGTCCTGTGCCTCGTTGTCTGAAATTTCCACTCTGAACGCCATGCTTTTGGATTAGGACGTTGTCTTCAGAGATTCCTAATTAAACATGAATGAGGCATGGAGAATAGCACAATTATCCACCAGCGCAGGGCAAGGAGAACTTGCCATTCCATGACCAACTCTGCCCACACCCTTGCTCGCTGCCCCTTTAAGGGAGGAAGAGTCACTAATGTGAATTATTGGAATTCAGGACATTGAATGGGCTTCCATAGATAATGGATGAGGCGTTGTGACATAAGAAGCACAATCACAGCCCTTTCTTCCTTGCTCTTTCTTCCACTCTACAGGGATGCATAAGTGGATTCTAGATCTGACCACCATCCTCAGTTGGCTTTCTTCCTGAAGTTTTCTAGAGAGGTTAAGATCCCAAGAATTGGATTCAGGACTCAAAGGAGAAGCCTGAGCTGGAAGGCCTTAGTCAACCATTATTAGAACTTTGAACTGGAGTATTGAGCACTTGAACAACCATTAGTAGAATGATATTTTAATTATTTATTATTCCTTGTCTGTGCCTCCCTTAGCATCCTCAGTGAGTCGTGGGGAAGAGAATAATTGTCACTGGAGAATTTAATATTTTCCTTTGGATTGCTGGTGATGATATGATCAAACGCTATCAATATAAAAACTCCAATGTATGGATCTGGCAATATTCATCACCCATCTGAGCATCAATTAGTTTATCATATTGCCTTGAAATGATGGCCTTCTACTGGATTTTTCTCATCAACATATAAACATTCTGTATTATCTCTCATCTAGAAAACGAAATAAAACAATTTCCTAAATCTTCAACTCACTTCAGTTACCTCTCCATGTCTCTACTTCCATTTATGGAAAATTTATGAATGTCACCTGTACTTTTTGCCTGCACATTCTCACCTCATATTCTATACACTTCTTGCCAATTTATTTTTTCTACCAATTCACTGACACTATCTATGTCAAAATCATCAATGTTCTCCATCTCGCTAAATTTGATGTCATTTCTGTGACTTTTTCTTTCCTGTACCATCAGCCGTGTTTGACGTTGTGGACTACGCCCTCCTTCATAACACATTTTTTTTTTTTTTAACTTGGCCTCTAGGGTAGTTCTCTACTGCTTTTCCTCTGATATCTTTGTCCTTGGCTTCTCGTCTTTTTTTCCCAGAGTCTCTTCTTCCCAGGCTCAGTCTTTTTCTTTATCTATACTTATTCCCTAAATGATGTCGTTGAGTACTACGTCCTTAAATACACTACCTATACACTGATGACCCCTGTATTATCAACTCTTGCTGCAATAGCAAACAAATCCAATATCTCAATGCCTTACAATAAATGTGTATTTCTTGTTAATGTTAACTGAGGGCTGTTGGTCAGCTGTGGCTCTTCTTAACTTGGCTGGACTCAGTGTGAATTCTCATTCTAGATTGAGTAGCTCTTTTCTGGACTATGTTGTTCTCACAGTGGAGGGCAGAGCAAGAGAGTACAATGCAAACCATGAAGTCACATTGAAAGCTTTTGCTCAGACATGCACACTCCCTTACAGTTCATTGGCCAAATCATATCCATTTCCAAATATGTCAGGCGGAGACATATATTCCCTCCAAAGAGTGCACAGATAACTCACATGACAGAAAATGAGTGAGGATAAATCATCTTGTTAGAAGGTGAGAGTAAATAATTGAGAACAATAATTCCATCGACTATGATCCATTCTTAATCACATATATTCACTTCTCTCCCTGATACATCACATCCTCACCCGCAAAAAAAATATGGGTTGTTTTGCATTTCAAATAGTCACAGGCTGGCAGCACTTTTGCCACCATAATTCCTTCAAACACTTTTTTGTATTGTGGTTTTAATCTATTTGATTCTGGTTGGATCTATGTTCCAATAGACACAGACACTATTTTCTTCAAGATCCTATGTTCTTATTGTTGTAAGGCAGTGATGTGTTGGAGTTGTTTGTTACTTCAGCAAAGCCTTACTGATAAAGAAATTTGGTAACAGAAGTACTAAAAAGTTAAAATATGAGGCATTAACTAAAAACTTAAAATACAGAAGTCTGTATTTTACGTATCTCTCGCTAGACTTGATTACAGGTACTTTGAGCTTATCACGCTTCCATGGGCACATACTGTTGGCCTATTTTCCCTGAGCCATTTGGTAATAGGAAAAAAATTACTGGGAGCCACCTTAACCCAATCAGAAGTCTTAACATAGGTCTGATGGCAACACCATTGGTTTGGTCTTCATCCTGAGATGCAGTATTTGAAAGGTCTTTCTATTCCAAAGGACTTTTAAGTTTCATAGGTGGGAGGTGAGAACAGTTTCATTTTCCAACCTTGAAGACACAGAATTTCTGAGCTCTGTTTTCCTTTCCATCCACTGAAACAGGCACATTCTCTCTAAGCTCATCTCTTACTCATGCTACGAGAATTCTCTCTTTCGATTTGTTTGCCCATATACAACAAGTTCATTAGGAACATCACCAAAGCTATCATCTCTGCACATCATGAGTCTAATTTTTCCAGCCTCATAAAAGTTTCATTGCTACCTTCCCCCAAAGTTAATACCTCATACAGTAGTCCCCCCTTATCCATGGCTTCACTTTCTGTGGTTTCAGTTATCTGAGATCAACCATGTTTGAAAATATTAAATGGAAAATTCCAGAAATAAACAATTCATAAGTTTTAAATTGAATACCATTCTGAGCAGCATGATGAAATTTCATGCTGTCTTGACCTATCCCACTTGGGAGATGAATCATCCCTTTTTCCAGCAAATTTACACTGTATATGCCACCCACCCGTTAGTCACTTAGTAGCCGGCTTAGTTACCAGATTGATTGTCCCGGTATCTCAGTGTTTGTGTTCAAGTAACCCTTATTTTACTTAATAATGGCCCCAAAGCACAAGAATAGTGGTGCTGCGATTCGGATATGCCAAAAAGTGCTTCCTTTAAGTGAAAAGGTGAAAGTTCCCAACTTAATAAGGAAAGAAAAAAAATCGTATGCTGAGGTTGCGAAGACCTATGATAACTTTTATTGTAGTATATTGTTATAATTGTCCTATTTTGTTATTATGGTATTGTTAATCTCTTACTGTGCCTAATTTATAAATTAAATTTTATCATAGGTATGTATATACAGGAAAAAACATAGTATATATAGGGTTCAGTTCTATCTGGACTGACTTCAGGCATCCACGGGGGGGTCTTAGAACATATTCCCACAGATAAGGGGGACTTCTGTATTTTAAGTTTCCAGTTAATGCCTCATATTTTAAGTTTTTGGCCCTTCTGTTGCCAATTTCTGTATCAGTAAGCCTTTGCTGAGGTAACAACTCTAATACATCACTGCCCGACAATAATAAACATTTATTTATTTCTTGATCACGTTTCATGAGGGCTATGGGGATACCTGTGGCTCAGCTCAGGTTGACTGTACTTGAGTCCATGTTTTTTCTCATTTCAGGACCCAGACTGGTAGAGCAGTCTTATCTGAGACATTGTTCTTACGGTGGAGAGCAGGAACAAGGGAAATTGAATTAAACCAGGCAATCACACCTGAAACTTCTGACTGGACAGAGCAAACTCACACCCACTCACCTCCAGTTGGCCCAAGCACGCTCACAATTCAGTGAAGAAGGGAGGTAGAGTCACCCCAAGAACATAAAGTCACATGACGAGGAAGAGAGCAAGTAGCTGGGATTGATAACCAGGTCTACTAAAAGTCCCAAACATGTCTTCAGCTCTGGCATCTCTCCTCTTCTGAGCACCAAACTCATGTATTGAACTGCCTACTCAACATCACCATTGAGATTTCCAGTAAGCATCTTAGATTTAATATGTCTCAAACAAAACTCTTGAGTTCTCCACCCACCCCAACCTGTTAATGTTGTCTTCTCACTAAATACCCTCATCATTCTCCCAGGCAGTCAGGCCCAAACTCACAAGTTTTCTTTGATTCATTTTTTCCTTCATAGTCTATGCTCAAGCAAATTCTGCTGGTTCTACCTTCAGTATGTATCTCAACTTCTTATCACCACCAGCACCACCATTCTAGTCTCCTAACTGATCTCATTGCGTCTAGTCTTGCCTTCCTACAATAAATTCCTCACACAACAGACAGAGAGATCTTTGAAGAACACAAGTTATATATTATTAGTCTCCTGCCCCAAACCCCTCAATGCTCTGGTTTCTACACAGCCACAGGGGTTCACATGGCCAAATGTCAATAGTAGGCTCAGACTGACAGCAAGATCAGTCTCAGACTCTCAGACATGTGAGTAAATCAATCTATGTTTACTTATCTAAAGGATACAGGGAGGAAGATCCTACAGTCAGGCTACATGGCAAATGTATCAGCAATATTTTCCTGGACTGGTGGTGATTGCAAGTTTTTGGACCTCCAAATGCCTCATCAGCTGGTGGACAGTTAGAGATAGCAACGTATGAGTGAGTGGAGGTCACACAGAGCTTTTGGAAGCTCAACTATCTCATTTCAGATCTGCCCCACTAGGCTGGAAGAGGTCTGTGTATCTGCTGGTCTGGACCATGGTGGAACCCAACCTCGTCTGAACCAGGTACATTCAGGATCATTCAACATACAAGATCACCACAGGTAACAGTACACACCATGCTTTCAGGCATAAATACAGCCCTCATTTAGCACCCTCATCCTCTCCAGGCTAACACAGCCTGATCCAAGTGACTCCTGAACTCAGTGTGTGGAACTAGGGTCTGTTACCCATGTGTCCCTGCGAGTCATGCTAATTGGCCTTTAACATAGCTCTGAGTCCTCTCCTACAGTCCATCATCATAATTTGAATAAAATCAAAGTCCTTAAAATGGCCTCAAGGCCTCAGATGATCTGGCCACCATTCTACTTGTCTCTCCTGCTCTGGCCACACTGGCTTCTTACTGGTCCTAGAACACTCCACGCTTATTTATGCTTCAGAACCTGCATGTGTATTGTACCTCTGATTGGACACTCTTCTTCCAATTCCTCAGATGCCTTCTTCCATCATTCCATTTGGGTGCCTATCCAAATGTCACTCCTCAGTGAGGACTTTTGACCACCCAAGATAAAATAGCTCCTGCTCCCATTCACATCACTCTATACAGCCTTTTTATATGTTTATAATACTGAACACTCCTTGCCATTATGTCATCTGTTTATTTATTTAATCTTTGTCTCCCCCACTAGGATGTAAACTCCATGAGGGCCAGCACTCGACTGCAAAGGTCCCTACTGTCTTCTCATCAATCACAACAGTATTTAAAGCATAAAAAATGCTCAATAAATATGTGTAGAGTAAATAACTTAATGCATGAGCGAATGAATAACACACAGTTACAAAAGCTTGGACATGGATAAAGAAAATGTCCAGATGATGGTAATAATTATGATAACAACATGAACAAATATATTATTATTTTACAGATGGGAAAACTGAGGCCTAGAAAGTTGAGATATATAGCCCATAGTTGGTAAGTGGTAGAGTCAAGGCTCAGTTCCAATTATGATGTCAAGGCCATAAATGTAAACCTGGCATCATGTTGCCTCCAATGTCTACTAAAGCAGTAGTCTCTGAAATGGGATGTGTGCATTCAAGGGAAGGTGAGATGAAACCGTTGGATATGGCAGGAAAATTTTAAAATGTCTATTTCTACTCTTTGATAAACTTATATGATGTTAATTTCTGTTTTGTGAAGGTTTTATAATGTACACAATTACATAGTGTACCACTAGCTCATGTATATTTTATTATTAAATAAATATTTACATGCATGGAATGTATGCTGCAGAAATGTTTGGAGGCCACTTACCTAGATACTGTCCATTTCTGGGAAGTTCTGAGCAAGATAGGGGTCCTAGGGGTCCTCGGTGGTGAGGAACACAGAAGGAGTGGAAGCAGAAGGGCAGTCAATGTTGACACCTTCAGCCAGATTCTGTGGGTGGGGCTAACACATAAGGGTCAGTTTTCTCGGGTGTGTGCCTGGTGAAACATCCCCACCTGCCACCACCACAGCAAATAGTGGCCTGATTTAATTTCCAAACAGTATTGGACACATAACCAGTGGAGGCTAACGCCTTTAAGGAAGTACTTCTCCACCCAAATTCAGGAGAAGGCCAAGTTGAGAACTTCTCCCTAATTCCTCCTTTCTACCCTCAATCTTTCACTCATGTATACACACACAGGACGCACAGACAGACAGACACACACACACACACACACACACACTTAGAGTTTCCTGTCAGCAGGGAGGAAGACCTGGCTTGAAATGGAGAACTTTCGAGATTCAAAGGATGTAAGAAACTATCCAGTCTAATTAGGATTAGGAAACCAAGGCTCAGAGGTATGAAACATAGCTAGTTCGTGGCAGAACCAGGACAAGGTTCTCCTGATCTACTGATTTCCAGCTCCTGCACTTCTCTTCCTTCCGTGGAAGCCATTCCACCTCACTTATGCCCTTTTCTTACAGGGCAGACCTGGAAGTCTGGCTACATTCTCACGATACCAGATCCTTGGAATATCAGAATCCCTGTCACCCTCAATAAGCAGGGTCCATGTGGGTACCTTGCCCACATTCCCTTCATTTCAAGATGATGTGATCCTCAAACAGTACGCCCTGAGAAATATATCTATGAAGCACTGAATGGTTCTGTCATCATCATTTCCAGACCTTCTTGATTAGGACTCCCAGCACCATCCTCTAGGCAGCAGCTCGTTGCTGCCTTACAGAGCAGGAACTCAAGCAAGTACTTGAAGCTTAATTGATCTGGATGTTTGGAATCAAACTTCATTAGCTCAGATTACTTCAGTTTGCCTAATTTGTTTCTCTATGTGAGCTCTGATAAGCTTGGTTTAACATCTTCTAAACTGTGATGTTTATAATCATCAATGCCTACTCAAATTACCCCTGCAGAGTAATAGACCAGGAGAAAAATGGTTTAAAAGGTATAACTATTTTGTGTGGATATTTCTATACATACACACAGAATGTGGAGTCCAAGTCGCTATGGAAGTACATTTATTTCCATAGGACAATTCCACTTTTTTAAAATGAAACACAGCCAGAAAAAAATATTTGCCGTCCTTAATATTCAAGTATAATATTCAAGTATAATTTGTTTATATGTTATGACGTTCATAAACTTTGAAATTTATTTTCTATTTATAGGCAAGAATAAATCCATTGTTATGTTTTTCTTCCAATCTGTTAAGAGACTTTTGACTAACCTGTGTGTGTATATATGTTTACAAACACACACATTTGTATTTGTGGACAAAATATCCACCTGAAATAAGTGCTTCTCCCTACAAATGATTATTGATCTATCCCAAGTGCAGAGAAACTTTTAGCATTGTTGAAAGTCTATTGAGTCTCTGGAAGGAACTGGTAGCAATGATTCCTTCCAAGGAGGGGCACGGAGAGGAAGACTTTCTTCTATACCCCCATTATACATGTTTAATTGTATACTATCTTTTCCAAAAATTAAAAATAAAAAACATATCGTCGGTAACAATAATCTGAAATAATTGGTTTTCCCTCAGTACTAAGGCTTGTTAGCTATGCTACATATATAGCTTATAATTTTTTTTTTTTTTTGAAGTAAATCACCTTTTATTTTCCTCTTATATTTGGTTATTAAGAGACATGCAAAACCCTCCAATTTCAATGAGAACAGTGTTTTTGTGTCTTTTTATCACATATCCGCTTAATATTAGGTGTAATGTTGCTAAGTCGGATCCGCATATGAGGTGCAGCATCAAGTCTTTTCCTATATTTCGTTTTTGTTGCAGCATAATATGAAAATCCTGTTTCACACAGGTGCATTGTAGCAAAAGGAAGAAGTACACGAACTGCACGCCTTGCATATAGCTTATAATTTTATATAAACCAAACTACCTCAATTCCAGCGCACTACAACAGTAGCCAGGTAGATGTTTCAGAGTTGTGTGACAGTCTGTCCATTGGTTGTTACTTTAACATGGAAATGGGTTGTGAGAAGGCATGGCTAACACTGAGAACATAGAGACCTATTTTAACATCATCACCTTTACCTCAATAATTTTGTGTCCTTCTAGAATCTGGAACATATAGATGTTTTCATTCATTGCAAATGCTGATAGAAGCTATGGGTTCACAGTCAGATCAATAAAAAGAGTCTATCTTTAGACCGCCTAGATAAGTTTCTGTATCAATAAAAATTAGCTTATTTCCCACATTTCCTCGCATTTGTTAGGTGGACCCACTTACACTAGAAAAGGACAATTCAGATGATCGAACAGATATTCCAAAGCCTCAATGCCATACACACAAAAATAGCAAAGTCAGATAATCAGGCAAAATTGTCTATCTTATTTTTTAAGTTAACTAAATAACTGTATTAATTCCTGACTTCACTTATATACCAAGTACCCCAGGGCTGACCACATGGGGTACAAATGATGTTGGGTGTAATTGTGGTCACATCCATGTGCATATTTGGGTTTAGCTTGCTTGAGCGCCCTCACCAATGGGATTTGAAACATCTGTCTCTCTGCCTCTTTCAAGGTTCCACCCACATCTACTATCTTAAGGATCCTCAGAGGAGTCACACTTGTCTTAAGCATCAATCCAGGAAACAACGGAGGCTGCCCCGTGTGATGTCTGAGCTGCTTTCACTCCTCTGGGCACCCTCTGTGCTTCGTTCACTTCCAAGCCTCTGTCTGGGCGCTTCCTTGGGTTAACACACATATACCACTGTGGCTGCATGCCTGCCCTGCTCTGAGGCCCTTGCTGCTGCACCCCATTGTCAGTGGGGAGGGAAACAGCCACCCTATTGCTTGGGTTTGACCCGATTAGCAGGGTCCCACAGCAGAGTTGTGTAAGTCCAGAGCTGCCATAATGCTTTTACTTTTTAAAAAACAGCTTTATTGACATATGATTCATATACCATATAATTTGCCCTTTTAAAGTACAAAATTCAATCTTTTGGTAATTGTATTATTAAATTTTAAATAGTAAAGATATATATAACATAAACATTTTCATTTCAACAATTTTTAAGTGTACAATTCAGAGGTATCATTTACATTTGCGGCCTTGTGCAACAATCGCCACTATCTTTTCCAAAATTTTTTTATCATCCCATAGAGAAACACTTAATTATTAAACAATAACTCCCTATTTCTCCCTCCCCCAGATTCTGGTAATCACTAATCTGCTTTCTGTCTCTAGGGATTTGCCTCTTCTAGGAACCTCATATAAGTGGAATCATACAATATTTGTCCTTTTGTATTTGTCTTTTTTCATTTAGCATAATGTTTTCAAGGTTCGTCCATGTGATAGCATGTGCCAGAGCTTCATTCCTTTTTATGGTTGAATAATATTCCATTGTATGGATAGACCACATTTTATTTATCCATTCATCTGATGATAGACATTCGAGTGGTTTCCACCTTTTGGCTATTGTGACTAACCCTGCTATAAACATTCATGTACAAGTGTCTGTTTGAGTCCTTGCTTGCAATTCCTCTGGGCATATACCTAGGAGTGTAATGCTGGATCATACGGTAATTCTATGTTTAGCTCTTTTTTTTTTCTTTTTTGTTTGTGAGGAGGATCAGCCCTGAGCTAACATCTGCCAATCCTCCTCTTTTTGCTAAGGAAGACTGGCCCTGGGCTAACATCCATGCCCATCTTCCTCCACTTTATATGGGATGCCGCCATGGCACGGCTTGCCAAGCAGTGCGTCAGTGCACGCCCGGGATCCGAACCGGCAAACCCCGGGCCACTGCAGTGGAGCGCGTGCACTTAACTGCTCGCGCCACCGGGCCGGCCCCGCTATGTTTAGCTTTTTGAGGAAACACCAAACAGTTTTCCATAGCTGCTGCACCACTGTGCGTTCCCACCAGCAATGCACAAGGGTCAATGCTTCTACTTTTGCCATAAACAGCACATCCCTCCTGCCAAGGCAGGCAAACACTGATAAGGCTGCTTGGAAGGGGCAACTTCAAATGACAGCCGCTAGTCCACTGGACTAGTTTGCTTCACAGGTGGATGCTCAGAGGTGCCCAGTGCCCCGTGCTAATCTGACTTCTCTTCATTCCTCCAGTCCAGGCTGCTGGTCATGCCTGTTTATGCCTGACCCCCAGTTATTGATATTGCTTGAGTTCTAGTCCCAGAAACCTCTTAAGCCTTAATGCAAATCAGTCAATAAACATGAACGCTAGAAAAGGAGACCCATAGCTAGCTCTATACACAAATACCTACTTGGGTTCAGCTGGGAACACCTTTTAAAAACATTTTCACACAGAGACTGGCCTGATGGCTCTAATTGCATAGGCTAAACAATTCAGTGAGAAACAGTCAATCATTCATTCAACTAGTTACGAGATGGTTAATAGACGTGTCAGTCCAGGCGCTCCAAGAAGCAGGCACCTAGATAGGATGATGTGTGCAAGAGATTTACAGGGGAGGCACCTGTGAGGAAGGTGGGAGGGGAGCCAGGGGAGGCTGGGAAAGCCATCTGTCTGAGATGCAGGTCTGACCCCAATGAAGGAGGGAGGAAAAGAAGGTTGGGTGGAAGCATCCAAGACAATTGTGCAGTCTAAGGAAGTTCAGCAAGGCTGTCAGCTGTCCTCAAGTCTAAGTATACCATCAAAGGAATCTGCATCTTCCAGGACCAGGCCTGCCTCAGTCTCCCTGTTATGCTCTGTCTTTGGCTGGGAGGTATAGCCACAGCAGAACACAGTGATGGATTTCAGAGCAGCAGCCGGGGCTGTAGTTGGAGCTCTAAGAGGCACAATTCCACCGAAATGATCAAGTGGGTGTATGCGTGGTGGCATTTAGAATGGTTCTTAGGAGATGCGTGAGAAAGAAATTCTACTAGGAGGGTCTTTTGCCATTTCCTGTTAGAGGTCCTCCCTCTGGGACATTCATGCTGCAGTGTATTTATTTATCACAGTTGGCTGAGCAACTCCCCATCTTCTAAAATGCCTGGGGTCTGGGGGGCAGCTGTGTGTGAACCTTCTTGATCAGGATGGGGACTTTTAACTACACCAATTTTAATAGAGAATCCCTCAGCACAGAGTCCGCTGAGTGCCTATGGCATTGAGGGTGCTTTGAGAACTCTAGAATCACTCCATTCTGACTAAGTCCCTTACTCAAAGGCTCCAGGGGCAGGGTCAGAACTGGAGACCAGGGCTCCTGACTCCGCACCCAGAGTGCCATTCAGTATCTTTGGATGATGTTTCATTTCCCCCTTCAGTTCTCATTGTGTAGGGTGGTTTGCACCCCTGACGTCTTCACCTCGGCTTGTGGTTTCACCCCAGGACCCGTGGGTCCTAAGAGGAGTGCCTGCCGCATGTGGTGGAAGGACACTGTCCACACCATCTCACCTTGTCTCGGCACCTCACTTCACTCTGTTTCCTCCTGGTTGAAATCCTCCCCCAGTTCCCCTTTGCCCCCAGCGTCTTTCCTCAGTTCTAACCATGAACCTTATTGCATTATGCTCTCCTCCTCTGACCTAGAGCCCCACTGGGCCGGTCAACCAGTAGCTGTCACCATGGTGGCACAGCCTGGGGCCTGCCCATCCTTGAGCTAAGCGACCCCATCCAGGACGGTGGGGGCCTGCGGCTTGGCCGTGCATCGAGGAGAGAATCACGGAGCAGGCTTCTGGGTTCAATGGCCCTCAGGTGCCTTCCAATCCTCAGGATCCATACCCCTCTAGAACTCTATTCATAGCAGGAATATGCATTTCCAGGGGGCCCTGAACTAAATTAGAGAAAACGCACCGACTGCGTACGGGGCAGGGAGCAGTGTGATTAATGAGGCGCCTGTATCACGCGTGGCGGTGTATTTCACCGCGCCTGTGGTCGCGCTGTATTAGCATTCAGCTGTCTCAGAGCTTTAAATAGTGCCTGTTCCCCTGAAGGAAAACACCAAGGTCCCTTCGTTTGCTAAAGGCTAATATTTTTACCGAGGGGATAAAGTGCTAGACTGCGAGTCCCCGGACCTGGGGAGACTGTTTGCGGAGGACAAGGAGAGCCAGGGGAGATCCTCAGCCCAGCTTTCTCTGCATCCTCCTGGGAAGGAGTCTTGTGCTTCCTGTGCTGTGTCTCTTTGGTGAGAATGGGGGTGGGGCAGTCTCGGCTCTCCTGGGAAAACTTTGTCATATATGATACAATGGGATATCCAGCTCTGCCTCACCCTTACTCTTGTTAAAAAAAAAAAAAAAAAAAAAAAATCAGGTCACTGAGAATTTTGGGTCAAGCAAGATAAGGCTTAAAAGTGGCAAGTGTAGACAGCAATGACAGGGCTCCCCGTTTGCAGAGCCTCACACAAGCTGAAAAGCCTCTTCACACAATTTATTTCATCTTAAATCCATCTTGAGCAGTTGGCAGGGCAAATGCTGTTATCCCCTTTCATATGAAAAGCATTCATTCTTTCTGCAAACTAGCATTTGGTACTTACTAAGGTTTTCTGTTTTCTTCCTAATATTTATTGAGTGCTTACTATATGCCAGGCATGGGCTATTTGGCATCTAATCTAATGCCCAAAGTGAGCCTGTGAAATAGATGCTAGTATTCACCCTATTTGGCAGACAAACAAATGGAAGCACAGAAAAGTGATGGGATTTACCCAGGACGTTAGTCATCAGCAGAGCTCAGCTCTGAGTTGTGCAGTCTGACTCCAGAACCCAGGCCCTGGACTGTCCTGACAAGCAGTCTATTAAACATGTGAGCAAATAGTTATTTGGTTACAGCTGAGAAACGCTCTGAAGGAAAAGTACAATGTGACATGAGAATATAAAACAGGGGTCCTAACTTAGTCTGGCGAGTGAGGAAAAGCTTGCCAAGGGAAGTAACACTTAAATGGAGACCTGAGGGGTAGTAGGAGAGAGACGCAAGATGGGGATGGGGCGAGGGTGGGAAAGCAGGCCAGACAAAGATAACAGCACAGCAAAGGCTGAGGGGAGGGAAGGATGCTGGCACTCAGAAGGACCTGAAAGAGCTGATTTCTTTGCTGAGTAAGGAGCCTGGGCAGCAGAGAGAGATAATGTGGAAGACCTAGGCAGAGATGGGAATTCATAGTCTGTGTGAAGGACTTGACTTGGGTCTAAGAGCACTGGGAATCACTGAATGGAAGATTGAGCTTATCAAGGCTCACCGTGGCTGCTGTGAAGAGAGAGGACTAGAGGGGGGCAAAGGCAGAAGTGGGGATTGTGGTTAGACTGTTACAGTCCTGCCACTGAAGGAATGGAGATGGAGAGAAATGGGCGGGTCAGCGACCTCTAGGGGGTAAAGTCTATGGTGACACATACTCAAGGAGTCTCAGTGAATGCCGGCAAGAAGGACAGACTGTCATGAAACATTTATCTGTAGCATTCCTTTCCCAATGAGTCCAGTCCTAAATTCGTTCATTTTTCGTTTGAGAACGATTATGACAAGAATGAAAGGTGGAACGTGTTCAGATATTACCCACGTAGATCCTCCTTTCTCCTGCCATCATTTCTTCAAAAGGAAGGAAACAAATTCTTCCACACTTGCAGAAGCCTTACAAATATTCCTTCTGAGGGCTCAGGGGACCCTGTCGGTGTTTGGAGGACACAGCAAAAAGCAAAGAAGCTTTCTAATTGTGTGTCAATGTGTGCGTGTTTCTACGTGTGTGTGTGTTTGAAGCCAGTTTGCAAAATCAGACTACAGAACTCCTGAGGGAAGCCCGAGGCAGTGTTTCTAGGATGCTGCAACAGCCCATATGAAAGAAAAATTCAATTGTTTACCTGAACTTAGAGAATGTGCTTGAAAAACATTACCTGAATTTACTAGATGCTTTGCCAGTAGGTAGATATAACCTGGTCTAAATTTTGTCCTGACTTGGTACCCATAGATTGCTCTGACCTCCAGCTATTATTATGTCTTGGCTAATGATAAAGTGGATCATTATTTTAATTTTCCAGTAACCCCACATTTGAGGTTGTTTTGAGCATTTTCTTCTAACTGGTAAAAGATCATTGGTTGTGGGTCCTAGAACTATCCTTCCTCTAGTCTTCCTCTTCTTATGGTAGAAATAATGGCTATAGAATAAGGCTGAAATAGCACTCCTGCTATGAGATGCCACCATATTCAAAAGAAATCCTCCGAAGTGTGAGGCTTTTGATTCTGCAAAGTAACTACGTATTTGATAAACCAGAAAGGTTGGCAAGCCATTTGACTTAAAAGCAAGAACAAATGGGATCCAGCCCCGTGGCTTAATGGTTAAGTTCATGAGCTCCACTTCAGATGGCCCAGGGTTCACAGGCCCGGATCCCAGGCATGGATCTATGCACCGCTTATCAAGCCGTGCTATGGCAGGCATCCGACATATAACGTAGAGGGCATGGATGTTAGCCCAGAGCCAATCTTCCTCAGCAAAAAGAGGAGGATCACCAACAGACGTTAGCTCAGGGCTAATCTTCCTCAAAAAAAAATGGGTGTCAAGGTCTTTGTCAATCTATTGCCTCTTGAATCTTACTGTCTTCATATCCGAGAACAACTGACCCAGGAGACAACTGGAGGTGGCCTTGACCTCACTGCATTATACAGTTAGATAGAGCCCCATGAGGCCCAAAGACGAGCCAGCAGTGCGCACCCCACAGAGCCCGCCAGGCGCCTTGAAAACACTTTATGGAAAGAATCCTTCATTATGAAATTTCTCCAAGAAATTTGATCTGCTTAATTCCTTAATAAATCACCCCGTACTTTCTCATGAACAGTGTGGACAATATTTACTTGATTTGAATAAATGACTAGAACATGCATAAGGAAGCTCCTCTTTAAGGGACATCAATTGATTAATGACTTGGGCAAGAATCACTTTACGGTTCTTTGCCGCATTATTAGTCATTTTGTAATAATGACTCTTTGTCACTTTAAAATGCAATTTTCTTTATGGAAACTCAGTTATAGTCACATGTGTTTGGAAAGTGAGCTAGTGAGTATGTGACTATACTTACTCTGTGACCGTTGGGTGACTTTGGCTTTGCAGGAAAAATTTACAAAGCTTTTTGACAGCATCCCCTTGAAGACCGATGTCTAGTGATATGCAGAATCGTTGAGCTGGGTGAACCCTTAGATCTTTTCCCGCCCAAGCCCCTGAGGTTACAGAGGTGACAGGGCTGCCCACCCTAAGTCAGCATGAGTTTCTCGGCTGCCTCTGCTGTGCCTTGTACTATGCTAGGTGCTGGAGGAACACATGGATTTGATCTCAAGTTTATCCTCCAGTTGGGGAGATAAAGCTGGCACCTATAAACATTTAAAGATAGCATATAGCAATATATCAAGCATGAGCAAGGGTGGCCCAGACTAATGTAACAGGCTACCTACTACAGCCATACTCCATCCACATCAGGGTCATTCCGTAGGCCAAGTTGGAAAATGGAGCGAACATTGAGGCAGAGCAGAGGGGTGACAGCACTATCCTGTGTACAACATGAAGCTGGACCACATGCAGCTTCACTCTGTGTCACACTGGGCAAAACTGTCGGGAGGATCAGAGAGCAGAGAACCAAGCTTAGAAGCGCTGTGACGGCAAGATCAGAAAAGCCTGAATTCCTTCCCACAGGGGTTGTCTTCCTCCTCACTCTGGTGATGTCTTTCCAAACAGGAGATAAGTATAGCGCAGTAGCTAAGGGTGCACGTTTGAGCGCCACATGGACTTGGAGAGGAGTCCCAACCCGGCCACTTTGTTGTTGTGTGACTTTGAGTGAATTATCTCACTTAAGTTTCAGTTCCTTATCTGTAAAATGAGAATAATAATTAAAGACTGCCTCATATAATTTTGTGAGGATCAACTGAGACAATGCATGAAAGTAGAGCACACAGCACAGTGTCTGACATAGAGCTATGCTTATTACGAAGATCTATTATTAATACGCCCAAATCAACTATGCTGTTAGCACAGTTGCTGTGAGCAATGAGAGGGCAAGAGAGAGACTGGCTGTGCTTGCAAGTTTCCTTATGTTCTGGCTATTTTAGCCATCAAGGAGACGTCTGGATTCTGGAATCCAATGGGTTGTACAATGAATAGCCCTTTAAATGTCCAAAAACAAGAAGTGATGTTAAGGTGGAAACATAAAGAACAGCTCATTTTGTAAGTGGTCCTGTCAGTTAGTAGGTGTTGATCAGTCAGTCTCTTTTTTCTAGGCACGAAGGAAGACTCCATTTCCCATACTCCCTCACAGGTAGGTTCAGACCATGTGAGAGCATTCTGGTCAGTAAGCTGTGGGAAGAAGTGATGTACACCACCTCCAGGTTGAACACAAAACCGCCTGTATGGTTCCCCACTCTCTCCACTCTTTCTTCTCCTTCCATGGTCGCATGTTCCAGATGGTATAACCACTCAATAGAAAGAATATATGTCCCCCAGTCACTGCTTCAGTAGAGCCAAGGAGGGGAATGGCCCAGACTTTATGGAGCATTGCATGAGCAAGACATAAATTTTAATTGTGGTAAGCCTCTGAGATTTGGGGATTATTATAGAAACTAGCATTAATTACATTTACTTGCAAACTGGCTAACTGGAATTGTTCAAAAGCAAAGAATATAAAGATAACAAAAACGTTCATATCCAAATCATTAAAAAACTATGTTTAATAACAACCAATTTTATTAATAAAATATACAAGCCATATTTAACTTAAGCAAAAAATTGTTATATTGTTGGATTGAGTTTCCTTTTGAATTCCCTGTTATCCAAAAAGTATTTTTTTAAAAAAATAATGCTCTGGAAGGGGGCATTCTGACTCAGGACTGAGAGATAGCGCATGTTCAGTTGTGGCCAGAGAATGTTCTTCATTATATACTGCTGAGTGTAAAAAAATCATGTTTCCAAAGATTAGAGATTGATCTCGTTGAAAAAAATTACCATGTCAGCAGTGATGTCTCTCATGGTGGTGGGGTTATGATAGTCAAGTAATTCTCTTCCATATGCTTTATTACATTTTCTAAATCTTCAACAATAAGCATGTATAATTTGTAAACAAAAAGATAATAGAAAACCATTTTAAAAGTATTCTTTAAAATTTATTTTATTCTTTTAAGCTCTTCAGTCTTTTACAGATCAATAACCTCTGAAATTAGTAAAAAATAAAAAAAAAACAAACAACAACGAAACAGGTTATTCACATAAATAGATTTTGATAGTAAAAAACTTGAAAGACAGAGATTTGTGCTTTCAGGCTCTAGCAAGCTAACCCATGCTATTATTTGTAAGTTGGGGGAAGGACATGCACAAATGAGCTAGTGGTACTGAGGCAATTTCCAAGAGAAAGAATCTTAAACTGAATTTGCAGAAAGACCAGAAACTTGGCTGGAAATAGCTATATTTGCTTTGGAGAAAACCAAGAAGAAAACGTTCACAATAAGAAAGACACTCTAGGGCCATATCTTTAAGAACTTTCTAGTGGGTCTAAGTCTTTTGAAGGGTCTCCTCACTATGCCTGTCCACCATCCCGCCTCCTCCCTGGATCCTTGTAAGTTCTACACACGTGCCTCTTCATTGTATGCTATGGGAGTGGGGCGGGTGCCCCTCCATCTTCCTTAGGTTGTAGTGAAAGTAAGATGGGAGCTGGGACGACATTAGATCCTTTATATGACACTCCTCAATACTTCATCTTTCTGAATTCAGTTTTAGGAGCCCTTGCAATATTGCCCAACTTGATTATGGAAATCATAGAAATAGGATTAGAAAGCATGAGCTTGGAGTCAGAAGAAATGGTTTCTCTCACCTGCTTTTGTTGTGACTTTGGTCAAGTTATTTAATCTTTCTTTTAAAAAGAAGATGAAAAGACAAATTTCTCAACCAGTCGTTTGTCTATATGAAATAAGACATATGTAAGTGTTTTCTTTCAAATGGAGATGCGTGATTTATATTAACTTGGCATTTAGGCCAAACTAAAACTGTAAAGTTTGGAAACCTACAGTCCACTTGATTTTCTTAATGAATAAAGCTGACAGGTCCTTAGAGATCTTCTCATTCAACACTCTCCTCCTCTTCCACCTCCAACTCCAGTGTTAGAGGTGAGGGACATGAGGGCTGGAGATGTAGTGGGAATGTGCTCTCTCAGCCTCACAGCTGGTTCATTTCAGAGCCAGGCTCTGTGTCCTTTCTGTGGTGACTTGTCCCCTCCATGTGACTAAGTCTTGGTGGGAGAACCAAGACTTCTTCTCCGGTGCTGCCTTGTCTTAGAGCCCACAAAGATCCATTGCTGCCCAGCCAGGCCCCAGCACCACGTGAGCCCGCAGTAGGTGCAGATGGTGGGAGGTGGGTAGTCAGAGCAACCTAGAGAGATGGACTTTTCTACGGTGGACCTGACTCAGAGCAGTGACAATAGTTCCTTCTCCTTAATAGTGTGACTCTCTAGATTTGGCTTGGGTTTGGCTTTTTCCTACCTCATTTTTATCCAGCTGAGGCCAGGTCTCCGCAGAGCCACCTGAGAAAGTGTCTGAACATCAGCGCACAGTTGCAAAACCATCACTGAGCATTGCTAAGGGCCAGGTGCTGTGTTAGGCTTGTTGACCCCTCTGTGCTTTCTCAGGTTATCTTTATAATACCACTGCGTGTCATTTAAATTTGAGAAAACTCAAGCTCCGTTGCTCTCTAGATGTTCCTTCTTAGATTAAACTCAGGATGCCAGTCAGTCCTGTCGAGAGATCAGAGATTAGGGCTGTTTCCCGCACTGACATCATTTGCTATTTAAATGATGGGCAAACCTCTAAGTACCCTGCACATTGCAGTTCCCTCTGTGGTTTAGGACCCGAAGCCAACACAGGCATAGCAAAGGAGCAGGTCTGCATGTACCATGCACAAAACACAAGCTTTATTTTCTCTCACTTCAGGATGGGAGGGGAAGAGCAGAATAATTCTGGGAAGTTACTTTCTCTATTGACATCTGCATATAATGTGGCTTTCCTCATGATGTGTGGCTGCAGGTGCAACGTGTGATGCCATTGGTGTGAGTTTATACTCCCCATAAGCCAGAATGTGTCTCTTGCTGGCCTGATACTGACCCCAAATCCTCATGCAGTTCCTTCTTTTGCCATAGATATTGAAAAAAGAATGCTGTTAAAATGAGTTCACCTCCAAAACCATCTTAACATTCAGCTAACTATCACATTCCTGAAAGAACTCAGAATACATTTCCTAGATTATTTATTTGCAATAAACCACGGTCAATCATCTAGTGACATTCTTCATATTTTTGCTTACATTTCACCTATTTGTGCCTGCCAATGAACATTCGAACTTCCTCTTCTGTAGTGACACGGAATTTTTTAAAGTAGATACTGAGTAAATATTTTTAATGGAGTTGAGTAGCGACCTTTGTGGCTATCCATTTACTTCTTAACTGGGATTAGATTTAGGAGTGGTTAGAACTGGTGCTGAAGACCATTATATCTTCCCCTCAAACACACTTCCCAGTGTTGTGTACATGAGAAAGCTGCACCAGTTGTGAGTTGCCTGGAATAACTCAGCTCTTGGTGAGAGCACTGGGACGTGACTTTTCAGTTCAAGGCTCTTTCCATTACGAAGAGCTGCCTCAGTCACCTAATGGAGTTGGGAGGAAGTGAGACATACAATGGGTAAGTTCCGTAAAGGAGAAACCAGGAAATGTCAGGAGAGCAAAGCAGAATCTGGGGCTACGTGGGATTTCGGAGTAAGGGCAATAAAAAGCAGGGGAGCCATGGGACTGGATCTGCAGGAAGGGGGGGGCGTCTTCATCTAGCTTCACTCTTGCCACGGTCCATGTCGATTATGGCAGGTAGCATGTTCCAAAGACGACTGAAACCCATAAGCTCTTCTACAGCATGACTTTATTATCCTCCCATCAAAAGGTGGTGTCTAATTCCCTTCTCTTGAATCTAGACTGGCCCGTGACTTTCTGGTAACGAATAGAATGTGGCTTAAGTGACATGTGTGACTTCCAAGGCTAAGTGCAAAAAGGCGTGTGGCTTTTGTCTGATTCTCTTGGAATATTCACTGGTGGAGCAGCCAGCCACCACATAAGAAGTACAACTGCTCTGATACTGCCATGCTGGAGAGGCTGCAAGTGGGACTCCAGCAGACAGTCCCAACTGAGCCCAGCCTTCCAGCCATCCCTGCCAAGGTGCCAGACATGCGAGTGGCCCCATCTCAGAGCCTCCAAGCCATTCCATCTGTCAGCTGAACACCCCCGAGTAGCCTCAGTGGATGCCTGAGGAAGCAGAAGAATTGCCCAGTCAAACCTGACCAAATTCCTGATCTACATAACCTGCAAGATACTGTAAAATGGTTGTGGTCTTAGGCCACGAAGTTTTGGGGCAGCTTGTTACACAGCAGCAGAAAGTGGAACACCAGCTTCTCCTACATTTGTAAACATACCGCTCGTGTCTTCCTCACTGAGAGAGTCTCACTTGCTTTGCTCTGGGCTCATAAGTGAAGAGTTACATGCCCGAGTTTTCACAGGCTTGGACTCTGGGAGTCTTGTGGGTGTCAGTGAGCCCCCACAAGGCCAGTGAGCTTCTGTTTGCAGGTGGATGTTGAATGGTGTTATATCATGAGTCATGGCATAACTGAAAGGAAAAGCCATTTTCAATTCAGAGTACAAATAGGAATTACTTCTATCTGAAAAGGGGAATTAAAAATACCACACACACTACCACAGTGCAAAGAAGAAAGCTGACCATGGAAGAGAGTATGGGTGCCAGAGAGCATAGACCAAGAAGGCTCAGCCCAGAGAGAAAGACTTGCACTATCTCACAGCCATTAATTAATCAGCAGCATATTTTATGAGGTTTACTGAAATAGTCTTTCTGTCCAAAATTCTTTCTTGATACACAAATGTCCACCACTCCTATATTTGTGCTGAGGTTCTGAAAGTTTGGGCTGGGGATGGGAATGGCATGGGTTTATATGGTACCTTGTATTTCCAAAGATAGCTGCAACAATACCTCCCATCCCACATGCAACTCTCCTGTCAAGAAGGGGCATCTATTTCCCCTCCCTTTGAATCTGTGCTGACCTTATGACTCCCTTGACAGATAAAATGTAGTGGAAGACATGTTCTGGGACTTCTACACCCAGGCATTAAGGAGGCCTGGCAGCTTCCACTTTTGCTCTCTGGAGGAAACCAGCTCCCACAAAGAAGTCTAACTATCCTAAGATGGCCTTACGTGAGAAGCTCAACCTTGCCCCTGGAAAGGCCACAGGGAGGAGAACTCAAGGCCCCAGCTGACAGTCCTACCTGAGTTCCAGCTGCCAGCCAACACCAACTCGCCAACTATGGGGGTAAGGCCATCCAACTCCAATCAAGCCAGCCCAGCTAGCAGCACATGGAACAGAGGCAAGCTATGCCTGTGAGAGCTGCTCATATTGCGGAATCATGAACAAATAAATGATATTGTTGTCTTAGGCCATGAAAACGGTAGGGAAAAGGCATAAAGCTGGCCTGTGGCTTGAGGATGTGGAGTCATGGGAGCCTCAAAGCAATTTCCAGGGCAAGGGCTTGGGAACACAGGGACAGGCCACAGCATCGGATTCAAAAGGAGTGGCAGAGAGACATAAAACAGTCCCAAATGGAGATCTGCATCAGAAGTTAGACAAAGTGGAAGAACAGGGGACAGGGCCCAGGAGAGGATGCCCACCTGAGACATTGGTAAAGGAAGCAAGTTTGGGGTTGTTTAAAGTGTCAGAACAAGAAGAAATTTTAAGGCTTTTTTTTTTTTTTGATCCTTTCATAGAAATTAAAAAAAAAAAAAACACAACTAAAACAAGTACAAAAGCAAATATTTCTGAAATAGCTGTGATTTTAATAGACCCCTGAAGCAAGTTACATTCCTAGCCCCAGTGGTGGTGCTAGAGTAGTCTGAGATGCAACAAAGAAAGGTCATACACTGCCAAGCTTGACCAGTGTGGGATGTGGTTCCTAGGAAGTCTTGATGACAGAGGCAGAACAGATGACCAGGACACACTGTAGTGACTTGCTGTTTATGTAGTAAATTGTTTGTGGGTCTAATTTCTTGCAGGAGCCCAGATATTCCTATCCATTCCTTTTGTTATCTTCATAAAGTTTTGAATTAAAAACCCCTCTAGGTACTATTATATAAATAGATATTCAGGAGGGACCCTACTAATGTGAAGTTTCTAATACTCAAAATTTGTAAAAAGCCAGGTGAGTATCATCTCTTCCAGAATTTGATCTTCGTTGTGTTTATTTCCATCTGTGTGTACTAGGTGGTACATTAGCATAGAGTAATTGATGCACCATCACCTTAAAGAAGTTGGAGTTATTATTCTACCCACCTCTTGCTTCAGTCACACAGTTACCACTGTTTAAATCTTATCTATTTGCATTGCTATATTCATTAAGAATGTTCTACGTTTCTAGCATCTCAGCAAAAGCTATGCTGAGGATAATGTTCTCCCTATTCCTTAACAGAGCTGAGGCTAAGCTAAATTGTGGAATGTTCCAATGGTGTTTCCTATTTCTGCCCCCCCTCTTTATAATGTGCTGCCCCTTTCCCCAGGGGAGACAGGAACATCACATTTCCTGATAACAAATGCCAGTCCTCCTGTGCCCACCGAAGCTGCCCACCCTCACATCCTTCACGGTCCAGACCCAACCCTTCCCCAAGAACATGTACTCACCCTATGATGAAATATTATGTGACATATAAATTTTTTGGATAATTTTTATTTACATGGTGAAATGCTCACAATATCATTTACTTTTAAAAGGATACAAAACCATACAAGATCCACAGTATTAAAAAATGTAATAGAGGTGGAAATTGCATTCTTTTAAGAATTGATAGTCATCTTCCTCTTAGAGGGGAAACTATCCTTGCTTTAGAAAATTACTTGATAGAAGCGCTGGAGTCGGAAGGGGAGGCCTGAAGGTAGGAGAGCTAGCTGGTAGGAGCCTGAGCAAGAGCAGGAAGTATTGATTAGGGAAAGAGGGCAAGGGAGGCATTTCCAGGTGAGGACAGCAGGGCGAGTGGTGGCTGGTCAGAATTCTGGGGCAGAGGGGCTGGACAAAGGACACTGCAAGGCAAGCCTGGCTGATGTCCTATTTGAAGCTGCTCCCTGCAATGTATACTTCTCCTCTCGTCTTAGCTTGCCACAGACATAAATGTTCTCCGCAACTGGGGTTGTGTGTGTGTGTACGCACACCTATACATGAGTGTGTGTGTTGGGGTGGGGGTAAACCTGGTAAAGAGCAGAGACAGCATTTGTGGAGGTAGAATCTGGAACTAAGAACTGACTATGAGAAAGTAAACTCCTCATCAATCTGCAGAAATGTGGGGGAGGGCTTTGGACTTCTATAAGGCGTGGAATGGGTTTGCATCATTTTATCTAGACCTCAATCTATAATCATATAGCTGGAGAGAATAATCAAATGTTAAGAAGAGTTATCTCATGGTGAGGATAATTTTCTTCTTTAGAGTTTTCTCTATTATCTATATTTTCTACAATGAGCATTTATTATTTTTAAAATCAGAAAAGTTATTTTTAAAAATATACTCTTCTGAGCCTCCCTGGTTTTAACCACCAAGTTAGGAACGATTTAACAAATCCACCTTGTTGGGTCCAGGGCAGTCCACCCCAAAATATCCCACAATGGCATAGTGATTATTTTGAGCTGAAGTTACTTGAGAAGCAGCTGATGCAAAAAAAAAAAAAAAAAAAAAGAACGACAGGGGCCGGCCCGGTGGCGCAAGTGGTTAAGTGGGCGCCCCGCTGCTGCGGCCCAGGGTTTGCAGGTTCGGATCCTGGGCGCGCATCCCATATAAAGTAGAGGAAGATGGGCATGGATGTTAGCCCAGGGCCAGTCTTCCTCAGCAAAAAAGAGGAGGATTGGCAGATGTTAGCTAAGGGCCGATCTTCCTCCCCCCCCCAAAAAAAGACATTTTTGACCCTCCTGTCTCTGTTCCCCCTGAAAACTGGAAATAGATCTCCCATGTGAAAGGTGCTCTCCCTGCATCCTTATCCCCAGAGCTGGGGAATTCAGGGCCGAGAAGCCTATATGAACAAACCTTGTTAATTTACTACCTCAAGCCTAGACTTTGCTTAAATTGCTCACTAATTACATACCTCAAACCTATGTTTCTTTGTCCTGTCATTCCTCACAAGTTTATTTTTCTTTGTATAAATGATATATATATTGCCTGCTTTGTTCACTCTCTGAGCATCATTTCTCTATGATCTCCAATACATACATATTTGATTGGGTTTTCTCCTGTTCATCTGATCTTATGTCAATTTTATTATTAGTCCAGCTATAAGAACACAAGAAGGGTAGAAGGAGGAATTTCCCCCTCCTGGACAATCTCATAGTGAGTGTCAATAACTAGTAACGAATGAGACAACATGTGCGGGAAGATGTGCATTTTAGCGGAGGACACCTGGAGACCTTAATTCTATAAGACAAAGGAATATAATTTCAAGAATAAGACAACAATGACTCAGACCAAGTAGCTCCATATTCTCCCTACCTGAGGACTAATCTTTCCCTTTAGCTAAAAATGTGGATAAGCCCAGGAATTTGAAGGAGAATTAATTTCATGCACGATATTTAAGAAAAGGAGAAGAGCTATCCAAGGTATACAGACACCTACCTGTGGAAATTCTGGCTGCTTGGGAGAATGGGCACTAATATTTCCTAGTGAGTCTATCATGAACTGTTTTGTCTTGGATTTTTTTTTTAGACATTAGGAGCATTTCTCTTCTTTGCCCTCCAATGTGGCTAAAACCCCAAATAGCTTGAAGCCCAGGATGTGTGGATGTACATTTCATGAGGGCAGGGACCATATTTATCTTCCCCAGCTGCATCCCTAGGACAGAGGACAAAGCCTGAGATATGGAAAAGGATGTAATAACGACTAATCTTTACGACTATTATTAAGCGTTTACAATGTGACAGCTCTTGTTCTAAATACTTTTTTTTTTTTACTTTTGTTTTTTGTGGTGAAAACATTTAAGTTCTACTCTCTTAGAACCCTCCCAGTAAATGGAAGGGAGGAATGAAGAAATAAGAAGAGGGAAGCAGAGAGGGAAGGGAAGAAGGAGTTCCTGTTGGAGTTTGGTCAGTTCTCTGAAGTAATTTTCTTCTCCCTTTGATGAGAGGATAGGGTAGAGGTCAATAACTCCTTCAGAATCCACTTAGGGAGCCCTCCACAATGAACGACAAAGACGTTTGGGTTCCTCTGTCACGTGAATAAGGAATTGGACCCCTGGTACCCTCATTCCACCCTCACACATAGATGGATCATTTGGGGTCGCCCTTGCATTTGGCTTATTTTGGAAGCACATCAGGTAGGAGGCTGGGTGGCTGAACCGGTTCCCGAAGAGGCTGCTCCCGTTCCGCAACACAGGAGGGCAGTATTTCAACAGGCCTGAGATTTCCAACGCACCATAAAGCATGCTTCCATTATCTTCAGCAAAAAGCCTGTTGGACTGATTATTTCAGCTCAAGAATTTTAGAGTCCAAGGGAGGATGCATTTTAATGACTCCAGGGAACGGATCAAATTAAACACATTATCCCGGATTTTCTTCCCTCGCCTTCTCTCACCTGCCTCCTCCTCAGCGTCTGTCTGCGGGCGTGGGTCTCAGCCCAGTGCCCTGCCTCCTCCCCTCTGCGAACCACAGCCCTTGCTAAAGATCAAGGGCCAGAAAGGGCCTCAGCAGCTTGTCTTGGCGCAGATCCTCCAAGGTCACCTTCCAGCAGGATAAACTCAGGAACCGCTGGAAGTTGCGTGCCCAGCCAGCACGTCTGCAGCTGGATGGGGAAAACAAACCCGGACCCCACAAGCTGGCGCATCCTACCTGGGCTGCACACTGTTCTAGCTTTATAGACATTATTTCTAATCTTCCTAACAGTCTTGCAAGAAAAATAGTATTGCCATGTGGCAGATGAGGAAACAAATACAGACAGGTTAAAAAACGTGCCCAAGGTCAGGAAACATGCGTGTGGAGCTGGGACTCACACCAGGATGTCTGGTCCAAAAGCCTGAAATATACGTGGCATCTCCGTAAAGCTAAGCCCCTGCTTCTCTTATCCGTGTAAGTGTCAGCTAACACTTGGCCAGAACATGAAGTGGAGACGCTAAATGATTTCCCTAGTGAGGGGCAGAGGGGCAGGCTGCTTCTTTAGGTACCTTGAGTGTAAACTTTAAGTTCTATTCATCCTCTATCCTGTGCAGCTCTGGGAATAACCTGGCATTTAATGGATGCTCAGTGCTGCATAGATTGAATTAATTGCATTTAATTAAATTCTGTGACCCCTCGGGTTATTTGACAAATTTACTCATGATTTTAAAAAAGTTTGTTTCTGTCTCATCTTTATGTAGGAGTTGTTTCTGCCCAGCTGCTGGTTAAAACACTCTCAGAAATCCACAAGTAAATGTAATTGCTTTTTTGGCTTTATTCTCGCTGATAAGATATAGAAGTCATTATTTTTTAAAGGCGGAACCAACTAATCAATCAAAACAAACAGCTGTAATCTGATTTTAGAGCAATCTGCATGATAAAAGTTGGCCAAGGAGAAATAATTTCCTCTCACAGTGGGATAACATGTAAAATGAAATTTAAACTCCAGGCTTCCTCACCTCATAGAAAGTTAGAGAAGTGCCAGCAGAATGTGTTTACGACTGGAAAAGCCAATGGTGTTCTATTTTCTCTTGGGTTAGTCTCAATCTCGTTTTCATAGTGGACAGAATAGCTCTAAACATTTCTAAATATTTCACTCCATATGGCCCAAATCCCAAACTTAAAATATCTTCCTACTGCCCACGGAGAAGGTTTTGCAAAGAAAAATAAAAAATCAATTTTATTGGAAAATCTCCCCAGAAAAGTTTCCCCATGGGTAAAATATGGGCTGCCTGCCCTGCAATGTAGTTGAATCTATTCAGGAAAAGGCTGGACAGTTATCTGTTGGCCAACTCATGGAAGGGATCACATTTGGTGGAAAGTTGGACCAGAGGACCCCTGGGGAAGGTTCTACCAACTCTGAAATTCTTGTAAATGAAGCACATGAATGGTGATTGCCTTTCATCTTAATAAAGTCCACCATGTTGTCTTGCGAAGAGCCAGGACCAGTGACCTAACCCTCCGGCACTGTGTCAGAGGGCGCTGCAGCCTTCCCCACACCCGCTTTTCAAATCCTGCAAACCAGGACAGGCCATAGGCTGTGAATGCTACCTCAAAGAAAAACGAGAGAAATCACAGTCCTTAAAAATGGATCACATTGAGAGGCATGGGTCAGGAAACGGTAGCTGGCCCTAAAACGAGAAAGCTCTACGGCTCTCCTCGCTGTCTTGTAAACCAGCTGCTACCTGACAGATGCTACTTTATCAGCACAAATCCTATAATTCTTTCTTTCAGCTCTGAGTCCAATCTCTATCCCCCTAGCAGGGGAACAGTCATGCTGATGCTCTGATGTGCTGATGTACTCCCCCGAGGCCCGCAGAACATTGCAAGTTTGTGGTAGCTTCCGGATGAGTGGAGCAGCTGGGCCCCCCATGGAGTGGCACTGAACATTTCATCCATTGTCATCTTTTCCCTCACCTGTTCAACAAATATTTCTTGAGTGTCTACTATGTGCCAGGCATTGCTGTAGGTGCTCGGGATATACCAGTGAACAAGGACGACAAGATTCCTGCTCTCATACAGCTTCTATTCTGGTGGGGGAGATAGACAGTGGAATAACGAGTAAATAAGAAAATAATAGTAATAATTGCTAACAAGGAAATAAAACACGGAGATGGAAAAGAGAGGTCTCAGGTAACTTCTTTAGAATGGCCGGTGAGGGAGGCCTCTCGGAAGTGCGACTTGAATGATGAGAAGCAGCCAGCTACACATAAAACTGGACAAGAACATTCCAGGCAGAGGGAACAGCAGGTTCAAAGGCCGTAAGGTGGAAACCTCAGTGTGCTTGAGAAACAGAAAGAAGACCAGGGGGCTGGTGTGTCCTGAATGAGGAAGATTGTGGTATGAGATGAGGCCAGAAGAAGAGGCCGCTGAGCCGTAACCAGAGAGTGATTGAATCTGATTGCACAGTGGACTGTGTAGACGAGCCCCGATCGTTTGGATAAAGGGCATTTCAGCACAGCCGCTGCTGCTGAACATGCTGCTTGATTTGGACCTTATTCAAGGTACCAATTTGGAACCAGCCATAATCATAATTTGCAGGAATGGCCCAAATTCCCTCAGAATGATCTCTCCCATGTGAGCCTTGAATCTGAAAAGTCAGCTGGGAAAAAAACACTGTTTGTCCTTCATCAGCTTTGAAAACCCCATTATGCATCCATTTTCTCTGGAGTTGCAAGGGCGAGGCCAATATTTCAAAATCTCCCAAGCACCAGTCATTTTTCCCATTATATCTCTGAAACCCGCATGTGGGTTTTCCTCAGAGTCACATCAGACCAGCACTCTCTGATGATCTGAACCATTTTAAAAACATCACATTATTACAGCCAACTAAAGAACAGCCTAGAAGGGGAACGATGTTCATGGTGAGATTTTAGTACCTGCGACAGCCCCAAGCTCTGCCACACACAGCGCCACCTCCCCAGGATACATGTTTTTCTCCCCTAACTTTTCTATATTACCTTTACATCCTATTTATAAAGGTAGGTGGAAAATTCTTATTTTGGAAAATAGCTTTGAATGAGAAACAATCAAAAGGCATCTAAAGGGAGTCCACTGGGACTTGGTGCTTTGGGAGAAGGGTGTCCAGATACCAGTGGCTAGCTCACCCACACGTGGAGCACTGTCAGGCCCAGATTACTGATGACGTTCCTCTCCCATATTCCACTGTGGCAGTTTTGTTTTAGAAATTAGTGTCCTCCCTGCTTTGGCCTCTGCCCTGTGTCCCAATCTTGCTCCAAGCTGGCTGCCAACCAATGCTGTCAAGTACCCCCAGGTGATGGTTCAGGAGCCTGGAGTTGAATCCCAGCCTTGCTTCTAATGAGCCGTGTGCCTGTCAAGTACCCCCAGGTGATGGTTCAGGAGCCTGGAGTTGAATCCCAGCCTTGCTTCTAATGAGCCGTGTGCCTTGGACATGCAGCTTAACCTCTCCCAGCTGGAGGGTCTGCGTTTGTAAACCTCCTGACTTACTTAGCTACGGCGCTGTCATTTGACTAGACTTGGTTGACTATTGGTTTTCCTTGTGTAGGACGACTCTAATGAAATGAGTGTTTAGAAGGACTGTGAGACCCCTTTGGTGCAGTGTGGGCAGCCTGTGTACTGATCCTGAATCCTAAAATGTTTCTTTCTGGGCTCTTCGTACTTTCCTCTATGTCTGGATCCTTCTCTCAGTTAGTCAGAACATCCAGATGGAAAGAGAAAGAAATGGTTAATATTCATTTTTGTTTTCTTTTGTCTGACTTCCAAACTAGGATCTTAAGAATCAAAAAGGAAGACCCTGAAGGCAGCAGAACACAGTACATGCCATCATAAAGATTAATAGGAGATGGAGGGAGAGGTTGACAGTCATGCCCTCCTCCCCAGGAAAGAGGATGAGGCTCATCTGGGATGGGAGGGAGAAAGCAGAGGTGATCCTGGACACAACTGTGGAGGGAACCAGAGGCTACATAGAACAAGAACTGACTGGGGTGGGGACCCGTGAATGAGACAGTCACTACACAGAGAGACAGAGCAGGACACAGCCTGCTGCCCTGCTCACTGCCTGAGGCTCATCCAGCAGAGGGACAGCCTCTGGGACCCCAGACGTCACCAAGCCTCCACCCAAACTGTCCTGAGTCAGACATCTCCACCCTTGTCACTGTTCCAGAATACTAGGAAGCTCTTTCCTCATGAAATAGAGCAAGGGACCTTGACTCACAGAGTGAGTGGTGGAGAAAAAAAAAATACTGAGACCAGTGTGGGCTGGATAATGGGGAAAAAGGCCTTATTATCCATTCTGTGTGACCAGTTAGGATGATTGGCATTGGCTCAGGAGGGTGATTAAGTTTGAGGGAGTCCAGTATATAGCATCCTTTTCCCAACATTTGGAGCACAATCCAAATCAAACTGATTGATTGGAAGTCAATCAATCAATTGGAAATCTCAAAACTTTGAGAGACAGACAAGCAGTTGGACTTGAGGAGCCCAAAACATGAGGCTCTGATGGAGTGGCATGAGTCACATGGGTTTTATTTTTGCTTTGGGTGTTTGCAGGGCTTTGGTGGACCACATGGGGTGCACCACATGGCTAGTTTTTACAGTCATGCGATTGTCTTTTGATGGGTGTGGCCGGGCTGGCAGCTTTAGGCCTCCGATTTTAGTAAGCATGGTGCGCTGGGATTTTGACCTAGCAATGAATGGCAACTTTATCCACAGGTAAGCGGCTGTTTCTGTGCAGGCAGGGCAGCAAGGGCCAGCCTTCCAAACACGCAAGCGCGGCATTGGCCTCAGTAAACACAGGGAGCTGAGGCAAGGTTTTGATTAGAGGGAAAAGGAGAATGTTTTCATAGGTCAGCTTTTGGGAGTAAGGAATGGAACAATTTTTTTGTTGCTTGGCTGCAAATCTGCAGTCCAAGACTTTACAAAGCAAAAGAAGCTACATTTCATGTGTCCTAAAAATTGTTTACGTGTGAGAGTCTAGCTTTAAAAATGATGTGCCAGGCATAAACAGGCAGGGCGAGATCAGCCACACAGCTTGTGGTCCGCTTTTATACTATTTTGAAAACACAACAAAGACTATTACCAGGGATAAAGAGGGATGTTATAAGATGATAAAGTTGTCAATTCACCAAGAGGATATAACTATCCTAAATGGGTATGAACCTAATAACAGAGATTCAAAACCCATGAAGCAAAAACCTAGAGAACTAAAAGAGAAGGCAAATCGACAATTACAGTTGAAGATTTCAACACACTTCTCCCAGTAATTGATAGAAAAAGTAGACAGAAAATGAGAAAAGACATAAAATCTTGAACATTATCAGTCAAGTTGACCTAATTGACATTTATAAGAATACTTCACTCCCAAACAGCAGAATACATATTCTTTCCAAAACAACAGAACACATATTTTCAAACGTGAAATATTCATCAAAACTGTGAGTCCTAAAATCAGTCTCGATAAATTTAAAAGGCTCAAATTCATACAAAAGAATTAAATTAGCACACACATGGAATTAATTAGAAACCAACAGGAGAAATATATTGAGAAAATTCCAAGTTAAAAACAAATTTTAAAAATAACATATGAGTTAAAGAAGGCCTCACAAAAAATTGTTTTTGAACTGAATGAAATTGAAGACACAACATATCAAAATTTTTGAGATGTACCTAAAGCAGTGTTTAGAGAGAAATTTATAGCATTAAATATTTTTAACATAAAAGAACTATCTCAAATAAAAAAATCTAAACTTGCACCTTAAGAAACCAGATAAAGAGAGCAAATTAAATCTAAAGCAAAAGGAAGAAAGGAAATAATAGATAACATTGGAAATCAGTAATATAGGAAATGGACAAACAACAAAGAAAACTAATGAAATCAAAAGCTGATTGTAGTAGGCTGAGTAATGGTCCCTGAAGATGTCCACGTCCTAATAATCTCTGGGACCCGGGAATATGTTACTTGACACAATAAGAGTGACTTTGCAGGTGTACTTACTTAAGGATCTTGAGCTGGAGAGATTATCCTGGATTATCACGGTGGGCCCAGTGTAATCATAAGCATCCTTATTCAAGAGGACAGGAGGATCAGAGTTAGAGATGTGATGATAGAAGCAAGAAGTTGGAAGATGAAGGAAGGGGTGATGGGCTAAAGAATGCAGGTGGCCTCTAGAACGACAAGAAAATAGATGTTCCCCTTGGAACCCTCCAGAAGGAATCAGCCCTGCCAACACCTTGATTTCAGTGTGAGACTGATTTTGGACTTCTGACTTCCAGAACTATAAGGTAATAAATTTGTGTTGTTTTAAGCCACTAAGTTTGTGATCATTTATTACAGCAGCAGTAGGAAACTAATACAATAATCCTTTGAAAGATCAATAAAATATATAAACCTCTAGTCAGACTTTCTAGGAAAACAAGAGAGAAAATACAAATCACCAATAGCAGGAATAAAAGAGGGGGATCACTCCAGATTGTCCAGACGTTAAAAGGATAATAAAAGAAAATTATGAACAACATCTGTCAGTAAATTCTACAGCTTAAATGAAATGGACAATTTCCTCAAAAGATACAAATTACCATATTTCAGTAAAGAAGAAATAGATAACCTAAAAATATAGATAGATAACCTATATATATTAAAGGAATTGAATTAATAATTGGAAAGCTTACAACAAAAACAATAATAAGAAAATTCCAAGCCCAGATGGCTTCACTGTGAATTATCCCAAACATTTAAAGAAGAAATAATATCAATTCTATAGAAATTCTTCTATAAAATAGAAGAGAAGGTAATATTTCCTAGCTCAAGTTATCATGCCTTGTTTTATACCCTGATGCCCAAGTCAGACAAAAACATTACAGAAAAGGAAAACTACAGACTAATATTCCTCATGAACATAGACGTAAAATTTTTCAACACAATTTTAGCAAATTGAATCCAACAATATATAAAAAGGAAAGTATATAATGACCAAGTGGGGTTTATCCAGAAATGCAAGGTTGATTCAACATTAGAAATCAATTAATATAACTCACCATATGATGAAAAAAGACTCTCTCATAGACGCAAATGAACTACTGGAAACTGAAATTTTAAAATACCATTTGAAATAGCATTGAAAAATATGAAAGTAAGGTAAGCTTAACAAAATATGTGAGAGACCTGTATACTGAAAACTACAAAATACTGCTAAGAAAAAATTTTAAGGACCTAATTAATACAGAGATATGCCATGTTCATAGAATGGAAGACTCAATATTCTTTCCCTACAAATTGATCTATAGGTCCCAAGCAATCCCAGTACAAATTCCTGCAGGGATTTTGTAGAAATTGACAAGGTGATGATAATGTTAAGGCCTAGAAGAGACAAAACAATTTTGAAAAAGAAGATTAAGGTTGGAGGACCCACCATAATTTTACAACTTTCTATAAAGCTACATGTAATAATGACAGTGGGGTATTGGCATAAGAACAGACATATATATTAGGGACCACCATAGAGAGTTCAGAAAGAGACCCACGCATAAATGAGCAATTAATTTTTGACAAAAGTACCAGGATAATTCAATGGAGAAGGGATAGTTTTTTAAACAAATGGTGCTAGAACAAATTTTATGGGGAAAAAAATACTTTGACTGCTATCTCACACCACATACAGAAATTAACTTGAAATGTATCAGACCTAAATGTAAGAGTTAAACTACAAAATTTCTAGGAAAAAAAAACGAAAAAGTTTTGTGACCTTTGGCTAGACAAAAATTCCTTAGATAGGAAATTGAACGTCAAAATTAAAAAGTCTACTCTTTAAATGACATTGTTAAGAAAATGCAAAGGCAAACCACAGCCTGGGAGAAAATATTTACAAAGCATATATTCTGCAAAATTATTTGTTTTCAGAATATATGAAGAACTCTTACAATTCAATAACAAGAAGAGACGATCTGATTTTTAAAAGATAGGCAAAAGATTTAAACAGACACTTCACAGAAGAAGATAGATGCTTGGGAAATAAGCACATGAAAAGATGCTCAATATCATTAGTCATTAGGAAAATACAAATTAAAACCAAAAAGAGATAATAAAACATATCCACTAGGGTGGCTAATATTAAAAAGTCTGTTAAAATCAAATGATGGGAGATTGTGGAGCAACTAGAACCCTCATACTTTGCTAGTGGTAATGCAAAAGGATACCAGCCTCTTTAGCAAACAATTTGGCAGTTTCTTGAATAGGTAAGTATATGCTTATAATATGGCCCAGCAATCCCACACTGCTAGGTGTTTATCCAAGAGAATTAAAAAATGTGTTCATAGAAAGACTTGTGTGTGTATATTCATAACAGTGCTATTCAAAATTGCTCCAAACTGGAAACTACCCAAATGTCCATTAACTGGTAATTGGACAAATAAATTTTGGTATATCTATACCATGGAATATTACTCAGGGATAAAATTGAACTGCTACTGATACATACAACAACATAGATGAATCTCAAAATCGTATGATACGTGAATGAAGCCAGATCTATAAGCCTACATACTGTATAATTCATTCATATAAAACTCTAGAAGAGGTAAAAATATAGTGACAGAAAACAGATCAGTGAATCTTGTGGGCTGCGGGTCGGGGGATGGTATTGACTTCAAAGAGACACAAGGGAATTTTGAGGGATGATAGAAATGTTCTATATCTTGATCGTCATGGTGGTTACATGGTTGTATACATTTGTCAAGACTCATCAAACTGTATACTTAAAAATGGTGAATTTGATTGTAAATTATAACTCAATAAAGCTGATTCAACTAAAATTTGCTGAATTTTTCTGAAAAGTAGAGAATGGAGGCAATAGTGCGTTTAAATTCTATTCCACCTCTGCAGAGCAAGACGTAGCTCACAGAAAGGCTACTCAGAGCCCGAACCATTCAAAGGCTGAGGAAACACGGATCTTGAGGAGGACATGGCAGAAGTCTTGTTTCTCACTGGGCCCCGGGGCACAGGCTTTGGAAGCAGCAGCAGTTTCCCTTCAGGAATCTGCTGAGAGGGATTTTCCAACCGAAACTAATGTGAGATGAGGGAGAAAGCTACCTTAGGAGGCAGGCTTCCTGGGTCTGAGTAATTCCAGAACAAGAAACAGTGACAACCACCACCGTGGCAGAGGACTGACAATACCTCTCCACAAGAGACAGTGGAGACTAAGTCATGAGGGAGAACCCACATTCACTTCAGCAACGGGATGCCAGAAACACAGGGCTCCAGTGTAAAGGGGAATTAAGATGTTTTCAATATGCTGCATTGGAAATAGAGGCACCATAAAATAAGACCCAGTGCCTGGCACTGCCACCATGACAGATTTCTAAACTTTGTTAGAAGGGAGCCGTGTCTCCAATTCCACCCTCTAATTGCTGAGACAGCATGCATTTATGGCCATCCCATCCTCTCCCTCTAACATGGTGAAATATGGTGCCATAAAGGTCACATTCTTCTAACAAAGACATAGAATGACTAGCCTCATGGCAAAGCTGCAATCAAGGATTCTGTCCCATTTCTGTCTATTTGTCCCCTCTCAGATATCACTCTGCTATGGTGTTTGGCAATCATAAGTAGATGGTTCTGGGAAGATAATTTTGCCTAGGATATCTCCTAACTGCTAAGGATTGATGTGCTTTCTAAACCAAGTGAGTGTGGGACTGGTGCTTTGATAATCTTCAGTGTTCTCTTTGATCTCCTCAATAGCGAGGCACAAATGAGTACAAGTGAACTTTTAAGATCCTAAGAGAATACACCTATTCTGGTGGAAGAGAATTCATCTACAGCTGCTAAAACAACCATAATTCTACCTAACTGTGGGATTTCCTCTAGCTGGACTCAGGAAAACAAGAAATTATGGAGGATGGAATTTGGGACTTATTTCTTTTGGCTTTTAATGCAAAGGCAAGAGAATTTGATTTTAGACTTTAATATTCAGGGAATTTAATTTGGGGGTTGTAATTTCAATCTGGGAAATTCACGATGGGAGAATGTTTATACTCAAATTTGGAATACTTTGGTTATTGACATTTTATTGGAATATCTTAATGTTGTCATTTAATTTCACTGAGGAATCTCTGATGAGCTCTTTTGGACAACGTGGCTAGACCTGATTCATAGCTAGGATGGGAAACAGAATAGGGAGTGCTTGAGTCCAGTATGGCTTTTCAGTTTTTATTTATTTATTTATTTACTTTTTATTTTTTTGTGAGGGAGCTCAGCCCTGAGCTAACATCCATGCCAATCCTCCTCTTTTTGCAGAGCAAGATTGGCCCTGGGCTAACATCTGTGCCTATCTTCCTCTACTTTA
Organism: Ceratotherium simum simum; assembly: GCF_057802395.1. Classification (NCBI taxonomy): domain Eukaryota; kingdom Metazoa; phylum Chordata; class Mammalia; order Perissodactyla; family Rhinocerotidae; genus Ceratotherium; species Ceratotherium simum. The sequence continues at coordinate 23,060,148 of NC_141902.1, read as the reverse complement.
TGTGGAATGCCGCCACAGCGTGGCCTGACAAGTGGTGCACCGTTGCTCGCCCGGGATCCGACCCCGGGCTGCCAGCAGTGGAGCACGCGCACTTAACGACTATGCCATGGGGCCAGCCCCTTCAGTTTCTAAATTTATGTTATGACCCATTACACAGAGTTCTTGGGACAAAAATCATCATTGTGCGTGAACAGTCCCACCAAAGAATTGTGGTCAATATTGAGGGAGAAGCTTCGTGGAGTGGGAGCTGCACTGTTCTGATAGACTGCTGATTCTGCCCCCTAGATGGAGTGCCACACTCCTACTAGACCACAGAATTAGAGGCTAAACCCCACGGAGAATGATGTAAAGAAACACTCCTTTCTCTTCCTGATTCCTTGCTTGTCACGGCTGAGAACTATTGCATCAGGGCAGTGATTCAGCATCACCTGAGAACTTGCTACAAATGCAGATTCTCAGACCTCACTCAGACCTACTGAATCAGAAACGCTGAAGTGGGCCCAGTAATCTGTGTTTATAACAAGCCCTCCAGGGGATTCTAACACACGCTCAAGTTAGAAAACCCTGGAGTGGAGTACATCTGCTGTTCTCTTGCCACCTTCCTGCTTATTCTTGGTGAGTGGGGAGAGGAAGGCGGGAGTGACCCATCAGGTTAGTGAGTCTGAGAGAAGAAATCGGGCATGTGAGGTGCTTCTGGCTCTTCTTTCTTTAATCCCTTCTGGTTTCTCTTTCTTTGGGAACTGCCTGCCTACCGAGAGAATGGTGTTTTGGCCTATTTTCCCCACTATGTGGCAAGCCTGAAGGGCAAGCACTGCCCCCAATCAGAGAGGCTCGAAGCCTGGGAAGTTTAATTTAGGCAACAGTAATAAGCCCATGTGCCTCTCACATCCAAGCCGCATTCCCAAGATCTGAACCCTTAATAGTTGATTTCCATCTGTCTGACTCCTCAGTTTGTTCTGAACTCGAGCAGGGAACAGGGATGGTATTTACGGGGTCCCCTCAATCCTAACCTACTGTTGTGGCACATTTTCCGTCTTTGAATGAGTCTCATTAGGGTAGTTTGAACCCTACTAAACACCCAGCTCTGTGAAGGTGATTGGGCTTATGGATGAGGAATGGGAAGCTCTGCTGTGTGGATGCTGTCAGAGCGTTCCTAAACAGCTCCACTATCATGAATTCATTTGTTTAAAAGGAGACAAGGAGAGGAATATTTACATTCTAGGTCGGGGGCTTTCCATCAGAAATTAGTCAAGAACACAAAGCAACAAAGACTCAAATTAGTTCATTATGTTGTCTATTAGACCCAGATGTGCTTTCAAAAGTAATGGCTCGTGTCAACTTTTGGATTCTCTACGGAATATATATGGGATATATATGGAATATTCTACTATCCATTCATGATCACAGATAATCAAGAGTCAGCCAAACTTGTTAGAGCTGTGAAATGGAAGACATTTCCAAAATCGGATAGAGGCAAGCAGCTAGAAAACTTCTTCAACCTAATTTTCAAGTTTTATGATTGCAAACATGTACATTTCCCCTCCTATGACAATATCTCTGATTAACTAGGCAATCTCTCTTCTTTTTATAGCCTCTGGGTCTCTAAGATTAAATTAGTTACATGTCAATAAATTCTACATTTTTATTATTTCAACAAAACTGTGCCACTTCCTAAGATTAATTGTTGAAGTTCAGATGAGACCACAGCCTCAGGGAGGAAGATGAAATATGACAGTGGTTAAGTGTAGGCTTTTGCCTCTCAATGACTCTTTTCCCAGTGGATTGGTTCGCTAACTTTTTTCTAAAGTGAAGATTTGGTCAGAATCAGGCATCGTAGTTATTAACATGAAGAACCTAGAAATAGAACTAATCTAGCACAATTGCCCACCAGGATTCTGTGCAATACGGTCCAGCACTGAGGCCCACCATCAGGGTAGATTAAATTACATAAGAATGATGAATGTGATTGCAAGATCAATCGAGGAAGAAAATTCATCCGCCTAGAAAGAAAATCAGATCAGAATTTTACTACATATAAACTAAGGACAGTCTATCCTTAGTTTATAAGTATGTTATGCTGATTGTGCTCCAAAACGTCATTTATTATCAGTTGTTTAGAACTTAAAAAGCTTGCAAGTCATCTTATCTACATAGATTAGGCCCCCTGTCTAGTCCACAGAGTCATTTAATCCATAATTTGACCACACATTTACAAGGAAATATTATACATTTGCAATAAAAAGTAGTGTTATTATTGTAGCACTAGTAATTCAACCAAACAAAAGAAATAATGAACACCCAATAGCTATTGTTTATTTTGGATGTTTTAGAGGATAAAGGGATAGAGGGATAATTTTGATAAAATTCTGAACTGGATTTCTATGCACTTTCAAGTCTTCTAGAATTTGATGACACTGATACCTTCAGGGTAACAGTTTCCAGGGAATTTTAAGTAATTGCTTCCCTTTTTTCAAGATAAAGTGCCCTTTAAGAGGGAAATAAAATGTTTCCCTAAGGTAACCAGGCCAGAGTTGAAAGAGAGGAGGAATGGGATTAACGTGTGTGTGCGTGTGCGTGCGTGCGTGCGTGTGTGTGCGTGTGTCTTGATTTGACAAATAGAGTCGCTTGGATAAAATGAACTGAGTCTGAAAGCAAGAAAGTCTAAAAGAAAGTGAGGAGAGTGGTTTGGCTAGTCCCCTTGAGGCAATTCACAGAAGAAGATATGGATGAATATGAGAGAAAAGAAGAGATTGAAAGAGACAAAAAAAGAGATGAAGAGAAGAGATTGAATGAGATAGATACATAATTTCTTAAATCGCCCCTAGATGGTGTTTGCCCAGAACTGTATCACTTCTTAATTTAGGTGGCAATTCAAGTATCCTCCAGGAGGCCCAGCGGTAGGTGCTTTGCAAATGGCCTTTTGTGCATATAGGAGCTCATAAAGTGGATATTCATCACTAGAAGGATATGAGCAAATTGATTGGTATATCAGCTAGACCAGCTAAGTTTGGCCATGCCAGTTCTTTGTACCCTTGGGTATTATTTGGAGGCAAATTAGAAGCTTCTAGATCCTTATGGTCCATTGGAGCCACTTCTGAATCTTGGCCTGGATTGATGTCCCCCTCTTTGCATGGTCTCAGCCACCATCTTGGTGGTGGGGTGATTAAAGCACTAAGGTGAAGCACTCCTGCCTTTTTACAAAATGCTCATGAATTTTCCAGTGTACCGGTTGGCTGCTGATAGTGGCAGCTTCCTTCGACCTCCTACCGAATAATGCTCTTGGACGCGGTTGCTGGAGAGGCTGTAAATAGACTGAACTCTTTGTGCAGTACGTCATATCAAAGGCAAACAGACAGGGCTGTGCCAAGTTGAATTTACAAAAATGGCCCCAAGGAAACAAATACCAGTGTAACCCGGCTGCTCTCTGCAAGGATGGCAGCCCCTATCTCTTCTGTGACAACATCTGCCGCAGAGCAAGTCGACCTGGAGCTGAAAACCAACCTGAGAAAAGGCAGATGTGCAGGGGTCTGCACTCAGGGAGGAGCTCTCTGTTGTAGCACAATGTCAGATAGCACCTCAGCCGAAGGGAGACCAGAACTACTGTAGGAGTCATTTCTGAATTGCAAAGAGATGAGTATGAAATGCATATACTTCATAGAGATTCATAATTATCAATCAAATTCCTTTTGTAAATAGAAGACTGCATTCTCTTTGCAATGCTTTAAATGCCTTTTGATAACCAGGTCTCACAGAGTGGGTGAATTCTGATTCACTCTTGCAAATGAGTTTCCTGAGACTTTCAGAGGAAAGCCCTGAATCCAGCTGAAAGAGGGACAAGCAGGTTTAAATGGAAAATCTGATCCTCCTGCCTGATAGCATCTGGCATTTCCACTTTGGCTGACTTATTTGCAAATTAAGCTTTCTACAGAAATCTTATGGGGTGGCTCAGTGATAAGCTTTTGTTCTTTTCCTGTGAGTATCAGCAGTGGTGAAAGCCCTCATTCCAAAATTAACAAAGAGGAGCCACCCTAATTAATAACCTTAAGTACTCACAGAGCCCCAAATGACTTTAGGAAATTTTGTGATAAACACAAATGTATAAATGCAAAGTACATTTTGCCGCATTCTAGTTCGAATTTGCCCTGTTAGAGTCAGGGCTTTGGGACACTATCGTGCCATTTTTATGAAGGTGAAACTGTCAGCAGTGTCTTGGCATTCAGGGTTAGCATCCGTTCTGATCTTGTTCGTTTTCTTCTTCTCCTCCACCTTTTGCATTGTTATTCTGCCTTCCCTTCCCTTCTCACCCTTAGGAAGCAAACTTCTAAATCACTCCAAGGATGAGTTGATGATTGATGGGACCTGTCCCTTTGAGGATTATTTTGTCTTTCCTTTCCATCAAGTCCCCTTAGGTTTCAAATCATGAGCCTAGGGATCATCTCCCCACTGCCTGCCCTTTATTCCCTCTGAACATCTTTGGCATCTAGCTTTGTATTAAAGCTAACACACAAAATTGGCACAACCACTTTGTGAAACTGTTTGGAAATACCTGCAAAAGCTGATCACGTGCACATCCTGTGACCCTCAGTTCTCCTACTTGGTGTACGCCCAACAAAAGTGGGTATCCGTGCACCCCAAAGAAATGTATGTGGAAGCTCATACCAGCACTATTCAGAATGGTAAAAAGCTGGAATCAAATCATCATAAGTAATCAATTAAAAATTGTGATACATTTATAAATAAAATACAGTAAGAGGAATAAACAAATTGCAACTAACAACCTGAATTACCTTCACAAACATAACGTTGAGCAAAAAAAGCCAGACAAAAGAGTATGTACTGTGTGTGTGTGTGTGTGCATGTGTGTATATTTCAAAATTAGGCAAAACTATTCTACAGTGTTAGAAGTGAGGATAGTCAGGATGGGGGTCAGATGCTGACAGGAAGGAGACACGACTGGGCTTTTGGGATACCAAGAAGATCTGTTTCTTGATATAAGCACTGGTTGTACAGTCGTATTCACTTTGTACTTTTCCATTTGTGTGTTATATTACAATACTCTAACAGAAAAAAAATCAAACACTGAAAATCATTCTGAGATACATTCATCTTTTTCCAAAAATACAACCATTTCTGTATAAAACTTAACCAAACTGCAAGCTCATTACAACTGAACAAGCTTCCCTTGGCTATCTCCTTAGCAGCCGTGGTGATTAGTGCCAGTGGCAAGGCTTTGCACCCAGCTAAGAGCACTTCTAGAAGAGGTAACTATAATACCTACAAAAATTCAACAAATATTTGAGGGCCTATTATGTACTAGGCATTGTGCAGATACTGGGGTTAAAGCAATGACAAGACCCAGTCTTGCCTTCAGAGAACTCCTTGTCTATTCTGTTTCTAGACATGCCTACTCTCCTACCTTGCTCCACTCAGGCCTCATCCCACATGCTCTGCTAAGCCTACTATGTTTCGCCATCTGCCTCTCTTTTCTCCTGTGAATACATTGACTTCCCACCTATGGAACATACTGCAACAGGGTTGAAACTGCTAGAAGCCAACTGAGAACTGGATGTTAGATATCCCTAGTCATGTGCTCCTCCCACCTCCCAGATGCGTGGGTCTCAACCACCACAACCCCTCTTTAGCTACTCATTGGTTAACATAAGCTGATCCTTGAAAACTCAGCTCTCATATTTGCAATTCTGGACAATGTATTAACCTTTCAGGCCACTGTATGACCAGTTAACACACCAAGGTAATTTGAAGAATTATATCCAAGTGGTAGAAAACATTCAGCTACCATCCATAAGTGCTGACTAGTAAAGTAAGAATTTCTCAGTAAGAATTTCTCTGGAATATGCCTATTGTTTAGATACGGAGATATTCCAACCCTGTGGTTCCAAACCCGGGGCCCCCGGATCTCTGGGTAGGAATCAGGTCCTTAAGTTATTTGCAATATGTTAAAAAACCTCACAGAAGTCGCACACTTACCCACAATAAAGTTGACAGGCTACATAAAAGGTGAATTTTTATGTTTGACTAGAAATAATCTTGATGTAGTAAACTTTGTTATTGCATGTTGATCACAAGTCCTGATAGGCAGTTTTCTATGACTTTGATAAATGCAAATTGGTACACAAATTAATAATTACTTAACAGTTGGAGTTTTCTTGAAAGATCAGTTTCAAAATGTGAGGTCCCTGGGGTTAATAAAATAATATAAAGGTTTCCTGGTAGTAAAAAATTTGGCAACTGCTGATCTCATTTAAGCTCTCTTGCCCTTCTACAGGACCAGCAGAGGGCACTGGAATTAAATTATTTCCTCTTGAGCCATTCTTGTTTCAAGGGCACAAGATTACAAAGGAGAGGACAGTGAGAGTAGAGGAAGAGGCCGCTGGAGACTGAGGGTGACCACAGGGGGATGGCAAGTCTGTTTCATGTAAGAGTTTTTAAGGAGTAAGTGTTGTAACATGCAACGAGGAAGGAACAGTTTTTGATGGCAGTACTGCTTTTGCTGTGGTCTAAAATTGCCCACAATTGTTCAGAAATAGGCCACCCCTAGTGTCTGTGCATTTAGGGCATAGCTCAGTGGATAAGCCCACCTCTGACTTCCTGAAATGTCATTGTCATCAAAGCGAGCAGCTCTGAACAAGTTAAAACAGTGACATTGTCTTGGTATTTCTGGGATGGGTACCTACTCCTCCTCTCCCCACTCCTCCCCCAAGGATGACCCTGGAGGAATTATTTCAGGCATTAATAAGCAGGAAAGGGGGGTTCTTTTTGGTCAGGGGTGATAAATCTCCTGCTTCTTCCTGCCCAAAACGTTTAAGGAGGGTGCAACCTGCCCTGCCATCCTGAAGGAGGCTCTGTCGCAGGGAAGAAATACAATCAGGACAGAACAGTCTGGACTCCGTCATTTCATTCCCTCTACATGACCGATTATCTCTTTCTGGAGAAATTGAACTTGGATCTTCTTGTCTCACTGCTTTTTTATAACTACACATTCCACTGATCACTACTGTACAGATTCACATCGAGTTTCATTAAGGCACTTAACCTGCTTAATTATAAGAATTCTTATACTCATCATTTCTTCACATTTTAAATGTTCCTACAGTGTTCAAATTTGTTTACTCAAGCTGGATGCTTGACTTCCAAACTCATTTTATTTATTTGAACTTTTTAAAATGTTTTTTTCTTCTTTCCATCTATTTTGCATAAGTACTATGTGACTCGAATTGTAACCCTCATGCTCTGAGTCCACGTAAGAGAACCAAAGTAGGCAAGGCCCTTGGAGGGGATCTACAGCCCCTTGTAGGGCATCCCGAACAGCTCAGTCATCTTCCTCACATTTGAGTACTTCCATGATGGGGTGGGGGAGAGTGCTGTAACTTACAGGGCAGAATTTCTGGTCAATTCTGGTGTTAAATAGAGTCTGCTTCTTTGAATTGTCCAACAATAGACCCAAGTACTGATCTTCCTCTCAATTGTCCTTCAAATATTGGAAAACCACTAGCCAATTTTTCTCTCATTTTTTTCTTTTCTGAAGGCTGAACATCTCCAAGATCTTAGTATAATGTCTCAAATGACATGAGGTTCCTTTCTCTCCCTTGTCATCATGATCGAAAGTTTTTTATTTGTTAGTATCTCCTAAAATGAACTCTGTTCACACTCTTCTACTAGAGAAGCAGATGCTTAGATTCTTGGGGATTCAAAGAGCTTAGTCTGGTATGGAGGGGAGTCTAGACTGTTCCTGGGGCTGCAGGGTTTGCAGCCAAGAGAAAGCCGAAAGTCGCGACCTCAGGCAAAGCTGGGATGCAAGGCCAAGCTGATAATTCAAGCACAGCATCTGAATCTAATGTAACTGGCCCAAGAAGCAGAAACCAGCTCAGAGGTGGGTTCCAAGCAGAGTGCAAGGACTCCCTGAAGCCCTGGGACAGCCCTGTTGCATCACCCTTGGGCGAGGAAAGGGCTCTATGTGCTTAGTAGTTTCTATCGCTGTGTCCACACGGGTTTAAACAGCCTCTCTTGGCTCCAGCTGAGTGCATCTTCTAAAGACACAATCAATAGTTGCTGGTGATTCCTTAATGATGGACAGCCGGTGATTAAGGTTTAGTTTTTATAGTGGGATATTTGTTGAGCTCAGTAAAGATTTTGTGACTTTTCTGGGTCACACAGAGGTGTGTGCGTGGTGGTTTTTCTGCCGCCAATTCTGACACTTCCACACTACTTCTCCAATTCTCTGACACCAACTGGGTGTTCAACAAGTCAATCTAATTTTGAGAGTAACTCTCCAGATTTAGCGCAGATCCCACAGGTTAAGGGCTCAGTTCCGCAAGACTGCTCTCACTTCAGACATCACGTGCAAATGGGGTGAGCAGACTACTCATACTTCTGCCTGGCTGACTACAAATTTGGGGGTTCCCTTGACCCTCGCCCTCCTCAGTTTTGATAATTCACTAGAATGACTTACAGAAGTCAGGAAAATACTTTACTTCATGTTTACCAGTGTATTATAAAGGCTACAACTCAGGAACAGGCAAATGGAAGAGAGGCATAGGACAGGCATGGGGGGACAGTGCTGAGATTCCATGCCCACTCTGGGCACGCCACTGTCCCAGCGTGTCAATGTGTTCACAACCCTGAAGCTCTCTGAATCTCTTTGTTCAAGAGTTTTTATAACCCAATCTCCAGCTTCCCTCCTTTCCCCAGAGGTTAGGGTGGAGTGGGGCTGAAAGGTCCCACACTCTAAAACACTGTGATCTTTTTGGTGACTAGTTTCCATCCTGAAGCTATCTAGGGGTGCCTACGCTGAGTCACTTCATTAGCATAAACTCAGGTGTGGTGAAAGGGGGCTCATTATGAATGATAAAAGACATTTCTATCACCCAGGCAATTCCACGGGTTTTAGGAGCTCTGTGCTAAAACCACCTGGGACAAACACCAAATGTATTTTTTTTTTACATCACGGTGTGACAGCAAGGTAGCCTGTGATCTTGAAGTTCAGGTTTCCCTTTGAGAATGAAATTATAAAAAACCAAACATGTGATGAATCAGATCGGCTTCTATACCTTAAGAAACAACCTGGGAATGTGTGATGGGTAGTTTTCAAGAACACTTGAACTCTAAAAATATTAACCCAGGTTTGGTCTCTGGAATATATATCAACATTTGCTGGTCTAAAGCTGTAACCTTATCAATTTATGTAATCAGATTGAAAAAAAAAAAAAAAACCCTGTTCAACAAAGAAAGGATATAGTCATCCTGTGGGATAGCAAAAAGTAAGTGTATGGCAGAGTTTGCTAAGCACAGGCAGGGGAGGGAAAAACCTGGATTTAGAAGTGAGCCTTTGAATTATCGTAGAGGTGCTCTCCATTGTGGAGCAGAGATGACTCAGTGGACCTTTGCATGTTTGCATGAAATATTTCTCATGAGTCTCCATTTCCCAGTGGTCTGACTCCATGCTTACCAAGCAAGGCACTGATTGTGATTCAGCTTTCCAGGTTTCTTAATTCTAAGAGGGCATCATGGACAGTAGAGGTGGATTATCTGGCCACTGGAAAGGATAGGTCAAATTGGTCAATTAATGTATTTTCATTCTCTTACATATTTAGAAAAATTATGGTTTGAGTGTCAGCCACACACATGGCTTCCATAACTACTTACAGACTGATGACTCCCTAATCTATGATCTCTGGCTGGCCCTCCCTTGATAGATACAGCACACTGCCTAATGCGTCATCACTAAGTCACACACACAACTGAAACTCACTCTGTCCAAAACGGAACTCAGAAAAACTTTCCCCCATTGATCTCCTTGAATGTCTCTGCTTTAGTGAATTACACCAGCTGGTTGCCCAAACCAGAAGCATGAGAGGCACCCTAGCCCCTCACCACATTCTGCCTCACCTTTTGGAATTAACTACCAAATGGTGCCCCTCCCATATTGTCCTCTCAAATCTGCCCCCTTCTTTGCAAGATCACCTCCTTAGCTTTGGCCTCATGGCTCCATCCGGGATCAAGGCAATAGCTCTCTGAGACTCAGGCTGGTCTCCTGTGTTCCATTCTGCCCCCTGCTGCCAGAATAATGCTGCTAAAATGTGAATCAGCTCATCTCAATTTTTTTTAATGGTAAACAATGGTATCACATTTATGTTTTTCTTTTTATTGTGGTAACACGGGTTTATAACATTGTGTAAACTTCAGGAATACGTCATTATACTTCTATTTCTGTGTAGATTACATCATGTTCACCACCCAAAGACTAATTAGCACCCATTCCCACACACGTGTGCCTAATCATCCCTTTGGCCCTCCTCCCTCCCCCTTTCTCCTCTGGTAACCACCAATTCAATCTCTGCCTCTATGTGTTTGTTTGTTGTTGTTTTTATCTTCTACTTACGAGCTTATCTCAATTTCAAGCTTAAAATTCTTCAATAACTTTCAAGATTCCAGACTTCTCAGCTTAGCCCCAGGGCTCTTCAGGATTTGATGCCCACCTCATCTCAAATCCAGCCCCTGCCCCCGCCCCCGCAAAAGACATCCTGCATTCCAATCTCCCTTACAATCCCCTGAATGCATCATACAGTTCTGCACCTATGTTACCTAATACAAATTGTTTCCTCTGCCTGGTATAGTCTCATCTTCCAGGCTCGTCTCTCCCTTTTTGTGCTAACATCAACTGTCTTTCTCCAGAAACCCTTCTCCACAGGCTCCCTTTAATCCACCTCCCTCAATTTTGAGACCCCTGATTTTTCCTCTGATGACATTAGGGGATTATCTTTGCCATATCCCATGCCATAAGATACTGCAGTTTTGGTTACCCATCTTACATCCAAGGTCTCTTGGAGGACAGGAATCTAATGGGGTTAAATGAGTAAATAAATGAAGGCAAGAGCTCTCATCAAATGTTTGAAGATCTTTTATTTATTCAACAAGTTAATGATTTATCCTGAAGCCCTGAGGAAAGAGTAAATACTAAGGAGCAAAAGTTACAGGGAGGCCAATTTTGGTTATTTTTTTTTTTTTTAAAGATTTTATTTATTTTATTTTTCCCCCCAAAGCCCCAGTGGATAGTTGTATGCCATAGCTGCACATCCTTCTAGTTGCTGTATGCGGGACTCGGCCTCAGGATGAACGGAGAAGCGGTGCCTCGATGCGCACCCGGGATCCGAACCCGGGCCACCAGCATCGTAGCGCGCGCACTTAACCACCAAGTCACAGGGCCGGCCCAATTTTGGTTATTTTTGAGAATTTTTGTTTCTAACAAACAGAGCTCCCTTCAAATTAAATCAGCTGTTTAGGAGATGGGGAACTACCTGTTGCAGGAGAAGTTCAGGTCAAGGTTGGACCCAGCTGTAGGGCTGTTACTGGGGAGATTCAAGCATCACATGGGGATTGGCCTCTGTTGTTGTTGTTAGGCTGGTCACCAACGTTCTGCTTCTCTCTCCAGGCACACAGTAGGACTGCACTTCCCACCCTCTTCGAAGTTAGGCATCAGTGTGTGATTAGTTTTGGCCAAAGGAACATGAGCAGAAGTGACATATGTCACTTCCAAGCAGATTCCTACTGCTTTATTCAACACGGAAGCAATGTCGAGGTGACGCCTGTTAGCCTGAGGCCCTGAGTGACCCCAGGGAGCAGAGCCCCTCTGCTGACCTGCATTAGACATGTAGTGGGAGTCAGAAACCAGTTTTGTGCCTTAAGCCAGAGATTTGGGTTGCTTTGTTTCCAGAGCATAACCTACTCTATCTTGACTGGTACTACTCCTATGGTCCTATCCAAACCCGTGATTCTGTGCCTCTGTGAAGCGAAATAGAAGGATAGAGGAGGACTCACTGTCTGGAAAAGGTAGAGGGGTACTTGCAGTGGGGTTCTGGGCAGGTGATGGCATGTGATGATCTCAGGGAACATGGAGAGGAAGGCAAAGACAGATTGGAGCTGCTCACAGTTTTGTCTTGACCCAGGCCTGTGGGCTTATAAGGAAACTTGACTCTTTCAGGAAAGTTATGATAAAGAAATCTCTTTACGAACTTGAGACTAATAGACCATGTTCAGCCGGGCACCGTGTGCCAGGCAAAGGCCATTGACTAGAGATGGATGAAGGTACAGGTTCCTGCCTGGCCAAGTGGATGCGCGTCCACTGCTGGCTGCAGAGAGTGAAGAGAGGGACTCTGTCCGGGGCTGAACTCCACTGTGACTTGAGAACTAGTGTCAGAGCCTGGGGGTCAGAGGACTCAGTTCTTGCCTTGGTTGCCAGCTGTGTGACTTTGGGTGGGTCACGTAGACTGGCTGATCCTTAGCTTCCTCATTAATAAAGGAGATTAGAAAAACATCCCTCCTGCCTCATGGGAATTTTATGGCCATCAGGAGATAATGTGCCTGGAAGTGCTTTGTAAATTGAAAATCATTAATCAGATATCAGAGACTATCGCTCTTGTTGTTCCATTAATATTCTCAGCCTCTGCTCTCTTTGCCTGCTTTTCCCTCTTTTATATGCTGTAGGTGATGCTCTTTAGATGCAGGGTAAAGATTGCATTGGTAAGCTCTTTCAGTTAATAGTGCTTTCACGTACACAGTTCTACCCTGTCTACTCCGTTACCAATCTCAGTAGAAATTTCCCTCTTGGCTTTAATAACTCAAAATTCACAAAACTTATGCACTTCTTAAAACATTTTCGGCTGATGTTTACATTTTCAAAATTTATATTACATCCCCCCAAATCAGCACACCATATTCAACAAAACAACATGACGGAGAAGTCTTGACTTGACATTCCAAATACAATTGGTAGAGCACCGAGTTCCCTGCGTAGATGTTTTGGAACAGCCTTGCTGGCACGGAGAGGCTGAGTCGCTAGTTATGCAAACCACAGTTGTTGGCGACCTTATTAATTGTTTGCTGATGGGAGAGTGATGTGTAAAGCATTTTCCATTCTAACTTGAGAGTTTGTTACTTATAATAAAACTGTTTTAGTTCCACTTTAGGGAAGTGAATGGGTATTTTGGTTTCAGGTATCCAGCTAAGTTTTCCATTTAAAATAATAAGAGGCTCTGCATTAGTGTTTTCTTGCAGAAAAGTCATAGACAGATTACTGGCTTCATTTATTAGTGCTGTCACATTGATTCCAACACCTGGCGACATTGTGGACAGCAGAGCGGAACCCTGCCCGGTCTTTTAGCACCATCCTCTCACCTTCCGGCACTGTTTCAGACAATGCTCCACTGCTATTCACAGGGTTTTCATGGCCTAATTTTGGAAGTGAGTGGCCATGTCCTTCTTCCTAGTCTGTCTTAGTGTGGAAGCTCCACTGAAACCTGTCCACCCTGGGTGATCCTGCTGATATTTGAAATACCAGTGGCATAGCTTTCAGCATCACAGCAACACGCAGCCACCACAGTACGACAACCAACAGACTCACTGACTTTAAGCAAGAGAAATGTGCACTGTTATTTGATTTTGATCCACCCCATTTGTAACGTTGAAAAGTATGAGGCTCACAGGAGTTTAGAATTTTTCCCAGAGTCCCACAGCTTCTTGTGAAGAATGAATCCTAGTGGATTGTGACATGTCTGTGCTTACAGCTTGGTCCACTGTCCCTCTGGACATTCCTGGGCTGGGCCTGTGTTCTCCTGGGGGCTGTGTTTCTGTGCAGAGAAAGCTCTGCAGAACCAACATCATCCTCCCTCCCCAGCCTTGGGAGAGCTCAGGTGACTGAGGGGTGACCTCTCAAGTGACATGGACGTGACATCTTGTGTCTTAGTCAGCTTGGGCTGCTATAACAAATTCATAGACTGGGTGGCTTAAACAACAAACATTTATTTCGCACGTTTCTGAAGGCTAGAAATCTGAGGTCAGGGCTGGGTTCTTTTTTTTTTTTTTTTTTTTGAGGAAGATCAGCCCTGTGCTAACTTCTGACCATCCTCCTCTTTTTTTTTTTTTTTTTTTTTTTTTTTTGCTGAGGAAGACAGGCCGTGGGCTAACATCCATGCCCATCTTCCTCCACTTTATATGGGATGCCGCCACAGCATGGCCTGCCAAGCAGTGTGTCAGTGTGCGCCTGGGATCCGAACTGGCGAATCCCGGGCCACCCCAGCGGAACACACCCACTTAACCGCTTGCGCCACCGGGCAGCTCCATGGGTTGGGTTCTTTTTTTTTTGGTGAGGAAGATCAGCCCTGTGCTAACATCTGCCAATCCTCTTCTTTTTTTACTGAGGAAGACTGGCCCTGGGCTAACATCCGTGCCCATCTTCCTCCACTTTATATGGGACGCCGCCACAGCATGGCTTGACAAGTGGTGCATCGGTGCGCGCCCGGGATCTGAACCGGCAAACCCCAGGCCACCACAGTGGAGTGCTCACACTTAACTGCTTGTGCCACCAGGCCGGTCCCTGGGTTGGGTTCTTGATGAGAGCTCTCTTCCTGATTTGCAGATGGCCAGCTTCTCATTGTGTCTTCAAATAAGGAGAAAGTAAGCTCTTTCTCTGTCTCTTTTTTTTTTTTTTGGTGAGGAAGATTGGCCTTGAGCTAACATCTGTGCCAATCTTCCTCCACTTGTATGTATGTGAGATGCCACTACAGTGTGATGAACTGTGTGTGGGCACACACCTGGGATCCGAACCTATGAACCTCGGGACCCTGAAGCAGTGTGCGTGAACTTAACCACTATGCCACTGGGCCAGCCCATCTTTCTCTTCTTATAAGGACACTAGTCCCATCATGGGGACTCTACCCTCATGACTTCGTCTAAACCTAATACCTCCCAAAGGCCCCACCTCCTAACACCATCCTCCTGGAAGTTAGAGTTTCAGCATATGAATGTGGGGGACACAAACACGCAGTCCATAGCATCCTGAGACAGGTTTTTAACTTCACAGACACCAACTAAATTCTCTTTAGTAGCATTTTCTCTGGTCTTCACCATGTGTTCAAGCCTGAGTTCTCACATTGATTAGCCATTGGGAGATAATTGAAACTACTCAAAAATCACGAGTCAGAAATATCACATCTTAGAGAATGTTTGATTGTGGGAAAAGGAAACCCAATCAACTAATTTAAACAAACAAACAAAAAATGGGGGCTTTTGGAAAGATAAGTGATAGCTACCAAGCCCATGGACTGGAAGTGTAGCCAGGCTATCGGAGGATCCAAATCAGGACCGGTTGGCCAGGCAGCAGCTATCACCTCTGTTCCTTTGGGGCCACATAGTCTCTCACCTCTGCGTGCCTCTGGGAAAACGCTCCTTTCATCCGACTCTTTGCTACCACCTTTCTCTGCTCCATTCAAACTCAAGTTAAGAATGGCCTCTCCAGCCCTAGGTTTAAGTCCCCAACAGAATAATAATGGTCTTTGTGCACCAATTCCAACTTCTTGGGAGGCAGAAGCTAAGGGATGTTACTTGAGTCCGATGGTCATCCTGATCTGATCAGTTATTGCTGTAGAAGATGTTAATGGATGTACAGGACTGCAGGGTCAAGCCCTGCCAGAAGGTAGAGATTTGGCTGAACAAATAATCCCCCAAACCAGAAAACAATTACAAACACATTCCAGATTCCCCTCCCAGTTCCAAGGGGCTATGGAGCAACAGAAAAAGGAAAAAAAGAAAAGACAGGCATGGCCTTTAATCATGTACATATGTATGAACACATGTGTGTGTGTATGCACACATGCATACATCTCTCTGACCCTGGGGATTGTATTCTTTAACACAGTGAATCCTCCTTTCCCCCAACCCCACTTGCTGCCCTCTTCTTGTACCAGTTTTACTGCCTCGGATAGAGGGTAGAGGGCTCCTTCAGGGCTGTGGTCAGCAGGGAGTAAGTCAGTCTCTTGGCATGCTGATGACCCTGGATGAAGAGAGCACATGAAGTCAAGCTAATGTAGGATACGGGGTGAGGTCTGAAAGACAGCAGCTTTCTCCTCTGTCTTTCTCAAGGCTCTGCTTTCTCAGTCCCAGCACCAGAACTTGCCTGGCAGACAGTAGGCATTCAATAATTTTTAATGAGTGGATGAATGGAGACTAAACAGTGCATCGTGACAAGAGTGAGGGCCAGAATTGGATAAGCAGAGCTCAAATCAGAACACCAGGCCACTGAGACCAGAGTAACAAAAGAAGAAGGTAATCCGAGAGCAGGCCTGGCAGTCACCTAAAGCTGCCTACTGCCTTGTGCCTGCCATACCTGAGGGTGAAGTGAGGTGAGTGAGGACAGATTGCATTTAGAGAGACAGGGACAGGGCAGAAATGATGAGAACATCTTTAACCTTATATTAAAGTTGTGTTTATACTCATTCATCTCTTCTTTCATTTGCAAGCTTCTCGAAGGCAAGAACGATGTCTGATTTATCTATCTATCTTCCTAGCCCCTAATAATAATATATTCGTGCATACAGCTAGCATTCAACAAATACTGGTTGAATGAATTAATAAATTAAAATTTTAGGAAACCAAGAAAAAATTGTTCTAAATTGATTTGATATAGCATTTTTAGTGCAGAAAGTGGACTTTAATAACTGTTTTTGCCCTCAAGAACTCAAGTACTTGTCAATAATGTAGGAATATTGGGGATAATAGTTTAATTTTTATGCTCTTTTTAAAATATCCTTATTTCTACAGATGACTATTTCTTGAAGTTTGATTTACAACTGATTTTCAATACTTCATGTTCAATGAGAACATCTTCTTAGCTTAATTTCCACTTGTAATATTTACTGTATGATTTGTGTACTGTGCATTCAATCAAACAATATGAAGCCTATCTAAATGATATTATTTCTATATCAGCTTTAGTTGTAGCCCTTACACAAAATAAGCTACATCTAGTATTAGCTGGAGAAATTTATTTTTTATACTGAATTTGTATCCTGTAAACTTGCTAAACTCATTTATTAGTTCTAGTAGCTTTTTTATAGCTTCCTTACTATTTTCTATGTATGATCATGTCATCTGTGAATAAAGACAATTTTACTTAACTGTCTGCCAGAAAAAGGCAAACACTCTTTAAAGGAATGCAATAAATCCGGCACTCAACAACATATATTAACAATGTTCCACATCCAATTAAAAGTGATTAGCTATTCAAAGAAGCAGGGAAATGCGACACACAACCAGTAGAAGAATCAGTCAATAGAAACAGACCCTGAAATAGCAGAGATGATCAATCAGCAGACAAGGACTTTAGCTGTTATATATTCTCAAGGATTTTAAAGAAAATGTGTACATAATGAGGAGAAACATGGAAGATTAAAAGAAAGAACCAAATGGAACTTCTAGAGATGAAAAATATGCTATCTCAAATTTAGAAAAAGTTACTGGATGGGTGCATAGGTATTCTGTTGGCCTTTGTCCTTCGACCTAGCAATGCAATTTCCTCTCCCTTGAATTCCCTCTGCCTCCTCTGAACAAAAACAGGCTCAGGTGCAACTCCCTCCTTCCTGGAATTCAGGAGGCAAGACCAAGGGAGGCTGGTCAATTGATGCTGTCAGTTCCACCATCTGCAGTGTTCTTTTTTTTTTTTTAATTTTTTGTTTATTGCAGTAACATTGTATAAATTTCAGGTGTACATCATTATACTTCTATTTCTGCATAGATTACATCATGTTCACCCCCCAAATCCTAATTACAACCCATCACCACACACTTGTGCCAAATTATCCCTTTCGCCCTCCTCCCTCCCCCCTTCCCCTCTGGTAACCACCAATCCAATCTCTGTCTCTATGCGTTTGTTTGTTGTTGTTATTATCTACTACTTAATGAGGGATGTGTTCTGTGATCATCTTTCACTCTGAAACATTTGGGGCTACCCTCAGCTCTATATTTGGGAAAGGACGAGAGGGAAGATGGCTTAGGTGATTATTTCTACAACTTGATTTGATCCTTTTTCTTGATACTATTTATTTACAGCATTTTCCAGTATTATTAAGCAGCTATTTCAATGTCCTCAGCCATTTCTCCCCTAGAATATAGATGGTAGATTCAAAGACAGGAGTCTAAGGAGGACTCCTGGTCTCTGGTTGGGGTTGCTCAAATCCTCTTTCCTTACAAGTTTTAATGTAAAATATATTCATTTGGCCTCTGCTTTTAGAACTAGGGCATTCAGAGTCTTGATTATAGAGACAATTGTTGAAAATGACCTTGGAATATACTGCTGTTATAGGCATATACAGAGGGATGAAAATTAGACCATAAAATCTATTTCCCAATTTTCAAAAAAGTTATTCCAGCATCTCTGTACAGAGCTTGTGTGACTAATAGGCTATAAATAAATGTAACTTTGATGCATTATGCCCCATAGAGTCTGACAGGAACTGAGACAAAGGAGGCAAATAGATGCTCTATTCAAAATCATCAGAATCTTTAATGATAAAGTTCAGCTAAAGCATATGCTATTTTTTTTCAAGCCTGAACACATGTGAAGGAAGTACTTTTAGATAACCCTTATGTGCAGATATTAAAGTTCATGTATTTTTATTTGTCCTTTTTGTAAGATATGAGAAAAACTGCAAATTTGTAAAAATGCTTAAGAAAATTGGTAAGCATTTCCCAAAATATATTATTGGGAGGGAGCGCTCCTTGAGTTACCCGTATCTGTCCTATTTCTTTCTTTCATTATTGTTTCAATTTAGTTTTAATAGGTAATATGTTTACATGGTTAAAAAATCATATAGAGATGTATACATGTTTTTACACGTGTGTTCACATGTGTGTGTGTGTGTACGGTAGAATTTCTCTCTGCAACCCCTGTTCCCCCACCTGCTCAGATCTGTACCACAAATGCTACCACTGTTACTAATTGCTTGTTTATCCACCTGGCATATCTTTCTTCAGATTCAAGCTGATATCATATATATTCTTATTTTCCCACCTTTTTACCCAAAAGGGAACATACCATACACTGTTGTGTACCAGTGGCATGCCAAAGGCAGGGTGGTGGAACTGCCCCACCTGGGCCTAACAGAAACTTCAGCAATTGTCTAGAGCAGAGACCCATAAAAGAGTTTTGGAGGAAAGACTGTTGACCTATATGGTTTAGAATTATTGGTACACAGCTATTAAAAAAAAGCAAACCAATTCTTAGTCTATTTTTAAAATTGCTTCAAAATTTCTACAATGAACTTCAGATTGCTTGCATCAGAGGTGTAATGCTCCGCCTAGTCTGTTCTTAGTATACCACTTTACATACTACTCTACAGATCTTTCCGTATTAGTGGAGAGAGACTTCTCTGTTTTTACAGCTGCATAATATTCCACTGCATGGAGGTGCAACAATTTATTTACCTAGTCCGTCACTAATACTGATGATCTTTTAGAGCTGCTTCCAAGCTTTTATGAACTATGCTGCAGTGAACCGCTCATATTTATGTAGTTTTCCATATGTGCAAAGTATCTGTAGGATAAATTCTTGGTTATGGAATGCTGGGATAAAAGGTTTATGCATTTGTAACTTTGATCAAAATTGGAAAATTTCTCTCCGTAAGGGAGAGTAGATTTACACCCTCACCATCAATGTGTGAGACTGCCTGTTTCTCCAAAGCCCTGCCAAGAGAGTGTAAGGTCAAAATTGTTCTATATTTGCTAATCTGGTAGGTGAAAAAATATGTATCTCGGTGTATTTTTAGTTTAGATTTTTACTGTGAGTGAGGTTGGACATCATTTCATTTTGTAAGATGACATTTTATTTATATTTCCCTCTCTGTGAACTCTCTGCGTGCATGCTTTGCTCATTTTTCCATATGGCTGATTTTTCTTTTCTTATTTATTTCTAGGGGTTCTTTACATATTAGAGAGATTAGCTCTTTACAATATGCATTGCAACTGTTTATCCAGTGTAGCATTTGTATTTTAACCTTGCTTGTGATGTTTTTGATCACACAGAATTTTGTGTGAGTACGTGTATGTGTTTTCAGTGTGTGTGATGTTGAATTTAGCAGTATTTTCATTATGACTTCTGGAATTTGAATCCTGCCTTTCTTCTATGAACTCAGGGTACCTCAGGGTAACCAAGTAGTTGTTGAGGGGAAATTTTTTTAATGGAAGAATTCCACCAATAAATAGAAAAAGAATGATAGAATCAGAATGTCACCTTCTGCAAGCCCTGGTGGATTAGTGAATCTCGATACTGACAATCAATGGCTGCTAACATCACAAAAAGAGAGATCTGCAGGCCTATTACTTGCCTCCTAGTAGAAAGAGATAAAATCATGATGAAGTGATCTTGGCAAAATAGTGAATCTAAATTTGATCAAGCCCATAGATCTAACTATCAATTTACAAGAAATATAGAGGAGAGTAAGGGATGAACAAAAACATTTCTTCTTCTCCATGGAAAATTGGTTTAACTCTGTTTCCTTGAAAACTAGCTTCTCTGCCCCTGCAAGTCTGAGAGGCTAGATCTTAAGCTAACTCCATCCTGGAAAGATCAGATTAGCCAATTGTTGGGTTTTCAGAACATTCTATTTCTTCCTGGTTAATAACAACCCCAGGCCCTATTACTCTGTGGGAAAAGCAGTATCCATTTCCAGGGGCCACCGGCAAAACATCGTCTAATGGACTTGCATGAGCCCTATAGGCTCAAGTCTTTCCTGAAACCCTTTCCCTCTGCGCCCATAAAGTCTGCAGAGTAAATCCTTATTAAACTGATAGCTATTATTCAAAACAGCTCACATTTCAGAGCAATTATATTCCCCAGCCAACTAAATGCTCAACTAGTCTTTAATAAAAACAGCACCTAGCACAGTGCCCAGCAGAGAGGGTATTTAACAAATCCTTTATTGCCCAATTCATTTAACTTGAGTGACCTACCTAATATTTATACATTTTTTTTCTGAAATAAATACTACCCATGAGTTGACTATGAAAGAATTATCTTGACTAACTCCCTTGTTATAATGAAGGCTAATCCACAACAGGAAAGGCATGTGCATTATTCCTTTTGTCCTCACGTTATCCCTGTCAAGAACAGGAGGACTGGTCATCATTATTCTTTTAACATAGACTCAATTTAGGGCAACGATCATGCACGTTTCCTTTCCTGTCCCAACTCCCACCCGCCTGCTCTCCGAGGTGTGTGGGTGTGCAGACAGGCGGGGGGGATCTGTCCCCACTTGAGCATCAGCACAGGGAGAACCAGCTTGTAAACCCCACTGGGGACACATGTACATGGCACTAACACTACTGTACTGGCTTCTCAAAATATAAATCTAACCAACAGGGTTTTTTTAAAGTGAAACATCAAAATGGATAATCTTAAATGGATTTACTGGATTCCTCAAATCAGCATTTCAACAATTTTGAGCTTAATTTTGACCACCAAGTCCTCCTGCCGGAGCTGGCAGTAGCTCTTTGTCAGGAGTGTCCTGGTAAAGTGTCCGTGTCCCACTTCTCCATCATGATGTATTACTATGTTGTCCTCTTTTTATTTATGCTGCAGAGGACTCAGAATATTCCCTCCTCAAGGTGTTCAATGTACAACTCTTCGGTTAAGAGAGATTTGCTATGCTTGCTACAAATGCTTATAAGGGCATTTTTTTTCCTTGCACATTGTAATAGCCATGCTGCTTCAACGCACTTTTACTGTCTGCCCTGAGCTTGTGGATAGTGTTCTCGGTTGTGCTGCTCACTCGCACGTGCTGGCTTTGTGTGCATTTGCAGCAGAACAGTTTCTGCAATCCTATTGTTCATTTTGAGCTGACTCTCTGCATGGGGGCAAGTGCTTTTTGTTTTTGAGGATCAGCATGCTGTTTTGGAAAGAGCATGGAATTTGGAATTGAAAGACTGAAGTTCAAATCTCAGTTCTGTCTTACCAGACATGTGACTTTGAACAATTTGATTAATGTTTCTTAGCTTCCCAAATCTCTTAAACAGGAATATTACTAATCTTGTAGAATTTTGCGAGGATTAAGTGAGATAATAAGTAATATTTCTAATACATATTCCATGCATAATACTATGTCTTATTGATTATAAAACTTAGCATTATGGGTTGATAATATTTTCTGGGAGCAGGATTTAACATCAGAAGAATATGTACCAGAAAATCCCATGCATCCAAAGAAAGCTAGTGATTTGGGAAAGTGGGGAAGAGCAAAAACATGAGGATAGAGAGTTCCAAGGAAAAACTTAGCCTAGTTTTCTTGGCCTAGCTGTAAACCTTCAGATAGAAGAGAGACTGAAATTTACAACTCTTTTGAATCATGTTTTGTTTTCCTGCAATTCCTTGCTATATTAGATATTTTGACTACAAGTAAAAGGAAAAACCAAGAGCTTTCAAGGAGACTTCACCGAGTCCAAGGTGAGATCAGATGGCCTATGGCTGCTGCCCTGGTCCAGGACCCCTGTGTGGGTGGCCTCCTACCATCTCTGCTGTAGACATTGGGACGAAAGCTCTGCATTGTCTCCCTCCTGCATTTACTTCTTCTTGTTGATGCATAGGAGAGGCGGGATAAAAGGGGCTGAGATTTGGGTAAGGGCCTAGGGGGAAGGGAACATATAACTCCTTAACTCCTTGTTCTGCTTTGTTTCAGGCCCTAGGTCTGTCTCTAATCTAGACAAGGGAATTCCTTGACCACCAAGGGACAGCATGGGTGCAGCTCACTGAGTATAGGATTTAAGGACCCAGGAGCCTCCTACCTTTTTCAATGCCTTTCCATTTGCAACATCTGATGTACCTGCATGAAGGAAAAGACACAATGGAGTGAATCTAAAAGAGTCAAATTAGGAATTTCAATGGCTGAAAGGGACAGAAATAAAACCTTTTAATTCAGAGGCATCTAGAAGTTCTGAGATAAATATGTGCTGTCTGTTTATTGAAGACACTCTGCCCCTGTTTTCTCTCCTAGCTCCTCCTTTTCCATCACTCTAGCAATACTTCCCTTTCCCCTAATCTCTTTAAACATCCGAGGAAGTTTCAGATTGTCTCAGAGAGATTCTAGGCATAACTTCTTTTCCAACCTTGGTAGAACAAATCATCTCAGGAGTTGCTGAGAGAACCTTTGGGCTGAACATCCACCAGTATTTATATCTGTTGAACTGTTGCCACATCCATAAAACAATTTACCATGAAGTGGTCTGTGGCTTCCCTCACCAAGAGGACTTCAGCAAAGAAAGAGGAAGAAGGCTGAGCCTCGGGGCCAGGGACTGTGCAGTCCTGACTCAAGATAGCAGTTCTCGAAGAAGTAGCAGTTTCTTACCTCATGGGGAAAGGTGTCTGGCAGCTGTTGGGGCTGCAGTCAGGAGGGATGGAAGCAGGTAGGCACAGTAAATAAAACAGACCAGACCTCATGGGCTTAGGCCTGGGCAAAGGGTTTCACATGCAAAGGTCAGCATGACACCAGAATAAGGTCTCTGCTTCTGTAAGGCCACACTAAACTAACGGTAGCCTGAAGCCAGGGGAATCCCAATGGGCATGAGATTCTTTGGGCAGAACTAAAATTATTTCTCTACCTTTTGCTCTAAGCTCTGAAAGCTCCCAGCTTGCTCACCAAACGGCTGCATTTTGTGTTTGCTGATGCAGAAGAATAGCACTTCCCTATAGCTTACCACCAGAAGGTAATTGGATTCTAATAATAGAACAAAATACAGAGAATTCCCACTGCTTGGTTGGGTTTTAACTGATGTGACAGCAGAGAGCCAGACTCTCTGCTGTGTGCCTGGGTGGGGAATGAGCTGTGAAGATTTGGACCTGTTAAGCTCTCTTAGACACATTGGGTCAGGGGAGGAGTCACACAGTTACTGGTTGGGGTGGCCCCGGGGGCTCCAGCTTTCTCTTTTTGGGTTGACTCTAGGTGATTGTCTGCTTCTCGTATTTTCAGAAATCCCCAAGGGAGTTTGGGCTTCTGTATGTGAAGCCAGCTCTTCTCCCTTCTCTGTGGTCCTCGGGGGGAGGCAGTCATCCAGAACCAGTGCTTCAACCTCAGGAAGGAGCCGATTTCTCTCTGCCACCGTCCTCAGACCAAATCCTAAGCACATGGTGACTCCCAGGAAGACCCCTGCCATAAACCATAAAATACCTTGGATAGAATTAGTTTTCCTTAGGGTCTTGACTCCAATTTCTGGAAAAATGGGAATTGTGTAATTTAGGTATGAGAATATGTGACCTGCAGCACATCTCAATTTATCTGTACTACCTAGAGGACATTTCTCAGGAAAGCTGCTCAGCGTGAGAGAGTTACAAGAAACTTGAACTCCCTGAAAAAATAAGGCCAGCTGATCAATGTAACTTTTGTTTTCCAGAGATCATTTCTAAAAATATGCCCATGATGGCAATCCACTAGATCAGGGCCCATCTACTAAAGAATTAGGACTACAAAGACACTGACGATAATCACTGATTTCTTGATTAATCTAACAATATTAAGCACCAATATTTGCTCACAGTGCAGAAGGAGCCAAAAAAAAAAAAAAAAAGGAAATCAGGACACGAGGTGCCTGACCTAAAGGCGTCCACAGCCTGAATCATAGACTGAGCCTCAGTAATCACCTAGACCAGCCTCCTCCTTTTGTAGATGAGGAAAATAAGGATTAGATAAGTAAAGTGACTGGTTCAAAGTCACGAAACTAAGTCGTGAAAGAGCCAAGAGTGGCATCCAACATGCAGCTCATATCCATAATTATATTCACAATGCAAATCTAAACTATGTGTGCAGCCTGGAACAAACTGGGAAAGGAAGAGGAATGTGAGAGTGGGGGAAGTCAGAATTCAAATGTCTTGACCTCTGATCTCTGTGGTTAGCCTTTAAGAGACTGTGGACGGCCCAGCAGATGGTTTGGAGAACCTGAAATGCAGACACTCACAGGGAAGGAGAGCAAAGTCTACATGTGCGTGACCTTTACAACCTCTCTGCTGTGGAGGTTCAGAGAGATCACTTTGGGCTGAGCAATGAGGGAAGGCTTCCCGGAGGTAGGAACATTTGAACCAAACTTTGAAGGATGCTACAACTCAGATGAGGAGGAAGAGTAGGACCAGGAGGCCTAGCCTGGGCCCAAAGGTGCAGTCCTGGACATGTATCAGTATGAAGCCAAGCGCCCTTTCAAATGTGGCTACAGAAAGAGCTAAATGCCTGCATTATTCAAGAAAAACATTAACAGTGCTCAAAGCATCAGAGGTTACACATCAGGAGCAAGAATGAGAAAGTTGATTATCTGAGGCCGTGGGAGAAAGGACTCGCAAATGTTGCCTGTTATAACGTTGTCTGGCCCTGAATCTGGGTGTTTATATGTATACAACTGTATATCGAGATCCATGTCTGCAGGAGACGAAGACATTTGAAGACTCATATAATAATAGAATTCTTGTGTTGGTTTTGGGGACTGAATATGAGCCAGAGGGAAATATCTAGTGAAGAGCAGAGGTTAGCTCTCATGGAGCTAGATATCTTTGGGGCTTGGGTTAGTGAATAAATTACTTCGGAAATTACATACACAGATGTTTCCTGCCCAATGTGACCTAACATGAGATGCTGGCTGTCTCCCCTGAACCAACCCCAAAGATGTCACATAAACAAATTTGATGCAGCTAATAACATGGCAAAAAAAAAAAAAAAAAGGTAAAAAGTCCCTGGGGAGGCAGAATGTGATTGGGACCCAGGGTGTGTGCGTTTGGGATGGGGAGGGATGAGATTGAAGAGGGAGAGGAGATCTGGTGCCAACTTTGGAAACAGATTACAGAGGGTTTTCTAGTTGTTTCCTGCTTATTCTCTTACATTGCTAGGAGCAGAAAATTGTTAGCCAGGCAGAAAAGCAGACTTGCTGGCCCAGAACCAGCTAGAAGGATCAGGGTGACATCAGGGAAGTGCTGGAACCCACCTGGGTAAGAGCAGATAATAAATTGGGGCAGCGGAAGGCCTAGTTCCTGAGATGTCCTCTTTCCCAGGCTTCCCCGGCCCATAGTATAGAAGTTAGGAGCAAACAGCCCAGACTCCAATCCTGCTCCACCCCTTACTGCTCTGTGGCTCTGGGACTGTTACTTACTTTCTCTCTGTCTTTGTTTTCTTGTCTCTAAAATGGACATAATAATACCACGTAGCTCTTAGCGTGGTTTAAAAGACGCAACGCATGTAAAAGTACTTAAAACTGGACTGATGCATTGTAAGTGCTCAAGAAATGTTAGCTGTTATTTTGAAAACTGGAAGACATTGCCTTGAGGGGCAGTGTTGCTTTTATGGGAATTGGGGAGTAAAGAGGGAATGGTGGAGCTCAGAGGTATGTTTTTCACACACTACCCATTCCCTGAATTCAGCAAAAGAGTCACAAGCAAGGACCTGAGCTTCCGCCCTTTCTCCCAGATCCCACTATCAGCCAAGACGATTGATCCTCCCAGGGTAATATGAGTCACAGAGAAAAGGTGACAATACATCATCTACACTCTCAAATAAAAGCAACAAGAGAAATCATGCAGAATTAATAAACCAGACAGAATCAGATTTAAAATAAGCATAAGGAACACCCTCAATAAGATAGGGAAAGATTTCGGAAACATGAAGCAGGAACAGTCAAAGAAAAACAGAATGAAGATGCTGGAATGAAAAATATAATTGTTAAAGTAAGGAAGTCAGTGGATCATTTGGATAACAGAATGGATATAACCACAAAAATGAACAAAACAAATGAAAGATCAGGTCAAGAACACTCCTGGAAGATTTTTAAGAAAGATTAAAACAGTTGAAACTATAAAAGTAAAGGTTAAGAGAGATGGAGGATAAAAAGAGAAGTTAACATCTGTATGTTAGGAATCTCAGAAGGAGAGAACAAAAATAAGTGTAGGGGAGAAAATACTTGAAAAAAGCAATCAAGAATTTTCCAGAATAAAGGAGGATGTGGTAGATTTTGCAGTGATGGCCCCCAAGTTGTTTAACCTCCCTATATCCATGACCTTTGGTAGTCCTCTCTACACTGACTCTAGGCTTGGCCAAATGACTTGTTTTAGCTGATGAGTCAAGAGAAAAATTAATACAAGCAGAGACTTTAAAAGTGCTGTGCTTTGGGACTTGCCATCTTGTGTTGCTTTGAGAAACTGAGCCACCATATGTAGAGGCCCAAGCTAGCCAGATGGATAATGGCGGACATATGGCCCAGTTGACCCACTCTTCCAGCTGACATCCAGTTAACATCCAGAAGCAGAACCATTTATCTGATTAGCAGCTTACTACAGAAGAACCACCAGCAGAACCCAGCCCAAATTGCCAGCCTATAGAATACAAGTTGATAAAAGTTTATGCTTTAATCCACGACGTTTTGATGTGTTTACTACACAGCAAGAGAAAGCTGATATAGAGTATGTTAACAGACTGAAAAGGCAGATAGTGGGTTAGACAGGACGGATTTAAACACACACACACATACACGCACCACTAGAACACGAATATAAAAAGCAAAGCGAAAATTCTAAAATCTTTTGGAGAGAAAAAAGCAGATCATTTTCAAAGGAAAAGGAATCAGATTGACATCAGAATTCTCAACAATCCTGGCTGTGAAAAAATGGATATTTTTAAAGTATTAAAAAAAAAAGAGAACATCAAATCCAGAATTTTTTATCTAACCAACCGTTTAAATATGAGAGTAGAATAAAGATATTCTCAGACATACCAGGCTCCAGAATATTTAACATACAAAAACTGCTTGAGAAAATCATTAAAAGAATTATTTCAACAAGAAGAGAAATTAAAACCAAAGGCTATGGATGTAAGGGGGAGAAAATAAAACGGTAAACTTAAGTTTCATCTGAATAAGCACTGAAGAAAGGAAGAAAGAATGGAAGGAAGAAAGGAAGGAAAAAAGGGAGGGAGAGGGAGCAGGCATATTCTTAATAATCCAGAAGTAAAATTTTAGGTGACAGTAACAGGCAAAGACTGAACCACATCGTGGTTAAGCAGTAGGACTCTAGAACCATATGCTCTGGGTCTAAATCCTGCCTTGTCCTTCCAGCTGTGATCTTAGATCAGTGACTTAACCTCTCTAGGCCTCGGTTGCCTCACTTGTAAAATAAGATTGATAAAACAGAACCCATATCATAGGATTATTTTAAGAATTCAAAGAGCTTCATTTTAAAACTCTTGGATTCATACCTAGTTCATAGTAAGCTTTCAATAAATGCTTGATGTTTATTAATATGGGGAAGGGGCTAGAGTGAGACAGGAAATAGACAGTTAAAATAAATGAGCCAAATGAACCACATTAATTTAGACAGCAATAAGCACTTTAAAGAAAATCACTTGACTTGGATGACATGTGGATTGTGATGCTAAGTACCAAGGACAGAGACACATTCCCTTAGAGCACTCCAGAGAGGGAGGTCATCAATGAGGAATGGCTCATGCTTTCCAGGGAGGTACAGCCCCAGAAGGAGGACTAGAAGGTGCAGAGATTCCTGAGCCTGTGTATCATACAGTCACAGCAGAACCTCTCATTTTCAAGGGGCTATGTGATCTATATGAGATGACAGTCAGCAGGGACACGGGGACCGATTGCCAGAGGGGCCTTCCTGAATGGCCTGCTCCGCAAAGGAGCTTCAGGACCTTCACATGCCCCTGGGGGGAGGGCAGCGAGAGAAAGAACCCTAGCAATGACTAAAATTGAATTGCCCACCAATTCAGAGTGATGGGGACCTCAAAGTCAACTTCATTAAAGAAAATGTGACATTTCTTACACGTTCTAGTTTGTAAGATTGAGATGTCTACTACAGAAACAATTCTTTAACTTCCTTATTTCTTCGACTTTCCTTCCTCGTCCTTCAACCAAACCCTATCATAGTCATCTTTGAAGTCATCTCTGGAAAGGGATGCAGACTATTTGACTGGATTCAAGAAACGGTGTTAATTACTAAAACACCTGTGACCACAGCTGAACCTTTTAATCAATCCACATAGACCACTGCTCAGCTAATATCATGAGGCTCAAGCCAGTGTCTCTTTAGAGTGAAGAGATCTTTCAGAAGCCTAACTTGGAAGTCAGATAAGAGGATGTTTTAGGTCTCAATTCAGTTGGGAAGGTGACAGTGATCAGAATTCAAGACCCTCTTACAGAGCTTCTTGAAGAGCTGACCACAACCATCGTCACCATCACCAACACTTCTCCTGGCCCAACCTCTGATTAAAAAACCAGATCTGATTTTTTAAGAGTGTCCGTTGGCACCAAGCGCTTCCCTCCTGTGTTCCTAATTTCACCGATAACTTTAGGTCTCTGATCACTCTTACTCCGACAGTGTTTTTTTAGAGCTCGGTCAGAATGACTACATTGTTGGAAGATGCTGATTCACTCTGTTCTTCCACTGGACTTTCAAAATGTATTATCATGGAAAAGCGTGACCCAGCTGGCCAATTTCATAAAGATATTGTCTCTAAAATTCTATGACTCTGTATATCTTACTGCATGACCTTGGGCAAATTACTTAACCTCTCCAAACCTCAGTTTCATTATCTGTAAAGTGGAGGAAGTAACAGGATTGACCTTGTAAGGTTATGTAAGGATTAAATGAGATAATACATATAAAGCACTTAGCAAAGTGATTGGCTCTTGGGAGCTTACAGTAAGTGCTTAACAAAATTTGTTACACGTGACATTGGTGAGAAGGGAGAGGTTTGTATCAGACCAGGTCCAATCGGGAAAAAATAAGTCATGCTGTACATTCCGGGAATTATAGGTCTTACTATAGAGAATCAAGGGCTTATAGAACCACTGGAATTGCTGAGGGAGCCAAGGGTCAGGGAAGCTGTCCCTCAAATCTCAGCCTGAAGCACTCAAGTGGATACTTTTCATGAGCTCACCAGAAATCACAGCAGTTCTCGACCATTTCTGGGACATCCCCACCAATGATCTCAGTCTGAGTCATGAGGAGAGTATAGCACATCAAGAGCTTGCTGGGAAGCTGCTGAGAACCCCAGGTTGGCCACGGCTGGTGTCACTGCCCTCGGAGAGGAAGGCCTCGCCTTCTCTTCCCACCTGCCCATATCAGGTGAGAACCCCTCAGTGTAGACTCCAGCTAGGAACCATAGAGGGAAGGGCACTCTGGGATATGTAGTTCCAGTGCTTGGTCTGCATCCACACCAAAGCTTTAATCAGAGTTTCTCTCAAGTAGCAAGCTGAACTGGTTAGATTTTCTCATCTTATTTCCACTCTATAGGGAGATGCTAATGAACAGGGAAAGAGTCAAGAAAAGACCTAGGTAGGTGAAAGAGTATTCCCAGAATAACTGAGGTTTTGCTGTAATCTGCCTAGATTTTTCTTTTCCAGAAAGAACTCTTTGCATGACCTGAGGATGTATTTCTTATTAAAATAATGGTTGCTTGTATTGATACAGCATCTTTCAGTTTGTAAAGATCTTCTATCATCATTAGCCTCCTTTTACCCTCACAACAACCCTATGAGGTAGATAGCATTACTTCAGGGTCACAAGTGTGAAAACCAAGACTCAGAGACCCACCCAGCCAAGACTTCCTAAACTTGCAGTTCAGAACCTGCCCTACCACTATCTTCCTTAGTGAAATAAATAAATTAGAAAGCATCTGGAGAGGCTATTTGTACCACAAGTAAAAACAATCTAAACACAAAATTTAAAAACTATATTATTCACATTAAAAATGTTTCACAGGCAGCCCTGGTGGCCTAGTGGTTAAGTTCAGCATGCTCTGCTTCGGCAGCCCGGGTTTGGTTCTTGGGTGTGGACCTACACCACTCATCAGTGGCCATGCTGTGGCGGCAGCCCACATACAAAATAGAGGAAAATTGGCAACAGATGTTAGCTCAGGGCAAATCTTCCTCAGCAAAAAAAAAAATAAAAAAAAAATTTCAAATATACGCATCATAAGGATCTTTTGTCAAGTTATAATCAAACTGATGGTATATTAAATGCAGACAGGACATTACAGCCCAACCTCATTAGTCCAGGAAAGTTAAATCTCTTGCCCAGAAATATGACTTGAAAATAATGGATTTAGAACATAAATTTAAGTGCCTGGACTCCACAACCCACTGTTGATTATTGACAAGTTGACGTGAACTTGGTACATTACATTGGTAGTTTTAGCTCCTGAGATTACCTTTAAATTTTTGCATCATTTCCCCCACTGCCTATTGGAATTATGGATATCAGAAACCTTTATACAAGGCAGTAAGTCTTTGATTAAACCTGGAGGCTCAAGCACCAAGTTTTGGCCAACAGTAATGGAATCCAGGGCAGGAAGTGAGCCTGAAATGGGTTCTAAGGAAGAGAGTAACAATACGCCTCAAACAAGATGAAAACAGCTGCGCCAATTAAAAGGCAATTAAATGTGTAATAAATGGAAATGTTACAAAATTGTTCTGTAAAAAAGTCCAAATGGGAATTGTCGGGGTGTACTTGCTGAGTAAGGAGTGTGTGCCAAGATGACGGTTACCCGTTTTTTAGCTGATGTGCTGTTCTGTAATATCAGCGAGGCATCTTTCAAGATGACAACTCAGAAACAGTCCTTTTCAGAGCATGTGCGAGTTGGGTAAATTCTGCTGGCCCCTGCATGGCAGAGAACGGAATGTAAAACACACAAATGGGGTGGGGTGGGGAGGATGGAAGGAAATAGTGAGAGGAGGACAGCTTGGCAGCTCTTCCTTGGCCAGGATCCTGCAAACCTGAGCATTAAATGGTATGAGGGCTGAGACAGAAGCAGCAGAATGTGAAAATGATGTTCTGAACCAGTAAAATGAGCTAATAAGGAAATTCACAGACGATAGCAGTCAATACTCTCCCTTTGGGAGAACTGCTGTCCCATCTTTTCTGTCTGATTTCATCACTTCATAGTCCAGGAAGAAGATGCTCAGGTTAAATCCTTATATGTCAAATATTGATCACCCACTTCTGTATTACAGGCCTCTCTTGACCACCAGATATCAGGGCAAATCAGCCAGGGTTTAATCAGAGAAACAGAACCACTATTCATCATGGGATAAAGGGTTTCTTATAAGAACTAGACCTAACTCAATTATGGGAGGGTCTGGAGAGGTGAAGGTCCAGGAGGAAGTTGGAGAATCAGAGAAGGAGTCAATATCCAATGTGCTTGAAATGCTAAGTGTGACTGGCCTCCAAAATGGGACTCAACAAAGGAGAAGGTCATGGGAGGTATATGGGCAGCTGTGCCTCTGTGGGTCTGCTGGCAAGTGTCTGGGGAGGGACCTGGAACTATCCTTGTCAACAGGATCACCAGACAGGAAGAAGGGCTGGATGCAGAAGGGAGGAGAGCAAAGATAAGCTGAAACCCACCGGCGCCATTGGAATGATCCGATTTGGAGCTGAGATTTCAGGTTAGCATGCAGGGTGGGGGACAGAGAGGGGAAAAAGAGAGAAGGAAAGGGGGACTCAGAGCCAGGTCAAGATATTGAAGAGGCAGGCAATGGAAAAGTTGGGTGTTCTGAACAAGTGCATTTCTGAGAAAATAAAATTAGCTTTATTTCAGTATGAATGCTGAAGCAGTGCTCATTTTAAGTACTCAATTGTGTTGGCGTGAAGGAGGGGCATGAGGTTCCTAGATGTTAAAAGGGTTCTCATCTGTTAGAATATCCTGTCACCTGGTCTATATAATCAGGACAACTCGTTGTCAAAGCACCAAGACAGGGCCAACTTGCAGAGTTGGCTGGAGCCACCCAAATTCAAGTGTCTCTCAGTAAGAGAGACATTTTCTCTACCTCAAGTTTTAGAATGACCCTAAAGGGAGGTGCTTGAGAGGGGCTCAGCTACATTATAGATGAAGTTTGTACAAGCCTACTTAGGTAGTAATATATAAAGACTTATAGATACATAAAATAAGCACTCTATAAAGAAAACTATGTGTTCTCCAACTACCATTTTTTTTTTTTTTTGTGAGGAAGATCAGCCTTGAGCTAACATCTGTTGCCAATCCTCCTCTTTTTGCTGAGGAGGATTGGCCCTGGGCTAATACCCGTGCCCATCTTCCTCTACTTTATATGGGATGCAGCCACAGCATGGCTTGACAAGTGGTGCATCAGTGCATTGGTGCATGCCCGGCATCTAGGCCTGGGAACCCTGGGCTGCCAAAGCGCAGCATGCGCACTTAACCACTATGCCATCAGGCTGGCCCCAACTACCATTTCTTTTTAACCCAAGCATTAACTACTAACTTGGGTTATTATAATTTGGGGATGAGTATACACTTGCCCAGGAATGGATAAGGTAATATTTTTGTAGGGGTTGCCTGGATCCTGCAGGTAGATAATAGAATGCCAAACCCACATGAGGGCAGGCTTAAGGTTACACATTCTCACAGGAAACATTTTGTAAAATTTCCAACCAGAATCCATGTCAAGATGGGCCAGCTTCCTCACCTCCTTTTGCTGGTGAGATGACTTCTTTTTCGACTGTGTTTTTCTCTAAGGTGTAGGCCTTTGAGGGACCTGAGTTTATGTGGGGCCTCTCACTTTCCACTTTGCATGAGCCCAAGGCTTTGTCTCCCCAATGAGCACTACCATTAAAACCCAGGCCTCCGCCCCGTGGCTTAGTGGTTATGTGCTTGCGCTCCGCTGCTGGCGGCCCGGGTTCGGATCCTGGATGCGCACGGACACACCGCTTCTCTGGCCATGCTGAGGCCGCGTCCCACATACAGCAACTAAAAGGATGTGCAACTATGACATACAACTATCTACTGGGGCTTTGGGGGAAAAATAAATAAGTAACTAAAAAAAAACAACAAAAAAAACCAGGCCTCTTAGTTCCTGGAACTGGCTCCTGGTTCGGTTTACAGCAGTGCCCTATTGGAATTTCCCTACTTTCTTCTGAATTCAAACATGCATTTAAAAAATACTTGAAACATTTTATGCTGTATTTCCAGTTGTTTTGTATGAGTGGTTCAGTGGTTTTAGAATGCTAGATTTCTGGAGGATGAAGTTGCCAAGATGATCACTAAAATTCCATCTGGCCTACACCGTGCTACAACACACTGCAGGAGTCTGACTGGAATTCTAAGTCCTGGGCAAGAGAGGTTTCCTTGTGTCTTATTATCTCAGAGTGTTGGGGTGGGAGAGTAACCCCATCCATTATCCTACGTGCATTATATTGTCAAGGTTCTTTGAAATAATGAAATATAGCCTTTGTTATTGAGTTTGCATTCTTTAAGTTTATTGTTGGTGAGAAAACCAATTGTTACCTATCTCTTTGAAGGCAAAGGACCAACTAGCTCTTGGTGTAGCTGTCTTAGTGCTTAGTGTGGTTTTGAAGCTCCAAATTAATGATCTGTTGAGTAATGGAGACAAGCTCCTGAGAATTCCTGGATCTGGCAAACCATCTGCTCTTCTCTCCGGGTGCACCGAAGATAATCCAAGCCCAGAAGTCAACGTGCCTTTTTAGATTAAGAACCAGTCAGTACCTAGAATAAAGGAACAGGAGTGGAAAATCAACTTTTTTTTTTCACTCCTAGTTGGAAACATTTAAATGGAGCCTTTGACTTGTTCTTCCTTGTCATTTATTCAGATGCTACCTTCATGAAAGTAATAAGCGTCTCTTACCTGAGAAAGAGCACTAAAATGGAAACAAAACTTATTCACTCAATAAATAGTTATTGTGCATCTTCTATATCTTCTCTGTTAGGCATGAAAAGGAAAGGTCTCACAAAACAGGTCAGAAAACCAAAGGAGACTGGCAGATAATGGGCTGTTCTGGACCTATGTTTGAGAATTGGAGTAGATGTGGTTCAACTCAGGGACTGAGCATCTCAGTGCATGTAGTCTGGCATGTGTGCAGCATCAGAGAGTTGAGACAGGTGAGTGGGGTTGGGAAGAGGGCAGATATGTTGTCCCAGTCTCCCAGAAGAATGTCTTGTTGAAAACCTGATGCAACAGTCAAAAGTACCTAAAATCAGATGACATGTGATGTAAAAGTCACATTTCTATTCATTCTATAACAGCATAGCTAAGTCTTCATGAGGATAGAAAATAAATACAAAGAAAGGTTATGAATGCTATTCTGTACTTTTAAGTTATAAGTGTAACTCTTCTTCATTTCTTTTACCATTTTATGTCCCTAGCCACTTAATTGGTGGGTAAGTATAGGCTTCTCAGTTTCCCTCAAGCTCTGACACTAGCACATTATCTCCCTGCCATCCCAACACCACGATCCATTCTCCTTCTAATTCCATCATCTCTGCTTCCATTGATGTTCAACCAACGGTAGGTATTATTACAAAATTTTTTGAGCACAGTCTTTTCATATTGGAACTTTCTACAACACCATGTTCTCTCCCCTAAGCGAGGGGTACTTGTGAGCAGAGGCAACATGAAATTAAGCAAAGTGGATGGAATATGATCTTCATGAGGCTAGGGACAGTATCTAGTTCAGTGCCGTATCTCCAGGACTATAGTGGCCAGTGCCTGGAAAGTGGTGGCTGCTCAATAAATATTTGTTAACTAAAGGAATAAATGAGGAAAGGATGATGTCTGCAGGAAAGTCTACTGCAGAGAAGTTTATGGGAGTCCTTGCCAGGAGAAACGTCTCTCCCCAAGTGGGAACTTTAGGTGCAAATAGTTTTCTTAGGACATTTGGAAGGTTATGGATCTGCTGCCTGCTAAAAACCAATGAAGTTCTCCCAGGCCCCTGACACCTGAAAATAGTTGGACACAATCTCAGGCCCCACAAACCATGATCATTACGAAAGACAGAGAGTTAAAGCTGGCAAGAAGGCAAAAAAAGTGTGCGGAAGGCTATCAATGCATTACTCCTTCTTCAATATCATCAGTGTCAACAGTGGTCTTGGTGGCACCAGGTAAAATGTATTAAAAGTTCATGCACTGAATTGTCCTGCTGAATACTGCAGAGAGGAAAAGTGACCACACTATGGTCTCTACTTCTGGAAACTCGGAGAGCCCTTCTGTGATTCCACTTGATATGGACCACAAACTCACAACTAATAGCTCTGTCTCCACTTCCCCTTCCTCTTTAAGAGATATTGCCAGCCCTCCTTCTTTCCAAGATCCTAACTAAATCATAAGTTGATTACAGACAAAATTAATAACTGATAGATAAGTATGATTTACATAAAAAAACAATATAAATATACAAGCATAAAAAGAGGCAAACATATAAATGCATATAGTTTTGTGTCCAAACTGAAGTATTTTCCAGCAGCAGAGGAGGGAGGAAGGGGTGACTTGAGGGGAGGGGGATAGAGAAGAAAGAAGGGAGTCTAATAGCTTAGGAGTTAGGAAATCCAGCACTGAATAAAACTTGCCCAGTCATAAAATTCCCTTAAGATGGGCTCTTTGAAATATCCCCATTAACCAAGATAAAGCACCCACAGATGTTCAAGCAGTCTAAGCAGTTGATCAGCAGAACATCTAAATGTCTCCATTATGAAAAGAGAGACGTTCTCTTTCAGAAGCAATAATGAGCCGTTTCCCGTTGATTCCATTGGAAGGGAGACTAGAGGACTTCAATCATTTTTTTTCCTCTATGATGTTACTGCAATTGTAAAGTTGAAAGTTAAATGTTAAAGTAAAAAGTTAAAGAGAGGTCACCCATCTTCACCCACCCATCTGCACCATGGCTGAGATAATTTTGTGCTGATCCCTCATAAATTCTCACTCCCATATATACTTCACTTTACTACAACCTGACTTATCTTCTCCAGTCTTGTCACTAAATAATTTTAAGATAGACTAAACTATTTTAAGATTACCAGGACCCTAAAATTTACCAAATACAAAAAACTTTATTTTTCCCTCTGAACGTTTCTGCAGAATTTGACACTATCCATTTAAATTCCTCTTCTCTTGGCTTCCTCAAGTCACTTCTCTTGCTACCTAAAATCATTTCTTATATCTCCTTTAAGAGGGTCTTCTTCCTTTGCTGACCCTTAAATGTTGCTGCTCCCTGGTGCCATCCTGGGCCTCTCATCTTCTCACTCTACTCACTGTCCTGGGCGATCTCATCTGCTGTCATTGAGTCAACTACCATCATTAGGTTAGGCTGTTCCCCCCAACTTCACCATTATAAACCCAACTTCTCTATGGGCATTTTTCTACTCAAACTCAAGATATCTGAAAATGCATCATCATCTTTGCTAAGCTGGCTCTCATTCCAAGATTATCTCAATTTTTTTAGTTCTCCATCCATCCAGGCATCCAAACTAGAATTCTAGCAGACAACTTTGATTCTTTCCTCTCCCTCACTCCTCATATCTAATCAATCACAATGTCCTTTTAATTTTTTTCTCCTAACAATTTCTCTAATTTGTCTCTGAAGGGTCGTCTCAAGTTTCAGAGCTCCCATGGGACTAATGTTTACAATAAAAACAAATCAAGGATGGATGATCAGGAGGCTAAGGAGTCATTTTCAGATCTAGAACCCACTAAGTGAAGGAAAGGCTGGATTCCCTATGAATGTTTATTTGGGTAACTAGGAAAATGGGAATATACAGTCATTTTGAGGAATGGTGGACATAGATTCTAAGTTAACACTGATGCTCAGAGATCCAAAGTGTTACTATGGATCCCTTTTTTGGGGGGGGGGCATCCAGGAGAAAGGTAATAACTAGAATCTTAGCCCAGGACCAGCTCACAGTGAGTTCACTGGGTCCATGGAACCATCCAGTGGTCATTTCCCCACTCTCCAAAAATAATCACAAGCACAAATGTGGTTGGAAGAACCGCCACACTGGTTCCTTGAAACTAACCCCTCCCCCAGACAAGATATAAAATAAAAAATATTCTTTCCCAAGATGCATGGTGGAGATTAGTACACTCTTAAAGAACTGAAGGATGCAGAGCTAATGGTCCTCATTTAATTCACCAGTCTGATCCTGACAAAAATCAGACAGATCTTCAACGATGACACTTGAGTGAGTACTGCAAACTCAACCAAGTGGTAGCTCCAATTCCTGCTACCTTGCTAGAAGTGGTATCTTGGCTCTAAATCTAAACAGCAGATTAGCACATCTTTAAGTACATGTTATGAGACCATCAATTTGGCAAATGTGTTCTTTTCCATCCTAATCAAGAAGGAGAGCCAGAAACTCTTCACATTCACAGGAGATGGACAACAGTATACATTTATGGTTATTCAGCACAAGGATACCACTCCTTTAGCTGTGAAGAGTGTTGACTGCTGATGGCTCACAGCTGAGTCTCTCCAAGGATTCTCCCTTTGCTGAAGGGAGCTGCCATGTAAAATGTTCCTTGGAGCCAGGAGCTGGCCCAGCGGCGTAGTGAAGTTCACACGCTCCGCTTCAGGGGCCCAAGGTTTGCAGGTTTGGATCCCGGGCACGGACCTACGTGCTACTTATCAAGCCATGCTGTGGCAGGCATCCCACATATAAAGTAGAGGAAGATAGACCCAGGGCCAATATTCCTCAGTGAAAAGAGGGGGATTGGCAATGGATGTTAGCTCAGGGCTAATCTTCCTCCAATAAAAAAAAAGTTTCCTTGGAGTCAGTCCATGTCCAATGACTGGTCAATGCAATGGTATAAAGCCCATCTCATTTACCTTGATTCAGGACATGTCTGAGCACCATCCCTGGGGGATTGGCTCATGTCTCTGCTGCAACTGCAGTTCAACTTCTCCCTTTACCCAAACCTGCTTCCCTCACTCCCTTAAAGATGTTGTTCCTGAGACCACTCCATAATAAACCACCTGTATGCAAATCTCTGTCTCTGTTTCAGAATCTGCTTCCCATGGAACCCTTTCTGCAACAAACCCTGAATCACTTGCATGGCACCCACATGCATCGGTGTTTCTTTCTTCAGTGCCTTCCTCTGTGTAGAAAACCCTCTCCTCCCTGTGGGAGAAGCTGTGATCTATTGGCTAGATCCCCTTCAGGAAGGAAGGACTTATTTCCCCAGCACCTGGAATTGCTGCTGGGAAACAGTCTTCAATGAAGAAAATTACTTATCCTAAGCCATACCTCCTTCCAGGGGCAGCCTGCACTCAATGACTGATCCACATGATGGTGTAATGGCCTGGCTCCCTCACCCCTACTGGGAAAAATTCTGACGGGACCACCTCAGTTTTAGAGCTCTTCTGGGATTGCCCAACGCCTTTGTTTGGATTGTATCACCACTCAACTCCTCCCTCTCCCCAATCCTGCATCCTTCCCTCCGAAGAGCCTTTTCTACTAAATGTCTCATGTGCTAGTCCCCATCTTAGAATCTGCTTTATGGGGAACCCAACCTGCAGTGTCCCTCTTCTCCAAGGTAATTCTTACTCATCCTTTAAGAATTCAGTTCAGAGGGCTCCACATCTAGAACCTCCCCCAGCTGTACCCATATCCAATCTCCCCTTCCAGACTGGGTTAGTTTTCCTTTATAGGCTTTCCCATAACATCCTGTATGTGGTTCCATCATCCCTATCACAGAAATTCTCTCTCTTTCTCAATATTTATCTACCCATGTGGTTTTCTTCTGCACTGACTGTGTGTTTTTTGTGTTACCCGGCTGATCATCATTCCCCTGTGATCAGGGGAAGAAGAAAGAGCAGTAAAGTACACTTCAAAGATCTGAATTCTAGTCTAGCTCTACTAGTAATTTTTTGTGTCCTTACCTCTCTGTGTGTCAATTTACATAGCAGTAAAATGGAACAGTAATCTCCATCCTTCCTCATTCACCCAATAAGTTTAAAATCTATCATTATAGTTGTAGTTGGGGGAACTCCAGGCAGGACTCCCTCAGGGGTGGTTAAAGATACTCTCCACTTAACAACGTCACACTTCCAGCCTTCCACAGGTCAACAGGGGAGCTAGCTGCCTGCAAGGAGACAGGTGCAGAACATCAGTCTTTGTTCTCAGGCCAGAGATATGCAAATGTCAGCATAGATCAGGGTTTTCTGGGGCAGCTTCAATTTAATTTTTAATCCAGATGATTAATTAAGCATATTTAAATGTAATTAACACTCATGCTTTTGTAGCACTTTGCCTATAAACAAATTCCTAAACCAGAAAAAAAAATCCTTAGACCATGTGACCCAGTTTGGTTTTGGAAAATTATTAGTCCGTATACACACTAAATCAAAGTAGTAAAT
Organism: Ceratotherium simum simum; assembly: GCF_057802395.1. Classification (NCBI taxonomy): domain Eukaryota; kingdom Metazoa; phylum Chordata; class Mammalia; order Perissodactyla; family Rhinocerotidae; genus Ceratotherium; species Ceratotherium simum. Next base: position 23,020,175 of record NC_141902.1, on the reverse strand, counting down.
TGGCATTGTGATTTATATAACTGCCCTTTATGCATTTGATTAGTGTGAATCCATTCCCTGGACACCTGTGTAATGAAATTTAGTTGCTAAATTTGCAAGGCTGAGGCTCTGACTTCTTGGAGTGCTCAACAACGTAAAGTCACTTTCCTAAAGCCTAGCTTAAAGTGATAACATGTAGTGACAATTAATTGAGCTCCTAGTGTGGATCAGGCTCTGTTTTGGCCACTTTTTAGTTATTCTTTAATGTTTATAATGCCCCTGCAAAGTACCTTATCCCTTTTGTACAGATGATAAAACTGGTGCTTAACTGGTGCCTGTAAGGCTTACTGGGTGCCGGAGTCAGCTTATAGAGGCTATGAGAGCCAATAGTACAAATCTCTTCCCAAATTTGCATTCAGTGACAACACATTAGTAGCTTAAAATCGGCCATGGCTGGAGTATTTGCACCACAAAAATTGGCATATGTTACAAATTAGGGCCTTATTTATTTATTTTAAGAGTCTGTTGTTAAACATCTACCAGCACACCACAGTTTGCAGCTAATAACCAGCTAGGCCAAGATTCAAACTCAGATCTGCCAGTCTCCAAACTCTTGCTCTGTTCCCCGTGTTAGGAGAAATGACTTGCTGATGTCAATACCCAGCGCTTTCCTAAGGCTCTGTTCTGAAGACCCCGCCTCCCCTTCCCAACTAAATTCTGCTAACTGAAATAGGAGGCAAATTTCAGCCAGGGCCTATCCAGGATTCTCTTTATTCTATTTCAACTCTTGCCAAAAAGGAAAGTCAAATGGCGAAACTGTTAGAGAAAAACGGAAGAGATGAAGTTTGGCTCCTGTTTGTTCAGTACCCACGAATAAATGCAAAGGAGGAACTGAATAAACTATTAGTTTCCAAATGCTTTGAGGAGCCCCACTGGAGAGCTCTTTTACTTGGCAGTGAGGAGAAGGACCCCATGGAAGCCTTAATCAACACCATCTAATTAAGGAGATGGAGTTTAATCTCTGGGCCAAGTGTCCATCTGCTTCCCATTTCCAGTCATTTAGCACACATTAAAAGGGAACACAGCATAAATGTAAAACAAACTCAGTGATCCATTACATTTCCGAGACAGGAGTAAGACAAGAAAGGAACTTCAAAGAAGACAACAGCAAAACAGGCCAAATGCCCAGCTAAAACCTGGCACGGGTTGAGCCAGATATTCAGAAAACAACCTTTAATAAATAATTTTGTTTTTAGTGACACTGGACTCTCCACTGGCTAAGATGATTTATCCATCCTGAGGCAATATTTAATCATCTTGCAAATTCATTTCGCATGTATTTTATAGTCCTTTTCTTTGTATGTTAGTTTCACCTTCGGTTTTAAATTGTTAATTCTTTGAGGATAGAGACCATGTCTATTAAGTCCCTGTAATAATAAATTGAGCGCTTTTTGCACCATAAATATGATCTAAGATTGAGTTGCCAATACTGGTGATTGTCTCCGACTTGCAGAGAGACACCCTTCAGGACCATCCCTCCCTCCTTACACGATGACAAAGTTTCCCACAGTCCTGTGCCTCACTCTTGCTTACTTTGCTTCAAATAAGGGAGTGGGCCGGTAAGGGTTGAGCTGGCAATAGCACAGGACAATGTTCTGCTCACGCCTAACACAGAAACCACCGTCTGTGACCCTGTGACCCGTTGCCTTCTCGGTCAGTAAAGGGTGTGAGCAATTGGCTGTTCAGAGCAATCCAGGCCAAAAGGCGAGTCTTGAAGGACAGCAGAGGAAGGCTGTCTTTCCAACAAACCTAGGGAACGCGTGGCCCAGGGGAAACATTTGCCCTTTGAATATTAACGGTGAGCACATTAACAACATTAATAACAGCGTAATCAGGATTTTGAAAGAGCTTTGTTCATATGGTAGAATAGAAAACACCTTTATCCCCATGCCCACCTGCTCTCTGATATAGTTTTTCCTCACGCCTTAGGTGAAACCTGGAGCAAACTCGCTGGTTTCCAGGTCATTCTCAGAGAAGGAAAAGTGCTGTGACCACTGCATATTACAAAATAGCACTAACTGTCTCAGTAACCAAAATTTCCAGGGTAAGAGTCAAAAATCCAAACTTTATTTTAAAAATAATGTTTAAAACTCCTCCTTCCCCTAGCTTGGCATTGCTCAAGATAGAAAGCTCTCAGTGGAAAGGAACATGGGGTGGGAGAGGCTGGGTGGTTTGTTTCTTCTTTCTTGATTCTGCCATCTCCTCGCTCCACTCCCAATTTGCCACTGGGCCTTGCCTTCTGTTCCCCTCCAGTGCTGGAGTGGAGAGCAGGGCTACAGGTGAGGACAGGTCTTACCTGACTGCTGCAGTTAACAACGGGTGCAGCTGTCTCTGGGCTTAGCAGATGTTCAGTGCTCTCTTGCCTTATTGCCTTAGCAAGCATCTCCAGTAAGTACAATATTGACCATTTCTGATCTCAGGTTTTTTTTGGTTTCTTGTAGACACTATCAGATTCATCCTAGTATGCCGCAAGTTTTTACTATGAATGACTTGAATTCTATAAAATTTTGCTACATCCTTTGTGATGATCAAATGATCTTTTTTTCTTTATTCTGCTACTGTGTGAATTACATTGATTGACTTTTTAAATGTTAATGCCTGCATCCCTGGATTGAACTCCACTGAATCATGATATATTATCCTTTCCTAAATCACGGGATTCAATTTTCTAAAATTGGGTTTAGGATTTTGCATTTATATTTTTTGAGGAAGACTGACACCATTTTTTCTGTTTTGCAATGTCTCTATCAGGTTTTGTTATCATGGTTATGTTGTCCTCATAAAATAAGTTGAGAAGTATATACTCTTTTTCTATTCTCTGGAAGAGTTTACGTAAAATTGGTGTTATTTCTTCCTTAAATGTTTGCTAGACTTCACCAGTATTCTTCACATTAATCTTGGAGGTGTCTTCACGGGATGAATCTATTTCTTTTGGATGCTCTGTGGGTTCTTTGGAGATTCCCTTATCACTAGGGACCATTCATCTATGAATTTCTGCTTCTGAGGATGCACTTTCCAGCTGACTGCCAAACACTCCTGTATTAGTCTGCTCAGGCTACCATAACAAAATATCACAGACTGAGTAGCTAAAACAACAGACAGTTATTTTGTCACAGTTCTGGAGGCTGGAAGTCCAAGATCAAGGTGCCAGCAGTCTGGTTTCTGGTGAAGCCTCTCTTCCTCCATTGCAGATGACTGCCTTCTCACGGTGTCCTCAGATGGCCTTTCTTCTGTGCTCAGGCGGAGAGAAACACCAGTGATATCAGATTAGGGGTCCACGTTTATGACCTCGCTTAGCCTTCACAAACCTCTTCAAGGCCCTATCCCCAAATATAGTCACTTGAGCTTTAACGTATGAATTTTAGGAGACACAATTCACTCCATACCAACCCTGACTCTTTCTGACCACCTCCACACGCTCTCTTCCCTGGTCTTTTCCCACTGCTCCTCCCGGTGGCCTCATGGGCAAAGTCCTTCTCAGATGGTTCTGGACCATGTCTCTCTCTCTCTTTCCTTACCTCTGGTGCAGAGAAAATATCTTCATCTTAAATCCTTCAGTAGAGGGAATGAAAATTACTCCCAAACAGGAACCTCTACACTGTTGCCACAAGATGCTTCAGCTAGCCTCCAGCCACTTCAGATTTCTCACCTGTGAGTCAGAACCAGAAGACTGTTCTCTTAGAGGGCTCGTGGGAAGCCTTCTGTAGGGTCCCCTTGACGCTCTTATCACTAGGCTCGGGGTAAGGCATAAACCTCCCTCATGGAAGGGGTAAAGAGGCTCTCAGCCCACTCACCTCCAGATAAAAGCCTCTCTCTAATTCCCATCTTTTCTTTTGATCTCTTCAACCTCTTGGTAGGCTGGAGATGAGCGATGGGTTAAGAGTCACAAAAACTGGATTTCACATACCTCCATCCCAATTTACAGGACTTAAGTGGTCTGGCTGGCACCTAGTCTTGAAGCCATGGCTGACATTGAGACTGTCCCAATCTAACCTCCTGCTACGTTAGCTAGCATACTATAAAATTATCTCTATTAACAAATGCATAGGCAAGGACACAGAGATTGACGAACATTTTATACCGAGACAATTTATGAGTAATGCACAATAACAATTTAAAAATGATACTCCACAAAATGTAAGTCTATCACCATCCTTCTTTCTGATGGTTTCCTGAGCTTGTCTCAGAACTCACGATGCCACCAGCACTCACCGTGAGTTTTGCATCTCACAGTGCCAGACTTACATTGGGCCCCATTTCACGCTCCCTTTGAGAGTGAGGACTAGGAGACCATAGTCCTGCTATGATGTCTCTTGCTCAGATCCCAGGTCCACTGTTCCAGTGTTAGAGACCTCAGCTTTCCACTAGACCCTTTACTCATGGCTGCCTGAGAGTCGCTGGCCCCTATGCAGAGGAAACAGAAGAGGGCAGCAAGAAGTGAGTGTAGTCAGAGCCTTAAAAAAATCACGGAGCAGAAATGAGACTCTAACTTGAGTTTGGAGAGCTGGAGAAAGGCATACCAGTGCCTTAGCTGTGGAGGGGACAGAGGGACCTCCATGGCTGGGCTCAGAAGACAACACCCAGCAGAGAGGAGACCCTCGGGTGTCAGGGCAGAAAAACTGGTGGGGTAGAAATTCGTGATTATCCATCTGCTTCTGAACCTTGACCTACCTAGTTTTGAGGCTACTTTGCAAATGAATGTCGAAAGGCTATTATGGGCATACTTGGTTCTAAAACTCGGGAATTCCTTGGTATGCTAGGGAGGTCTGGTATTGGGGGAATTGTTTATAGCTACCAGAAGTCTCCTAAAAATCCCAATTTAGTGACAGTAAGGTGCATGGCTGATGAGTCCACTCCCAGTTACATAGAGAAGAAAAAGCAGTGGATATAGGGTGTATGCAGAATGCTATTTTGAAAGACCTAAAATACTGGAGGGTTGCATTGCCAGAAACTAGTTTCTCTTTACCTTAAATTGTTCCCAAGGTCTCCCACATACCACTCCCTTGTTTAGAGTTCAGGTGGTGACTCCAATGACTACTATGGGTGAGATATTTTGCTGGCTCCAAAGAGATGGCTCTGCTTATGGAAAGGACACAACCTACCATCACAGGGAACAGTTGAAGTAATCATATATATGATAGGAGATAGCAACAGCATATTTCTGCAAAAATAAATTTTGCATTTTTTTCTCTTTTCAAACTGATTTGTGCTTCAGGGTCTAGCTTAAAAGAAAGAATGAGGGGCCAGCCCCACGGCCTAGTGGTTAAGTTCAGCATGCTCTGCTTCGGCAGCCCGGGTTCAGTTTCCAGACACAGACCTACACCACTCATTTGTGGCCATGCTGTGGTGGCGACCCACATACAAAATAGAGGAAGACTGGCACAGATGTTAGCTCAGGGCAAATCTTCCTCAGCAAAAAAAGAAAAAGAAAAAGAGGGAATGATAGCATGGTGGTTGTGAGGCTATTGGGTCAGAAGAGGCAAGCTGGGATCTTTTGGGGGTTTTCTTGTGTAGTTGATGAGAGAGAAAAGGGTTTGAAGTCAGAAAGGAGCTTAAGGGAGACAGAGAGGGAAGACAATTTACTGGCACCCACAGTCGCCTACACTGCTTTCAATTTTCAATCCCACTGAAAGGAGTTGCCCTGAAATGAAGAGAGGCTAGCAAATAATTTTGGTGCTTTATTAGTTTTTCTAGGGCCTCTGTAGCAAAAGTACCTCAGACTGGGTGGCTTACTCGACAGAAATTTATTGTCTCACAGTTCTGGAGGCTGCAAGTCTAAAATCAAGCTGTCAGCAGGGTCAGTTCCCTCTGAGGGCCATGAGGGAAGGATCTGTTCCAGGCCTCTCTCCTCGGCATGTAAGTGGCTATCTTCTCTCTGTGTCTCCTCATATCGTCGTTCCTCTACGTGTGTCTCTGTGTCCAGATTTCCCCTTCTTATAAGGATGCATCATATTGGAGTAAGGCTCACTCTAATGATCTCATTTTAACTTGATTACCTCTGTAAAGACCCTGTCTCCAAACAAGGTCACATTCTGAGGTTCTGGGGGATAGGACTTCAAAATGTGAATTTTGGTGAGGGGTGGGGAGTCACAATTCAACCCATAAACAACAGGTGCCATCAGCGAAGGCTGCTGGTTCATCCTGGGGGCCCAGCCTCGGATCACATACCTTACTCTGCTCACAGAAGGGGCAATGGAAAAACAAGAGTCAGGCCACTTGGCTCTGCTCCCAGTTCTGCCCCTAATGATCCACATGGCACTGGGCAAGTCCCCTCTCCTCTCTCAGCCTCTGCTTTGTCATATAGAAAATGAAGTAATTGGACTAAAGCCCCTGATGCTCTGACCTTCTATGGTTCTAAAGAAAACTACTGGAGAGAGCCAAGATGGTGGCAGCTGCAGCCGCCCAGTGGACCTCAGAGCCCACTTTTGTTGCGGGGAGCACAGAACCACTGTTCCTGACAAGACAGCGACTTAAAGCCAATTAATGCCCAGCTCAGGGTTAGTGTTTTTTGAGTACTAAGTAGATTTTCAGGTGGTCCAGCTCTCTCAGAATACAAACTATACATTTCCCTCGGCTACTTTTCTTCCTCGTGTAAGCCGATGAGAGGATTAATGCTGCAGGGCTTTATTTCTGATCTTTGGGAAGAAGGCAAAGGAGAGCTAAACAAGAGAACTGGGTCAATATGCATCGTTTCTGCTCACAGGGACTTAGAAGCACAGGGCATTAAATCCGGAACCTCTGATGCTACCTCGACCAAGTTCCTTATTTTATAGTCAGGAGTACTGAAACCCAAAGAAGTTTAGTTAATTGCTGTCACTCACACCATTAGTTAAAGGGAGCATCAGAATTAGAATCCAGCTGCTTGGGGCATACTGCACTTCTCCGTAGAAAGAAGAGTTCATTCTTGTGTCTGTGGGAAGTAAGATTTGAAAAAATCAGTTCCGCCTTTTGGGTAAACAACTTTGGGATTGTCTGCCCTGCTGAAGAACCAATTCTTCTCCCACTTTTCCTGAGAGCAGCAGTGTGGTGGTGAGGCGACCGTGTTAACCAACCAGACCATTTCCCTGGGAGACTGGGAATCAGGATTAGCCATTCTAGTCCAGCCTGGGCTCCTTTCAACCCTAGACTGTGCTGTGGCCATCCTCCAACTGCTCTGTGGGCTAACAGGCACGCAAGCCTGGTCTTTGGGGAAGAAGAGATGGGAGATGGAGAGAGCACACTCTCTGGTGCCAGGGGCTTTCATATCCCAGTCCGGTCCTCTCAGAGGCTCTGCTGCTTTCCTGTCTCTAGGGCCTATGCAACACCTGCATCTCAATATGAAGCACCTTCATCTTTTCCCCCCCAAAAGCTGCTTTGAGTTGAATTGGTGCTGTTATTGCCACCAACAATTTTAACTAACAAGATTTCCTCTTATCTTAGGGAAAGAGTCATCTTTAGGAGTTGACACACATTTTACTTCCATGTAGTTTAATAGGCATGCTATCACAGAGGACCAGTCTCTTCAACTCCTTCCAGAAGCCAACATAATAGCCACCACTCCCTCGCCCATCCAATCAACTGCTGGACAATTGCAAATCTGGACAGTTTTTCTTTCATAAGAATTTTCAAATCTATTGCTTTTATCCATAACTAATGCCACTAAATGTAGAACCTTATTTCTTCACGCAGGTCATTTGCAATAACCTCGCAACTGGTTGACTCGACTCTCGTCTCTCATTTTCAATTCGCTGTCCCTTCAGGTGCAGCTCCTGGGCTCGCTGTGATTGTGCCCCTGCCTAAGTGTTAAAGAGGCAGAGTTTGAGCCACCGAGCAGGAGAGTGCCAGGAAGGGGCTGAAATAGTGTATTGCTTTTCTATTGCTACATCACAAATTACCATACATTTAGTAGTTTAAAACAACATCCATTTATAATCTTGCAGTTCTGTCAGTCAGAAGTCCAGCCGACTTGTCTGGATTCTATGCTCAGGTTCTCCGAAGGCCAAAATCAAGATGCTGGCCAAACTAGGCTGTTACCTGGAGGCTCTGGGGAAGAATCTTCTAAGCCATTCAGGTTGTTGGCAGGCCTCAGTGCCTTGTAGCTTTCGGTCTAAGGTCTCCACTTCCTTGCTGGCTGTCAGCTGGGAGTCACTCTGCTCCAAGAGGCCACCCACATTCCTTCTCACATGGCCCTTCCATCTTCAAAGCAGCATCGAGACATCGAGTCCTTCTCATGCTTCAATCTCTGACTTGCCCTTCTGTTACCAGCTGAAGAAAACTTTACTTTCAAAGGGCTCAAGTGACTAGATTAGGCCCACTTTCTCTGATTAGTAACCTTAATTAGATCTTCAAGATCCGTTTTGCCATATAACATAGCATAATCATGAGAATGGTATCTCATCATATTCACAGGTTTCCCCACACTCACAGAGGGGAGATTATACAAAGCTGAGGGTCACTGGGGTCATCCTTAGAATTCTGCCAACCACGTACAGGGTCATGTGTGGATTGCTCACCTAAGCAATTCGGGAGAGGTCAAAGGTATAAATTCTGACATGTACAGTGCGATGGACTGAAGTCAACGATGGCCAATGACTTGAGTCTGAGAGAGGTCAAGGTAGCAGCAGGGTCAGGATTGGAGACAACAGCTGGACTTTTTCTGCAGTGTTTGGGGTGGGAAAGGCAGTGTGAGGAAGGACAGTAGTGGGATGGAGATGTGCCACCAGAGGAAGGTAGTGGAGAGTTATTTGTTATTATACAAGCCCATGAACAAGCCGTCTGATGGGTCTAGAGAGAATATTTCTTTTTCTTTTTTTTTTTTTTTTTTGTGAGGAAGATCAGCCCTGAGCTAACATCTGCCAATCCTCCTCTTTTTTTGCTGAGGAAGACTGGCCCTGGGCTAACATCCATGCCCATCTTCCTCTACTTTATATGGGACGCCGCCACAGCATGGCTTGCCAAGCGGTGTGTCGGTGTGTGCTTGGGATCTGAACTGGCGAACCCCGGGCCGCTGCAGTGGAGCGCGCGCACTTAACCACTTGCGCCACCAGGCCGGCCCTGAGACTATTTCTTTTCTTGGTGCAACCAGAGCTCCAACAATCACCCTCCTGCCTAAAATATTCAAGAGATTCCACGTACTCCTCAGTCTGGCATTCAAAGCCTTCCTTTACAGGCTCCCACTTACATTCCGGCCTTACTTCTCATAAATCCTTCCAATGCATCTTCTGCTGACATTTCAGAAGAACTGGTACAGAGTGAAACTGGTAACATAGTGAAGGATCAATGCCAGGCAATTGCTTCCTGAGAGGAATCACAGGTGGTGCTGTTAGTTTGGTGAATTTACAGTGATCTGGGGTCTATCTCCAGTCTTCAGGCTCACATACTTTATTTTGTCAGGACCCCAAATGCAGGCCCATGCTTGGGGCAGTGCTCAAATTGACACTAATAATACTGGCCTTCTATGATTCCCTCGCCCCATGTACTGATCTTTGCCTTGCAACCACTGGCTAATCTCCGTCTTAGAGGCTGGAGTTTCCAGCCTCTAAGCTTTGGCTCAGGAGGTACTGCTTCCTGACCCCTTGTGAATGCTCCCCTTTTCCAATAATTGTAGCAGAACCAGCTACTAATTGGTGGGACCCAGTGCAAAGTGAAAATGCAGGGCTGTTCAAAAATGATTAAGAATTTCCGGATGTCACTGCAGAGTGTTGAAGCGAGTGCGAGGCCCTGTGTCACTGCACAGGTCACTAATAATTCGCCCTCCCTTATAAGGCCCCCCCATTTCTCCCCACCCTCACTCTTGTTCACATCCACATAATAGGTTCTCGAAAATTACTTTTGAATGACAACCAAGGATCTCAGATGTGCTGGAACGATACAGAGCGCTTGAAAGTTCTTTAAATCCATAAACGTTGCATTGAGTTAAGTCTTTGGCCTAATGCATGCTGTAAAAATGATAACAGATGTGTCTGGTACTTTAAGTAGAAAATGGCAACTCAGTAGAGGAAAAGTCACCCAGACTTTGAGATGTGGAATACTGACGGGCCGGCTCATGGGAGCAGCAAATAGTAGGGAAGGCGAGGGACATGTTTTTGGAAAAAATGAAAAAATAACCCCCACCTAGCAAACATCAAGGCTTTTAGGTTTTGGAGAACTGCTTTTTCTAAGAGTGTCAGAGGCATTCTCAAAACCACCTTGGAGAGAGTTGGCACAGTGGGGCTGGGGTGGAGCAGGACAGGGGTGGGACAGAGCTGAGGTCTTTAAAACAGCTGTCTAATGAGCTTGAATAGTTAGCAGGGCTGCATTCTGCCTCTCCATGCTGGGCCTGACAGGGCAGTGAGAATCATGAAATGGCCGCTGGCAGATGAATGGGGATTGCCTCCGCCATCTGTCTTCCAAATGATCCTGTAGGTACAGCTATTATTTCAGTCAGACACTGGCAGGCGGGCAATTGTTCACAGCCTCTGTGAAGAATAGCGGCTGTCAAGGGTTTGGTGAGTGTTACGACTTTCCACAGATCCGTTTCCAGCTTGTCTGAGACATTAAAACCTGGAGGGGACACAGGGCCTGTGACTGAGCAGGAACTCTTGGGGGTTTTCCCATCACCTGGCCTCTCCACCCCTCTTCCTGCATTTCCCTCCTCCCTGCTGCCCCCACCGCCCCTCACCCCAGGCTGTCTCCCCACCCCTTTCTCCTCCTTTCTCTTCCTCTCACAAATCTACACCAATATCTGGGGAGAAAAGTTACTGTTGCCTCCAGGAGGCCTGGAGTGAGGAGGTAGAACGTGCAAAGGAGAAGAGACTGACACCACTGCAAACCCAACCAGAGGTCAGCTATGATCCCTGGTGGTGTTTCCCCAGGGAGGGAGAGGTACAGGCAGGAACTCAAAAACAGAGAGAGGAGGTGCCAAAAAAAGACACACAGCTTTAAATATTGTTAATCCTAATAAGTTGGCCAGAAGATAAGAAAAACCAGCTAGAAGACACAGAGTCTCATCAAAGTCCCCCAAAGTTAGGTGTGAACTTGAGCACACTCAATAGCTTCCTATAATTGGACAAATGTGCTCATTTATCAGCATTGTAATTCTCATCCCTTTATGGACCAATCTGAGTGACATGATTCGGCCCACATCAGGTCCAGTGTGACAGATGGATTCGAAGCCCACACGTAGCTCTCACCTCTGCACTCCAAAGCACCCTCCTGGCACAGACTCAGAGCTGAGTAGGGCCCCACTGTCTTTGAAAGGATAGCACCCTGAGAATCAAGTTCAAGGGTAGAATCCAATGACTGCTCTGTAAGCCTGGTAACTATGACAAGAGACCTAGAACACACTGTCTTTCTCCTTCAGCCTAGCTTACATTATATTCTTCCTCTCCACTCTTTCCCCCTTCCCTTCCCCAGCTCTCCACCCACTGCCACCATCCTGCTCATACACAACGCTTAAAATCAAAACAAAACAAAACAAAACTCTTCTCCTCAGCTGCTTCAGCTGTGGGAGTTGTCTTATATTCAAGTCACCGTATCCCATTAGACAATGTAATTTATGTTTCCTCACTTTAACTCTGCCAGGAAGAGAATCCAAGTGCTGTATGTCAAGTAGTATTGAAATGTCTGTTTTACTCACAATCTACTGAAAGTGTTCTCTACTACAATTTCGGTGGTACAGAGACTTGGAGATCATTTTTTATTCTGTGCTGAGATTAGAGCTCAAAGTTATTCTTAACAGGGCGTGGAGTGTCTAGTGGCTTCCTGTCTAATCTAAGGCCCCACCATTAGAGTGACCATATGGCTAATGATGAAGCCGGGCACTTCTGAGAATGAAAGGAGTCCGTGTTCATGATGACACCAGCACAGTGGCTGCAAACCTGGACTGTCCTGGACACACCTGGGTTCACAGTCCCCTGCCTCTCATGGGAAGGCTGAATAGGAGGAGAAGCTTTTCATTGCAGGCAAGGATGGTTACCTCCTCTGAATGCCTAAAGCCCTAGCTGTACTTTTCACCCATTTGGCATTTAGTATATTCTGCCTTAAAATTTTATTTTTCTTTATATGGATTTATCCTTGAGATTGGGGTCTGAATTCCTATTTCCATCCCCCAGGAGAGATCCAAAAGACTCAGTAGATCCTTGTTGATCATGACCAAGTTTGGCCAGAGAGGAGCTATTGGCTCTCCCTGCTTTCAGAGGGACACCCCTACCTGCCACCTTGTGGGACATCCCCCCTGAGAGCTTAAACACCTCACCTTGGGAGTTAAGGACTATGTTAGTTTCCCATTGCTTCTGTAACAAATTACCACAAATGTAGTAGCTTAAACCAACACAAATTTATTATTTTACAGTTCTGGAGGTGGGAAGTCCTCAAATCAAGGTGTTGATAAAGCTGTGTTCCTTCTGGGAGCTCTAGGGCAGAATCTGTTTCCTTGTCTTTTCCAGCTTGTGGAGGTTGTCAGCTTTCCTTGGTTTGTGGCCTCTTCCTCCATCTTCAAAGCCAGTGGTTTAGCATCTTCTAATCTCTCTCTCTGCTTTCATTGTCACATTGCTTTTTCCTGACTCTAACCCGCCTGCCTCTTTCTTATAAGGACTCTTATGATTACACTGGGCTCACCTGGATAATCCAGGATCATCTCCCCATCTCAGGATCCTTAATTTAATCACACCCACAAATTCCTTTTGCAACGTAAGGTAACATATTCACAGGTTCTAAGGACTGGGACGAGCTCATCTTTGGGGGGCATTATTCAGCCTACCACAAGGACCCTCTCAAGCCAGACTCTTAGGTTGTTTCATTAGGCACTTTGTTATCTATAGGTCACAGCCATCATTAGTGTTTCTCATAGATCTGTTTTCAGTCCATCTGAACAGATGACATTTATTCCTTCCAAGGTAGCTAGGGGAGTGAAGAACTCCAGTGCATGGGTAGTTACAGAAGTGCCATCGAGTTGATCAAAGAAAGGAAGAAAAATTCTTCCCCAGGTGGCTTAGACATTCACCCACTGGGGCTGAGTACATACTCTCAAGGTTTCGTCTGGCTCTTGTTTTGCTCACCTTGGGGTTCTACATGCATGATCTATATACATACTTCTCCTGAGAAGGATCTAGGGGAAACCTTCAGAGAACAGTAGAGATACCTAGAATGTAAGAGTTCATGACCAGCACTCCCTCCCCAGGCCTACACCTCCTTAGGAAGGACCAGGTCTGCTCCCCCTCCTCTCTCTGCACCCTTGCCCCCAATTCCACCTGACTTGATGGTTCAGAAGTACCAACTGTGTTGCTGGTGTCTGTATTTCAGAGTAAAAATATCTACCACCATCTCCTCCAACCACTGCCACACAGAGTTTCATTGTCAAGACCAGTGATGTCTCCTCTGTCTTAGGCTCTCACCTTGCTTTCTGTTCCAGGGATGTTATGATCTCATTCTCTTTCTTCTGCATGACCAGTTAGGGACTTACAATAGTCTTTGCACAACGTACCCTGGCACAGCTCACACGTGCCTGTAGATTAAAGAGTCTTTTAGATATATTGTAGTGAAAAGGAAGACTTCAGCTTTCTCATAGCCAAACATCCATACAACCACCACCACAATAAAGTTAACAGGCGTTGAATGCCTACAGTATGCAAATCACCATGCTAAGTACTTTACATGTGCTATCTCATTTAATCCTTACAACAACCCTTTGAAATGAGTCTTATTTTCTAATATTATAAATGAAGAAACTAAGATTTAGCGAAATGACTTGCCTAATGAGTGCATACACATATACGCAACATATAATTCTCAGCAGAGTTTAGATTGAAGAAAAAAAAAATCCAGATTAAATAAATACAGACTAAATAGAAACAATTAAAGAATATTAAAGAAAGAGAAAAATACTTTAGTTGGCCTTTTCTTAAGTGGGGGAAGATGTGATAAAGCACTATAGCAACATGTTTTCATTCATGTCTGCTATGGAGTGAATGTGTCCCTCCCCCCAAACCAAATTCATATGTTGAAGCCCTGATCCTCAATTTGATGGTATTTGGAGGTGGGGCCTTTGGGAGGTAATTAGAGTCAGATTAGGTCATGAGGGTGGGGCCCTCATGATGGAATTAATGCCCTTATAAAAAGAGGAAGAGACACAAGAGCTCTCTCCCTCAGCCCTGTGAGGATACAAGGAGAAGGCAGCCTTCTGCAAGCCAGGAAGAAGGCCCTCAGCAAGAACTGAGCCAGCCCCACACTAGTTACTGCAGCCCAAGCTGACTAAGACAACGTATTCATTCACTACACGAACACACAGCTATTGAGTATTTACTAACGTGCGCTCTGAGATATACAGGTGTAATTGAGATTCAGTCTCAGTTCTCTGGGAGATGCCTGTTTAGCAATGAAGGCAAATCACATCTATAATATACAGAAGAATGTGCCAGAGTATCAAGAAAAGCAATGGCGGTGTATAGGAAGAAGTGGTTATATCAGCATGGGAAAAAATCAGGGGAAATTTGGGGGAAGAAGAGATGTTGAGTGAAGCCCTGAAAGATAGACAGGATTTGAATGGATCTGTGGGAATGTCATCCCAGGCCCAGCATACAGTGTGACCAAAGGCATGGAGGTGAGAAAAGCAAAGACCTCTCTTAGTAGAATTATGACTGAGCTGTCATATATGAAAGGGAGGAGGAGGTTGGGAAGATGGCTGGGGTTAGATCACGTAGGACTTTGTATGCCAGACTGTGGAATTCAGATTTTATTTTGCAGATAATGAGTAGGTCTTAAAGGTTTTTGAGCAGAAAAGTGACATAAAGGAGACATCCCCAAATGGTAGCCAAAGAGCCAGATGTTACCTAATGAGGTGTTTTGTCTGGCTCAAATGGATGGGATATTTCACATAAAAATGCCTATTCCTGGTTTCTCTTTTAAAAAGCTGGAGGATCTGGCAGCACTGGCCTGCATCCCATATGGCCACAGTGACTGAAACTGTGTAACAGCATGCTCCTTTAAGGCATATACTCATGCACTTCTGCCACAGTCCACAACACTCCTTATTGCTTTCTACAAATCTGTTTCATTCAATTTCATTCCCTGTCTGACCTCTGTTGGCATGTGAATTTGTGGGCTCTGACATCAATGATCAGATCTGTCCCCCTGAAGATGAATCTGACAGTACTCACAGGCGGGTTTGGATAAACGAGACAGGAAAATGCTATTACAACCCCCAATCTCTGGTGCAGCCCTCAATTCATTTAGGGTTTTATTCAATTTATATGTTTGCCTTTCGCACCAGAGTGGAAAGTAGAACTATTTGAGACTGGATATGAATTATCTTATTATCCCTCTTCCCTGGGAACATTCCTGCAAGGTTGCACATAGAACACATTGTATCTAGAAAACTAGTGATAAATGTTGACGAATTTGAGTAGTTCAGGTAAGCTGAGGGTTAGAGCTAGGTCAGAGGCAGTGTGCAAAAACACAGGCAGGAATGGGCTGTGTATAAGAAATATAATCGCCAGAATTTCACTACTCTAATGGATTATATTAATAAAAATCATTAACCCTGTAATGGCTTTACAACAAAATTTTATTCTTGCACAATCCCATAAGATATGCATTATTATTATTCCAGGTTTACAGTTGAGGAAAGGGAGAGAAAATCAAGGAGAGCTAAGTTTTAAGCCTGAGTAGGATGTTAAGAGAAGGAAAACAGGCTTGTGAGGAGAGAAGATGAATTCAGACTTGGACCTATTGAGCTATGTGGCAATTTCTAGCAGGAAGTCAGAAATTCAGTTCTGGAGTTCAGAAGAAAGGTCAAGGCTAGAGTAGTGTTATTGCACAGAAGTAAAAAAAAAAAAAAATCAGTTTGTGGAATGAATTCCTCTACTTGGAAAAAGTGTGTAAAAAGAGAAGGCGGCAGGACAGAATTTTTGGAAAAATATGCTCTTAGGGGTTGGAAAGAGGCAAGCAGAGGCTAGAAACTAGAAGATTCCAGTGCCACTGCAGAGAAACGGGCATTGGACTTCTGGTTGGGGCATCCCTGAGAGAGCAACCACAGCAGCGTGATAGGGAAAGAAGCCAGACTTGTGAGGGCAGTGAGTCGAAATCACTCACTCATGAAGTTTGTTGTGCAGGGTGGTGAGAAGGTGGTATCTTAACGAGTAGTGAGGGCAAGGAAAAGTTTTTAAGACTTCAGGATAAAGGAGGCAAACACGTGTCCTTCGAGAGAAAGAAAAGTGGAGAGGGAGAGACTAACGATACAAGAAAATGAGGTTATTGTTGACGGAGTAAGGTCCTTGAAGAAGTAGGGGAGGTGGGGATCAAGGCTCCAGAAGAGAGGTCCTTCTTAAATAGGTGGAGGGGTATTAAAGTTGGGAGTGTAAGAGAAGCAAAAGAATTTAGAGAAGGAGGTGGGCGAATTGAGATTATTTTAAAAAGGATAGGGGCCAGCCCAGTGGCATGGTGGTTAAGTTCACGCCTGGGGTTTGCCCGTTTGGATCCTGGGTGCGGACCTACCCATCGCTCCTCAAGCCATGCTGAGGCAGCAACCCACATAGAAGAGTTACAACCCTACAACTCTGATACACAACTATGTACTGGAGCTTTGGGGAGAAAAAAGAAAAACGAGGATGATTGGCAACAGATGTTAGTGCAGGGCCAATCTTCCTTAAAAAATAAAAAAATAAATAAATAAATAAATAAAAAGGATAGTCCTGATCTTAGCAAAGTAGGAAATTAGACCATTTGCCAAATCCCTAATAAGGGATTTGCCAAGAGACCTGGGGAGAATGGTAAAGACCTGGAGCACGTGCTGTGTCCACTTGCCTGAGAATCTACTGACATGGTAATGTCAGGCAGGGTCCAGGCAGGAGGAAGAAACCATGCGGGTTATTGGAATAGGAAGAATGTAATATAATTGTTAATTAGTAAAAGGTAGTTAACTGCTGGGGGGTTCAGAAGCGGAGGTGGAAGGTGACAGAGTCCAGCTCCAGCAGCACAAAGCAGAGCAAAAAAGGGTAGATTTGGAACTGAGAGATTCAATAAATTCATTACTGGCATAGATTCATAGATTCATTACAGGCAAAATTCCTTTATTCAATTAATAAATTGATTACTGGCATAGATGAATAAAAAGTTTGCCTAATACGGTAGATAAATAATTTTCTAGCTTAGAAAATCATTATTCCTTCTTTCCTTTCCAGATGCAGAATCAGAGAAAAGGAAAGTACTGAAGAGGCGAGGACAACACATCAGTGCAGAAGTTGGATGGGAGCAGTGGGGGATCTGATAATATCAAATATAAAACAGGAAAATAAAAAGCGGGGCTTATTTATTGTATTTGTTTTGAAGAATTAAGTGACCTCTGATACCTGCTTTCTGCCTTCCAGAGGCTGGAGAAATTTATTGTAATTCAGCTGCTCTGATGAGGGTGAGCTAGGAAACAACCATGTGGGTGTAGGTACAGGGTGGAGTGGTCGCAGGAGTCTGGTGGTTGGACCCACAGAGCAGGGACCTAGGAGTGGGGCTGAGTTGGGGGGCAGGTATAAGCAATTTGAATCTTGACAAATGTTGACAACGTGCCTTCAAAAACGTGGTCTCAATTTATACTCCGATTCAATAGTACTTGATCCTCAAGTGTCATCAAGCTTTGGAACGCTCCCTTTTTAAAAAATTGCATTGCTCTAAGTATGCGTGAGGCTAACTCTCTTTTCACACGTTTAGCTATTTGGATTTTTTTCTGCGAACTCCCATTGGGGTCCTGCATGGGGGCTGTAAGCGGAGGACAGTTTCTTTATGTAATAAGTGTATGAAGTGCCTGGAAAATCTGAGGTCCTGATGCAACCTGGGGAACAAAACGGACATGGTTCCTGACTTCTCAGAGCTGAATGTGTCTGGGTGAGACAATAAAGAAGAAAACAAATGTATAAATACACATATTCCAATAAGTTCTATGTCAGGAAAGAAGGGATGCTGTTTGAGGGTCTTGCTTTTGGATGCAGTGACCAGAGAAGAGCTTCTGAGGCGACAGTGGAGTAGACACTTGAAAGACAAGAAACAATCACCCACGTGAAGAGTTGGAGAAAGAAGTATTCTTGGCATCAGAGACTGCACAGGTGAAGATTTTCAGGTGCAAAAGGACCTGGAGTGTTTGGGGAACTGAGAAATGGCCAGGCCATTAAAACAGATTGAGTAATGAGGGGGTCATATTCCCAGTCCTGACTGAGTTCAAGGGATAGATTCCTTCAGGCCTAAGCAGACCTGGGCACTATAGTCAAGCCTTTCTTTTCTTAGGCACAAACCCCACAATGAAATTTTAGGCCAATGCCTTTCCTGGGTTTGCTTGTGGAATTAAGGTTTGCTGGGACTTTTAGCTGACCTCTGTCACTAGGCAAGACTACTGTTGGATCATTTCTCACAAAGAAGGACGGGTTTGAATGGCTTCCGAAAGTAGATCCTGCACTTATCCCTAATTGCCCCTTCCTGTCTCTCAGAATTTGTAAGGATGATATTCGTTAGAATTAACGGCTATCCCTCATGTGACAACATTGGCCTCCTTCTGCCTTTCACCCGCCCTCATTCCACCTCGGAGGAACTGAGTAAGGGGGAAAACAGAATAAGGACCTGAAGGAAGCCAGTGGGGTGGACTGTGGTTCACACGCCCTTGCTCCTGGTGGAGTCCTCAAGCTCCCTCGTCTGACTTAGCTGGTGAGTAGCATGTGCCGAGGGCAGCCTTGTGTGTGTGTGTTGGGCTCGGGTGGTGGGGGGCTCACCCACCACAGAGAACCTGGGGGATCCCAGAGAACAGAAGCATGAGTAGGTGGCTTAGACCAGCTCAGCATTAGCCTTGAGGGGAGACAATTATGCTTTCCAGCCCTTTCTCCTGCTGTTTCCACAGGAAAAGTGAGGCCAGGTGAGGCACCCCCAAAGGGGAGTACAGAGCTGGCTGCCCAGGGCTCCCCTAGTTGGGATAATAATGCTGCTCCCAGTGAGTGGAGCTGAGGAGTGTTGGGTCTTTCCTGCGTCTGAAAGAAAGTCTTCAGATCGCATCCTTCAGTCGGTATCCTATCTCTCTGGAATAGCTGCTGATTATCACTCCTTTGTACTCAGTGAATTCCCAAGACTTTGGCCATTTCTGTGGCCCTCCTCATGTTAATCTTACGTTAGCACAACCAGACACCTTTAAGGACCTGAATGTGCCTCCATCCAGCCCCTGTACGTGGGCAGTGTGTCCGACCTCCCTGACTGGTTTCTGAAACTTGGTTTTGTTTTCAAGGAGTCTTCCTATGAGGGTGAAGACCAGCTTCTCCAGCAGGATGTCAGGACCCTCGAGTTACCCGTGGTCCTGGGGTGAGCTCTGTCCAGGCCCCCTGCCTGGACAGAGCTGTCCCTTAGCCCCTGGAACACTCTGAATCTTTTCCCTAGGGGGTTGCCTCTAAGCCTGCTGTCGCCTTCCTTGAGCAGTGTGGGACTGTTTCTTACCATTGCCTTTGTTCTGCTTCCCATGATGGCTGGTAGCCCCGAGCTGTCTGTAGGGGATTTTTTTCTTGGGAGAGGGGGACGTGGAGGTGATGATACCGCCTAGTACTGCAGGATGGACCTGTAGGGGAGGGGAGGGGCAGATAAAGGAACCCCTCAGGCATTGGGTGGGTAAGGTTGAAGCCCACACGTTTTAGGGAGTGACCCACACCTCCTTAGAACTTTGTATTTCGCAGGGCTCTGTCACATTCCACATCTCACTTCAGCACCAAGACTCTTAAGCAGGCAGGATGTAGATTACTTTCCTTTGAAACATGAAGAACCAGGTACAGAAAAATTATGTAATTTACCTGAGGACAAAAAGCTAGTGACAAAGCCAGGAGGCTCTCTGATGGGGAGGATTCTGGTTAATTTACTTTTTAAAAAGAAATTTGCATGGCTTATAATTTGTTAAAAAATCACACAGTGCAAATTTTAGAGGAGTAGAGTCTGGGATTTTGGTTGGGGCGGGTCCACTATTATAACCAGCCAGATCCTTCTTATCTGGACAGTCTTTTACAAATGACCTATTTCCCAAATAACGTTGAGTTTCCTTGGACATCATAAATAATAACACCATGACAACTATGGGAAAACAGTATGCTGACACCTTGGTTTTCCTGCGGCCTTCTTTCCTTATTTTAGCTGAATGCATAAAGATGCTTCCAGAAAAGTTGTTTTATCCCGATTTACACTTTAGTGAAAAATTAGTCATTTCCTTTTTTCTCTTAGGGCTAGTTTCGCTCTAAGCCCAGGTTCCATCTGTGGAGTCAATGGTTCTCTTTAAGTTACTCTCAATTTAAGTTGTGTGAGAATAGTTTGAGTAGCAGCATCCTTGGAATCACGCTAATACATCTGTAGACATAACTTGAACTTCTTCTTTAAAGAGGAGTATGGGGGCCGGCCCTGTGGCTTGGTAGTTAAGTGCGCGCGCTGCAATGCTGGCGGCCCGGGTTCGGATCCCGGGTGCGCATTGAGGCACCACTTCTCTGTCCATCCTGGGGCCGAGTCCCACATACAGCAACTAGAAGGGTGTGCAGCTATGACATACAACTATCTACTGGGGCTTTGGGGGCAAAAAATAAAAATAAAATAAATAAAGAGGAGTATGAATTACTGCCCAAAGGACACGTCAGATAATCTCCCAGGCTATAAAACCACTCACTTCCGTTCCCATAGTTGATGACACAGACACTGAGGCCAATTTCTCTTACTCTTCTCTGTTGTGAATTTAGTCTTTTTGGGAATTTCCTCCAGAAAATGGCCACCACTGGGTGCCTTTAGGCCAGGAACCTCTCCTTTATCCCAGAGCTGGGATATATGAAAGGTCAAGGGATCTATGTCCCCGAGCCATAAAAATGGCCAGGGAGGCCTGGATAATGTCTGTGCATGTGACCTGTGCCAACATGGGTTTAAGAAAACCATTCTTCTGGCCAGCAGCACAGTCTGGCAGGCACGCAAGCCTGTGAGGTATACCACTTTATTTTGGATCCAGCCGAGAGAAGTAGCTCACATACAGTGGAGCCCTCATGTGCCAGGCAGGGGGCTAATGGCTTTGCATTCGTTATTTCATTTAATCCTTATTTTAACCTGCGAGGTAGATAACCACTCCCATTTTAAAGCTAAGAAAACAGGCACAGAGACAGTAACTTGCCCGAGGCCACCCACCTAGTAAGAGGAGCTGGATCTGGAGGCAGGGCAGGACTCCTGGGGCCCGGTCTCGTTAACCACAGTGCAACACGGCCTCCAGGAAACTACCACAAGAGGGCACCCTGCTCACGTCCACTCCAGTTAAAGCTGTGGTGTTTTGTTTTTCCGCCTGGGAGTGTGGGGTGGGGCACAGTTCGTGCATTCTTTTTTCCCAGTTTCTTTCTGTCCAAATACTGAGGCTCCTTCAGTATTGGAAAGTTTCAGATGGATGTAAATTACAGTGACCACCAGTGTCGGTCACTGTAATTTCATGCCTAAAAAAGTAAAACTCCCTGAAGGAAGCCACCGTACTGTGAATAAAAAAGCACATTCAGTAGTAGGAACCAGATCCTCCTTCCTGGGGCAGTAAGAGAAAGGATTGGTTTTAAGGAAAACTAACAGAAAGTTCTAGGCTTCAATCTCCAAGGATGTGGTATTATAATTAGAGCATTTGGTGCACATGGTCAGAGCATATAACAGGAATGTTCTTTAGAAATTGTGACTCAGCCATGTTTTAGATTTCAGGGTAAAGCTGAGAATTCATGGGCTCATTTTTCTTCTTTCCACTTCATCTGACAAATAATCTGAGTGGCAAAGCAATTGGGAAACATTGTCATAGGACAATGGCTCATACCTAATGTTGACGAGTGACACCTGGGCCTTGCAGGACTGGAGATTCCTGTCCAGCCTCTGACACATGGAAGTATGGATGTGGGACGGGGCCAGGCCCCATCTAAACAGGCATCCTTGAGCCGGCTGAGCACACGAAGACAGGAAACGATGTATGTATGTTCTGTAAAAAATCTTCACTCCGTCAGAGAGAATCAACGGCGTTTAAAATGTCTAATAGACAAAATGTGAGAGCAGTGACAACACACCTCAGCAGCTGCTCAGAATCTCTCAGGTCTGTCCATCAGTTCCTGTGGACTGAGGGAGGCAAGGGAGCTTTGCCTCAACAGCCCACGTCCAGCAGAGCCCAGTGCTGGGGCCACGGAAGCAGGCCCAACCCCTGAAGACCTGTGATGCCCAGGACCATGACTCATCGGCAGAAAGAAGAAAATGTGGCAGAAAACTTTAGGGGGGAGAGGAGAGTGGGAAGTGAAGATATGATTCAGGACATCCTGAGGCTCCAGACGAGGCTCAAGGGATAAAATATAACCGGGGTCAAGGCAGAAGGCTACACTATAGCAGTCATCAAGCTTAAATGCTCATTATATTTAATTTCCTTGACAGCTTTAATTTGCTGGTTTAAATCTAGTAAGTATCTGGGGAAGCCAGAGGCCCCACCATCCGGGGCCTGCTGGAGTCATTTTTTTTTTTTTTTTTTCTTTGCAAAAGACAAGATGGCCAGGGACTCCAAGAAGGCAAAGTTGGGAGTAAAATGCGAGCCTTGCTAATAGCTCCCAAGTGACTGACACACAGCCAGGATGGAGCAACTGCCCTCAGCCACTGTAACCAGCGCTTCAGGCGTGGGCAATACTTTAGGACGGGAAGCTGAAGCAAGATTAAGAAGGATCGAGAAGCAAGGTGAAGGCCATGGAGGTGAGAAAGGTGATGGCTCCAAAGGCTGGGCTGGAGATATAAATGAGGATCCATTTTGTGTCAGGCTGACCCTGGCTGTACAAAATCTTTTTATATGTAATTTCTGGATTTTCAAAAAGCAAACCAAAAGAAACTCCACGTTTTGCACTGTCTTGTTGAGAGAGTAGTTAGCACATTCACATTTAGAGAAGCGAGCCGTGCCTGTGGGTCGGATGGGCTCTTTTCCAGGTCTCAAGTCTTGGCATTTCTCGGTCTCTATAACGGTCCACCTGACGCTCTTTCCAGTTAGCTGACCTCTGGAAATGCTGTCACCTGCCTAGCCATGACCAGAAGGGCAAGAAGGTGTCATGAAGTGATTTCAGGGGCAGCTAGGAGCACAGATCAGCTCCTTTCTTGACGCCAGCTATGTGCACACGCACGTGAACCTACAACCTGACCAGCTCCCACCAGGCTTGCCAGCGCCAGGGGAGGGGACACAGAACAGCATTAACAGGAAAGAAGACTCAAATATTTGCATTTCCATTTCGAAATTTATTTCTGGCATTTTTTCCTCTTCTTCTTCTATCCCCCCCCTTACCCTCAATCTGCTTATTCAGGCAGACGATGATCATGATATCAATAGTTTTGCCTAAGCATGTTCTCATTGACGGCCAGAGGAAGGCACCACTGATTTTTTTAAAAAACATTTATCATCTTAATCCTCCCGTAAAATTTGAGAGTTGGTTGTGGTATAATTGCTAATAAAAGTTATATTAAGAAAAAAGATCATCTTTACAAGGCAATCAGTTTATAATTAGTTCATAAGAACTCGTGCCTTGAAATACATAATTAAGGCTGGGTCTTCATCTAGGCAAACCATGTCTCTATCCTTCTTCTCTGAAAAGGCGAGACTGCAGTGTTCCCTTCCACCTGCCGTCCTCCCAGCAAGGATTTCAAAGTCCTGCCTGCTTTGCTGAGTGTCCATGCCAACCCAGAGGTGCCAGTGATACTACAGTTGTCACCTAGGTCACTTCCCTTGAAAACAAATGGGGTGATGCGAGAAGTTGCGTTTGCTTTCTACAAAAATAAATCTACATAATTTGATCAAGTGGTCTTTCCAATTTCACAGGACATAAAACTAGTCTGCTGAATAAGGGTACACACTGTAATAAGCACTCGAGTTGAGCACATCATTAATATCAGCAGAGAGGTAACTATTAATTGGCTTAATTGCTTTGCCCAAGAGAAGAAAAAATATTAACTCTTGCTGGATAGAATCTCATTTTCTAAATTAAGCTTAGCTCCTTAATCTTTTTTACATTTCAAGATTTTCCATTAGAACGTATATCATAATGCTATGAAGCTTGATCGTAATACTGATCCTCGTTCTTAGATCTCCTGTAGGCACACAAAATCTTCCAATTAGCACGTAAAGTGTGATGATGCCTACCTATTTGAGAGTTTTATAGATTTCACAAATAACTGAGAGAAACAAACTTCCATCACAGAGTTAAAATATTTAATGACAAAATTAGAGTTTGCTGTAATAGCGAATCATAGAGCGGGTATTACTTGTCTCTGAAAGAAACGAAAATTATCTTTGACATTTTAGAGAACTTCCAAAGAATTGATAACTGTACAACAGATATCAGCAGTGTCACAATTCTAAAAATTAAAAGCGAAACCTATCTCTTATTTAGGGCATTCTGTAAATATTTTTACATAAATGCACAACTTTTGCTAGCCACAAAAGTAGTATTAAGACAGATTTCACTATAATTTTAAGTCTAACACATCATCTTTATCTTTTCAGAGCTTAAAAAAGGTTAACTACTGATCTTGTTAGATTTTACAAATACATTAATATGAAACATTAACCTGAATAACTGTATACTTCTTGTACACAGATATCTAATAATACTAGTGAAGAATACTACAGCTATGTTCCAGGAAGAAGTGGAAACACTGGGAAGTTGCTTTTCTTTATGCGTCATCAATTCAAGAAGTCCTTCACAGAAATACAGTACCCCAAAAACTCCAGAAATGAAACAGAGACTGTTTTCTAGCAAGCCATTGAATTGGTCCCAAATGAATTGGTCCCAATAATGTGAGTCATTTTAGCAATTTTCTCTAGGTTACATTGTATAATCTTTTGTACTGCAGCACCTTCTACAAAAGGATAGCAAAGAACTTCACGTGTGTCATCACAGGCTCCTCTGCAAGAGGTCAGGAGGTAGAGGGACAGGGATTGCTGTTATAGCCTCTCTGTAGGGTGGAGGCCTAGGCAGGACTTTGACACAGGGAGGTCAAGGGCATGACCACGGCCTGGAAGCAAATCAACAGAAGAAGCTAATAAAGATTCAGATAGGCATTTTTCTAATCCAGGCTATTTCCAATGAGACTTAAGGCTGAAAAGATAAACCGAGACTGAGGAAAGAGACTAAGATGTGGAATACTTACATTTATGAAGCATAACTATCACAATTCCACCAGGGAGGAGGAATCTCCAATTTCACAGCATGCTATGACCTCATCCTCTGCTACTTTAGAAGCAGCTTTGCAAACACTTGTTAGATAGTTGGCAACAAGTTTTATTTTCGAGTTTGGCCAATTGTCAGGGGCTCTTCGATTGACCTTTTCAATTATTTATACCAATTACCTATCTCTGAAGCTAGAATCCAATTTGGGAAGATGAATATCTCTGTATGTGTGTGTGTTTTATGAACCGAGGGCTGCAAACAAAACTTATTTGGAGTGATATATTGGGCTTTTCTTAGAAATTATAAATGCTTCTAATGGTACTCACTGGATAGCAAGTTCTTTGCTTCTTTAAACTTTTTAAAAACCAAAAGTACAAAATATTATAGTAAACTTATATAGTTTACCATATAAGTTTTACAGAGAGTTTTCTTGAAGTGGATCATCTACCTAAGAGGATTCAGAAATTTGTCTCCAGCAAATCCCATCCCTTTGACACATGTTGCCTACGACAATTTTTTTTTCCAATAGCCCAACTTTCTACCTCCCTGGGAATGTTTCATCAGGAGAACTTAAGCTATTTAAATCAGCATAAATAATCCAATAGTCATCTTATGCTGCTGTGTAGGAGGCTACAATACACGAGGACTCGGTCAGCTCAATGGATAGGGAGGAACAGAAAGGGGTCCTGAAGATTCAGGCAGCTTAGAAATCAATGCACTGCAGCGTGGGGCTGAGGAGGTGTCTGGGATGTGCGGCTTGCCTCCTTGTGTCATGATGACAAAGCACAGCTTCTATGTTTAGCATTTTACCCCTCTGAGAAACAAATCTCCCCGACTCTAAAGCCAGTACTCTCTTGAGTAATACAAAATCAGGAGGTATGTGAACCAACTTGATTCAATCTGACTGCAATGTCAAGGATTCATGACTGTGCTGTCTCATGTCAGACTTGGCAAAATGCAATTGCCATGAAATGCAATTTGTCAAGAAACTCACACTTTAAATTACATTAAATAAATAGACAGCAATAACATCAAAACCTCCAAAAATCAGATACCAAGAAACTGAAGGCCATTTCTGAGGGACACTGTGAGAGTGTCTCTAAAACAGCATGACTTTGTAAAAAGAAAAGAAAAAAGGTTTTAAATGTAGTATCTTTTCGTGTTATCATTTACACAGACCTTTATCTGGACAAATCAATTATTGATTAAAATCCAAGCTCTTTTCAATCCAGCTACATAATTTGCCACAACAAAAGAAAGAAACATCCACGAATGCATTGAGGCTTTTAAATAGGCTTCTCTTTAGGTCTTTAATCTCAAATTTTTATCCTTCATATGATAATTCCAAATAATCAGCCTGGAAGCAAGGAGCAGGAAGTATTTAAACTGTAGCTCAGAAAGTAGATTTCTATCTGTGATTCTGATTTGTTCTTTTGAATGCTGGTGATGGCTCATGCAAAAGATTACTAAATAAAAAGCAAAATCTAAGATGGCTGTTTCCCCTGATAAATCCAATTGTTTTCCATAATACAGACTTATGTCTCAGGATAGAGGATCTTAACCTTCAAATTAAGAGTAGCTAGGAGACGGAGAAGCCAATCACTGCTTGACTTTTATTTCCATCCAGGAACAATAACATCTGATATCACCATATTAAAATGTCTTCCTGCTTAATATCAGGGAACAAAATACATGTTGTAGTTTAGACTCAGCTCAGTATATCATTTGGTCCAAAAAAGGGAAAACACAAACACACACATACACAGAGTGGAAAAAAATGAAGCTGATGCTATGCGGCATGTCTTAGCAAGATCATTAGGGAAATGTATAAACACATCTTCTCTTTCATCTTAACATCCATAAAGGAAAAACAAAAAAAAACCTAAATGTCCATATATTGGAAAAAAAGAAGCAAGTGGAGGTCCGGAATTCTTGTAAAAACCGCTGAACAAGCTCTTCCATTTCTCTTAAGAGGGTCACCAGGAGAGGCAGTTTCTCAACATTTGTGCTTCATGGCAAGCTAAGGAGAGAGAGGGATGAGAAGAGTCCAATGTTATTAGCAGTGGGGAGAATCCACTGTGTTGCCCCTTTCCCACATTCACCATGAGAGCAGCACCAAGATTCAACTGGCTGTGGCAGAGCCCCATTACTAGGACACCTAGTAGATGTGCGACATTTTCCCACATAGTTCACTGAGCTCTACATTCGCATGTGGTGTTCCTTCATTCCGCTGAAGGAACAAATGGAAAACCCAAAGCCCAGGCAGAATGAGTGACCTACCCTGGGAACAGAGGTGAGTAGAACAAAGGCCTCTGGGCTCCCGGGTTACCAGTTACCCAGGAAAAACAACACTCCTCAAAGGTAAGTATTTACTGACATCTCATAAATTATTACAAATCAACTACAATAATCCACTCAATATCCAACCTGGACATTCAACCAAGTCCAAGGCACTCCATGACACTGTGGTAATGACATGGGCTGAACAACAGACCAAATCTAGACCTTGACTGACAACCCCTCCCACTGGTATCTGAGAAATGTGGTTTACTGAAATGTTAGATCTGTATAAATGGGAAGACTAAATACCGTTCAATCATTCCCAAGCCCAGATGGAGCCCATGATGACATATTAAAGAAATGCATACAAGTATAAAACATAAAATTAAATCTGATTTTGCTTTTCTTAGCCAGATCCTTTCCAAGGGTCCCATACACTGATGTGAACCAGAAGGGAGACTGAGGCTAAATTGCAATTCCTTAAGTGTCCAGAGTCCGATATTAGGAATTAATCCCTGAGGCTGGGGCTGGGAGTGGCGGGGTAGGGGCCAGGGTTCTGCAATTCTGAACGTTTCTGAGCAAACAGCAGGAGATTCTCTGCAGGCAACGACTGTAGAAAGCCCTGTCATCTGCATCATGACTAGGTTCTCGGCCCTCGAAGAATTAGCAAGGGATCTCCCTGATTCCACCCAGTAGCATTCTGCGTCATCCTGGAAGATGTTGATGATCCATTTCTCTAGCGTAACCCAGGGCAATCCTAGTCTCCTCTTCCTCTTCTTGATGTCTTCAACAAAGAAGTTATAACCCTGGGGCCACCTCAGCTAGGGAACCTGCAAGACCAGCACTAATATCTCTCTCATAGCTGGTGCCCCTGGGCCAGGTCAGCATGTGATGGAGAGGGGACCTGCGGACCTAGCCCTTGTGTTGCTAAATTTACCTCTGCTTGGGGAACCTCAGGTGAAAGAGCTCCCGTCTCAGCCTAAGTGGAGACCTCCACAGACCTGCAGTGCTGATGCCAACAGTTAGTCAGCTGTCAGACAGTGTTTGTGAAGCCCTGAGTATGCTCAGGCTCCCCGGCTAAGTGCTGTGGGTTTTTGCCAAGAAGGATGGAGGTGGCTATTAACTCCTGACCTCGGGGCGTTTATAGTCCAGGAAACACAGTGGGTGGAAATGGCAGAGCCAGGGCTTTCCCTCAATTGGTCCCACTCCCTGGCTACACTTTGAGCCCTCTGCTGTGTGGCCTCCACTTCTTGCTGTGTGTCTAGTTTTTATACATTATTTAGCAACATGGATCACTCAAATCAACACAGAGCTGTTAAGTGTTGTGCGTAATGAATACCAACCATAAATATTTGATCAGTGCTGCTGTCCTGTTATTCACTAAGCTGTTAACCTTCAACTAATGGGCTTGTGCCAATTCACCCACAGTCATTAATCTTCTGCTGCGACCGTGCTGCTGTTCACATCAGGCCCTGATTACCACTACGGCGTGTCTAGAAGGGCGTTAAGGGAGCCCCAGCAAGGTGGGGCGTGGCCAGCTCAGCTCCGCAGAAATACAACTGGATCGTACATTTTGCTATTGGAGTATTTTTGCAGAAAGTGGCATCATTTCCATGCTACCTAGTTTTTTTTTTTTTTAATTCCCTGGAAGTTAGGAGCTTTAGAATACAGAAGGCAGGGTGCTGTTGCTGCTGCAAATGTTCTGTGTGAGCTTGAACTCTCAAGTCACAACTGCTCTGTACCTCAGTTTCCTCCTGTCTATAAATAGCGTCTCTAACTCAGATGCTGATGGATCAATTTAGAGGTCAGGGTCCTTTAGAAGAGGAGTTTAAAATTTCCTTTTGATATTGGGGGAGATCAAGATTTGGCCACCCTGAAATATATCTCTTTACCTCGATTGTTTTCTCTGAGGGACATTTGACCTCCCCCACTAACTGCCTAAAGAATTTGACATGGTGGCTCCTTTCTGGAACAGATCTTCTATCATGATGGCTGTAAAGATAATGTAGGATAGAGGTTACAGTAGAAAAGGCACCAAGCCTCTTTTATCAAAAACTCTGTCTCTCCCTGACCACATTATCTATAGATGACCCTGAAAAGAATTGTCTTCCTGCCCTCTGAAGTCCCAGACCACTACCCACACCCAACACATTCCTTGCCTTTAGCTGCAATACTTAAGCAAGCAGCTTAGACAGAGGGACGAGTTGCTTATTTCTGAGTTTCTCCCATGTATACATGTTATTAAACTTGGTATTATTTTCTCCTGCTAACCTGTCTTGTTAATGATTTGGCCAGCCATAAGAACCTTAAGGAAAAGGGCAGAGGGAGATTCTCCCTCTTCCCCCGACAGTATCTTTTGTTTTCTTAGTATCTCATAGAAAGCTTTCTCTTTCCAAGCTGTGTAAATCACTCCATTAAATAATAATAACAATAATAAATCATTACTTATACTGGGAGGATTCTTTAAAAGGCATGGACTCTTGAGGGCCCTTCTGGCTCAGAGACCCAAAGGGAACAGAGACTGTAGTAGGGACAGAGGCAGCCACCCCCTGCCAGTGAGAGAAATGCCACTGACCACTCCCTCCCCCACAAACGTGGGCTCGTGAAAACAGGGCAGTTCACAGTTCCTTTCTGCGGGAGATGTCCTCTGAGGTTGCCTAGGTGTGGGCACCGCCCTCGCCTGCTGACTCACCACCCGTGGCAGGCATCAAGGAGCTGCACACAGTGCCATGTCATGCTTTTTGGGGCAGGGGAAAGTAAGCAGGCCTGCTCCATGGCTGAGCTGCACTTTTTCTAAGGCCTGAGACTGTGCCAAGCCCACAGCTCAGGAAGGAACCACACTTCCTTAGGCCACGATGAGCGGAGCTGGGGGAAAGGGGATGCAGAAGAATTTTCCATCTGTTAAGCAGGAGACAAGCACGGGCGTACCCTGATGACAGGGTCACGAAAAGGCGATCCACTTACTAATGTACCTGGGTCATTGCAGGAGTCCTGGGAAAAGCTAGAAAGCCAGAGATCCTTTTCTACTGCAGTCTAGAAAGGCGTGCTGCACTCTCCAGCTGGGGTTGCGTGCCCTTATTCAACAGGGAGCACAGATGAACTGTCACCTGGAATTGCCATTCTCTGCTCAGGGCTCTAATATGTGCACTGTGTCTCCACTTGTGGACACAGCCCATTCTTTACGAGTCAACACAGCCACGTGTGTCTGGGGGCAGGGGGAGTGGAAGGCCTGAGTTCCATCTCTGAACTCTTTCCTCCCCAGCAGGTCTGGTGGGGGCTTGGCCAGTGAAATGACATTTTCACCGTCAGCCTATGTCAGTGCGTTCAAATCAAGTCTGAGTCCCTGGGAAAATAGCCACACCTTGTCTAAAGAGGTCAATGCCCTCGTTAGGAATCCCGCCAATGCCGGTGATTCATAAGCACACAACCCAGTTTCAGAAAACTGCACATCTGGCTATAACAGTTTCTCTCTCACGC
This sequence comes from Ceratotherium simum simum, assembly GCF_057802395.1. Classification (NCBI taxonomy): domain Eukaryota; kingdom Metazoa; phylum Chordata; class Mammalia; order Perissodactyla; family Rhinocerotidae; genus Ceratotherium; species Ceratotherium simum. The sequence goes on along the minus strand of NC_141902.1, from coordinate 22,989,240 downwards.
TCCCTCAAACACACTAACAGACACTAGCAGCCCCCCACCCTCCCTCTCCCCTTAGAACACCCATAGGAGGGGCAACCAAAACAAGTAAGTGCAGACTGTGAACACAGGTAACTGGGTGGCACTCATCTCCCAGTGGTCAAAGCCAGAGGCCCCTTTGCCTTTGGTGGCCTAATCAGGTTCAGTCCTGACAGGCCCCGAGGGCTGCTCTGTGTTTAGAAAGTATCAGCTTTTAGCAGGAGGCCCTCCCCACCCACTTTGGAGGGCACAAGATCTTCATCTCCAATCCCTCCCCATCCCTACATTGGGATCCTCAATCACATTTCTCCAGCTCCCTACAGTGCTCATTACGTGACCAAATAGGTCAGGTTCAGCTGAAACCATCTTTACAGAAATAATTATAACTCATATTAATTTAGATTGATACATGCCAGGAATTGTGCTAAAAGATTTATACGTTTGAATGCATTCAATTCTCTCAACATCCTAGGAGACAGGTACTATTATTAATAAGTCCAATTTTACTGATGAGGAAACTGGGGCTTAGAGAAATTAAGCTCTCACCCAAGGTCACTGAGATGGTGAGTGAAACACAAGATGTTCACAACCATCCTACGCTGCCTTCCCAACTACTCAGCAAACTTGGCCACAATATCAGGGAAACAGGGTGAGCAGGGCCAAGAATTCGGCCATCTGGTTAGGTTATCAAACCCAGTGTTTGGACAACCCCTCTGCGGGGGCCGCCTACGTGGATGACCTCCATGTACCGTCTGCTCCAGTAGGAAGAGCGATTTCACAGACTTCCTTGGTAACCTGGTTCATGGTATAATCATTAACCTAAACTCTTGTTTTAGCAGAATTTTATCAGTGCACTATTGATTGCTTTATTCTGTGTGGTAAGGCATGAAAGAGAATTGCCTGGACTATCATCACCCTTCCCAGACTGGAAGACAATTAAAAATTATTCCCTTTAGTCTTCTCTTTCCCAAATCAGCACTTTAAATGTTTCCCCAGACTTCCCGTGTCCATCCCCCACTTAAATCACGAAAACTGTTGTTGTTATAAATGAAGCTGGGGCTGGAATCCTAGCACGACCATCTTATCATTATCTCTGTATCACGAAGGCTGGAGAAGGGGCGTAGGAAGAGGGGAACCTTAAATCTGAGCTTGCTCCTTCTGACAGTAGCAACAAGCTGAGGGTCTGGCCTCCAGCAGGGCTGCCTGCATTTTCAGACAGATCTGGCCAATTCTCATCCAGGGAACCTCAAATGGGTCCCCAAGGCAGCAGTGCAGTAAGACGCTGTCATGATAGAGAATTGATGACACAATGATACAGGTCTGTGCAAAGGGGATGCAGGAAGAGAAGGCAGGAAGCATCCATTCAGAATTGAATCACAGTCTAGCCTGAGCCTGGGGCTCTGCGAGAGGGCAGCTCGGCTCAGCTGGGGAGATTTTTCTCGCTACTTTTCAGGCTGTCGTTCTTGTTTCTTTAGCAGAAGTGGGGTTTTCTGTTGAAGCAAATTATTTTTTCCCCCAAAGGTCACCTGAAAAGTGTATCTGAAGGGCCAGATCATGAGTCTGAGACGCCAACAGTTATCAGCAGAAGTTGTTTCTGGAAACCTAAATCCAAATCACTAGCCAGAAAAGAACTGCCCTTTGATCTGAAGCATAAGAACAGTAATAAATCCTCTTTATCACCTGACCACCAGGGCCTCTCTTTCCCTTGGTTTGTGACTGCCGTAGATAGCTGGCTGCCAATAAAAACTCCCCTTTCCCCTTCTGAAAGGCGCATTCTTAGCAAGTGTGTGAAGGTGTGTGAGTGTTCCCACGGTCGCGCGGGAAACACTTTTCTCTGGGTTCAGAGGCAGGAGGGGACCTTGCAGGCAGCTCTGCACTGTCAGGCCAGCCTCAGAGGCCCACAGCCCTGCAGAGGGGAAACCAGCCCTGAGGTGTGCTGTGCCCTGGACTAGAGCTTGCTCTTCACACGGTGAAGAGAGAAGAAGGATGCTAAGCTTGTGACCAGAAGAGACAGCAAGGAAAAGTAAGCAGGAACAGCCCAAAGTCCTCTTTCAAGTATTGGCCAAGGGAGGAGGGATATTCTGAGATCTGACCTCTTCCCCCGCCCCCATTCTGTTCCCTGAAACTTGAGCCCTAAACTTCTGGGCAAGAATTAAAGATGGTTCACGTTTCCCAAAGATCCAAGGTCAGAGAAGGGGATGAAGACATCACAGAGGAGATAACTGAAGAAACAGGTACAAGAAGAAATCCTCATGATTCTGGCCCTTCCTAAGTGGCAGATGGAAATTGTATAAAGGGGGGAAAAAGGCTTGATTTTTGTATCTGTCATTATGGGAAGCATACTGAAATAAAGCTTCTTGGCACTGAAGCTCCCTGACAGCGCAGAGCTGAGACCTCTGCCCTTCTGCAGAACTCACCTTGTGTGCAGTTTCCGCAAACTGCTGGGCGCTGTTCTTCATGTCTTCCGTCTTCTCCTCTGCTCGGCCTAACCGCTCTCCACGCTCATTCAAGGCCTGGCTTGCCTTCTGTACGGCACTGGTCACACTATCGGCCGCTGAATGGAGGATGCTGTTTCCTGAAGAAGGACATCAAGAGCATCAGAAGCTGGCTCGGCTGACCCACAGTGACAGACCCCTGCCGGGGTGAGCACCCTATAAGAGCAAGGCAGGTCATACTAGAGAAAGGCTTCAAATGCAGGAAACAAGTCAACATTTCTTCTGATTTGATCTGACTGACTCCCTTGTAGGGAGAACCCCCATTGACTGCCAGACCCGGGCAAATACTTCTCTCACACCCCCATCCCCAACACACCACTCATTTCCACTCTACTGGCATTCTGTTTGGTGAGGCTCAAAAGGACCAGATCCATCTGGATTTAGGACTTGGCTTGCAGGAGTAAATGGAAATCCTGACAAGTTCAGAGAATTAGGCAAGTTCAGTGAGACGTATCTGGATGTTTTGTGCATTTCCTCTTGACCCAGAGTTTAGGTGAATAACCACAGGAAAACTGAAGGCACAGAACTTTCCCAGTATAATGCTCTATATTCCTTTCAACTCTTCCCTTCCATTTTATCCCTTCATTCTTAAATGTATGGTGCCACGTAAGAAGCTCTGACTCAGTCTCGAAGTTCAGAGTATATGTGTCACCCTTGAATACTGAGCCATGGCCTGGTTGGTTGGGCCTCCTTGCCTCTGATCTCCAGTATACGAAATCTGGGGCCTCAGTACCACACTTAGCCAGCAGGTAGAAAACAGAGACAGAAACCAGCCCTAGAAGAAACTTAGACTCGCAGATTCACAAGTGATGATACTGAGAAAGTTGAAAACCATCATATTTCAACAGTTTACGCATCTCTGACATCCCAATTGCCAGGACTGGGAAACAGAATTCAGCAGTGAAGAAATAGCAGATCCATAACCCACCGAGAACAGGCAACTTGCAAAATGACAACCAAAGGAAATTTATAGCTGTATTTTGTTAACACTGAGTGGAAGATATTTAATGGCATTTTGTGTAATAGCTTTATGTCTTTGAATAAGTTTATTACATCACTTCACTTTGTACCTGGGATGGATATATCTAGCCACAGACAGCTTTTAATAGAAATCTAATTTCCACTGGTCTCAGCTGCAAATTTCTCCTCTGTGGGAACAGTCTGTGGTTTGTGGCAAAGGTTTTCAGGCAGAGAAAGTGCCTGGCCCAGAGGAAGCACTTTGTAAATTGTTTTCCATTTTTCTTCTTTAGGGGTGGATTTCAAGGGCTCCCACCATGCACTAAGGGAAGGAGTATGGGGTTAACTTAGTATCACTCAGTTGCGTCAAGCACTACAGGAGCCAAGACAAACCAGCACTGATTAACAGGGACCAGAGGAGATGAGGCTGTGGAGAAATCTGGCTGAATGCGAGGGTTGGAACGGAAGGTCTAGGTCTTCAGAACAGATTTAGGAGGAGAAAGCCTGGTCTCGCTTTGCTTTCACATCATACTCATGACTATGATGATAACCTACCACCACTGCCTAACATTTGACTAGCATTTTGCAATCATAAAGCACCTTCATAAATATTATCTCATTTGATTGTCACAGAATTCTACTAAGAAGACTGAGACTAGCTGAAGTTATGTGGCTTGCACAAGGTCATATCACCAGGGAAGTGACATGGCAAGCACTGGAACCTGGCTTTCCAATGACTTTTCCTTATTCTGTACCTTCCTCTTTGCAGACATGGTGTCAGTCGTGGGAAGCAGTTACTGTGACAGAATTGTGAGCAGACTAGCCTAGATAGGTTTTGACAGGTTATTTCCCAAGGTCACGCCTGACTGTTTCTGTCCTCAAGGTATTCCTGTTGGTAAATGAGGAGTTATTGCCCATGCACTGCAAGTCAAGTGTTCTCAAGAATGAAGAGGCCAATGGGATGGAATGGGAAGATGGAGAAGGGACTGGAAGGTGCAGAGGAGTGGGGGGAGGGCACAAGAAAATCTCCTCCATTTTCTGCTTCCTTCTACATACCCACAGCATAGCCACCAGAGGCTAGGGAAAAGACAAAATGGGGCAGGGAGTCTGCAACCTCACAGGAACCTCAGCCGGGAACAGCTGCCTTTAAAGCAAAGAGATTTTAGAATTGGCTACCAACAAATTAAGAGAGCATATAACCTGGACTTGTCTTTTCCCATTGGAACTGACTCTCATGACCTCAAAGTTGGACACATCTGTGTTTCTCAAATGAACCTGCTCTGCATACGCCATATTGCTCTCCTGTCGTGACTTCCTTAATCTTGTATATGATGTCAGGTAACGCTGCACCCTGTTTTACATGATACCGTTTAACCAAGAGTCGTTATAACTAAAAGAGAACAAAATGTTATAACTAAAAGAGAGAACCAAATGCTGTCACTATTCAAAGATGACACTGCTGACCTCTATCAGTAGAAAATCACCTTCAGTTATTTCCAGGTGTGAGGATGGATTTGAATAAATCTCATTGCCTCAGTTGGAATGCCCTCTCCTGGTTTCAGTTCTATCCATATTTCAGGCCCAATGAAGTCCCATCATCTTTATTAAGCTTCAAGTCAATTCCATCCTCTCCTTCCTCTCAGCTACATAAGAATTCTTTATATCTTTCTTGGGGGCTTAATCAAATATAGTCATGGGCAACTCTTCTGCCTCATTTCTTCACCTGTAGATACAGTGACTTCCCGGCTGGATTATAAATTCCCTGAGGGCACCATTTCACTCTGTTGACCATTTCCTAAATCTTGAATCTTTCTCCTCCTCATTTGGGGCTCCTGGTTGCTTACTTTCTCCTCGGATCCTCTTGTTAATGCTGTAATTCCAGCATCTTTGGCCCTTTTCTCCTTCACCCTCTGCAGACTCTCCCTGGGACAAGTTTACTCAGCTCTTGGCTTCAGTGACCAAATTTTTGTGTTCCCCTAGGTTATGCTGCTGAGCTCCAGACCCAATATTTTCTTACTGGACAACTCCAGGTGAGTGACCCAAAATCATCCTGAATTCAGCATGTCTAAACCTGACCCTGTTATCTTTCCCTCCACACTTGCTTTTCCTTTGGGGTTCCTTGCTCAGTAAATAACCCCACTATCTGCCCAGCTTCTCAATTCAGAAATCTGGTGGTCCAGTTTAGATTTCTCCCTCTCTTTTACCCTATACAACTAAAGGTCACCTCCTACACAGCTCTCTACTCTCTGCCCTCTGTACCATCCTCATTGTCTCTGTATTGATCCAGAGCCTCTTGCCTTCAGAGGTATAGCAATAGCCTTTTGTCTAACTGTCCCCACACCTTTTCTAGTCCATCTTTCACACTTCTATAGTAAACTTTTTTAAAGGCAAATCTGTTACCACCTCCCCACTACTTCAAGATAAAATTGAGACTCCTGCCCTGCCTCTCTCTCTCAGATCACCTCTTAGAACCCTATGCATTTTCCCTCCTACCCGGCATTCCCTAATCCCACGCCTTGTCAAATTACCCCAATTTTCACAAATGTTTCATGTTTCTTTTACTTGTATGCCTTTGTACATATTGCTACCTCTGTCTGGAACTCTGCTTCTCATCTCAGCCTTCCCACTCACTCCTGAGTGCTTCAATATACCTCAGAGCCCTTTCCTAGGAAAACTTGTCATGTCTAGCCCACCCTACCCACTGCTTCCCACAACACACATATTATCTTGTGTCATGAAATAGACATTTCAAATGGTGCATTCATTTTTTCTGCATGTAATTGTCAGATATCTGGTGTGAGCTCCTTGAAGGCAGGGACTGTGTCTTTCTCACTTCTGGATTCCCAATCTATGGTACACAGTAGACACTCAATAAATGTTGGTTGACTTAGAAGCAGCGAGAATATATCATCCCTCTCGTGATTTCTTCATGGCTTAGCAGAGAGTTGGACACATAAGTGATGCTGTCACATGATCTAACTAGGTCCTGAAATTCTGAACTTGCCAAATGACTAAGAATCTGTTTCTAGTGAAATAACTATGTCCTCTAGAGATTGTGCCAGGAATTTAATGAATTAAGTCAACAACAACATGCAAAAAAGAGAATGTTTTTGCTATAGTAAAAGTAAAGGGGGAGGTTATAAAAAATCTGTTATTAGCCTTAAATAAACAACTGTAAGGTATAAAAATAACAGAAGTTAAATAGCTTAATAAATCCATTAATAAATGCAAAAATGACAGTTGCCTGAATACTTACTATGTTCTAGGCACTTACTAAAATCTGCTCCTCACGACAACCTTCTGTGATAGGCATATCATTAATCCCATTTTTACAGATGGGAGCACCAGAGTACAGAGAGAGGTTTAGCAATCTGCCACGAATTACACAGTAAGCGAACAGCAGAGCTGGGTTTTGAATCCAGGAAGTCTAGCTCCAGAGCCAGTTCTTACTCATTGTGTTACATCGGCTTTCCATGGGAATTCTCTTGTATTGAGACTAATGACACAGTCTGCATTAACTGTATGGAATGAAGACTTCAGTGCAGCAGTATTTAATGCATTTCTTAAAATTACAGTACAAAACAAAACATCCTGTTAGTATTATAAGTTAAAAAAACTCACTGTAGAAAATTTAGAATAGACATTACTATAAAAAGGCAATAAAATCATGTAATATTCAATTGCTTAGAGATAACCACAATTTACATTTATGGTACATTTTATCCCAGCAATTTTCCTGTCTATGCTTTTCTAAAACATGGTTGAGACCATACCACATACATTTACTTCTATACCCTGTTGTGGGTACCTTCCCATGTCACGAAAAATTTCTTGAAAATACTTTATAATGGCTGCGTGACACCATTGTAATTTATTCAACTATTTTCCTTTTAGGTATTTGGTATGTTTCCAAAAGTTTTACTTTTTTAAATAAGGCTGCAGTTACCTTCTTGCATTTATATGCACACACACACACACACACGCACACACAATCTTCGCCCACATCTCTGATAATTCCTAGAAATGAAACTGCTGATCCATAGGATATACACATCTTTTTTTTTTTTGGTGAGGAAGATTTGCCCTGAGCTAACATCTATTGTCAATGTTCCTATTTTTGCCTGAGCAGGATTAGCCCTGAGCTAACACCTGTGCCAGTCCTCCTCTGTTTTGCATGTGAGTTGCTGCCATAGCATGGCTGACGAGTGGTGTAGGTCCACGCCCCAGATATGAACCTGTGAACCCCGGCCACTGAAGCAGAGCAAACTGAACTTAACCACTAGACCATGGGGCCAGCCCCAGGATACACATATTTTGAGGCTCTTGGTGCATGCTGAAAATTGCTTTCCTGAAAGATTCATTCAACATTCACAACTATTCCTTTGATTGCATACTATGTGCCAGGCACTGTTATGTTGACACAATTGGCAGAATGACTTTGAGAGAGTGATTTAACTTTTCTGATCTTCAATTTCCTCATCTGTAAAATGAGGGTGATGCCATCCACCTCACGTGCCTGTTGTGGAAATGAAGACAAAGATGTATACAATGTGCCTGGAGATGCTCAATGGACCTCCACCTCCTTAAGACCATACCCGCTCTCTAGGAACTTGGGAAAAATGGCACAATCCCACCCAATTCCTTTGAATGTCTTCCTCTCTTCTCTCCTATTTTGGGGTTAAGAGTCTCTAGGCTAGCAGAAGACACTTCTCAGATATCTTTGCATACCTGCTGTGTGTAGCTCAGTGTGTTGCTCAGAAGGGGAGTTGAACACATACTCATTAAATAAAGGTATGCTTTGTAAATAGGATGCCTAACTCAAAAGCTGGGGCCCCTCGTATTGTGCTGAGTTAAATCTGAAAATAAAACAGTCTCCAATTTTATTATCTATATCTATATAGATAGAACAGTAATTCTCTCTAAACAGACAGGAAGCATATTAATACCCAAATGTATTCAAGTGGTCTGAGAAGGGGTTGTCAACCACAGAAAATAAAGTCAACTATCTTTTGAATTACAGTCTCTGGAGAGTAGAACAGAGATCAGTCTTACTTCATTGATGATGTATTCACATCAGTTCCACTCAATATATGCTTTTAAATATATATATATATATATATATGCTGGCATTTTTTACGTTAAGTGATTGAGAAGACTTGATCGAGACACAACTTGAGATAAAACTATAACATTGTATTCAGTCACTGTTTGAAAAGAAAAGAAATTTAAATGTATAGGAAAATGAGGAAAAAAGAGTAGGTATATTGAAAAGTAACAATAGAACAGAAAGAAGAGGAGAAAAGATCTTTAAAAGCACACGAAACACACTGACAACTCAAATATCAGCATAATTTCTTTTGATAATCCTAGACTTCAGGCTGTATCTTGGTAATCAAAATCCTAATTCTACAGCCGGTAAGGAGGCAATTTAAATAGAATTTTCAGCAGCTACTTCCTATATCAAATGCACGTATAGATTTTGACATACAAAGTACTCATCCTGTTTGGAAAAAAGAAAGCAGAAAAATCATTTAAAAAATACCTGATTGATAAATCTGTGCTAATCTGTACTCAGTGCTGAGCAGACATGCTCATCTCAGAGCACTCTTTTAAAACTGAAATCCAGGGCCCGCCCCGTGGCATAGTGTTTAAGTGCGCGCTCCGCTGCGGTGGCCCCGGGGTGGGGATCGCAGGCGTGCACCGATGCACCGCTTGTCAAGCCATGCTGTGGCGGTGTCCCATATAAAGTAGAGGAAGATGGGCACGGATGTTAGCCCAGGGCCAGTCTTCCTCGGCAAAAAGAGGAGGATTGGCATTGGATGTTAGCTCAGGGCTGATCTTCCTCACAAAAAAAAAAACCTTAAATCTGCTCAAGTTTTGCTTGGACTACTTCTATTCCATAATCAATTTAACCACCTAGGAATTACTGTACAATAAAGTCCCATTTATTCAACCTAACTTAAAGGAAAACCAATTATGAGAAATATATATATATATATAGTGGATTTGGGTTTTAATACAATAAACTCACAAAAATTTTCAGGGAGATCTATTATATTAAATCTGTTCATAGACCAGGAAAATTAGTAACTCTCATATTATACGCCTAATGTGTTCAATAATAATTTATTCTCTGGGTAGATTAAATAGTCCCTATTATATTCTTATCTATGGTATTAATTTTCTTAACAAAACCATTTCATGGTTAGACATAAGGTACACTTAAGTGTGGTCCAGTATTAGTGATATTCACATTAATTTTACTGGATACAAATCTATGGGATTCATGCAAGATATTTTTTCTTTCCTTTTTCTACTTCCAATCTTCATTGCTCAGTGTCTCTACCACTAGAGGACATATTAGCAAAAGAAAAGAAAATTCGCATGGAAATCTGGTTCCCTGACTGCAGGGTCCCTTCGCAGTGCTAAAGCCACTCTGAACTACTTACACACTATTCTGCTTCCAGAGATGAGCACCCGCATCTGCCTCCATCAATAGTAATTCAGTTGCTTCCAAGGAGGTTGTGCTTAGTACTGTGGCTTGCACAAAATATTTTATAAGTACATAATAATTTAAATAATAATGATGATATTAATTTCTATTTCTACAAAAAGAGGATTAAATGCAAAGGTCTACGCAGTGAAACAAGCTTGTTCTTAATTCACAGACTCCATTAATTATCCGTGAGCTTGGGTAAATTATCAAGCTCTTTCTACATTACATTGACTAATCAATACTAGTTACACCACTGCATTTCAATGTTGGACAACCTCTAGGATCCCCTTTTAAGATGGAGATTCTTTCAAAAGGTTGAATTTCATTCGTACTTTTGTGGTAATGACTAATCAGATAAATTCTGTCACAAATCCCGGTTATGTTACATCAAGCCTTTCTAAAAGGAAGAGCTGCTAACTCCTGTTGGGCACAGATGCAGTGTCGTGACCAGCCAGTCACTCACAGGAACAGCTACCATTCATTGAATGCCTACTATGTGCAGGTGCTTTGGTCAATTGTCATATTCCTCAAAGAGATATATTCTTACCCTATTTTACAATTGAGGATACGAGTGCTCAGGGAGGTGAAGGAGTTTACCCAAGATCACTCAGATCTTGACTCCAAAGCTCTTTTTTTTTTTATTATTTTTTAAATACAAATTGTCTATATTTAAGGTGTAGAACATGATGACTTGATATACATATACATAGAGAAATGATTACTACAGTCAAGCTAATTAACATATCCATATCCTCACACAGTCACCACTTTTTTTTTTGTGGCGAGAGGAAAAATCTGAAATCTAAAACCTGAAATCTACTTTTTCAGCAAATTTCCAGTATTCAATACATTCTTATTAACTATAATTGTCATGCTGTGCATTAGATCTCTACACTTATCCATCCTACATAACTTCAACTTTGTACCCTTGGACCAACATCTCTCCATCTCCCCCACCTCCCTGCCTGTGGTAGTAAGACACAGAAAGAAAAAAGCTGCATGATCACACTTACATGTAGAGTCTAAAAAAAGTTGAATACATAGAAGCTGAGAGTAGACCCCAAAGCTCTTAAAGACTTTGTCAGCATTTCCCAAAGTGGTTCTGTGGTTTTAAAAAGCGCTACATAGAAAACTCAATTCTATGATAAAATGACTTTAACATGCCAATCCAGCTAGCTCCTTTATTGCAGAACTTTGGAAAACCTTTAATATGCTAATGTAAATTGTGAATCCAAAAGAGGTAGGGGTGGGAGCAGGAAAGATCTGCTAGCAGAATTTCCCAAACATATTTACTCACAGGGTCCTTTTGCATATTATCTTAGTAGGGTAGATTTCTGCAGAATTTGCTTTGGGAAATGACTCCTGAGCTAAAGGAGGAAAAATAAATCCAGGCTGTCCTCACCAATTTGGTAATAGATGGACAAGTCATGTAATTAAAAATTAAAAAGGCTTGCTTTATAGAGGCAGCAGAACAGATATAGTATGCTGAACGGCAGTTCCAGAATTATCTTTTGTCTCAAGTTGGTGGCTAATTTCAGGGACCATGAAACTTGTGTTTGTTGCCTGCAGCTGGAAGACAAAGAAAAATGGACTCAGCGCCCAGGAATACTTTGTAAACCCATAAACTCAAAAGTCTACTTGAAGGAGACCTTGGAATTATCTATTGCTGGCATTACCAAAGGAAGAAGAATGGACCATTCTATCAGGCAAACACCTTCTGTTGGCAATGTTCTGCTAATTTAGTGGAACCATGCCTGTTCCCAAGTCACAGGCATGCCCCACAGCTAAGCACTCAGGAGAAAGCCCAATGCCCGCCCCCCCATCAAACATTTAGGATTTTATTCATGTCTCTTTAAACACTTAAACTCAGGATATGTGGAGAAATTCACCAGTCCTTTAGTATTCATTTAGGCTTGGTCCTTTTGAACATGTTCTTATAAGAGTTATAGGACATCAGGAGAATGAATTCAAGGACACCTAAAGTGGCTTTAAATTTGGCAAAATGGATTTTGTTCCCTGTCTTTGGTATCTATGGTGATAAACCAGTTATGATCTGCAGCTCTCTGCTTTTATTACAGTTGGCAGCTAGTGACTTTTACTTTAATAACCACAATTTCAAGTCCTGATATACACAATTTGAAAACCTTCCACAATGCTACTGGCCAAGACTAATTCTGTTCCACATGTGGAGCCTCCTACCTACTAGCTGGGTGACCTTGAACAATTAACTTACCCCCTCTGTGCTTCAGTCTGTTTCCTCACCTGTCACAGGGGTTGGTCTAGTATCCACCTCACAAGGTTGTCATGAGGAATCAATGAGGTAATGTACAAATGAGGCACTTAGCACAGTGTCTGGCACAGAGTAGCCACTCAACTTTAGCCATTACTAGAGGGATAATCTTGTTATCTGGCACTAAAGAGTCTTTTGTTAAGCTTTCCACTTTAGTTCATCTTTCCCTAATCTCATTCGCCATGAAGATTCTTGAAGAGTCTACTTCTACTGTGACCTCTCACACTTCCCAGTCACTCTGAACTTTCAGTGAAGTGGCTTCCACCCCACTCTACTAACACTGTCTTTCAAACTCACCAATGACCTATTAAGTCTATTGCCTATTTTAAGCTTCCTCCACTTGGCAACTGACCACAAGTGGACTGACCACTTCTTGTTAAAAGCTGCTCTTTCCCTGGGCTTCTACAACAAAGTATTTCTTGATCTCCCCCATCATTTTGATTATTCGCTGTCAGTTTCATTCCTCTCTTAAGGGTATGAGGTCAGAAAGGTCTGGGTTGGAGTCTGTCTCTATCAGATACTAGCTATGTGACCTCAGGTAAATTACTTAATCTCTATGAGCCTATGTTTTCCCATTGGCATAATGGCAATAAAAACAGTACCTACTTTTCAGAGTTTGTTGTGAAAATTAAATGAAACATATACTCTGCATAGTGTTAGTAATGCAGTATGAGCTCAATATACATTTTGTTATTGGTAATATCCGATTCATTCAGCACATTTACTGTAGAATAAACATGGGACAGACACTGTCTACACTTGTCTGCTTCTCAAATTATACTTTAATATTAACCCATTCTTTCCCTCCCGATCCTCCATCTGACCTCCTCCTCCTGAATTCACTGCATTAGTTAGTGGCCCACCTAGTATCCTGTGCTCAATTCACCTTTGACTGTAATCTCTTCGTCATATCCCACACCCATGTTCATGCAGTCCAGGGCATTTATCTCGGCAAGGGCTCTTCACTCAGCCCTCCACTCTATTTCTAGTCCCCACCAGGTCTTACTGGACCACCACAGCCGCCTGGGTGGTTTTCCTGCCACTGGTCTTTCAGTTCTCTATACATCATCCTTTTTCCACACTACTAACCTGATCATGCTCCTTCCTTGCTCAGCCTTTTTTTGGCTCACCCATAATACAACACAATCAACTAAAGAAGGTCCTTCCTGATGTGGTCCCAAGCTACTCACTTGCCGCCCCTCACTGACTCTAGTCTGTACCTACTACCTCATTGTTTCTTGACAAGTTTTTTCTTAGAAAATTGTTAATGTTTTATCAGTTTCTTAGTAATAGGTGGAGTAGAGCATATAATAAATGAATTTGGAAAAAAACCAATGTGATAAAAAGCTTAACAAGGAACACGGTGTCCAGCTCTGTCCTTAAGGGTGTTCAAACATTAGCAATAGCACTTGTTGTTTTTGCAACATTAGTAGTCAAATGCCAACCTTGCGCTTAGATTTTGGTCTAACACTCTTTTCTGCTAGAAGAAAGCAAAGTTCTTTGGAAAGTAGCAGATTCCATGACTTGCGGCAAGGAAAACTCAGGTGGCCTGAAATATTTTATTATTGCCAGACAACAAGGATACCTTCAAAGATGGTAGGAACAGTGCTAAAAGGAAGAAGAAGCCAGTTTAAAGCTGGTTCTACCGGGCAAGTTGTGATATTTGGAAAATCAATGGTAATAAAAGATGAAGATGATAATAATTTCATATAACTTTGTGGAAGCCATAACTTGTTAATGTTGAGTTAATATAAAATGTACAAAAATGAAGTTGAAATACAAAACAAGGCTGACTATAATTGGATGCTTAATTTATTTTATTGCTTTCAATAAGTAAAGAGTATTAAAATGTTTGGGTATTTTGTTTCTTCTAAGTATTTATCTATATATAAAAGTATATACTATATATATACATTATATATAAAAGTATGATTTGTTTCTATCTGTGTGAGTAGAAATGGGTAAATACAGGAAACTATGAGTAAGCCAAAGAGTTTCAGAAAGAGTAGAATTCTTCCAGAAAGGACTGATGAGCATCAAGGGTCAAACATAAGCACTAAGTAGAACAAGTGGCAATGACACATCCTAAAGTAGTGAATGCATTCTCCTCTTTACAAATTTGGCTCTATGTTCAGACTAGATTGCATCTGCTAGGGGAAGAAGCCTCTAGATAACTTGAGAAATTACAGAATTAATAAGGTATCTGTATGTTTCCAACAATGCTAACATACCAGATCAATGTATACTAATGACATGGTGGAGAATTTATGTAGTGCTGACCAAGCCAAGCAAATGATACACTGTTCTGGGAGAAAACCCAGTAGGATGACAACATAGGACTCTTGTAAAAACCATGGGCTTAAATAGTGCTATTGATGTGAAATATGAAGTTCAATTATGAAAAGGGACCCAGTGAGATATTTAGGCTCTCAGGTTTGAATCATTTTGGGAGAAGAAAGCAGGCCTGAGACCCCACCCACCAAAAACCAATTGTTTGACAACCCAATTCCTCTAGACTCAGGAAATATGAAAATAAGCATTTCAATTAAATTGGGAACATGTCTGAAGAAGTAAAGAAATAAAGAAGACATAAATTAAACCCACGGTGTTTCTACTTCATAACAAGTTTAAATATAATACTCTAAGTATTGTAATTGTTATTTTTGAATATGTTTTGCCTATTTAAAGTATCTAAAGTATTGAATATAATCAATCCTATTAAATTGTGATTGAAGCTTAAATTGTTTAAGAGAATTTAACAAAGTTTAGTGAACAATGTTCAAAAATTTAAGAAAATTTGATCTTCTAAGTTTAGTTTAGTAGAAATATTTAATAAATCGAGCATGAAACAAAGTGAAAATAAAAGTGTTACCCCTCTATGCACAAAATTCCATCAGTCTTCAAGGAATATAATCAATGTCCTCAAACATATCATCCCTTTTCTTGCCTTTGAGCCTTTGTACACTCTGGTCACTCAACCTGTGCTGTCCCTTCCTTCCTTGACCAACTGGTAATTCATACTCATCAGATGTCACTTCACCTTTCTCAATGTCTCTGCTGGTTTGTTTGTTTATTCACTGAAATGTCTTTGGTCGCCTATTTTTTGCCGCAGGCACAGCAGCAGGTGGGGAACACAGTTGAAGGTAAAATAGACACGCTCCCCCCAACAGTCCCCCACCCCATGCCAGGTGAGGAGCTTACCCTCTAGAAACAAGAGGCAGATTATGTATAGGTTAAATCAATATATATGTAGGTGTAAGGTGTGTGGGTACACATAACATATATGGGTGTGTACATACACACACAATTGAAAAATTGCCAGGTAGTTAACAACGTGCTGTGAGAGTGAATTCAAGAGGAGGGGGACTGACTTAGGAAAGTCTGACTTAAGAAAGAGACTGACCTCTTCAGAGAGGTCTTGACTTAGGAAAGACCTCTCTGAAGAGGTGACATTTAAGCTGTGATGTGAAGAGACAAGCTTGGGCAAAGTCCATGTGCAAAGGCTTGAAAGGGGAAAAAAAACTTAGGTGTTCCATAAACTGAAATAAGACTGGTGTGGCTATGGGGGGGAGGGGGGGAATGGCTTGAGATGAGACTAGAGAAAGAAGCAGGAGCCAGACTACACAGGGGCTTATAGACCATGGAAATGAGATAGATATTAAGTGTAACTGGAAGCCACTGCAAGGTTTTAAAACAGGGGTAGCCTGGACTGAGACTATTTTTGAAATTATTACTCTAGCTATAGTTTGTGAACAGGAGAAAGAGAGAAAACAGAAGGAACAGTTAAGAAGCTATTATTGCAGTAATTCAATAAGAGATAATGGTGGCCTGTACTAGAATGATGTTAGTGGAGATGAGAGATGTGGAAAGATTACTGATGAGCTGAACATGGGAGATGGGAGAAAAGACAGAATAGCAAGGGAATCCAGGTTTCTGATTTGAGCAAGTGGGTATATAGTGGTGCAATTTACAAGACAGAAAAAGCTGTCAGAAAAACAAATTTCCTTGGAGGGTGAGCAGATATGAGAATCAAATATCTCATTTTGGATAAAGTTATGCTTAGTTGCCTGTGAAATATCCAAGTGAAGCCAATAAGGCAAATAGGTATTCTTGCATGATGCTTTGCAGAGAAGTCTGGGATGGAGATAAAGTTTGTAAGCCAACAGCATGGAGAGAGAATGGGAATGGACAAGCTTACCTAGGGAGCAACACTAAAGAAAGAAGGGAAAGGATTCACAAACTCTACTTTAAGAATTTTAACATTTAGAGTTAAGTGAAGGTAAAAGTGCCTGCAAAAGACACTGGGAAGAAATAGCTTGAGAGGCAGGAGAAAAACCAAGGTGAATTGGCACAGAAGAAGTTAAGTCAGGAAAGCACATCAAAAAGGTGTCTACAAGAGTGCCAAGACGATTCAATGGGGAAAAAACAGTCTTTTCAATGAATGGTGCTGGGAAAACTGGACATCCACATGCAAAAGAATGAAGTTGGACCCGACCTCACACCATATACAAATTTAACCCAAAATGGATCAAAGACCTAAACATAAGAGCTAAAATATAAAAGTCTTAGAGAAAACATAGGCATAAATGTTCATGACCTTAGATTAGGCAATGGTTTCTTAGATATGACACCAAAAGCACAAGCAACCAAAGAAAAGAGCAGATAAATTGGACGTTATCAAAAGAATTTGCGATTACATCCCAGGCTATAGCAGAGCTGGCCCCAGAAGCCATGTTTCCTGACTTGGAGCTCAGTGAGGTTTTTGATGCACTTACAGTCTTCAAAATTTAAGAAAAACACACAGGGAAGCAGAGAATAGAAGCTGAGAATCTGGCAATTGATTTCCTTAAAACAATCCACGCTCATGCCCTCTTTGGAAAGTGTTACCATTACCTTTTGGAGAATTTCACCCCAGTTTGTGATTTTAATATACAACACCACTCATCTTTGATTTCATAATAACATAATCCAAGGGAAAAAGTCCCAGTGGCCGAGTGGTTGCGTTCGCGTGCTCTGCTTCAGCGGCCCGGGGTTCGTGGGTTTGGATCCCAGGCGTGGACCTACACACCACTCATCAAGCCATGCTGTGGTGGCATCCCACATACAAAATGAAGGAATACTGGCACAGTTGTTAGCTCAGGAACAATCTTCCTCAAGCGAAAAGAGGAAGATTGGCAACAGATGTTAGCCCAGGGCCAATCTTCCTCAACAAAAAAAGCAAAAAGTTAAAAAAAAATCACACGTTTCAAGGAAAAGTGCATACATACCACCAGGGATATCTTACATGGTCAATTTTTGTGTCCAAAGGACTAAATAATTGTGAAAAAAATTTTCAGTTACTGACTGCTCTTCTGTCTGACAGTTCAGTCCTTAAACTGGCCAAGTGACTAGCATCGAACAGTACACAGGAAACATCTTACCTTGAGCAGGAGAAATGAGAGAGATGAACTCACACAGACAAAGATAATCTGCTAAATTTAAGGTGAAATATGCTGAGTATAACCAAAATCTCCTATTATAGTCACCAAGGTCACTTTACTACTGGACTAGGTAATTATTGCTATAGTTAAATACTATTATTTAGGAGATAATAAAGAGAATCAAATCAGTCTGCAGCCTTGACCTAGTTCCTTTTATGATATTGGCAACTGAAAATTTCAAAGCTTGGGTCAATTATGCTTCAGACATTGTCATCAGGGCAACAGAATTCAGCACACAGCTCACTGAAGTCCAGCTCCTCTTTCCGACTCTCCCATGCTGGTACCCACAAGAACTTGAAAGGCATTTAATTTCTTGTTCTAATTTGATGAATACGAAACCGAGAATTTCACCTCAGAGACAGATTGGGAGTATGGTGATGAATGAGTGGCTATGCTAACACATGTCAAGTACTATTTCCATCCAGGCTGATAGTTGTAGGTTTTTTTTTTTTTTTTTTACCATGTCTCTGGTATCACACTTAATTTTGAAAATGATATGAAATCTCAATAGGTTTCATGACTATTCATTAGTCATTCTATGGTCTGAATGTATTTTGTTTGATTACTAATGAATTCCTGTGACACATTTTACTTCTTAAGAAGGCTGCTCTGAAAACTCCTGCCAATTTGTCATTAAAATCCACTACAATTATCATCAATGGAATAAAATTACTATCAATTATATAGAGGAGTTAATCCACAGTGCATCATTTTAAACACAAACATTTTCAATTCATATTAACAAGATACAAACTGAAGGAAAGAATGCTCAACCAACTGAAGACCTGAATGTCTATTACCAAAGTTATAAATGCAACCCATTTCCATTTATTATAGGAAATCTGATTTTCTAAGTGCCTGCTATGTGCCAGGAACTGTGTTAAATGCTTTATATCCATTATATAAACCTTAAGGGCTACCTTTTAAGATAGATACTATTATTACCCTCTTAAAACTGATGAAACTTACCTAAGATTATACTGCTAGTCAGTGACAGAATCTTGATTTGAATTCAAATCTGGTTGCCTCTAATATCGATATATTTTTTTTTTGTATCACGAGAGTTTCCAAAGTTTCTTAAGGGTACACCTTGTGAGATGAAATCTTAAAGTACCCAGAGCAGATTTTCACTTGTCCCAGCCTCAGAATGGTACACTTGTACCTAAGACATGTGCATGGCATTCACATGCTGCTTTCCTGTTCTTGATGTCTCCTCCTCTTTTCAAAAGCTTGGTTACCTAACCCCAATTCCTCCTCCAGGAATCCAGTTCTGATTCCCTGAGGCTGAGTGAGGTCTTCTGTCTACGCTTCTCATAGCACCCTTCTCATTTCTCGAATGAAGTATTTATTACAATGCACCAAGACTGTTGGCCAACTTATTCATATACCTCATTAAACTAGAAGCTTCTTCATCACAGGGGTAAATCCTTTATTTTTTGACATGTCCAGGCACAACGTCTATCTGTAGATGTTCAATAAGTGCTGGTTGAATGGATAGTGAATTGATAAAGAATGGAAGATGTCTTTGGGTTTATAAAGATGTGATGAGGTTACTATTTACACCTAAATCATCATTTTCATTGGTATTCACCTTGGATTGTTCTATGCTCATCAGCACACAGAAAGGATCAACTTCTGGATGTATTGAAATATAATTCCAGTTATCCAGCATTTTTCTTAATTGTTCTAAATTTTTTTTTTTAATTCTGTCAAAGATATAATCACGTACAAAATACAAGCTCAGGATATCTGATTAATATGGAAAAATTTACTTTCAACAGAAATAGCAGTATTTCCAAAATTATTATGGTTCTAGTGGGAAAAAGATGACACACAAAGTGAGTGAAAAACCAAAACAGATTTGTTTCTTCCTGTGTTTACTCTACTTAGAATATGAAGGAAGGCATGTTTTTAGCACCTTCTGTTTAAATGCCACACTTTTAAAAAGGATTAAGCATTGAAAACTCAATTTAGAAAAGTAAACTTTTAGTATATTTCATCCCTAGGCAACACACAGGTTACAATGTTAACAGAATCACATCTAAAAGATAAAGATTTCTGTCAATTTAAAATTATTTTGTATTTCACTCATTGAGTTTTCCAAGTGTCATTATAAGCCATTTACAATCCTTGTTGTGGGAAGGATCCTTATGGTATGTGACCCTTACATAACACATGAGCAATACAGAAGCTGATGCTTCTTGGAATTTATGAGGTGAAGAGACCACACAGGGCTGAAGAAATAATGATGATCTAGTTGGGGTGGGACTGATGAAAGGAAGTAAGGTGACCAGTGATTGGACTATTGACATTATTTCAGGAAAAGATGACAAGGGCCTGAGCTATAATGGTAAAGATGGGAACGAAAAGGGAGCACTCAGCAGGGTAAGGGAGAAAGGCTTGTTAAAGATGACTTGTTTGAAGACAATGTATCATGGATTTCTAAAGGGAGAAAGCAGAGTCTTGGGGTTGATAACTTACTATAAGATCAAGTTCAAGTCACTTGATTTAAAATTATGAATCTCAAAAAGTGCTTCTCAAGAGTTTTCCTCCACGATACACACAAAGGGTTTGGCAAAAATAATGGTAGGTCTTCACAAAATTGTTTTGCTTTCTTCTCCCTGGATACCTAGAAAGTATCTATTTTCCAGCCTTCCTTGCCTTGTTAGATTGGTAACATGGCCAGTGGGCTGTAATCGGAAGCAATGAGTGTTACTTCTGGACTGAGGTAATGAGAAGCCCTTGGGTGGCCTTCCACTCTCTCTTCTCCCATAGAATTTGACTCTGGAAGGTGCTTGTTGAGAGGGTGGATAAATGAGATGCAAGAAAACTGGATCTTTGAGTCACCACTTAGAAGCTGTCCTAGAGAGTCACTGAACTCACCGACCTAGTTGGAGTGAGAAATAATGTCTTATTTGTTAAGCCACTGAGATTCTGAGATATGTTTGCTATTGCAGCATAACCAAGTGTTCTGACCAATAAAAGGAGTGATGTCCACATTTTCAACACATTCTGAGGAAAGTACCCAGATTTAGAAGACTTCCTTGGAAATGTTTTCTTTAACTAAAACAATTCGAGTCAATGATATTCTATTTTGCGTATAATGGTGGGAGAAATGGAATTCATAAATGCGTTTTATAAGCATGTAATGAATGAAATTAGCCACTTAAAGATTTTTAAAATATTGTTTTAGAAGAAAAAATAAATATAGATTATCTCTATTAGTCAGCTCAGGCTGCTATAACAAAAATACCATAAAGTGAATGGCTTAAACAGTGGAAATTTATTTCTCACAGTTGTAGAGGCTGAGAAGTCTGAGATTAGGGTGCCAGAATGGTTGGTTTTTGGGGAGAGTTCTCTCCTTGTGTTGCAGACGGCCATCTTCTTGCTATGTCCCCACATGGCAGAGAGCAGAGGGAGAGAGGAAGCAAGCTCTCTGGAGTCCCTTCTGATACAGGCACTAATCCCACCATGAGGGCTCTACTCTCCTGACCTAATCACCTCCCAAAGGCTCCACCTCCTAATACCATCCATTGGAAGTTAGGGTTTCAACACACGAATTATAGGGGAACACAAACATGCAGTCCATAGCATTATCTAATTAAAAAAACACTAAATTTTATTTTTTAGGAAGTTCATTTTTTTCTCACTTCTATGCTATAAGAACAAAAAAGTAGTATTGAAAAATAAGCATTAGCAAACCTACTTTTACGGTTCAAAATATAAAAACATAGACTTTATAGATTAATATACTAATATGTATACTATTATTAAAATCTCATTTTCCGCTTTGAACTTGTAACTGTGGCTACTCTTAGTAACAGTATCCATAGTGTCATTTTCCCTCTTGTGCAGCGTGTATGCACATATCCATTTTCTGCTTGCCTTCCTATAAAAATGTATGCATGGGTAAACTAAAAGGAAAAAATGGCAGTAAGGTAAGAAATATAGTATCATACAAGTGAGATCGTATATTGCAATCGCCGTGACTACTAGGGGAACTAGAAAAAGGAGCAGAGAGAAGTGGGGCGAGAGCTGTCACTCTCCTTTATTCACTGCCACCCAGAAAGCAGCAGCAATACTGAGTGAGCAACACCCGTGAATATACGCACGAAACCACACTCAAACCTTGGTACTTGAATGGTTTTTAATAAGATTATTGATAACATGCCCTTAATACTGGGACTAGTCGATTCGGTACAGAAAAGGAATAAGTATGAAATATTTATTTTGCACTCAAGACCTGGTCAAAATACCAAAGAAAAATAGCATTTGAAAACTCACAACTCAGAAGTGAAAATCAATAGCCAGTCAAGAGGGCATCTCTTAATCGACAGACTAAATTTTTCTTATGTTAGTTCTTACAATAGGGGAAAAATAGGGTGGAAGGATGGAGAAAGGTCAATAAGTGAAAAAGGAAGATGAATGGGAAAAGATACTCTTTTTCTTAATTCGTTAAACCTTCAGAAAAAACAATCTAGCTTCAAGGAAAATCTTACATGAGTCTAATTAAGCACTTTTACTGTAGGACGAAGCTATAATTAAAGTTTTACCTTATATGGCTTACTGACTTGCAGCTGCAAGCTGAATGTTTTAACATATCATCATATTGGCATTGGTTTGACAAAATGTAGTAATTGTTTCCTTTTGTGGACCAGAAGACATCAAGGACATGCATATTTTAATTCACATGTTAGCCGATACAGACATAATTATTAGAGGTTACAGGGAATATACGGCGTTGCAATTTTTTCTATTCCCTTTTTTTAGGTAATTGAATGCTTTGCTTATTTTGAATAAATGTGACTTGACACAAATGATCTAAAACAAGGAGTTGAAACAGCAGGGGAGATGGAAGAAAATAGGACCAATTCCTAAGCTCTGTAGAACATAGGAAAATTTAGTATTCTTAACGATGAAAAGCAGTGTGAGAACTATGCAAACATGAAGGGCCACCAGACAGTTATTTCCACGGAAATACTTAAATTTACACTCTTGTAAGAAGCTAGACTACTATCTCTCTTGGTTTAAATTCAGGAATGCAAGCATATCCATCATCTGAAATCTGACCTTTTATTGCCACCTAACTATACTCTCAAGTGGCATAATCATGTTAAGTTCTTCCACACATAACGCCTTAGTCAAAAGCAAGGAAAAAAGCCAGAAAAAAGTTGTTCTGTGGCTTTGGGAGCTGGAGGAGGAAATGTGTGCACAGGTTGGAACTGTCAATCCCCAGGACTTTGGGGCTGAGTCCAAGGAGAGCACCTACCAGCACAGTCACCCAGAGCTCTGCTACTCAGGGACATGTGCTCATTTCAGGGAGGGCTAGGACAGAACTTCTCTGTAAGATTAAACAGAAAGGCAACAAATGAATAGGAAACATACTATTGCTATTAGTCAGAGGTCTAGGCCACTGCTCTAACATGACTAGCTGTAGACGAGTGTCTTTATCTTGGACTTTCCCACCCTAAGTGGGGTTGGCCAGAAAGACTGAGTTATCTCTAGGGAGTGAAGTGTTAGAGATGTGCTGGTTGAGTGATGGTGGCTGGAAATAGGAACTAGAAAGGAAAAACAATAGCTAATGATCTCTGGGTGTTTGGCAACCAAAAATAATCTTTTTCTTCTTGTTAAATTCTGATCAAAGATCTGGATTCAGTTTCCCAACTGAGAGCTTCACTGGCTTTTAAAAGAGCATCAAACACATTTGTTGTAGTCTGTTGTCATGGAATTGAAGAACACATACACATTTTTAAAAAAATGGCCAGTATACTTGAGGGTCCTTCCATGTGTTATTATTAAGTTATTATTATTACCTAGCATCCAATTCCTTTCAGAAGGGTACTCAGGGAGACTGAGTGGGTTTGAGCATAAACACCTATATGCATGGACAACTCAAATACCCTCCCTCATTTAATTCCTACTACTTCCTTCCCATTTTAAATTCCCAACAGATTTAAACAGTGATTTTTTCTATAGGCTGAGATTAAAAAGTCAATCAGTCTACAGAAAACAAAAGGTCCAAACCACTAAAAAAGAAAAGAAAAAGGTAGCCCCAATCATCCAAGTCCAAAAGGCCTTGAAAATGAATGCTGGAAAGATTACAGAAATCTCCATTCTCACTGGGAACCTGGCCAAGCAACCCCAAGGGACTTGAGTTCTGTGATTATGAGTGAAAGTTGCATTGTCTCTCCCCGTCTGCCCTCCTTCTGTTCTGTTCTCTAATTTTAGACATACTGGCCTTGAAAGCATCCCTTAACAAAAGGATCAGCAGCAAGAGCTCAAGTCCTAAATCTGACATTTTCCACACTAAGAGAAAGGTGTGGGATTCCCTACCATCTTCTTGTAGGTCAATAGCCTTTATGCAATCACAAAAAACATGGGGGACGGGAACCATATCACTACCAATTTCTTTCTAATTATATTAAACTTCATATTTTCAAAGTACACTAAAGCCCATTACTAAATGTATCCAGAAATGCTGTTTTTAACTAGCTAAAGACTTACTGAAAACTTCTACTCTAGTCAGGAGTCAACAACTTTTTCCGTAATGTGCCAAATAGTAAATATTTTAGACTTTGCAGGCCGTGGTGCTCTGGTGCAACTACTCAACCCTGCTGTTGCAGCATGAAAACAGCCACAGATAATATGTAAATGAATGGGTGTGGTTGTGTTTCAATAAAACTTTATTTATGACAACAAGCTGGATTTGGCCTAAGGCCTGTAGTTTGTGGACTTGTGCTCTAGGTTCATAACTAATAAGTTATCACAACTGGCTGGTACCAGCACACAACCAATGTATTCAACACATTGTGCTGATCTACATTAAAAAATAACTAACCATGGGCAAAAGAGAATTTTGTTCCTGATCCAAATAAACCAAAATTTGGAATACATGATCTAGCAATAGCGAATTATATGCTGCAAAAAAAAAAAAAAACACTTCAGTCAATGTTTGGTTCTATGTTTAAAGGATCATATTTCCTGACAAGGTGACTGTTTTTAAAAACCTGAGAAGTAGGATATACATATCTACAGTGTGACTTGTATTTCTTGAAAAATAAAAGTACTAACAGTTAATACATACTGAATACTTACTCTGTGCCAGACACTATTCAAAATGCTCTGCAAGAGCTAACTCATTTAATCCTCACAACAACTTTGTGAGGTAGGTACTATTATTATTCCCACTTTACAGAGGGGAAAACTGAGGGTCAGATAAACAATTTCGCCCAGATCATAAGGCTAGCAAGTGAAAGAAGTAGGATTTGAATCCAGGCATTCTTGCTCCTGAATCTGTGATCTTAATCATTACTCTTCAGCGAGGAAGAGGAAAAGGCAGGCAAGTCAATGCTCCGCCCTGGGAATTCTGCCTCATAGACATCTGCTTGGCCCACTCTTTGTTGATCAGCAAATATTTACTGTCTCTTTACTATGTGCTGGGTAGCATGCTCAGTGTTTTATGTATATCATATCATTTAATTCTAACCATAGTGCTAGATGGGAGGAACGATTACCCTATTTTACAAAAATGGAAACTGAGGCTAGGAGGGTTATGAATTGTGTAAGAACACACACCTAGTAAGTGATGGAACCACCTATGCTGGTTCTTTGGGGTTTCACATTCTGAAAATACAGTGTTCACTTTCTGAATACATTACTGAGGAAGGAACAGGACCAAGTTTCAGGCTAGCGGGCAGCAGGCATTCTCATTATGACGCAGAGCTGTGTATGTGACAGAAGCCTCTTGAGCCTTTACTTCCTCCAAATGAGATCTGTGCCACAGGGTTGCGTAGAATTCAGTTTCTTCCCTTCCTCATCAACAGATTGGTTCTCACAAATATGGATTTGACTGTGTGATTCTTTGTCCATCCCTTCTTTCCTGGCTTGTCCAGGCATCATGCCAGACTGAGTCCATCAAACTTCCAGAGCTTTCCTGGCATCTGCTCATTGTTCCATAGAAGGGATTACCGGCATCCACTTTGAATCATTTCATTCTGCGGGCTTTAGGCTTTGTGCGAGACTGCAGCTAAGAGAACTCTCTCTGGGATCTACCTTGACCTTTCCTGTGCTTGTCAGCCCTTCCCCACATATAGGGGTTTGTAATTAGAGAGAACTACTCATCTCATCTGAGATGGCTTGCATTCCTACATTCTCCCAGTTGATTTTGGATAATGTTCAAGAGAAGAGGAGAAAATCGTTTTTTTTATTCTATAATTTTAGAACCAGAAGTGTAACAGATGCAACGGTTTTTTTTTTTTCCCCTATCAAAGTCAAATTAATTCAGTAACTCTTATTCAAAGTACAGACTTCAGTGTGGATTAACTAGTCACTGGACACACAGCATAGGACATTCCTCATTAATTCTGTCAAGAATTTTAGCTCCTATTTTTTTAAGGAAACATTCAGAATAATTTTTAAATAATCATTAGGCAATTAGTTTGGTAATTTTTGTGATCACATATTTGCGATCACTGGCATTTCTTACACCCTACACCTTCCCTTTGGGTTCACTTAGCTTCATGTTGGAGCACATCATTTAGTAGTTCTTTCAGCAAGGGTCAGGAGGTGGCAAATAATCTTTGCTTGTCTGAAAATATCTTTGTTTTCCTTTTCTACAGTATAGTTTAGCTGGGTGTGGAATTCTAGATTGACAGTTATTTCTGGAACTCTGAAGATATTAATTTATCGACTTCTGGCATCTCTTTTCACTGATGACAAGCTATTAGTTTGTCCTTCTACTTATAGTAAACGGTCTTTTATTTTCAGTATCTTTTAAGATTTGCTCTTTGTCTTCAATGTTTTGCAACTTCATTAAGTGTTTGTCTAGGTATAGCTTTGTTTAATTTTCAAGTGTGACACTTGGCAGTATTCTTAATTTGAGTCTTCAATTCTGGAAAAGTTTTTGCATTATATGTTGGAATATTGCTTTTTCATCATTCTTATACCCTCTTCTTCAGAAACTCCTATAAGATGAATGGTAGAACTTCTCATTCAATGTTCCATGTACACCTGCTCCTTTATATTCTTCATCTTTCTGTACTGTATTATGGGTGAATTTCTCATTATCTTCCAATTCATTAATTCTGTGTTTGACTATGCCCATTCTAGAGTTTACTCCATCAATTGAATGTATTTCAAAGACTATATTTTTTCATTTCCGGAATTCATTTCTCCCACTACCTTGTCTTTTCATTTAGTGTTGTTTTTGTTTTGTAACATTTTGTTCCTTTTCTAATTCCTTTATCTTTTGAGTATCATAAATATACTTATTTTAAAGTCATTTTCAAATTGCTCTGTTATTTGCATTTGGAGTGAATTTAATTTTTTTTTTTGGTTTTCTCATATATCGTAGAATTTTGGTGTATACATTCTTCTTGAGTGGGCAATTTTAATTTCTTTCCCCTTTGCCCCACCACCTTGATCCTTTATCCCTATGTACAGTTTTATTATTTGCTGTACTAGCCCCTGAAGCAACCAGGACTTAAAGTGATGGACTGAGGCTCCTGTCCTGGGTGTTATTCTGGATATTGCAGAGCCAGGCCTAAGCTAGTGGGCAGCTGGCTCCACGTCTTGGGTGGGAGACTATGTCTGCTTTCTCCTGCTTCCCCAGGAATGTCGATTCTTATAAGCCACCACCCCAGGGAGCAGTTGGTCACAGCTTGTTTGTAGACTCCTCACTTGGGCAGAGAAGCCTTGGTTCTAAACAGTGGATGTGACTCTGGTCTCTGCTTTGCATGGGGTACTTTTAGTCACTGTTACAGCATAGAATTCAAACTATCTCTTTCTAGACCTTTTCTAGTCCAGCAGGCAAGCAGCTTCATTCCTACTAACTGCTTTGTGATTCTGTTATGTTTCTGGTTTATGTATACACTTATATTTTTTCTAAAAGTGGCTATTTCTTTTTAATTTCCCCTATTTTTTATGTGGTGGTGCTGAAAGAGGCTCAAAATGTGAAATGTCAAACTGCTCAAATATTCAATTTTGAAAACATTCATTTTCATCAATATAGCAATCCAGAAATTCTACAATGTTCAGCAGTGATAATACTTATTTTTCCCTTCGTTTTCATCAGCAAACAAAGAAAAAGCTGATTATGTCTTACTGACAGATTCTCTTATTTACCCAAGCCTGGGTAATTAAAAGTAGATGGCCCCAAATGATAAGTTTCAATTTACTTTTTTTTAAACAGGAAAAAAAAAAAAGCATTGAGAAGCAGCAGCAATTCAGTGGTCCTGTCTATTATTATCTGTATTAGAACTTAAAATTTCTGCAGTTTTTTACCTAATCTTAATCAGAGAGAAATCCAGCTACTTGTGCATGCATTTACTCAGCTTTTAAGGGATGAAGCTCAGAACTATAATAGGTCAAAAAGAAGGAAGCCATAATTTTGGAATTATTTTCTTAATCATCATGGAAGAAAGCTTTAACACATTCTTCCAAGTCTTTAGTTCCAAAAGAAGATTTATACATATTCCATTTCTGAAGGCTGCCTAACCTAGGACTCCATCTTAATTACCCATACATGTTCCTGGCCTATAACTGTTTATTATGCACAAGAGTTGACTATAAATGTACAACACTTTATATAACATGTATATTCCTGAAAATTTATGTATACCTTAAACTGCAACATATCAAATTGCAGTTTCCTTTAACGTATAATATATTTCAAAGATGTGTTCCTAGAGGAAAAGAAAATATGATCTGAAACGCCATAAGAAAGGGGAGCATTAGGAGAGTGAAATTAACAGTCAAATACTTAACTGGAAAATAACTTAATAGTTATTGATTAAAGCAATGAATGCTGTAATTCAAGCTTGATACTGAAGACACAACATCACCCAATGTCAAGAAATATACTAAGTGTTGATGAAATGAGAATAGAATCTAATTTTGTTGGAGGAACACTTGGAACTTTTAGACAAAAACATGCATCAATGATAGTTGCTTTGAAGAGTTTTTCTACTTTCCTCTTTCTAATGGGGAAGGTGAAAAGAACAGATTTTAGAGACAGATCTAGGTTCAGATCTCGACTTCTCTTTATTATCTATGTAACTTTGGACAAGTTAAGTAACCTCTCTGAGACCCAGTTTCTCCACCTGTAAAACAGGGATAATAATAATTACTTTTTAGGGTTAATGTGAGCTAAAAAAAAAATTGCCTGGAATACAGTAGGAACTCAATATGGTGACTATCAGTGTTATCATCACTAGCTGGCTTTTTTTCCTGGAAGATTTTTAAAAAATGCAAATACAAATATATATGACTGCATCTCTACTATATCTGATGTAGGGGATGCTTTGAAAGCCATGTGTCTCTATATCTCCATTCCCTCCTCTGTCTGACCAGAATGCAGATTCCATATTAATTTCTTTAACAGGAGGGAAGGCAGGACAGCAATAGGAAGGCAAAATTTAAAGAAAACATTAATTAAAACATATTAACATAATTATTAATTATAACAGCTACCACTACCTTCCACAGTACTCCCTATGCACCATGCTAAATGTTTCATACATGATCTTATTTAATCTTTACAACTCCTCTATAGGGTAAGTATTCCGTTTAAGAAGAGAAAGTCAAGCTTACAGTAAGTAACTCGTCTGCAGATAGTAAGTGACAGATCAGAAATTCAAACCCAGATCTGTGCATTCAAAGCCTTTTTCTTTTCAGTGTGTATCGTATCCTACCAGGAAGATGAGGTTTAAGAAACACCACCACAGGGAAGGAAGTACACAGGCTAAGCAATACAGAAAACTGTTGAATTAAGATGGTAATTGCATTTCAGGGGTTCATGTTGAATCAATTCTAAATGTATGCTGAATTAAAAATATACATCCAACCAGCTACTGTGAACTTGTCTGTCATGTCTGTGCTAAATAAACCTGACCTTGACATTTTATATCAAAGCTAAAAAGGGAATTGTCAGTCTCTCAAGAGGACCACCACCAAGTTATTTACAAATAGGTCATTAGGATCATTTTCTGAGAAGGCAGGATAGGAAATATCAAGGAAAAGGACAAATTTAAACAAAATCAAATGACTTACAATATCTTCATCATGAAAAGCTTTAAATACTAGGACTTCCTAGAAACTTGTAAAGAACCCATGTAATTATTAAGGAAAAACAAATTCCTTAAGTAAAGAGAAAGGGCCAAGGTACAAATATCTCAGCAGGTAAAGTGAGGAAATTCTTGATAACGCACATGGCAAGCGCTTTCAGCCACTTAAGTACTGGGTCTTCATAAATAGTTTAGGTGTTCCTAAATTTAAATGTCTTAAATTATAATAGATTAGTACAAGTAATATAGTCTATAGCAAGTATTTAAAAGTATCTCTCATGAAAGGAAAAAGCGAAATGTAGGACAATATTACACAATAATTTACTATAGCTTTTAGAATTGTTTAGAAAAATGGTGTGGTAGGCAGAACAATAGCTTCTCAAAGATGCCCACATGCTAATTCCTGGAGCCTGTGAATACGTTACCTTACATGGTGAAAGGGATTTTGTAGACGTGCTTAAGTTAAGGATCTTCAGACGGGAAGATTATCTTGAATTATCTGAGTGGAGCCAATATAACTACAGAGTCCTTTAACAGGGACGCCAGAGAGAGAGAGAGAGAGGGAATTGAAGATGCTACACCGGGGACTTGGAAGATGGAGGAAAGGGCCACAGACCACGGAATACAAGCAGCTCCTGGGAGGTGGAAATGGCAAGGAAACAGATTCTTCCTTAGAGCCTCCAGAAGGAACACAGCCCTACTGACCCATTCTAGACTTCTGACCTCCAGAACTATAAGGTAATAAATTTGTCTTGCTTTAAATCACTAAGTTTGTGGTAATTTGCTACAGCATTAGTAGGAAACTAATACAAATGACCAAGATAGTAAACCTACTGAGGCTAGAAAAATTAAAATTCACATTAACTTTGAGATGAACCATTTGCTCTTAAACACTGTAAGTCTTTAAAAAAATTATATTCTATGTTATTAAAGTTTAAAAGTCAAAGGCTTAAAGAAAATACACAAGGATAGTATATTAAAATCACACAAATTTTCTTAAAATTGCAAAAATGTTTTTCCCCTTTTTACCTGGTGTCTAAAAAACCCTAATATTCCTAGACCCAACCATCAGGACAAGCTTTTGGCCTTTATCACAGATGTGTGAATCTACTCTGACCTTGTGAAAAAAATTTTTTTCATAAGTCTCAACTTCTCATAATGGTAACTGGGAAGAAGATCAATAAAATCAACCAACTGTGAAAATAAGGTCCATAGAATAGGCTGAAACACTGAGAGAGGGAATTATATAATAATTATAATTATATAATATAATAAATAATCACAAGGAAATTAGATTTTGTGCAATATTTATATGTAAATCATGGAATGCTCATGACTTTTATCCATCATATTCTGTCCTGTTTAATTCTCCTTGTTCTAAGGGGAGTAAAGCTGATCCTGACCAGAATGTTGATTCCACGTGAAAGTTCTTTTCTACGGGGCATAGTATTATGGGAAATTATGACAATTACATTTAGATTTTCTCAAAGTATAAATAATCAGTTTCTGCTTAAACACCTAAATTCAAAAGCAGTCTGAGTCTTTCTTACTACTGTCTTTTTGGCAAGGACTACTAATTTAAATAGAAGAAAACCAAATTGCTGCTTTTCCACTAATAGTATCCACTGAGTTTTAAAAGCATACACACACACTTGCTATCTCAAAATTTAACCATTCAAAAGTTGGGTAAAGTAAATAAATCCCTAAGCCAATGAAGACTAGTCCTCATTCTCTTTCCTAAAGCATGTATTTTTACCCCAATATAATGATATACTTATTTTCTTGCTTTCCTGCCATTCTTGTATTGCAATTGAAATGTTTATGCTTAATGTGCTCTCACAGTCAGAAAATACTGAAACAGATATCATTCCCCTTTCACAGGTATGAGCCATTGAATGGTTTGTGGCACCTGCAGCAGCATCATCTTTGGATGCTAGACTCATATAGAGCTGGAAAAAAAAAACCCAAACCAAAGCAAACAAGCAACAGCTAAGCCATGGTTATTTTCCATGCTTGTTTACCTGACAATGAGAGATGGCTTCAGATGGGCAGCGTGATGGATGAAGGTGAGCCAGAGCTTGTAGGCAAGCCAGAGGGTCTGTCAAGGGATCTTGATAGACCAGCCATTTCCATCACCAAGAAAACCATTAGACTGGTGAGAGAGGAGGCCAAATTTTAAAGTAGCAGCTTCCTGTTAGACTTCTTTATTCTTTTAGTTCTTGAGACCATGGAGCTTCTTACCCTGCCTCCATACATGGGAGCCTTTGTCCTGCTGGGCGCCCCCACGAGTCTATGGCAGGGTCCTTTTTTTGTTCTTGAGAGTAAACTCCCTCCTCAAAACCAAGCCAAAGACATTCAGACTCAGAATTGAGCTTTCTCCCCTGTGCAAAATTAACCAGGAATCTCATGTTCAGTTATAACAGTGCTGTAGTGGAGTTCCTATACTTACTGCTAACTATAGTTTGCATTTTTACAGTGTTATTCTATGCAGAATAGCTAAAATAAGACATGAATGCTCTAAATTCTTCCAATAGCCTTTCTTAGCAGACTGTCTCATATTTTTATGTCTGTTTGTATCTTTTTTGTGTGTGTGTGAGGATGACCAGCCCTGAGCTAACATCTGACGCCAATCCTCCTCTTTTTTGCTGAGGAAGACTGGCCCTGGGCTAACATCCTTGCCCATCTTCCTCTACTTTATATGGGACGCCGCCACAGCACGGCTTAACAAGCGGTGCGTCGGTGCACGTCCGGGATCCGAACCAGCGAACCCCAGGCCGCCGCAGCGGAGCACACGCGCTTAACCACTTGCGCCACTGGGCCGGCCCCTGTTTGTATCTTTGAATGGCTAACCTAACATTATGCCTTTGTGATCTCCATCTCAAATTATCTTCAAGTCCTAATAATTGTTTGGCCATCATAAAGTTTGACTACATAACAACATATTTATTTTGTTTTCCATATTTGTTATTGTGGCAAGAAAATGGGAGGGCAGATGCCCAAGAAGGTTGCCAGGTAAAATACAGGACACACTGAATACCTTCTATTTTTATTTCCTAAATCTGACAACACTAATGCTCTTGTTTCTTGCAGGACACCTAACGAACCCAATCCTGGGTAGGCATATTGCAAGTAGGAGGGTGAGGAATGTTCAGTCTCATAAATCTGAAGTCTCAAATTTACATCAAGGTCCAGATTTCAAATAACTACCTATGCTAAATCTAGTGATTTAGTCTTACTAATGATCAGAAACAAGGCTGAAATTTTTAGAAGCTTAGGATATAATGTGGACAAAAGATAAGCCATTTCATTTACCCCTTCACTAAAGGTTTTGGAAATCTCATATTCCTGCATGGTTTCTCAGGTACTGTGCACAAGTTCCTTACTTCTCTTCTAGGTAAGGACTGAGACTATGGGCTTCAACTCTCAAAATGACATTCTGATCTGTTGTCCAAAAGGTGTGTGCTCTGAGTGGTTTCCCCAGAAGTGGGGATGAACTTGATACATCACTAAATTACCATTTTTGGAACCAGTTATTGTTCTTGAGAATTTACAGCTTCTCGTCAGTGAAATTGCATGTAATTTTTAGTTCTTGATGTTTCTATGTCACAGCAGAGCAACAACTTTTAACTGCCAGGTAATGATGAAGTTTTATTGGTCTATGTAAACTAAGAAAAACAAGGACAATGTAGTAAGTTTTTCATAAAGGTAAATGTTTCCAATTTAAGGAATAGCCCTTTATGCCTAGAAATTATGTCTTTTTTCTCTTGCAGTGTTAAAGTAAACTTTCCTTTATGAAATTATGGTGATACTGGATATGAAGATTTTTTGTAATGTCTTTATATAGGAAATTGGTTGGCAAACTTATGTCTCCCAAATTCTTTTAAGAATTGTACTTTTCTGTAAATCTAAAAGGATGGACATCGTGCAGCATGCCTTTTCTGTCTGTTTCAGAGATATCAATTCATGTCTAACAATATTAAACAATTTTACCTCTGATTCATGTATCTCTACTTTTGGCTGTGGAAAGAGAACTGGACTCAAAGAAATATTCGAGGCTGAAGATATGTTGGTGGAAAAAGAATATTTCTATTCTCTTGTAAGGTTCAGAAACCATGATTTAGGTTTTTTCTTTCCTACGAGAAGATCTGGATGATGTGCCCTGATCTCTGGCACAGTGTCACTCGATATAATTTCAACATTGTTGTTTTGGTAAATCAGCAGTAACATATGTCCTCTACAAATGTCAAACATGAAATGCAACACATTCAGCATTCTATAAACCCGAGCAAACAGTTCAGCATTCCAGACATTTGAAATGTCTATAATATAGCTTAGTTCACTCCCACTTGGAACAAAGGAATTACTATTTTTCTGCAATGCCAACAGGGATTAAGAAAGCTCAAGAATATGTTCTTGTTTCTTTCATAAGAAAGGGCTTTTGATAAATATCTTGGAAAAGAATCTTGTAATATTGTGAATATGCATATTACAATTTCCAAGTTTTTTAAATAGACTATTCAGATGTGTACTGGCACTTTGCAAAAATCCCACTTGATTGAATATTTTAAAATTCATTTTAATCCCCACACAATTCCTTCAAGGTATATGTTACTATCCATGATACAGAAAAGCATGGAGAGGCTGAGTGTAAGTTAAGAAAATTAGAGAAAGCTACAGCGTGAATGAGCGATGCCCTCAAAGGCAGAGGTATGTGAATCCAGCCTGTGCTCTTTTCACTGTATCAGTTGTGCAGTTATGTCTTCTGGTTGATTCTGAAAGTAGGAATGGCTCTCATCTATTGCAAATTATTTAACCATGGGATAGACAAAATATGTTCAAGATCCTCATCAAGCCAATAAATGATACCTCGAAAGTACCCTTATGTAGCCTTGGTTTGGTTCAAGATTTTGATGGGCAGATATGATTGAAAAGTGTTTAATGCACGCAGTCACTGCTGGCTCAGGATGACTAACCATAACCCACTAGCAGTTTCACAGCATGCATTTCAGTGTAGCTTACAGCCAACGAGCAATGAAAAAGAGAAAAGCACATCTGTGACCCAGTTTTTCTTTAGTTACTAGTCATTTATATCATGCACGGAATTGGATGGAACCTAAGGAAATAGTCCTTGGTTACTTCAATTTTCTCACTTAAAATAAAAGCATCTGCTTTTGATTCACCTCCTGGGAACACGATAAGGTTGAATGACTGACTCAGAAAATATGAGAAAGCACATAAACCACCCAACATAATGACTGGCAATGTTTAAAATTTAAACAATAAATACATTAAAGATTCAGATCCAGAAATATCTCATAGTTCCTGCTAGAATGTCCTGCTCCAATTAGTGCTCGGCTGGTGTCAGATGGTTATGTCAGTAGCTCACACAGCACCATAAATATCAAACTTGTTTGATGCAGCAGTTACACTGGTGGGATCCCAAAAACCAAAACAAAAAGTGCCTCGAACTGGGCTTTTCCAATTGTGTAATTTAAATATCTGCACTGTTATTTTTATTGATGCATTTTTCTGGATTCCTCTTTTTAATTTCTTACCTTCTCCAAAAAGTTTCTATAAAGCGAGTCTTTAAGGAAATATCACGCTTTCTATCATGCAGTGTTGGCTGCAATGAAGAGGATGGAGTGATGGAAGAGTGCATGATAAGTGTGTATACATGATTAATATAATTAACAGTCATTTATAGAGGACTTTCAAATAGAATTTTTAATTTGATCCTCAGAAATATCGTGTTAAATTGGTGTTATCTCCTCTTCTGCTTAGTTGAACCAATACAAGGAAAAGAAGACTTGTGCTTATTAAGGGAACTTGGAAGTCATGGTGTTCATTGAATGGGATGGGGAATAAGGGACAGGCCTTGACTGAAGCACTAGCTCTCTCCCTTATTAGCTGTGGGATCTCGGGCAAGTTCCTCATAAATCATTTACCTTGTTGTACCATGGTGGAGGATAACTGAAGTTTTTTACTTTGTTATTTCTTCAAGGGTAATGAAAAGAGTCACTAGAGGAACTATGACATGGATTCCTCTTGATTTAAAGAACTATAAGAAACACTTCACAGCTCTCTCACAACAGGGAATCAGCCAAGCAGCCTGGCCTCCTCCTCCGCTCTGCATCTACATGTCAGCATCAAGGAGCAGTAATGTGGTGGTTTTAATACAATTTAACTTGGTATGTGAATTATAATCAAATATATGTGTATGTGCGCATCCCCAAG
Organism: Ceratotherium simum simum; assembly: GCF_057802395.1. Lineage (NCBI taxonomy): Eukaryota > Metazoa > Chordata > Mammalia > Perissodactyla > Rhinocerotidae > Ceratotherium > Ceratotherium simum. Next base: position 22,953,211 of record NC_141902.1, on the reverse strand, counting down.
TATATTAAAGTTTGAGTACTAGCGGAAAAATTGCACGTGAATTTATTCTTGAGAAATAAGCAATTCATTATAATGTGTCCCTGGCTGAAGCATGTATAAGAGTGTAAGGTTCACATGCCACAAAGCCATTATTCATTGACAGAAAACATTAAAACACAAGGAAGAAATATAAAAGTTATGGCAAATGCTACAGATTCCCTTTAAGCAGTATATTAATATATTGGGATTAAGAATGACCATATCGATCGTATTTTTTTCCTATTAGGATGCACATGTGTGCTCTCTTTATAATTCATTTGTTACCTCACCTTACACAAGCCCATGCCTGGGGTTCTCACAAGCTGAAATATTCGCAGCCTCACTCAGGGATGACCCTGCATTGTTTGGAAGAAAAGTACAATACAAAGTCACACTTTGAATCCTGCAAGTCGATTCTACCCCAGGGACTCCAGGGTAAAGCCATTGGCCCCTTTAGCATACCAATCCACAGGGGCAAATGAGGGCCAGCCTGCTATGAAGGAGGCATCAGAGACATCTGTGTCCCTGGAATTCTAATAGAGCTCAGAAGTCTGGGCTTTATATCATCATCTGAAGGGCTGTGCATAGACAGGCAATGCTTAAGAAATACCCTTTGATGATGATGAAAATATATGGCACTTCAAAATAGCCTGCTTTGTGGAAAAACAATCTGCCACATTCCGAATTCTGAATGTAGTTAACATTGAAATGAAACTGTCTGGATGAACACTTGCAATAAGAGAGAGAGAGCTCATTTCATCCTGCCCTTGTCTGTCTGGTAATGGCTAACCATCCTTTAAAACGCAGCTTGGCAATCACCTTGGTGTTATCGCATTGTTTTATATCTGTTTACATCTTTTGTCGCCCCAGAAAGGTAAGTAAAATTGGCAAAGGTGTCTGCTTCATTGTTGGATGTCCAGAGTTAGCTCAGTGCCTAACAGGCAGACGGTGCCAAGTAAATGCCTGTGGAATCATGAGGAAATGTGCACAACCAGGACACAAATGATATAGGTGGGGCCCACTGAAGGATGACCCATAAAACAGGAGAAAGAGTAAGAGGTAATTGAGTTAGCCAAGGGTGTTTGGGGTTAGAGTTCAAGAAAAATGCTAGGATACGCTTCAGTTTGTACAGAACATCCTCTTGAAGGATAAATCATATTTTTTTCTGCAAATAATTTGCAACACATTAAAAAAGAAAACACATTTGTAAAGAATCTACTTCGTGGTTCTAACACAGAAGTTGCCAACACTACTAAAGATTTCCATAGTTCACAGTTCAGGTAAAAAAAAAAAAAAAAAAAATAGGCCAACAGTAAACACTACAAAAGTTCAGTGTAAAGAAAATAGTGATGGGGGACCTTGTGGGATTTGCCTACATTTTACTAAGAAGAATGAAGAAATCAAAACAACAAAGTCCCCCTTGGGATCTGGACTTAATATGACACGCCCATTATCTAATCTATTCTTTGGAGCAGAACATGTTTCTTTGAAATGAATTATTTGAAAGCAAGTCTCTCTTCCGGAGTCTAAAGTTATACACATGTGATTAACTCCTCCAAGGCATCTTTGAAGTACAAATGTGTTATTACACATGTAACAGTATATCATCATCTCTGCTTGCAATAAACAGAAAAATGCTACCATCTCAGAAGAAGTAAATATAACCTATATGAACCTAAGACTTCACTTTCAGCGCCTCTGATGATGCCATGAGGCCATGTCACATTTCAGGAGCCAGATTGACTCCACACCTTTGCCTTCAATCTCTGTGGGTTGCTGGGTAGCTTAGGGACCTAGTAACTAAATGAATGGCTTTGTATTTTTGAAGGTTACCGATCTTTAATGAACTAAAAGAGAGGTAGAGTGGAGGTTAGGAAAGACCAAGGCTTGAGGAATTTGTCCTAGCTTACAGGTCCTCCAACCATCCAGAGAAGAGAAGACGGCTGCAAAGATGCTGACAGAGCATGAGAAGAAACCAACACTTCCCCCCTTCACACTTGCTTAGAGCATCCTGCCCTCTTTCAATTTACAAGGGCCTTCACCCACTCCTGTAGACTGCACACGTGTCTCCTGGATTCTGTAACCAACATCAGAAGATCAAAGCTTCCCAGTCTGTCCTCTGGAGATAAGGACATATGTTTGGAGGAGAGAATTTCAAGCATGCTAAAGAATCCATTTCTGTGTAACTGACTTTCCCCAAGGAAAGAAGAAAAACATGGTCATATGGGATATATACAACTAAAATACAAGAGAAGAACTGCATGAAATTGTAGATATTTAAATGATAATCTTATTTGAACTGGTATTAAAAAAAGTATGGTTCAGTGGGAGTCAGGCAGACTTGCTTCCAGGCCTGTGACCTTGGTAAAGTCATTCAAAATCACTGGGCCTCAGTTTTCCTAATGATGGAGTTGGACCAGATGCAGAATATTTGAGAGGCCCAGTGAGTAGCCAGGGCTCCATCATATGCCCCATTCACTAAGACAGTTCATCTCTTTAATATACTGAAGTTCAGATGAACAAAAACAAAAAGCAAGATGATTTTAAGGGTCCTCGATGACCTTTATTTCCTGATGATCGTTCATTCTCAGGACAAAAAAAAAAAAAAAGCTTAAGAGTTACCATCTTAATTATATATCTGTGATAAAACTAGACAAAAGTTGAAACTACCTATAATCTCTCGCCCTCTTTTATATCCCTTTTTTAATACCAAGGAATGTGCTGAATTAAACATTTCCAAAAATTCCTGCACAACTCCAGGGGGCACCATTCATACCAAAGACAACATCAGTGGTGTTCCCTGGACTGGGGCGCTCAGTGGCCCTGAGGAAGATGCTTTTAGAGTGGAGAGGGCCTGTGTTTGAATCTCATCTCTGCCACTTACTAGCTATATGAACCTTGGCAAGCTATTTAATAATCTCTCTGATCCCATTTCCTTCTCTGTAAAAGGGAGACAATGTATTTCCAAAGGCTGCTGTAAAAATGAAATGAGATAAAATATGTAAAGAACCTGGTGCAGGGCAGCATACCAACATCAATGTTAGTTCTCTAAGATCGCAGAATCTATCACATCTCACAGTACAAAAAACAATTATGTCTACAACTTGTGGCCCACGCTATAAAGGCAGACAAAAGGATATTTGTGAAAGTTGGAACAGATCTCATCTGCTGAAGATGGGGTAGGTATCCCAAAAGTTAAAGGGGTTGGAACGTAGTGACCCAAGAATTACATAATTTTTAAGTCACCAAATCACAATAACTGGCAGAAAGGAAGACTAATCAGTGTGCTAATTAACTAGGGTGTGTTGGTACAACTGTTACCAAGGACAAGCAACTATTTAAATAAGACAGGTTGCACTCATTAAGCACATATGTGCTCCCACAAATTACATTGTGCTTAATTCAAACTTTTTTGCCTTCCTTAGGAATCGGGACCAGTCAATATTTAACTACACCAAAGTTTTGATTCTTAAATTAATAAGTGGCTAACCTCCACAGTAAGCTATAACTTAGGAATTATAAATTCTCAAAATGATAGAACTGAAAAGGATTTTAGATATCATCTAGTCTAACCTCCACATGTTACACCAGGGAAAACTGAGGTCGAAGGAAGATGAGAGACACCAATGGTCACAAAATGTAGAGCCAATTCTGGCACTTGGTCTAATTTTTTCTTCTTCTTACTACAGAGAATTAATCTTTAGCTTTATCCAATACACACACCAACAATTTAACATTGGATATATGGATTCATGTCTGAACTCTGCATAATTTGGGGTTTGTAGGGCACTGGAAGACAGCTGAAGGACTGGGTCAATGACTGACAGAGCAGCTGGGTGCGACTGTGTGGGGAGGTCTGAGGATACTCAAGAAGGGAACGAAGAGCATATAGAAGGGCTGTTAGGGATCTGCCAATCTGGGATTTGGGTGGTGGAAATAAGTGTCTAGTAAGGGAGCAACTACAGAATGATTCTCCATATCCAGGATGTAGCCGAGCAACTAGCACGTAGTAGGTATGTAGCACTTACTCGGTGTACAATTAGATGATGAACCAAGAGTGGATGAACGAATGAAAGGACCTGTTCTGAGAGAAGAAATGAGAGCTTCAGAGGCAACAGAGAAGAGGGACTGCCTAGCTTAGTCCCTTAGGAGAAGAGGAAGAAAAGAACAACCAAAGCTCCCCTAATCTCAGCAGGAAGGAGGTGGCTCGTGTCCCTTGCAAGGACAGTGGAGTGAGTTTGTGGCTCTCCCTCTTCAGCGTCACATTTCCATTCTGAGGAAAGGTAGTGGTTCCTACGGCACTGCCTCTGCCTCTGGCCACTCTGCTCTCAGGATGGAACATGGAGAAGTGGAACGCTTCCGGGGAGTCTATCTCCAAGGGCAACAGAAATTTCAAATCCATAATGTCACATTATTTCTAGAGGGGACTCTGCTTAAGTGCTGGCCGTGCAAGCTACTGACCATACTGACGCGAAAATGTTTCATACTAGGCACTTCAGATCAAGAAACAGTCTGATTCCAGGATAGCAGAGAAAATCCTACCTAATGAATAATGAGGGAAAGCTGGGATTTCCTGGCCAATTTTCCACTCACTGAAAACACAGCCATGTGGTCCTAAGCCTGGTGTGCTTTGACCTTCTGCCAAGTCTGTTAAGGCTGGACTTGCAAAGCAGGATTCATTTGAACAGCACTGGTGGCACAGACATGTTAGAAAGCTAGATCTCATTATATTTTCCAAACAGTAAGAGGTTAGTGTTTGATATTCTCTTTCCTTTCAACATCTATGTCTAATTGTTTTCATCTTTGTACCACAGGATGTGGCTAATGCACCACACATCACCTCTTATATTTTTCTAGGACTAAATAGAGAAGATATAATAAAAGACTCTGCATCAATGCTTAAGAAAGACCTTTCAAGGTTCTTATCATGTAAGCAACTTCACCTTTAAGAGGAACATTAATGCTTCAATGGGTAACAACGAAGTATTGGACAGCGTCTTCTCCATACAACGTCCAGCAGACTAATGGCAAAATGACAGCAGCCCATCGGTTGCTAGGACAGAATAACGGATTCTGCCTCATATTCATGTATATATCATGGAAGATATATACAGGCAAGGAGAAGATGTAATGTCTCTAATGTGACCTTCATCTGCCATTTGATTAAGATAAAGTTGGTGCATTTTTTAAAGGATTTCTTTCAAAACCAGGAGAACAGGCCAGAGAAAAGACCACTGATATAAACACTCTTCCTCAACTCACAGAGTTATTGGCAAGGCTTTTATATTTTTAGCACAGTTTCAATTCCCTAAAAAGAAATGCCACCTAAAAGAAATGTGTGAAGCATCCTCTAAATGTTTCTCCTTCAGTTGCCAATGCTGGTACTCATCCCTCGGCTGGCTTACAGCACTCGTCCTAACTCAGCTCTGGACACCATTCAAGGAATAAGTATGAGACTAATCGCTGTTTGAAAGAAAGGGTCTACATCTATAAGAATTTTTATATTAATATTTGTAAAATATCTTGAGAAATAATAGGAAGAAGCAATCCAGAAAACAGTGTTCTGAAATGAAATTATAGAAATGGTGGCAAAGAAACCAAACTGAAAGGTTTTCCTAATTAAGAGAGGTTTGTTCTCATAGTACAAATCATCTTAGCTAAGTGGATAATTCTTATAAAAACACCAGCTTTTGGAGAAGAGTGAAAACATTGTGTTTAGATTTAGCACTGTGTCTAGATTTAGCATACAATGAACTCCCTAGAATGGTTCTCATGCTGCCTAGCTCTTCGAGTCTTTTTATTTTTTTTTTTTGTCTTTAATTATGGTGCAGAACACCTAACGTTTTTATGTACAAGTGAGTCTAAGGAAACAGGATGAGTCAAGTCACACAAATGCCCACTTACCTCCCATGATTTTGGATTGGCAGTTAATGAATTCTGGCTTCCTGTCCGTGAGGTACCTCTGGCAGGTGTGGTGGAGTATCTGGAAGAAGGTGCATTTTTCTGAGGCTGTGCTGGCTACCCACTGGTCAAAAGCATTTTCAAACAACAAATCAAACTCTGCAGAATCCTGGAAAAGACAGTGAAATAACTACTGATCTCAATCTATAAAAACTGCTGCTTCCAGCCTACCCCCAACAAAAGACTCATAAAGGCTAAACCATCTTTCAAACCTTTGGTCCTAATCATAAGGCTCGTCTTTATTAGCACCCAGGTGCATGGCAAGGACACCTTTCTCTGTTTATCAAGCAAACCCCAAATCTCACAGTATTTACAGATGTCCTTAGGAAGCTGGTATCACAGAAGTCCCTACAGTCTACTACACATTGACTTGTGTCAGAATTCAGATGACTTATTGCCTTTCCAATTACTCGGAAAAGGATTCCTTCAGGTTCTCAGCACTGAACCGTATTAATCCTGCCCCTCATCTTTGGTAGGAAAAGATTCTCCCTTATTATCTTAGCATATAGTTACAATTTACATTTCAGCTTTCCTCATTATTGATGCTTCGTGTAGTGAGTGGGTGTGAGCAAAAGAGAATGTGCTCTGAATAAATAATGCTACCATAAAATAGTTCTCATACTAAATCTAACAGAATCCTAACACATAATTTTTAAGATACCATTCATTGATTATTATTATTTTTTTGTGGTAAATAAACCTCATCATTGATGGCATTAGGAGATCAATGAAGCCTCAATGAACACGGAGTCTCATATTGATAACCATGGGCATATCTGAACTCTGCTCTCTGCACTTTGCTGATAAACTTATTGCTAGAGGTAGCATTTCTTCAGTATGCATCCCCTTAGGTTTCTGCATCAAACATGATGAAAAGATTTATAATTCCCCCTAAGAAGGGCACAGAAATCAGAAAGTCGTAGTCACATAACTGAAATAGAGAAACAGCTTTGTGAAAAATGACACAGACAATTACCACCACCTCCAAGGTCAGTGAGCGAGTCATGGGGTAAAGAGACTGCTCCGCTCAACACCGGACAGTTCACTCACTCGATTAGGGTCGATGCCATTAACCTGGCGAAGCTGCTCCAGCATCCACTGTGATCTCCGCACGAACGACGTGGAGCCTTCAAACTGTTTGACCTTCGTGATGGACGCCTGTGTGGGTTTCTTGTTTGTCACTGCCAAGAAAAGACCACTCAGATTAGCGGGCGTGCAGGTTGGTTTGTTTCCTCACCCAGTGGTGTTTCTATCTTATACCCACATGCATATGCACAATGAGAGAGAGAGAGAGGAAAAAAAAATATATATATATATATAGAGAGAGAATGAATATGTGTGCCTTTGGTGAGGGGTGAACTCAAAAGAAACAGAAGTTATAATCCCCACTCTCTAGCAGTTACAATATAATTATAATCGTAAGGGCTTCTTCATTTATGTCTTCATCCATTCAAACTGAACGTGACTTAACCAAGTAACACCAAGCACGTTTCATGGAGGCTACAAGTGCACAATGACCAACCGCAGGGAAAGAAACACACAGGGCTGACCGGCATCAGGTAGGAGTCAGTGGGAAAGGCTGAATTTTAAAAGTGGAGGTTACTGGCTTCCCTAGGGAATTGCAATGCATGTTTCTAATTTTACAGTCAAGTATAAATATTTCAGGCTTCCGTGATAAGGAGTAATACCTCATTCCAAAAAAAAAAAAAAAACAAACAAAAAAAACAGAACCATCTGGCTTTAAAATATAATCCAGTTTGTATCTAGTCTGTGTCTGATTACGACTGTATCTGGCATTCTGGGTGCCCCCCCGCATGAATTCCGGAGGTCACTGCACCTGCAGGACCAGGACAGCTCCTCCTCCCAGCCTGGCTCTACCTTCACCACCTTCCATGCTGAGGATGTACAGTGTCTCCTCTCAGACAGACGTCAAGCACCAGCCACCAGGAGAGAGCCACTCTGGACATTTCTCTGTCTGCTTACTTCGTGACTTAGAGCCTCAAGGGTAGGGAGGAATTAAGTGTTTAAAAAGAGCTTTCCTAAAAGCTCCTTCTGAGCCCTGGCTGTAGGAACTGTAAGATTTAATAGAAACAATGCTATTTAAGGGACTAGGAAAGGTGGAAAGCACTACTTGTCGTAATGAATGCAATCCTAATAAGACTGGGCATCTGTGGCATATTCTTTCTTTGTATCAAATCACTCCACAGATCCCACATTTTCAAAGTAACTATGCAGATGCTCAACAGATGGCAAAGAGAATCCTTGAGGGATGAAGGACAGAAAGCCCCGACTCCAATCATGGTTGGTGGTAGGAAGAGTCTCCTTCATGCATACCAGAGTTCACTGAGGTTTCAGTGCCAGGGCTCCTTAAAGCAGGAGAGCAGGACCAAGAGGGGAAGGAAATGTGGGCACCCTGCCATTTGGTCTGATGAGAACTCTAGGGTTCCAGGACTGAAGACTGTTTTTATGATCTCAGTATAATCTTCTCCCTTTCCTCCTAACCAGAATTTAGCAAACATTTTTTTTTTTTAATTTCAAATAATACTTAAGTTTATTATCCATTATTTCAGTTCTATTTGGCTAAAAGCTTCTGAACATTTCATACCAATTATATTTACTTTCATGGTTAAAAAGTCATCATCCCCTTAATACCCACGATCAGAGGAAATTTTATAGTCTTCTATTCACAAACGGCCTGTCTGGCCTACAGCTCCACGTATAAGCCTGTTAAGTCCCATTAGGAACAACTATTCCCCTAACTAAATTCAGGCAATCTTACCAGTCTGCCCAGGGCTCTGTCTATCCACTTAATTTCATTCATTTCATGTGTCTCCTATGACACAAAAGGGAGATCTAATAGGTTTCTCTGATAGTCATGCTCTGCCCTTGTGTTTTAATATTAAAGGAAACAACACACCTGGAATATATGCAAGTCCTAAAGTGTGCTTAAAAGATTAAAGAATGCTTTTCAATAACAGGAAAACACGGGTTCCTGTATTAGATACACACCCCTAAACACACAAAGAGGATTTCCTCCTTTGTTTATGTAAATCACTCGACATTTAGGCATCCTGGGCAACATGAAGGTTTTCTTTCTAACTTTAAAGTTGTTGTGAGTTCCTGTTTTTACTTCGGATCCATTTATTTCCAAGTAGTTTTACAGCATTATAAAAGCTCAAACACAATGCAGGATCGCTGTAATTATTGGCATGTTTAGGATTGACATTTTAGGAGGCAAGTTCCATTGGAAGTTTGCCACTGACATAAGAAGGGCAGGAACCCCACCCACACGACAGATGTCCCAGGGAATTGCTCCACTGCGACCCTACTGCAGAGCGGACCTTTTAATGCAGGCAGTTACAACTCCATCCATTCCTGCCTTTTTCCCCCATGAATTTATTCCTTGCCCAGTTCTTGGAATCTGGGTAGTTTTCCTGGGCACTGAGCCCGGTTTGGTTTAATTTTTGTTTATTGTTATTATCTCCAACATCCCAGTTTCTATTTTGAAGCAGGTGCCTAAAAATTATATTATTATATACACATTATATAGAGTTAAATAAAGACTTTCCCCTTCTGAAATCAAATCACTCGCACAAACACACCATTGCCTGACTTTCTGAGTTCTGTGCTTGAAAGAGCCATGTTTTAACCCTTCCCTTGTTTTGCTGTTTACCATCACAGATAAAAAATAACCAAATTCCAGATGTCTAGTGAAAAACAGTAATTTACCTTCTCCTTCCAAAAGAAAGTTAATTGATAGCACACTCTGAAAAATGCAACCCAATGACCTGGAGCAGAATATCCTAGTGCTGTAGGTCCAGCTCCCCCACACAATAGACTCCATAGCCAATAACCAGGGCACTTCTGTCATGCCTTCAAATTCAGGAGGAAAAGGTAAATATGAAGGCATTTAAGGGGTAGGGTGGCATACTTCCAGGAAATACTGCAGACTACCCAGAATCAGCCCAGTCCCCTGGTTGTCCACTCCAACCACATGTCAGAATCACTGGGAGTTTAACAACAAATATACCAAACACTGTGAACCAGAATCTCTGTGGTTGCGGCCCTGGCATCCATATTTTAAATCTCCCCACGTGATTCTGAGGCACACTGACTCCTGAGATCACTAAACTTGTGTATTTACTCATTTTACAAATATTTATGGAACATTAATTAGAAGGAAGACACAGAATAAGTTTTGTGGGCAATTCAAAGATTGAATAAGATGTGGTTCTGAAACAAGACCTTAGGTGGTGGGGGCAGATAAAAATGATGCAAAACAGTATTAAGGCTTAATAGGATAAATGACATAGGAGTCATCTGAGGTGTTGGAGGGGCGATGGGAGGGAGGCAGCTTTAGGGACCAAGACAGAGCTGGGGAGGGTCAGGGAGGCTTCGTGAAGTAGCCATATTCCAGGCAACACACCATTAGCCCTCCCCTGGACTTCTATGATTTCCCCTAAACTGGCTTCTCTGACCAGCTTGGCCATTCAAACTTAAACATAGAAGACTGAACCATCTTTTAAAAACTCCTCAATGGCATCCCAAAGCCTTTAGAGTAACACCCAAGCTCCTCACCATGACCTGCAGGGCCCTAGAGGATCTGGCCCCTGAGGACCTCTCTGTTCTCATCTCCTTTCACTCTCCCCGCTTTGGTCCACCAAGCTTCAGGCATCTTTTGCTCCTGGGAAACAGCAACCTCTTTCTACTCTTTGCAAATGCTGTTCCCATCACAGAAATACTCCTCTCCCCCACATTTTTTATGGTTTTACGGTTATCTGGTGTTCACTATTCAGATTTCAGCGTACATGTCAACTCCATAGAAAAAAACTTCTGTGATCATTTATCCAAGTAGGTTCCCTCCCCATGTTCTTTCTTTCACTGAACACTGTTCATTGCAAAACAGGTCCATTTCAAACCTGGATAAAATATTCAACATTTGCTTCTCTGACATATTTGTGAAGAACAAAACCAGATTGCTATTATGTCTATCTAGTCCTAAAACATGAAGATATGGATAAACCCCCACATGGATCTTTTAAGCTACCCCTTACCCGCCTGTGATACAGGAGCCTAAACGACATGATAACAAATCACATTTTCCACAGCATTTAAAATTTTTAAAAATCTTTTTTATATAGCTTCTGTTTTTTTTGTCTTGCACTTGACAACACGTCTGAGATAGAGGCAGGGTTATTCCTACTATCCCCCATTATACTTATAGACAAGGAAACTGAGGCACAGGAAGAGCTGACTTGCCAAAGGAATACTGTTAATGAATGAAAAACTATAACTCACACAATGAGCTTGGAGCCCACTGCTCTTTCCACTATAGCTTTTTGCTGCAACGTCAAATGCCACATTTTATTGGGTGTGGGATGCTCATTAAATAAGGATTAATTGAATCATTTTGTTCTAAAAATGATACCACTGTTGCGATTTTGACAATATCCCGAACTGTTTTTCCTTACTATTTCTCTTTTTTACTTAAATAAGTTAGTGAAAAAAATACATATTAAAGCCATAAATAGATACACAGCTCTGCCCACATTAAATAGAAAACTGTAAAAAATACAATTAACACACAAATGCTATTAATTTCAAATTGGAGCATTGTCAGTGGAGGGCTCGGATCTGAGGTCTACTCTTTGGTACATAGTGATTAGGAAGTGTAGTCAGGTGTTAAAGACTTTCACAACACAGATGTTCCCCTAGATATAATCACAAAGCTTAACTGGAAGTGGTTTCTCTAAGATTACTGCGTCATACCCACTGGGGCTCACTTGGTCAGTCAAGTTTTGGGGTTATCTAAGCCTAACACTGCTTTTTCACTCACTCTGACTCCTGGAAGCCACTGCTTTCTACGGTGGTTTCAGAGGAAGACAGAAACATGGGGCCAACCAAATTCAGATCCTTTTACTACTAGCTTTGACAAAAACACTGTGGTTTTCATGGCCGCATGCCTCCTCTTTAGATTTCATGTAGACTTGATCTACGTCTCAGCTGTAGTTAAGAAGCAGTGATAGGAACTATTAGGTCTAGATTATGATTACCATCATTACTCAAGTGATGTAACATCTCTATCTCATGAACTAATGGCTTAACGAGGTCCTTTAAAAGATGGTCCCTCCATGAAACATTGTACAAAAATAAAATAAGACATTTAGCTACAGTCAAAGAACGGAGACCACCAGCCTTTCTTTTGCCCAATCAGAAAATTCTATTTAATTAAAAACCAATACACCAGGCAATAGCAAAGCACTTTCTTAGTCAGATCAAACCTAGTCTTGCAGCAAGTCAGGAACTGGTGGAGGAGTGGACAAAGACTGATGAGGAAAGGAAAGACAGAGATGCAAGTTACTGGCATGTTATGCAAAACAGCAGAAGAGTGCGCACTGCCAGTGATTAAGAGGCTGGTCCTCCATTTCAATGGTTGAGAGACCACTTTTTTTTTTAAAGAGCCACATTCTTTCCCCTACAATCTCATTATTCACAGCATCATTTCTCAATCATTCCAAACAGGAAAATCAATTTTGCCTCACATACAAAATATCTAGTCTCAGTCTTAAAATATTATTTTAAAGGAAATAATCAGCAGATAAAATTATTACTCACCACCTCTACATCCTCTACATCTCATTTTCCAAAGGCATTTTTGTATATTTACTAACATTTGCACAAACATTCTTTTACACATTAAACTCAAATTGAATCATCTTATAACTTTATGTGGTCATTTCTATCAAAACAAACAAACAAAAAAGGAGCTGAAGAAAAAATACTATCTACAATATAGTTTGATGTTGAGGCCAGGCAGCTAAAATGCAGAATTTACCATATCTATGTACCTAAGATACCTTAAAATTTCCTCATGCATAGTCTTACCATGATCTTATAGTTAAGTGAAGGTCAGTGTTTTGTGGTATGCCTTAGCTCTGTACTCTGCTGGAGTCTAATGGCCAGACATTTTGATTTCAACAAGACTGTTGATGAGAAATAAATAATTTGGAGCAAGAAAGAAAAGGGATATCCACATAGAATCTTATCAGGGCCATTCTCTAGCTGTATCAGAGGTGATTGACACGAAGGGAACAACAACAACAACAAAAATCCTCTGAAATGTGATTCAGGAAGGAAAAGCAAGATTGAGCACACCTTCTTGGCGCTGATGTGGTGAAGAAAGATGTTAACAGGCCAAGGTGAAAAACGATTACTTGGAACTGGTTTCCTTAATGCTCTTCCAGAACTCTAATGTATGATAATTCTAGGTGGATTTCACAGTATTTATGGAGAAATAAAGATCAGGTGTGAGGCTGCATCAGCAATTTTATTTGGAGAGAGGGCTGAATGTTTACAAAGCTTATAAACAAAAATATCTAAATTGTTGCCTCAAATACTTTCAGAATAGGGAAACGTCATCACCACTATAGTTAATGGGAAATGGAGCATGGTGCGCTCTGCGCGGGGTTATGGTTTGCTTCTCACAGTGTTTCTCAAAAGTGTGTTATGATTTAGGACATAGTGAATGTTGAGACTCCACAGGCTCCAACCAGACCAATTCATGAAACGGCCGAGTTTGTCTTTAGGGCCCTATCCCTCTCCTCCCCATGTTGGGGACTGGGGGCTCTCTGGCCAGATTCCTGATAGGACCCAAGTAAACCTGAAAGGGTATTCTCAAATCTGTATGTTTTTAGGAAGAAGTTTCTAATCCAAGTAAATAATAGCCACCACAACAAAAATCATGGCACATCAGTCATGAGCACCAAGCCAGTAGGGAAGAAGGCAGGATGGCCTTCAACAGTCCCTGCTCCACTAACCCCAAAGGGGAGGGAAGGGGAGAGTCAATGCATAGGGCTTTGAGGTTTGTTTCTTTCTTTTTTTTTTTTTGCTAAGGAAGATTAGCCCTGAGCTAACATCCATGCCAATCTTCCTTTATTTTGTATGTGGGACACTGCCACAGCATGGGTGACGACTGGTGTTAGGTCCACGCCTGTGATCTGAACCTGCGAATCCAGACCGCTGAAGTGGAGTACTTGGAACTTGAACCACTAGGCCATGGGGCCGGCCCTGAGGTTTGTTTCTTAAAATAGACTTCCGTGGTCTACAGAAGGGATAGCCACAAAAAAAAAAAAAAAAGTTTTCCACACAGAAGATTCCTTATTTGGTATCACTAGTTTCTCAGCCTATAGCTACATCACATTCTCACCTCCAAATTGGAGGAAGAAGGGGAGAAGGAGGAGGAGATTGAAAGTCTAGGAAGTTTCTCCAAAGGGATACTGAAAAAGGAACTGTTTGTATGGGAAACTTCTTTCTTGTATAGAAGTTTGGATAAGTCCTTCAGTAGAATGAGAAGAATAAGAAACATCTTGCATCAAGCATACCTTAGGAAGGGTGCTTTTAATACGAACGTAAAGCACCATATGGAGAGGAGCTAACAACTACACATTAATAGAGCAAGCAACTCCCCTACACCAACTTTGCAGGAAGTACAATCTGGTTTTAATATTTCCAAATTACCAATAAGAAAACAGCATGACTTTGGTAATGCACAACTTCAACGTCACATGCCAATATGAGATCTAGCTGGTACTTTCAAAACCTAGTCCCTTCTAGTTGTAATCTTCTTTACCCTGTTCATAATTTTACTATATTTTTAACAGTAAAAATATGTATACTTTTATTTTGCAAAGGTATTCTACTTTTCAAGTCAATGACAGGTTCAGGTACACCACAGGTAGTCTTGAGCTGTTAAATCTTTAGCCTGAAATCAGGAAGCTTAATCCCCAGAAGGCTTGAGTTCCCCACTGCAAGACCAGTATTGGCCTCTCCAGACTAGCACCACAATGTCCTGTATGTTATAAATTGATACTCAGTACCAACTTATATACGCATGCATAAATGAGTAAACAAATGGCTCCTCAACAAAAGGAAAAACAGTTCTGTGCCCACTAGAAACCACAAATAAACTAAAAACTTATTTCAGGTTCAATTGTTCTGTTTCAAGATCAAGCCACAGTTTTAAGGGATTTGAATTATTTTCTTACTGGAAAAGAGGGGTATCCTGAGAACTAGGGAGAGAAGAGAAAATGGTAAAAACCAAGAAATCATAGAAATATCAGGAGACGAGAAGGAAAGAAATTTGAGGGTTAAAAAATCTCTTTTCCTGTAATCCTTATTGTAGCAACATCTATCGTAAGCAGTTCTGTTTCAGCCCCCCAGAAAACACAATTTCAGGGTTGAGATTCAGCAATCCAAAGTTTCCCATCGTGCTTGATTTTTTTACTTCCTTCAATGTTCCCTCATAGACCTGAAGAGAAAATCAATTTGCATGCATTTGGGGAAAAGGATAAACATACAATTAATACAAAACCTGGTTAACATTAGTTATTGCAACTTAATATGGAATATATACCCTTTATATGGAAAGGGTATAACCTGTATGATTTACATAGTGTAATTGTGAAACAAACAGGTCCGAGCCAAGAAGTAAATGCCTCGAGTTGTGAGAACTGTGATGGCTTCTGAAAGAGATTAAATCAAAAATCAAACACTATAACATACAAGGAAGATAACAGAAGGGGTTAACTCCAGTCATAAAGTCTTATTCTGTTCTTACTTCCTCAATTCTGGAAACAACTGTAAACATCATTTTTGATCTATTCTTAGGAGATATTTACAAACAGAGGAGCTAAAGACAAAGGCTTCAAAGCAGCAGCTACCTGACTCAAGAATGATTACTCCACGAGGAGCTCAAAGGCTGGGAATAAGAACTTGAAAAAGAGATTCCTTTAATGTTATGCTTTCCTTTAACATTATCCATTATATACTGAAAAATATAGGCCAAGCAGCAACTCTCTTCAGGGAAATGTCACACTTGGTAGAAATTCAATACATATTTTACCTATGAGAGCTGCTGAAAAGCATTATTATTATTATTATTATTATTATTATTATTATTATTTTGGTAAGGAAGATTAGCCCTGAGCTAACATCTGTTGCCAATTCTCCTCATTTTGCTGAGGAAGATTGGCCCTGGGATAACATCTGTGCCCATCTTCCTCTACTTTATATGTGGGACGCTGCCACAGCATGGCTTGATAAGTGGTGTGTGTAGGTCCATGCCCGGGATCTGAACCTGTGAACCCTGGGCTACTGAAGCGGAGCATGCAAACTTAACCACTATGCCACCGGGAGCCCCCGAAAAGCATTCTTAGAGCTCAAACACCCCTAGAGTGAGAAGAGCCTGAATCTTTGTGCAGCCGCTACTTCCCTGGCCCTCAGCAGCTATGCAGAGGTGCATTCCCTCACCAGTGTGTGAGCGAGGGGCCTGGTGCCATGTCCCTGACACTATGAACCCCACTGCAGAGCATAATCTTTCCACGGAAGGATGTCATGTAGATACGGATCTCCTTTGATGTGAGAATGGTATTCTGCAAAACGTGAGACTAAAACTTGGAAGAGGCAGAGCCACAGAGAATTTTCCAGTGGACTAGGTACTAAATATCATTAGGTTTTTGGAAAAACCAAAGCTGTTATTACTTAGCCATAATATGCTGTCAAGTATAATTACAACTATCAGTCAAACAAAGATTTACCTATTCTCTCTGCTTTCCTCCCTCTTTACCATGACTTACTCAATTCTTTTAATAATACATTTTAAATGAGGGTATACATCACTGAAGTTCTAAAAAACAAGTGAATGATATCACTAAGAACCTGTCACCTTCACTCTTTACTGTGTTAAATCGGGGAATAAAATCTAGCAACATTATCTGGTTAAAATGAATGTCAATTACATTAGTGAAAATTATCTACAATTAAAATTAGCTGAATTTATTTTGGTAAACTCCAGGCAATATCTACTAAAGCTAAACATGTATATATTCTATGATTCAGAAATTCTAATTCTGTGTCTACACAGCAGAAATGAGTGTTATGTCCACCTTTCTGTTGGAAGAAACAAACATGCACAAAATATATGAAACAATGATAGTGATCACTGAGAGATGGGAAATGTAAGAGGTGAGCCCTCTGATTGCCCTAGTTTAATGGTTTGAGGGAGTTTTCCAGGCTGTGGTGCAAGGAGGAAGAACCCAGGCAGAGAATGGCACACTCCTAGAGTTGAACAGACAGAGCTGAGAGCCCAGGGAGACCAAGGTGATTAAAATTCTCAGGACAGAGTAGCGAAGAGAGAGAACTACACACAGAGAGAACTCCAGAGATCTGCAGAGAATCGCTCTTGAGTATCTAGTGGAGTACTTCTCACCACCTGTGTGTGAGGAAATTACCCAAGGCCTGAGAAAGAACCATTCAAAATGAATAGAGGAAACTGTACTCCAAATAGGGCTGGGAATAGTCTCTGTTCCCACCAGCCAGACTGGAAAACCTCAAGATTCAGGGGGCACTGGGTAGAATACACAGAAGGGTCTTGCCCCATTAGTGAGGAATAATTAGCCCTAGACTGAACAATGTTCTAGCCTTGCTTCCAAATGACAATGTGGTATGGCGTTAATAACACATGAAAATGTAAAACGTGTGACAACAATAGCATAAAGGTCAGGATGGGAGAAAGGGAAGTGAACTATTGGAAAGTTCTTATACTATAGATGAAGTAGTATATTATCACTTGAAGGTAAAGCATGTTAACTTAAAGACGTATACCATAAACTCTAAATCACCAAAATAACAAAACAGAGTCATAGATGTGATGATTAATTTTATGTGTCAACTTGGCTAGGCCATGGTGCCCAGATACTTGGTCAAGTATTATTTTGGATGTTTGTTGGAGGGTGTCTTTGCATGAGATTAACATTTAAATTGGTGAACTCTGAGTAAAGCAGATTGCACTCCATAAGGTGGTTGGGCCTCATCCAATCAGCTGAAGGCCAGAATAGAACAAGAGACTGACTTCCCGAGAGCAAGAAGGAATTATGACAGCAGATGGTCTGCAGACTTGAACTGCAACATCAATTCTTTCCTGGATCTCCAGATTACTAGCTCATCTCGCAGATTTTGAACTCAACAGTCTCTATAATCGCAAGAGTGAATACCATATGTAAATATAAATATAGATAAATATAATATATATATATATATATTCCTTTTTCTACATATATACACACATCCTATTGGTTCTGTTTCTCTGGAAAATCCTAATACAATAGCTAATAAGCTAACAAAGAAAACAACTCCATGTACAATAATATCAAAAAGAATAAAATACTTAGGAATATATTTAACCAAAGAAGTATACGACTTGTATACTGAAAACTACAAGATATTGTTGAAAGAAATTAAAGATGATTTAAATGTAAAAACATCCTATGCTCAAGGATTGGAAGACGTAATATCACTAAGAATGACAATAATTCTCAAATTGATCTATAGATTCAAATAGAGAGAAATACCATAGTCATGGGTTAGAAGACTCATTATTATTAAGATGTCAATTCTCCCCAATATAATCTACAGATTCAGTGTTATCTCAATCAAAATTCCAGGGTTTTTTTTTTTGGTAGAATATGACAAATTGATTATAAAAATTCATATGGAAATGCAAGTGATCTAAAAGAGTAAAAATAACTCTGAGGGGAATAAAAAACAAAGTTGGAAGACTTATACTATCTGATTACAAGACTCGTTATAAGACTAATCAAGATATTGTGGTATTGGCATCAAGACAGACACATAGATCAATGGAACAGAACAGAGAGTACAAAAAAAGACTCGCATGTATATGGAAATATATAGGGATATATTTGGTTTTAAATAAAAGTGCAAAGGCATGGTACAGGAACAACTGGATATCCACTTGCAAAAAAAGGAACTTCAGCTCATACTTTGGACCTTGTACAGAAATTAAGTCAAAATGGATCAGAGATCTAAATGTAAAAGCCTAACCCTAAAAACTTTTAGAAGAAAATCTTTGTGAGATTGGGCTAGGCAAGGCTTCTTAGATATGGCACCAAAAGCACAATTCCTGAAAGACCGAATTAAGTAGGACTATAATTAAAAACTTCTGCCCTTCAAGAGAATGAAAAGTCACAAACTGGGAGAAAATATTTGCAAATCATTGTCTGATAAAAGATTTATATCCGAGTATATTTTTTAACACTCTTGATACTCAATAAAAAAATTCCCAGTTTTTAAAAAATGAGCAAAAGATTTAAACAAACCACTAAAGAAGATATGGATGGAAAAAAAAGACATGAAAATATGCTCAATATTATTAGTCATTAGGGAAACGGAAATTGAAAGCACTATGAGGTACCATTGCACACCTATTAGAATGGCTAAAATTAACAAGACTGACCATACTAAGTATTTGCTTCTTCACAAATATTCAGAGCAGCTTTATTTGTAATAGTCAAAAACTGGAAACAACTCAAACGTCCATCTCAAAATAATTACGTTGAGTGAACAGCAGACCAAAAACAGAGTACATACTATATGCTTCCGTTTATACAAAATTTAGAAAACGTAAACTCATGTATAGGACAGAAAGAAAATTCTTGGTTGCCTCCAGATGTGGGGTGGGGTATGGGAATGTGGCGGCCAAGGGAGGATTGCAAAGGGGTATGAGGAAATTTTGGGGGATGATGGATAGGTTCATTATTTTGATTGTGGTGACAATTTCTTGAGTGTATATATGTAAAAACTTACCAAATTTTACCATTCAAATACGTGAAGTTTCCTGTATGTCAATTATACCTCAATAAAGCTGTTAAAAAACTCACAAAACTAATCTGGTAATTGTGGTCAAAATAGAGATCACCTTCGATGGAGGTAGAAAGGAGCCTTCTGGGGTGCTGGGAAGGTTCTATATGTTGAAATGGGTGATGCTTCCATGGCTTTATACACATGTAAAAACCTCATTAAATTGTACTCTTAAGATCTGTATACTTTCCACTATGTAAATTATATCTTATTAAAAAGTAAGCCAATAATAATAATGATAATAACGGCAGGGTTTGAGAATTTCCCAGTAGCGGTGCTATGAACTTCATTGCTACCAATTTGTAATCACTAACCTTGATAGGCATATCTCAGCACTTGCCCCACCTGGTGCATTCCAAAATTACTGTCAGTAAAGAGTCACACCACCCCGGATAGTCTCCACAGAGGAATAAAGTACAAACCTGGAAGCTATCATAGCCTGTTTGAGCTATTATAACAAAGTACCACGGACTGGCTGGCTTATAAATAGAAATTTATTTCCCACAGTTCTGGAGAGTGAGAAGTCCTAGATCAAGGGACTAGCAGATTCAGTGTCTGGTAAGATCCCACTTCCTGGTTCACAGACAGCCATCTTTTTGCTGTATCCTCACATGGAGGAGTGGGTGAGAGAGCTCTCTAGGGTGTCTTTTATAAGGACACTAATCTCATTCATGAAGGCTCCACCATCAGGGCCTAATCACCTCTCTAAGCCTCCATCTCCTATCATTATATTGAGGGTTAGGATTTCAACATATGAACTTTGGGGGATACAAACATTCAGTCCATAACAGAAGTGAATTTATTCACTGTAATTCTGACACTTGCTTTTATAAAAATCTACCTGTGGGACTTGAAAGTACATACTACTTGCAAAACTCTCCAGTTGGGTTCATGGTCCTCCTCCTGCCCGTCTCTTCCGGAACCTCTCTCCAACAACTCCTCTTCTTAGTTGAAGCTTCCATCACTCCCTCTTTTCAGACTTCTCCGCTCTGCCTGAGAACGTGCTTAATGCTTTCTTTTCCTATGAGAATCTTCTACTTGACACGGCCAGTCCCCAAGCCCTCTCCATTCTTTTGAGAAATGCGGTGGTGAGAGGAAAGAGTTATGTGTGCTTAGTCCCTCTACTGCTTAACACCCACTCACCACTTAACCCACCACTTCCCTGCCCCCTTACCACTCTCTAGAAACTGCCCCATGAAAGTTAAAATGCCTCCAAATTATAAAACTCAGTAGCTTTTTCTTCTGTCCTCATCTTCCTTGATTCATCGCACCACTCCCTGTAATCTAGACATACCCCAAGACAATCCTTCAGTCATTCTGTGGGAATGATAAGTCTTTTGGGCACAACAGTTAGTGCCAAAGTTCAAAGGTGGAAAAGAGCTTGACATGTTCAGGAAAGGGAAAGAAGAACATGGTAGGAAAATACTGAGGAAAGAAAAGAATGAATGAAGTCATGGACGCAAGCAAGTGACAGATCATGAAGGCCCTGGTGCACAAAACTGTCAGCATGAAGTAGGAGTGTAACGGGATCTGAATCACATTTAAAAAAATACTGGCCCATTGCTGTAGGGCAAATAGGTTATGGGAAGAGTGTGCATGAAGGCAGGGAAACCACTCAGGAAGTTCTACTGCAGTCATCCGGGACAGAGGTGACGGCGGCTTAGACCAGACGGCGGTAGTGGGGATAGTGAAAAAAGGGGGCAGTCTGTCCCACTCTCCATAGGTGTAACCTCCCAGAGGAAATCTTCAAGGTCAGTCACCGAGTCCCAGGCATCTTCATACCCTAACACCTAGTGTACTGTAGGCTATTATTTATTGAACATCACACTTTGTGCATGTCAGAATAAAAATCACTCTCTGATCTGTATTTTTGTTTATTTGTATGTGCCACCTCACCCACCTGATTATAAATACCCCGAGAATAAAAGATCCTGTCTTTTGTACTTCAGAGCACCTGGTAGGGTGCCCCACTCAGAGTCCTAACTCAAATATGCATCGCATGAAATATGTCCATTCCTATTGGAAATAATCAAGGATTTGCTGTATGTACTGATGACTGTGGTTAGCAATCTCATCCACCCTACTCTCTTTTTGGCCGTGTCTGTTTTTCTTTTTGATATCTGGGGTCATTTAAGGCAATGTGGGGGAAGAAAAAAAATAAAGAATAACCAGGCCCATCTGACTACAGATTCTGACATGCCGTCAAGAGCTCCTTCTCTGGCTCAGCAAGCCAGCACCTCTGTGACTCCTGCTGCAAATTCCAAGGTGGAACACATTGTTATGCACTTCATTAGTATTTCGGTAACAGCCTAGGAATCATTTCCGAAATAAATGATGCCACTTGTGTTAAATAATTCCTTCCTAAGATAAATCCTTGGGGCTCTTTCAACCGCACAGCCTTGATGAAGATTCAGAACAGAAGAAGTAGAACACCTGACCCTCTGGTGCTGAATGAGTGCTGATAGGCTCAGCTTTCTCAATCTAATTTCCCACTGACAATTTCCACATAAATCAGACCATAATTTGAGGACAAACTATCTCAAGGAGATGAGACACAAACATTGATACATTAGCTCTTCTCAAAACTCAGCTGGTCATGATGTCCGCAGGCCTCCACTTGCTTGTCCCAGGGTAGCTTTCCTCTCCCTCAGACTTCCAGCCTACACCAGAGGCTATTCTGATAAGGCCAGTCTGGATCAGAGAGCAGCCACCATGCGGGGCCATCACTCTATCTATGACAAGGAGAGGAGCTGCTGCTCTCAGTAATGCTGAATGTGGTCTCCAAACTCTGTTCCCATGAGGCTCAGGGATATAGCGGAGTGCTTACCCAAACCTTTGGTGTATATACTGTGGAGGGCAGTTCCTTAGTTTTACTGGATGTCACTATGTGTCTTCCACTATGAAATAAAGACATTATATTAAAAAAATGAATAGCAGGAGCAAGCATTATGGATAGATATGGTTTGTGTTAGGCAGAGAATACATTTATGAAAGGATCCTGCATGCCAGTAAGTGGACCCACTAATACTGAATTCCCACTAATATTGAATTCTCAAACTCTTTGCTTGAAATTAACCTGGTACAAAACTTCAGTCTACTTTGACTGAAATTTGGGGCAGAAATCACCAATTTTGCATTGCTGGGTAATGTATACTAGTTTTAAAACTAAACTTATCACCCATAACCAGGAGTCAAATATGTGAACTCCTTACATCAACAAAATACTAAAAATTATAACTTCTATTGGTTCCTTCAAAAGCAATGCTTTGCATTCTTTCAATGTACACGCTAAAGGTCTGTTTGTTTTGTTACACCATTTTTTTTGTGTGTGTGTGAGGAAGATTAGCCCCGAGCTAACATCTGTTGCCAATCCTCCTCTTTTTGCTGAGGAAGACTGGCCCTGGGCTAACATCCATGCTCATCTTCCTCTACTTTATATGGGATGCCACCACAGCATGGCTTGACAAGCAATGCGTTAGTCCGCGCCTGGGATCTGAACCTGTGAACCCCAGGCCAGCACAAGTGGTGTGCGCGAACTTAACCGCTATGCCACTGGGCAGGCCCATGTTACATCAATTTGATATAACTAAAGCTCACTTAACTGATCTAACATGTATGGTTTGCCTTTCTGCCTATGTAATCAAGGTAATTCAGAATTATGGGGTTGGAAGATGTCTCAAGAGGTTTATTATTCATCCATGTCTTGCCTTTGGGCATGTCACCTTCCCAGCTATGTAATATAGATTCTTTTTTTAACTTCTTTTACCTCCATAATAATAATTTACAACTCACCCTAGTACAGTCATGTGCTGCATAACAAAGTTTTGGTCAATGACAGACCGCATACACAATGGTGGTCCCATAAGATTAGTACCATATAGCCTAGGTGTATAGTAGGCTATACCATCTAGGTCGGTGTAAGTACACTCTATGATGTTTGCACAATGACGAAATTGCCTTCTGATGCATTTCTCAGAACATGTCCCTGTCATTAAGGGACACATGTCTGTAGTTAAAAAGCTTCATGATAAGAAACTCTCCTTTTAGGTTATGATTAAAGCCATTTGTATTTCACATTCTTGCAAGTCATCATTCAATTGGTCTCCAGTTTTCTTCTAGTTAAAACCTTCCCAGTTCCTTCAGCCCTCCCAGATAGATCTTCTTTTTCAATTACCACCTCCTGTGGGCCTCCACGGATGCTAGCTGAGTTCTCCATGTTCCCTTTTAGACATGAAACCAGATCTAAGTAGCACAGTTCAAAAATTGTTAACACAACGCAATGAATTCACATTCAGCATTGGATTGATTTAGATTCCTATTTGGTTATGCTCGTATTTTTTAAAGCCATGCTGCTGCATGCTTATGGTCGTCTTAATATCTACTGTATTTATAGGGCCATTATTTGGCCACATTCTCAAAGAGACTAGAGAAAAATTTTAATTGACATTTTAGACTTATTTTTTCTCTACTAGCCACACCAATATTTTGCATCCTATTATGTTCTTTTTGCCACTGTTTCCATATGGCAGGTATACAAGCCCATTTTGAGCTCCTTGAGGGAGAGCAGCTTTTCCTATCCTCACTAAAGAATTTTGTACTGTACAGGCATGGCTCCTGCTTCTATCCCTCTCCAGTCCCCACTTGCAATCAAAATACAGTGAAGTATCTAGCAGAGTTCCTTGTATACATTAAGCATCAATACCAAATATCTGTTGAATGAAGTCTATGGCTATCAGGGGATGGGGTTGTTGAAAGTAGGAGGGTGGCACTGGAAATAAAAAGATATAAAGTGAAAGTCTTTGCATGTAATCTGTCTTTGTGGGTGTAATTGGTAGTTTGACATGGTTTGAACAACTGCTATGGAGAGTATGAGTACGTGCTGTAGGTCTTGTTCTGTCAAACTGTACATCAGGAATGTGCCAGATGATGGTGTGGGGCCCAAAGGTCACCAGATCTCTCCTAATGCAGCAACCAGCTGAATATTTACTACCTGTAGAAGCAAATGATAAAATATATCATCTCCAGCATGTGGACCATTGTATTGCACTACTGCTTTCCGGTCAAGGCTCACTACTAGATGGCACCTGGAGGGCTTGTGATGAGACTGGGTCACATTCTCCAAATGTTAAGATCACTAACTAAGAAACTCTGATGTCTTCCCATAAGCTAAGTTCTAGTCCATTCAAATATCATTGCTTAGAAACATGGACTCAAAATACTCACCTCACTCTTAAGAGGCAGTAACTTTGTAAGAACCTGCCTCTCTGGGAAAAATGAGGTAACACAGGCATTGCATCTGCCTGAGGGTTTTGACCTACAATCTGGTGCCTCTTCCTTGTTCCACTGATGGCTAAAGGATTCCTGATAATTCCTGATTATCTCTTCAAACATCCTAATGGAGGAATTCCCAGACTAGGTACAAATTTG
Source organism: Ceratotherium simum simum (assembly GCF_057802395.1). Taxonomy (NCBI): domain Eukaryota; kingdom Metazoa; phylum Chordata; class Mammalia; order Perissodactyla; family Rhinocerotidae; genus Ceratotherium; species Ceratotherium simum. The sequence goes on along the minus strand of NC_141902.1, from coordinate 22,928,089 downwards.
TACCAATTTTGCTTCATCTGACTCCACAGGCCAAGATCTCCATGGCCACCAGAGCCATTCCCTAATTGGCCTTTGCTGAGCCTTCAGCATACATTAGCACCAATAGATACTGGCACTTCTGTAAAGACAGAAAACTTTCTAGGAACTAGCAATATTAAACAAACAGAGAAACTAAACTACGCCAAGATTCTAGCAAAGACTGACTTTTTCAAACTCAAATTTTAGTCCATCAACAAATCCAGAGACTCCTGGACTCTCTCAGCTGCTGTGGTTTTGTACCTGTAGTCATGACAATACACCATCAACTTTCTCCCTTCTCCTGAGGGCTCTTCTGGAAGGAGGTTCATTCTGCAGATGAAAGTCCACCCATGGTTCATTCTCCCCTGACTGATGGGAACAATGAGGGTGTGGGGGGAGAACTCACAGGGACAGTGTCCAAACATAACAGATAGTGGTATCCGCCCAGACTCCTGTGTATGCTCTGTTCCTAAGACAACGTGTCTAACAATCCATAGACCACCGCACCCACCCCAGAGAGATGAGGTGTCTAATCTTGCTGATGTGCAGGTGCCAAAGATCTCCGCTGTCAGTTCTGCTGCCCTATAAGCGAGATATGGGAGGCATGTGTACGATCACAAAGTAAAGTTAGCATATACTGAGTAATCCAAACGGGAACTTCAAATCTTAAGTAATGGCAATTTTTGAGAGAGAGAGAGGGAAAAACACCCTGCTTTGTCCTCGGTAAAATACTCCCTCCCTCTCTCCTCCTTTTGTGGGTATAAGGAAGATTTGCTGGCCAGTGGTCTGAACTGTGGGGGGCAGGCTCCAGGCTGTATATCAAAGCCAGAGGAGATGAGAGATAGTTACTCAGATTCTGATGTCCAGTGCTTACTCCCTGATATCAGGTTTGTGTTATAATGGAATTCATTATACTATTAGCCTCCATTTCTCATTCTCCATAGTGTGTGTTTTAGGCATGTTCAAAAGAGGATTGTCGAAAGCCCCTCGCCCCAGTTCTACCCACAGGTAGGTACTATATTATGTCACAAGCTCCATCCCATCCACGTCATCCTGGCCACCATGCTTGAAAGGCTTTGGAGAAACACAGCCAGAACCCAAATTAACTCCTAATGTAAACCAGCTTTGTTTACCAAAATATAAGGCAAGCAGAGAGCTAGCATGGTTCATGCATGGTCATGGGTGGAAGGTCATCTTAATTGAAAAAGCAGAACTAATTAAATGGCTATTTTTCAGATATCAGAAAAGAGTTGTTTGCTGAGACAACAAAGTAAAAGGAAATTTATGTGAGAATACATAACAAGTTTCCTGCTGGGAGCCTTAGGAAGGTCCCTTCAAAAGAACCACAGCTCAACCTGCTGTTTCCTGAGAGGGAGGTAATGCTCTTTCCTGAAACCTTGTCAAAAGGACATGCTCATTAAAATGGCTCTCCAGCGGAGGCTAATGTATCAAATCATCTTGTAGTTCCTCACTTGTTCCATCATAGACCAAAACAGCATTACAGGCTCAGGATTTGGCCTAGAAACTACACGATCCCCTCTGTGAAAAAAGTTGCTCTACATGGGGAGTGAACTGTATGTCCATTAGCAGTGGTCTGTAGCTCACCGAATCACAGCACTGACTCTAAGGGGGAGGAGGCCTCAGAGAGAGCGAGTGAGCACTGGACTGAGGTCAGGGAGCTCAGGTTCTTGTGCCCACTCTGCTGCCTGTCTATGGGCATTTTATATACGTCTTTTACTACTGGAGTCTCAATTTCATCATTTCTAGGATGGAGCTAGGCTATAAGGAGGCTATGAACCCCATCTAGTTTTAACATTCTATGGCTCTGTGAGTCACTTAAATGCATGCTGCACGCTATGATGCCCATGCTCTCAAGCCTAGATGTCTCACTAATATATGAGGAACAAACACAGAAAACCATTAGATTGATAAAAATAGTAAAAGCTGATCTCTCCAAATCAAAGCAGAAAATGTAAAATATCTATTTATTTTAAAATGTCCAACACACAAAGGATATCTTCAATTCCTTATACCTAGTCATTGTTCTAGACATACCTGAGATTCTTAATCAAAGAGACTGTCAGCTCTGCTGTTTCCCTCTGCAGAGCTGATGAACTGTTGGGGAGAGGAGTGGCAAGGGGAGGTCTCTTGGCAGGAAGGGAGTTTCACCGTATGAGAAAACTATTCTGTTGGGAGTGGCAAAACGTTATGCTCATATCTTTCCTCAATTCCCCTGGAGGGAATCATAGCTGAATATGAGATGCTTATGTAAATTTTCTTTTCGCTTAAGAAGAATTTAAACTGCCAACACTTAGATCATAAAGCAGTGTGACTCTTCTATTCTTTTGGAAAAATCTGAAGGTACAAATAACATTCATTCAACAAATATTTATTATGTGCATACTGAAGGAAAAATGATTCACGGGGGTAAGGGTGGAGGGGAGATGAGTTGAGGGGTGGAAACGAGGACAAGGAGATCCAAGCACAGCCCTCCTCTTAGGAATTTTGCATTTTTGAAGAGAAATGACAAGTCCCTAGGTGCTAAAATACGACATGTATTTCTTACCACCAGCAAGTGTATAATTAGGTGTCTGGAAGATGGAAACAATACATACTGAATAGAGCGGGGGGTAGGGTGAGAGGTGGGTTTTTGGTGGATGCAGGATAGCTTCTTTATGAAAGAAGTATCATCTGAGCTGTAGCCAGAAGGATGGATAGAGATTATAAGGATCAATGAAAGAGAAGCAAAGCAGATCTGATTTGATCAAACCATCCTTGTGATTCTATAACTAAACAGATGGGCCGTACTGACTGGGAAGGGCCAGTTTACAAGTACAGGAATAAGACCACCCAGAGAGCAGCTGATTTCTTTTAGATTACCTTGACCTGGGATGAATCTTAAGACAACCTATTTCCTGGCCAAGAATCCTGGATACTCCTCTCTGCTCAAACTCAATGTTTAGGAAGTAATCTTGTGAAATACATATTTATATTCAAAAGCAGAATTCCAAGCTTCCTAGTCTTGTTTCCTGCACTCAACACAAAGGCACTATTATTTTCTTGAAAAGGATATTATTCCAGTGCCCTTGCCCAGGCTCCAACGACTCCTGTTTGCCCTCAATTTTCTTCCTCTTCTTCAAAGGACACGCACAGTTATAATTCACACTAGTTCGGGACAGCATACAGGGTTGGATGTAGAAGCAGCAATGATGTGCTTGTGTTCCTGTTTAAACTGTGGGAACAATGTTCCTGAGTGAGAACACTAAAATCTTACTTCCCTTGAGACCTGCCATCCATTAACTATTCAGCTGCAGGGCTAGGTTCAACTCATCTTAAAATTTAAGTCAAGAGCCTAAAATTGGTAATTGGGCATTTAATTGGGTATGCGAAGACACATACTGGATTTTAACGCTTCAAAAGGTAATGTTTAAGAACATTAAATATAAGAGTAAAGATGAATCAGATGCAAATGGAAAGTGAGTGAATTTTGGCACTATAATTTAACACACAGCTAACAAGTGTTTTGAGCTGAAGACGTTGAGCTTGGCTGGTTTTCTTAAATTTTGTTATATGCCAGGGGTTATCAAAATATTTTACTTTTTAAGCTTGGCTTCACCTCTCACAAAACTCCACCTTATAAGTGTTCAATTCAATTTAGCAGGTATATATTTGGCCTAATATGCAATTGGTATTGCTTAAGCCTATAGGGAATACCAAGAAGGCTGAGCTCTATGAACATGACATGGTTAAACAGCAAAGAGCATATTAGACCTGGCCACTCACTGGGACATCCAGAAGACAGTCGACTAGACATCTGTCAGTCGAGTGGAATGGCCCTTTTACGATGATCGATAACCAAAGACCTCAAAGTCACTTATAACAACTGCCAGTGCCTGTTGACTCCTTATTCTTTTCTAAATTTTATTTTACTTATTTTATTTTAAATAGGTGATAATATTCATGTGATTCACAAGTAATATATTGAGACATCTTATTCCCACCTCTGTGTCCATCTACTCCATTCCTTCCGTCCTCCCCTGCTCTCTTGTGTGACTCAAATTCAGTAATTGCTTTCTCCTTAGGAGGTGGTTTGCTATCTGCTTGAATAGATTTATGTGAGCAATATAAACTAGTAAGGGAACTATTACGCCTATGCCCATTCTTACTGAAATGAAACTGAGAGCAAGAAAGAATGACTATAAAAGAACACAATACCGAAAGTTCTCATTATACTGTGTTTTACCAGAACCACCACAGGCCTCAACATTTAAAGTGATAAACTATTGAGAGTCTATAAAGAGTAAAAGTATGGGAACACTAAAAATGAAAACAAACAGAAAACTAATGGCCAAGAGAATTTATACCACAGGAGCCATGCCATTGAAGTTGACTGAAAAACAGCTTCCTTTTAAAGAAAAGGAAGGAAATTTCCATCTATTCAGTTCATCATCCCTATGAAATAATTAGTGATTAAATATTACATAGAAAATAATATGTAAGATTGCTTTCATTATGGCCACTGGTATCTTTTCTATAGCCTTCTATATAATGTGAATAGAGGTCTTCCTTCTTAAAAAAGGAGAAAAGAACAGAGTTCTGTACTCACTGCTTTTCCTGTAATCCATTTTGATATTGGGATAAACACTTAGTATCAAGATATTATTGATCAAAAAAAAATCTCTTGCCCTCTTCTCTGTTGCAGGCTGGCTCTCGGCTCTAGATCAATATTGCTTTTCATTTTCACTCCATCCAAGATAACCGACTCTCAGGGTTTTTTTTTGACGGCAATTCTATTCTAGTCCTAAACCAATTATTTTAAGAAGAGATGAGGAAAAAAGGAGAGGAACTGTACAGACAACTTGAGAGAATCTATTTTCTTCCTCTCGTTTTAATGCTTCTTGCCTCTGCACATAGCCTTTCTTTCCCTGAACTCCACGCACTCTCTTTACAAAACAGAAACAGGATCTTGGTTGGCAGGAGCTGCCCCCCGTGAACAATAAAAAGCCCAGCAGAGAGAATGATTCCCAAACAATTGCAGGGCAGCTCTAGAGGGGCTATGGAGGGCGGCAGACTCCCCACGGGGGTGTCTGGCTGCTCTGCTCCCAGCCGGCTACTAACACGGGGACAACACTTGCATGGCTTGTCTTTTGTTCCTTTTTATCCTCTTGGTGTACACTCTCTCTCTTCACCCATTACATGGTGACTATTTCTACCACTGACCTTGACAGCCATGTACTCTGAGAAGGGGCTGGCGCCTTTGTGAGTGAAAAGACCAAGAAATGACATTACTGAGCTGACATTTGTCTTCTCTCCTCGTCATGTTCCGAGTTGTCTTGTACTAAAGGGTACTGGGGAAATGATCTAAAAAACAGACTTACTAATTCACTACATTGTTTAGAATATTCCCCAAGGGAAACTAGCGGAAAACTTCCTGAGCTGGGCACCACGAGGAATTTGCTTCTGAAATAAGAAAAAAAAATGCAGTGGCTAGGAACACGATCAAAGATTTTGAAAACTTCCCAGAGAAAGCAAAAGCTATTCTCAAGCCATCAGGAATACAATAATGCTTAGTTCACTTCCATACATTTACTCTGCCACAGGTAAGATTGAGGTTTGTCCTATCTGAGGCTTTGTGTTCAATGCGCATAGAGAAGAGAACCTCTGAAGGATGGGGAAGGTCGTAGCTGGGAAACGTACAGGAAGTAACAGCACCACGTCCCTACTGCTGGGACCTGCGGTCTAGGTGCATGATTCACCGCCCCCCTGCCATCTGCTGCTGGGAATTTATGCCCTGGCGGTGAAAATGAGAGGTAAAGGCAAACACAAGAGCAAAAATCTGGAAACAGCCCAGTTCCCATTAATAAAAGAAACAGTTATTAAAAATGACCAAATACATAAAAGTGGGTCATGTATGGATCAATGAGGAGAATGTGTCATGAACCAACCATTATGATGAATCTAATTCTGTACACCCAGCCCTACAAAGAAAAGGAGGGGGGCCGGGGACAGCTAGAGGGCCGGGAAGAGGACTTAGTAGAGTAGACTGGGGGCAGTTCCAATTTCTGAAAGGTTACATGAGTCACATTTCATAAGCTTTTCTACATTCATCCACTGCAAGGCTGTTTTCTCATTGCTTTGAGAATCCAAAAACCAAGGATACTGTTCAGATACTAGTCTGTGGTTTTGAGACCATTGTTCTCACACTCCTTTTCCTCCCTGTTTGCTTCCCCTCTGGACAGCTCTCTGCAGGTGAGGGTACCACCAGAGAGCTGTCCAGAGATTTAACCTCCTGGATTTCTCTGCAACTCTGAATAGAACAAAAGAATGGGCATTCTAGGGAAAGGCTCAGGCTGTATTCAGTGTTTGCAGGTCATTAATTCAAGGGTAAAACTCAGAGGCAGCACTCTCTATACCTTCTTTGGAACTCTACGACTTCCTGAAAACTCCTCATTTTCTGAAGGCCGTGGTGGGTGGCCAGAGCTCCCGCCAGCAGAAGCAGTTTATATTGGAATACTCCTCAAGTTATGGAAGAAAAGCAAATCCCTGTCCAGGGAACAGACTTCAGAAAAGAACTCAAGTCAATATTTGAGCCTCCATTCAAAATATCGTGAAAAGGCATCTAAACTTTCTAGCAGGAAAATGCTTGAAACAAGACAAAACATTAAGAAAGACAAGTCAAACAACAGAGATGATATTCGCAAATTTAGCATATCTGGATACAGAAACTCAACTTTTAAAAGCACTCAACAAAGGGGACTTTTGGGAGTAAGGAGTTGCTGTGTCTAGATAGTTTGCTTAAAGCACACCCCTCCCAGTTGCAGGAATTTGAGGTTTCATCCTTCATGAGCACTATCTCCATGTCTACTACCTAAACTTTTGTGGTATCCTTGATAGATCCTGGAAGAGAAAAAAGACTTTAGGTAAAAATTGTCCTCAAATATCTGAGGATAGTAAATGAAAGGTAAACCACATTTATTATCTGGGACTTGAGACCATGTTCATATATTTCTGCACACGGAGTGAATGGGCACCCATCCCCAAGAGGTAGTAAATTTCCATTCACAAGGTAAGCTCAAGTGACATGGATATCATAGAGGGATTCATATAGCCAGTGCTCTTTAGGGTCCTTTTCAACCTAAAAATACTTAGAGGTCAAAGATATTAAGAGAAGATCAGTTTGGACTCAACCGAATGAATAGGGAGGCTTTCAGGGAGAAGGCAAACCTCGAGTTAATATCTAAAAGAATAAATGCCATTCATTTGTGGGCTAACAGGTCAAACCGCTCTTACTAGAAGAGAAACAAGGAGAACCAGAGCTGTACCTGCATTCACCATCCTGGGTCCTCTGTTCTCTGACCCTTGGTTGCCCTTCACTGTGAAGGTAGGGGACTGGGAGTGATGGTCTGTAAGGTCTGTCCATTCCAGGCCTTCTCAAGGTCCTGAGGGGACCCTCCTGTAGCAAGCCTGCCCAGCCTTAGCAATTTGCCCCATGGCCTTTGGATACGCTAAATCTTGGGTATAGAAAACAAGTTCTCTGCAAGGGACACTTATTTTGGAGGTGGTGAGGCCCACCAGAGCATGAAGACTAGCCTTGAAAAGCAGCTTCTGGGAGAGGAGGCAAACAGCCCCAAAAAACCTCTCAATTCAAAGATATCAGTTGTGTTTTTTTTTTTTAAAGCAATGCTTTTGCATCAAAGTAAAGAACAGAAATATCACAGAAACTCATGGTCCTCCAGATTTTCAGGGATTCTACGCTAAGTTTTATTTTACCCTGAATAAGTGGGTTGAAGCCTTGAGACTTTTTCTTTCCAAATGGACACATTGTTCCTGCTTCTTAATTTTCCACGGCTGGGCCAAAGCAGGGCACTGACAGGGCCAGAAGTGAAGTCAATCTTGGAAAATCCAGGAAGGCAGTTTCTTTGTGTTTTCCGAAAAAACTGTGGAAGACATGCTTAATTACGTCTTTTCCTTGCAGAAAATTGTTTCTTGTGTGACTTTAGACACAAAGACAAAAACCACATCAAGGCACAGTAAGGAGCTTTAAAATTCAATATTTCACTTTGTCTGTACCTCTCATGTGGCAAAAATATGAAAATGGAGAGTTTATGAATAGTATTAAAAATACAGATCTGCATGCTTTACTGAAGACATGCATATTTTTTGAAAGTTGGCATTGAAGATTGATTTGCCAGGAGAACTCCTTTGATGCCAAGGCCTTCTATGTGGACGAGTGGGGAAAGGACATAGAGATGTGGTCTTTGAATTGCGCTGTCAGCAGGTGCTGCCCCTCTCTTATGGACTCTTGGCTCAGGCAGGCAAAGCTTTGGTTTTTTACTGCTATTGGAAAGGGGAGCTATATTAGAATCACTGTCCTTTGGGAAACAAGTCAAAATAGGATTCCTTCAGTGTGTCACTGAAACTTACAACGAAAATTTGTTGATTCAGACCTAGAGCTATTGGTACCTTCTGTTCCCGAATTTCTATTCTGAATGGAAGACAGAAATCGGGAGCTGTTTGCAGCTGTTCCTTCAGGTCATTTTAACCAAATTTTTAAAAAAGTTATGTTTGAAAGTATAAATATGTTATGATATGAGGAAATTGTTCTGGGTTTTTTCTAGCATACCATTTAAGGAGTAGGCTAGTCTGCAACCAGCCTCACTCCACAGAATATAAGTGGCTGATGGATCCATTGAATCTCAATGGCTTACTGAAGTCTTCTCTTTCTTTTTCTTCTGTATAAGACATGTCCTTTTTGCAAAGATAGCTAGATAATTACAGGCTAAAAGGTGACTATGACTATTTCTTAAAGAAGGGACGACAGCCTTTAATAAAACAGGATTTTTGTTTTTGTTTTAGCTGTTTCCCCTCCTTTTAAACATAGCTTGCTGTTTTATTCTTTGATTTGCCAATTATTTAAGAGCTTGCGTTATGGGAAAGTTCCAATTCAAAACATTTAAAAAGGCATTCTTCTTGAGGAGGATAGTCTGACATTTCCATTAGCTTTTGCAGAAGAATCCCAGGGGTATTCAGACACTATGGAAGAACAAATAACTGGTCAATGAGTCAACTCTCAGAACCAAAACAGCACAATGGAGACTTTGCTGACCGGTTCCAGGCCAGCAATTGCAGTGGGTCATTTTTCTCTAATAAATCAAATGTTTTAGACGTTTTAAAAAATATCTAGCAGCAGCTTTTAAAGGCTTCCATTTGCTATCCTCGGATATTTGAACTTAGTCTTCACGAATTTGCTCTTATTCAGGGTAAATATACCTAGCTTCATCTATGATCACACATTGTCTTGTCTCCTTACTCAATTGCTCTAATCTCTGACCTCCTCAGTAGACTAGAATCTCCTACAGCGTAGGACAGCCTGACAAACACTTTTTGTATATAACTTGCTGAATCTTCTACTTGCCCCAATAGCTTAGAGTTCATAAAAGAGAGAAGGGAAGCATTAGTTGTTTTTGATATTTTACTCTTTGATACAATCTTCAACTGGTGCCAGTTTTTGACATATAGCAGAGTGATTTAAAACACTTGACTTTGGGGTCAAGGAGACCCAGTTTCAAGTTCCTGATCTGCTACTTCCTATCTGTGTATGACTTCAGTTGAAATTCTTTATCCACAAAATAGGAATGATAATAGTAATTATAAATCTGAGTTGTTATAAATGCATTTAATGACCTTTAGTACAAGGCCTGACATATATTAAGCACACTATAAATGTTGGTTATCATAATAATCATCTTTAGAAAATCTTTGATATCTATACCTCATCAACAATTCAGATTAGATGTTCTTGCTATTTTATTCTGGAATCTTGGTGGTATTAATTGCCCTGTGGAATGCCAACAATTCAGTTCACCTCTACGATCTGTTATTTAATTTTAACCTTCAAATATTTATACTTTGTCCGGTACTTCAAGCAGACTGAACTTACATCAGACTTTCAGAGTAAGACCATCACGATTCCATATCACTTTATCCTTGTGCCACACGCATCTTAGCTTTAAAAAAAATTTAGAAGAGTTTAAAAAAATTACCGATAAAACAATTGAGAAGGAATTGCTTGAGGACATGCAAGTAGTTAGTAGATAGCCCTGTATTAAAACCCGTCTCCCAACTCCTAGTCAAAAATATCTTGCTGTTTCTTGAATCCAAATAGGTACCGAGCTAGACCCTCTGCTCCCTGGACCCTCCGAAAAGAGGCAGCCAAACACGCACAGAGAAAATATGAAATCCCTTATGCCATGTTTCTAAATGACTAACATGAAAGTCTAGAATTTCATCTCATTTCTGCCCCACCCTAAGTGATGTCAGGGCTCAAAGCATGAATGAGAACACATTTTGGCAGAAATGGGATTTTGCTTTTACGAGCTCTTGACAGTCAAGGCCTCAATGAAGAACTTGCCAAACTATTATGCAAGATATACCCTTTCTCTACACTTTGGTGCTTTGTTTCATTCCAGTTTCTTTTTTTTTAAATGTACCTTTAGTTAAAAAGTTAAGTCATATATCCATCCTGATTTTTTTTCCCTCAAAATCAGCAAAATGCTGAACCTGTTCATTTATTATCACTAGAAACTAAGAAATTCCAACCATTATACTCAGAACACCTTGCCACTATTAATTTTTGCCCTCCATAGTTCAATTTTAATCTTTCTCTTTGTAGCAAAAATGAAAAGGTTTACGTTTTAGAGGAAATTCACTCTCCTCATCTGAGTTTAGCCTTTCTTCTTAAAATCTATATTTGGATTCAACAGTCAGTGATCTGAAACATTAATGGGCTTTCCACTGAGCCATTACCCTTTTTCTCTTTTTGTTTTGCAAACAGGGCTTATTAAATCTTTGCTGTAGGCACCAGGAATGAAGAACAGTGAGAATGTGCTGATGTGAAAGGTTCCACTGAACTCAAGCAAATCATTTCTGATTTGCCACAACTCTCTGGCAGTAAATGCCAAAAAAGCATGCTGTTCAGATGGCACATAGAAATTCCCATCACATAAAAAATAATAAAGGAAAACCAAAAACCCACTCTTCTCCCCACAGTAGGCATTTAAAGCAGAGATGTTGACTGCAGATGCTTCTCATTAAGTATATTCAAATCATCGTGAAGAACAAATCTTTGGTGCTAGTGCAGCTTGAAGCAAGTCCTACTAGCAGTGAAGGAAAGAAATTGGTGTATATTTTAGGACACACTGCATTTCTTTCTCTAGCTATTCTCCATTCTATTTTAAGTTTAGATACACACACACGCAATCAGGTTTAATAACACAGTTTAAAGACATACACTACACAATTAAGTTTAATAACTAATCAAGTGAAGATATGGAAAGCAAAATCAATATCCTTCTATTTCTTATGAGTCAAAGAAAAGTTAACTAACTTCCAGGGCAAAACCATGGATCCGCACATACTCCTTTACTTGCAGTCTCTCTTTAACCTGACTAAAACGACAGTAGGGGATTTTGTTTTAAAGGAATAAACTCACAGAGACAAAGAAAATGGTAGAGAATAAACATCAACAAAACTTTGCAAGCTAAAGAGCAAATTGATGGGTGGTTAGTGACCCAAGCAGTCTCAAGACAGCTGAAACCTAAGTGGTCAGTGGGGAAAAGCTAAAAACCAACCCAATTTATGGTAGAGAACCTCAAAAGCTAAGGATTTTAAGGCATCATATAACTTTGAAAGTAGGGGGAAGATGGAGCTAATAGAAGGAATGGTTGAAAATCTGTTCAAGAAGCATTTAGATGCCCCATCCCCTTCCCTGCTCTTATAGATACAGGCCTGACTTTTCCAACTCACACTGTACCAGACACAGTTTAGAATGGGGCAAAGTACTAAAAATTATTGCTTTTTTCTTCAAAAAGAACATTCACATTCTTATGCTTAGACCTCAGATTCTCTTTTCATACTCAGTGTCCAGGACCCTGGCAGCTGGCCCATACTTCAGAGGCAGGAGACTATACAATACTTCTCTGGAGAATCTAACCTGCACAAAAAGAAAGCCACAAAAATGCTGACATCAGGAGTTCCCCCAATGAAACAACAGGGAAGCCCAAAGGTAATAACACCCTACCATACGCTCAGGGCTTCTAACTGGCTTTTAAGGCCCTACTCTTAAATATGAGCAGATAACCAAGGATCACTGGGCCAAATATTTAGTATGAAAGTTAGAGACCCAAACAGTCAAAAGCAACTTGGAGAAAACAGGGACTACATAGAAAGAAGCAAACTTAAAAAAAAAATTCTATAATTAATATCCTCAGAAAGGTAACAGAAAATCTATTGATAAAACAAGAATAGGATACTGTAAGGTAGGAGCCTTCAGATAAGAAAAAAGTGTGCTTAGATATTACATGTGTGTGTGTATATATGAATTTAAAAACTCAATTACTCAATTGTAGAGTTAGAAGCTAAAGTGAAGGAAATCTCCCCCCAAAAATACTGGAAGACAGAAAAAAGGTAGAAAGAAATCAGAGAAACAAATCCAGGAGTGTCATACTGCTCAGCGTTCTTTGCAGAGAACAGAATCCATGCTAGTTTGTTTTACAAGAAATTATTTCTTACAATACGTTAGATTACACAATCACTGGAAGTGCTAAAGAAACAGATTTGGGGTTGAGATTTCAGTACAGCTCCCAAACTAAACCAGAGAGCTAAGCCACAAAGGGAGGTACTACCACTTGTAACATCAGGAGACTGCCTCCTGAAGTGACAAATTGCTATGCATAGCTGCCAAATCCAGAAGCATGTTATTGTTTCCTGCATCAGAGTCACAGCTATTGCTGTTGGCTCCAAAGCCAGGCTGTGCTTGCCACAATCCATATGAGCAAAATGGATGGCAAGCAGCCTGCTTCTTGACCAACTCACAGAGCTAGTAACCAAATGCTGGGATGCCTGTTAATGCTGTCCCAGGGTAAAAAGCCCCCATGACCATGCTTGCAAACAGAAGGGGACGAAGTACTGTCAAATCTAAGGCACATCCAAACGCTAGCTGCAAAAGAGTCTGGGAAATACAGTACTTAGCTTTCCAGCCTCTACAGTACCTGAAGGTAAACTAGAAGGAAGTTGGAATGGATGTGAGATAATTTACCATATCTATAACAATGTTCTCAACATCTGAATAAGAAATTTTCAGAAAGAAAAAAAGAAAGAGAGTGAGAGAAAGAGACAAAACATGGGGTTGGGTGAAGGGGGGTCATGCATGAAATAATTCAAGAAAATATGAAAGAAATGAATTTTAACACCATAAGGGCACACTGAGACTATACCTAGATATATTACTGTGAAATTTCAGAACACCGGAGATGAAAAGAAGATCTTACAAGCTTTCAGAAAGGCAGAAAGTAACACCATATAGAAAAGATCAGGAATTTGGATGCTTTTGGAGTTTTCAACAGCAATACTGGAAGCTAGAATGCAATGGAGCTCCACCTTCAAAATTTCAAAGGAAAATCACTCCAGTTTAGAATTTTATACCCAGCCAAGCTATCAATCAAGTATCAGGGTAGAATGACAACATTTGCAGGCAGGCAAGTTGTTCACTCCTAGGTACTGCTCACACTGGGTTCTATTTTGACCCTAATCCTGGGACTTCTCTTACCTCTCTCCTGTGTTGCATCTCTGTTTCTTGTATCTCATGTCTTCCTCTTGCTCACTTATACTCTTGTTCTCAAGGAGTTTCCTAAGGAAGGGCTCATAATATCTTCTGTGCATAGATACCTTTGGGCAGTGTGTTAATTAGGAGTTCAAATAAGGCCTAAAAACAAGTCAGGAGAAAAGACTACCTCCACAGTCATGGAGCCCTTCTAATATGCTTATAGACATTTCATTTTCAGGCAAAAATATGCCCAATTAAAAAAAAAGGATGGCAATCAATTGAGAGTTTGAGTCTGTCTCTCATGGTGCTGCTCTCTCTGAATACCATGTTTATATCCTGTGATGTTTAGTCTATATCAAAAGACTATGTCAAAAGACAAAGAAAATGTTATTGAGCTTAGTAAAAGGTTGAGATCTCACTTCTCATAAAAACTTCACCATTAATTCACACACACACAGTCCCATACCTGTAAAGAAAGGATAGTGTCAGGATACCCCCTAGGAATTTTACTTAGAATCCTTTTGAATGCTATTATCTATCTCATTTAACTAAATAGAGGACAACTGATATTCTTTTCACCCATCACTGGTATTAGCCTTAAGGGCACTCATACCTCCTTGATAATTCAGAAAAAGTTACCTGAAAAAATAGGTAAAACTTTGATTTGTTGTCTCTCAATATATATATATAAAATCTCTGTACCAAATTAAAAGATAACTTTTTAACACTGTTCCTTCTCTTCTGACATTTCTATCAGAAAACTTCTTCTAATGTCTTGAATATGCAATACTTCTTCCAGCTCATGATCTTTGAGCATGAATTTTCCTCTTCTTGGAATGGCCTTCCCACCCTTTCACTTCTTTGTTAACCCCAGTTAATCCTTCTAGGACAGCTCAAAAGGCACATCCTCTGGATGGCCTTCATACAACTCCCAGACAAGACTAGGCTGTCTTTATAAATGCTCATGGCATCTCTTTGTATAATCATATATTTCTGAAATTATTTAACTGTTTTGCCCCATCCACACACGGTCTTTATGTTCTGTGGAGTAGTTTTGCTCATCCATGTATTTACAGTGTCTAATGCACAATGCAGGCAGCCTATAAATACTTCATATTTAATAAAAAAGAAGGAAAGATGTGTGTAGATAGAATGAAAGGGAAAGAAATGCCCAAGGGAGGGAGGGAGGGATGAGGGAAGATGGAAGGAAGAGGAAACAAAAAAGTTCTAAGTATTAACCATGAGTTTAGGTAGTAGAATTTATTTTTTAATTTAATTTAATTTTCATTATTTATTTCTGTATCTATCTATTTATTTTGCTTTATAAATTTCAGAGGAGGCCAGAGGACTTGCAAAATGAACCAGATGTTTCTACACTCTTCTAAGAGGAAAATAATTCTGAGAGGGAAGAAAACGTGGAACTGCATCCTCGGAAGGCAATCCTGATTCTGGGCCAACCACACCCCTTGGATTGAGAATCTCTGTTTCCAGAAGAGTCATGCAAAGCGCAAGGCTCCTACTCTCTCTGTGCTGTCTTCTGTGAGCATTCAGAGCAGACGGCCTGAGCAGGTGTCTGACCTGGTACCTGTGCCCACGTGTCACACTGACTCCAGTTGTGATCCTCTGGGCTGTGTTGCTCCCACACGGGCTCCATGTGGCCCACAGACCACAGGGTTGTTGAGTTGTGGTGGGCCACCAGGGAGTATATAAAATGTGAGGCACGGTACCAAGATGTCACCAAGCAGGGGCTGGGAGTGAACTGGGAGAGAGGGGAGTAGACCCTGCACATTCTCAACTCTCAATTACTGTAAATAGAACTCCCACAGTCCTGAACAGGAAGCAGAATGAGGCTCGTTTTCCACATTCCGCTGCTCTGAAGAGCTCTTTGGGGAGACACTCAGCGAGGAGGACAGCCCAGGAATAGCGCTCTCAACAGCCAGGCTGCAAGAGGTGGAGCGCGCTCAGCCTCCAGGGTATGGGGGGGTGCAGCCTGCCCACTCAGATGTCCAGAGACACTGACTGTCACCAAATGATAAATTTTTATCCAGTGATAGAAATATTAACAGAGAACAAAAGGAAACCGACCTTGTGCATGATTTAAATACAGCTCTAACAACAGCTAACACTGAGAGGGCTTATTATGTGCCAGGTCCTACTCTAAGTGTTCTGCATATGTTAACATTTAATCTTCGCCACAAACCTAAAGAAATTGCCCTTCTTAAATCCACTTTACAGATGGAGAAATAAAGGTACACAGAAATTAAAGAATGTGCCCGTGATCACACAGCTGTAGGTGACAGAGCTGAGATACAATGGAGCCACCTGGCTTCAGAGTCTGTGCTCTGACCCACCAGCTGCCTCACTAGGCTGGGAACCCTCAAGTACTCAGAGTGTCAGGTAATGAACAATAGATATAAAAACAACAACAAAACCCTAACTGCAAAATGTGGGGTATTAAAGAGGAATCTGTGATTTCCAGTTATGACTAAAATCTTGCAAGTAATCCCCAACAGAGAATGTAACAAATAGCAGTTGGGGGCAGAGGGACACTCAATGTCAGTTACTTCATTCTCCTGTGTTCAAATAGGAATAAAAAGTATGCCCCCCCATTAATATTTTCCAGGAATTGCAATGTTAGAGAATAGACTTCCTTAGTGACATTCAAGGATAAGATCACAAATCTCAGAACAGTTAAGGAACAGCTAGCTTTACAGTAAAATCTGGGTTTGAACTTCAATCAGTCATTTCTCTTTTGGGCAAACGACATTTTACAAGAAGGCCGTAAAATGTAAAATAAGGATAATATATAAACAAGAATAAAAATCATAGCCAAGGATCATAAAAATATGCACCTAGCATCAAACCAGAGGAAAGGAAAAAGCCCATGAGATATAGGCTCCATGGTAAAAGCAGCTTGGGACCTGATTAAGTCATGTTAGAGAATTTGGTCTGTTTTAGAAATTAGGCAGGACTATTATAATTAGGTTTGCATTTGAGAAATAAAAACATTCTGGCAATGTTGAGGATTTCCTGAATGGAACGGGATAGAAAAGACAAAGATCAATTTGGAAAGCATCTCAGTGCTTTATAAGAGAGAAGATGCAGGTCTGAAACAAACAATGTAATATGACAAGGATTTGGTGAGTGACTTAATTGTAAAGGTAAAAAAAAAAATTGGAAGAGCAAAATCTATCAATTCTAAGGTGTCTAGTTCAGGGAAAAGTGATAGAGAGTGATATAGTCATTCAAGGGAGGGAGACCAGGAGCTGCTATGTGGCGCCTGATTCAGGTCAGGTGGAAATATTTAATAGGCAGCCGGGCAGGGTGGAGCGGGCAGAGGACCAGAGACAGTCTAGTTAACTGGAGGAGAACCAGGAGAGGCTGGTCTCCTAGGAAGAGAAGTTAATGCTGGCTAGATGAGCTCTAAATGATTCCATATCATCAAGGCCACAGAACGCATTGCATTTTCTTTTGATTATATTCATAGGCTGAGAGCTGGCTTTGCTCACACGTGTATGCTTTATGGGGTACTTACTTACGTCTCACCACTCTACTCACTCTTTCTTATAGGCAAATGAGGCAGGGACATACACCCCTCTCTACGCAGTCTAAGGAACTCTTGTATTGCACTACAAAGCGGTAGCTACCAGGCAGATGAAAGGCTGATGGAGAACGTGGCTTCCTGCTTGCAAAATTTCCTTGAAAGTTTAAAAGTTTTCCATTCTAACTCTTTTTTTTATTTCCGCCTTTTTTTTTAACGCTCAGGAAAATTTCTCCAACTCCTCCTATGTCACATCCCAGTGGCTTTATGATATTTGCCTCGAGCTTGCCTGGCTATTTTCCTCTCTCGCATGTATTGGTTCTGACCTCTAAAATAAGATTCCAAGGCAATAATGCCAAGTCAATATCTATTTTCACCTCAATCACCAACCATGGCCAATGCACTTGGCACCAAAGTATTTCCAAGAAACATCAGTCTAATTTATAGCTGGTCAAAATAGTGGCATTTTCCAATATCAACAGCAAAGGAGCAAGGTACAGAACATAAAAGTGTCCAGATTCTTTCCTGTTGAAATTACCATTTGATCAACTGTAGCCAGGAAACTAATTAGAAGTCACAGGGAATTCCCACATGTGATGCTGTTTATCTTGTTCGATTTGTCCCACTACAGAAGAGTGACTTTGAAGTGATTGAAGTGTAATGCGCTGGCATTCCATCTAGAATGCCATTCTTCCCCTCTGACTTAAACCACAGGCCTAGGCTTACTAGCATTCATGCCCAGTGAAAGGAAGAAGGTTCTAGGAGTTGCACTTAACTTCTCTGAAAAGCTATAGAAGCATCCAGCCACTCCTGGTAGTACGTCCTTGTGTTGGGCAAGCTTCCTGTATGCACACAGAGATCACTAAACATCAGCTACATTAACAATTATGTTCATCAACATCATTCTTATTAGAAATGATGCCTAGGAGAGGTCCAGATACACACAGAATTGAGGTTATACTCATTCACACACAACATACTCAAAGATATGATTGAAAAAGCAAATGCTCTCAAATGCACAAGAGATAAAGCAGAGGTTCGATTATAACAGTAAGTCGGGACACTGAGAACTACAGAAGTGGCAGCTGCAGCAGTTACAGAGCATGGGCTCTGGAGTCAGCTCACTTGCGCTACCATCCCTGCCCCACTTTTCATTAGCCGTGTTGCCACAGACACACTGCCTAACCTCTCTGGGCATCTGGGTCCTCATTAGTAAATGAGGCAATAATTACACTTCCTCTTAGGGCTGTCTTGAGGATTGAATGAGATAATTTATGTAAAGTGATTAATATGACCCCAGCACACAGAGCTCACTAAACATCAGCTACATTAACAATTATGTTCATCAACATCATTCTTATTAGAAACCAAAAGAGAAGAGTGTGTGGTATCTTTGGTAGAACTGAGGTTTGGGCTGCAACTAGGCTCTCTCCAATCTCAGAAATCTAAATGCAGAATAGGCAGCAATGCTTCTCAAATGAATGTCTTGGGCAGAGGATGTCACAGATGAATTCTTCAGCTCTTGAAGTCCACAATCGAGTATTCCCAGTATGAATACCAACCTGTCAGTCTGCTGGCACTTGGCTGGTTTTGCACTGGCCATGGTTATTTCCCACACTTTGATGTTACTACAGGCATGAGTGACTCAAGTTTTGCTCCACAGAGAAACCTCCTATATACTTGTTTCTAGAGACTATCCCATAGTCACCATCATCTGTTACGGATTTAATTGCTAACAGAGTCACACAAAGGAGAAGAAATAAGACAAGAAAAACAAAGGCAGCACTTGTGTGTGGATTGATGTTGAGGCCACATTTGGTTTTATGTTCTGATTCTGGAATCCTGGATCAGCTTCTTGTTTCAAGAACAGAATCTGCCATCAAGCTCCTCATAGTCAAGAAGACGAAACAGAAGAGTTTAAATAATTTGAAGCTTGTTAATATGCAGTTACTTGGATCCCACTCAAACCTACTGAAAAAGAAATTCCTGGGAGACAGGAAGACGGAACCCAGGAATCTGTATTATAACAAGCAGAATTTCATGCATATTAAGGTTCGAGCACCACTGCTCTAGGGGTTCATAATTTAGTAGAGGGTACACACAGATAAGCTATTCCAATACCAAGCAGTCTTCGACAGGTACCATAATAAAGACTTGGAGCATAGAGGGTGAACAGAAGAGAGAAAGAGTCACTCCAAACAGGTTAACCTAGGAGAACCTCCTGGAGTAGGATCTTGGAAGGCAGTTAGGATAACAGCAGAAAAAAGCTGGGCTAGGGACGAGGAGCAACAGGACACAGGAGAGTCACCGGTGGAGGGAACCAGCAAGTCTAGAATGTGTTGGAGCATATAAGTAGGGCTGGAGCCCAAGCACATGGCTTGTGGGTAGGGTCCACTGCCTTAGTTAGAGAGAGACAAGGCTGTACAGGTGGATGAGATACAAGATGGAAGGCCTTTAATGCCAATTGGAGTCAGGTCGCTAATGTCTCCACATGAACTGTTGTGGAAGGTTTCTGCAGAGGGGTCATAATGAGATCTGAGCTTTGAGAAGGTGTGTCTGGTATGGTGGATTGGAAAGGGTTACTCAGGCCAACAATCCCTTATCTACTTTCCAAAATCCAAAAAGCTACAGGAACAAAAAGATTTTTTTGTATCTCATTTGGTGGCAAAACCTGCCATGAAACGAAGTGGGGTTACTTATAGTCATTATTTATCCAACTTATTGTGACTCTTCATGCATTCTGCTGCCAGAATATTAATGTGTTTGATGAGGGGTGTTGCTCCAAACTCCACTTGGGGGTGTTACAAAATTTAGTTCATATACTATATAACATTTCTGAACTCAGACAAATTCTGAATTTCAAAACACATGTGGGACTAAGGTTTTGATAAGGAATCGTGGACCTTTACAAACAACAGGAGAGGTTTAGTAGCCTTGATGCTTTAAGAGACCAAAGAAACATTTTAATAGGTGATATATAGTGTGGTAGTCAGCGTCATTTCCTAGAGGCCAATTTCCCAGGACCACTTAATGGCTGTGGAGGTTTGTCTACACGCGAAGGTGCCTTTGGACTGTCTAAGTGGTTTGGCTCTTATAATTCCTCCCCATTATTCTCATCGGTCCTCGCCTCCCTGTCTCCTCAAGTGTAAATAAGCAAAGCCT
Organism: Ceratotherium simum simum; assembly: GCF_057802395.1. Taxonomy (NCBI): domain Eukaryota; kingdom Metazoa; phylum Chordata; class Mammalia; order Perissodactyla; family Rhinocerotidae; genus Ceratotherium; species Ceratotherium simum. The sequence continues at coordinate 22,907,765 of NC_141902.1, read as the reverse complement.
ATGATGCTGCAAATTGGAAAATAGATGGTGAGCCGATGTAGACAAAGGCTGTTTCATCTTTACGCAGCTGTCTGCGTATGCATGTGTCTCTGTACACCAAATCCAGTGATTTCAGAGCTGCAGAGTTCCTTAGAAATCATTTAGTTCAACTCGTTCATTTCACAGATGAGGAGATTGAGGGCAGAGGAGGGAAGTTGTCTGCTAGATATCCCACATCAGAGGCTGTCACATTAACATTTACTGAGCATCCCGAGTTTCCATCTCTGACTACAATCTCTTTTAGAACAAGGAGTCCATCTATGGTGACTAGACATCGACTCGTACAGGGAGCATTTAATAGATACTCCTTTTTTTTTTTTTAAGCTACAAGCAAGAGTTTTTTCGTTTGTTATTTTTGATGAAGATTGGCCCTGAGCTAACATCTGTTGCCAATCTTCCTCCTTTTTTCCTTTTTCCTCCCCAAAGACCCAGAAGATAGTTGTATGTCATAGCTGTACATCCTTCTAGTTGCTTTACGTGGGACGCCGCCTCAGCATGTCTCAGATTAGGAATCAAAGGGTTTATAAAGAACAATCATAACTTTGTAAATAAATGAAGTTAATCTACAAATAGAAAAAACATCCAAAGCCTGATTGGAAATAAAACAAAATGATTATATCTGGGTGGTAAGCATATAAATCATTTAATTATTTTCTTCTTCTTACCAGCTTATATTTTCCAAAATAGTTTTAGACATTGTATATAATTTGATTTGAAAATGTATTTCAATGAAATTAAAGCACTATATTAAATAAAAAGTCAATACTAATTTGTCTCCCTCTTTATCCCAGTAAGAATGTCAAAAGATACTTCTTAGGAAATGATAAGAAAGTTCAAATTAGCACAGATATTACAGGGATATCTTACTTAACCCTTTAGAGAAACTATTCTGTGCCAGGAGGAATTCAAAGTGCTTTCGTGCCTCACTGAATCATGATAACAATCCTGTGAGGTGGGGGATATAATTGCCACCATCTTTCATAGGGCACCAAGAAAGTGAGTAACTTGCTCAAATGTCACACATTTGCTAAGAATTCAAACCTCAGCTGCTTGGCTCCTGAGTGGGGCTGTTAGATACCATGCTATGCAGATGCTTGTTGACCTCCAAAGTGAGAGGATCCTTGGATATCATTAGTACCAACTCTCATAAGGAAAGAGAAGTACAGAGAGGTTAAGTAACTTGCTCAACACCACATGGCAAATTACCCAATAGGTAAACAGAGTATTATGTGTTGCAGATTGTAATTTATAAACACTAAGAAAGATTAAAATGAATGCAAACAATCTTAGCTCATCTGCTCAATTTTGTATCTAATGTACAATTTTTCTTTTTCCATCTTCTTAGGACCTATAGTAAGGGAAAGGCACATTTCTGTGGTCTGTAAGGGCTTATATCCCTGAAGTCCTAGGGCTAGCACATCTCAGGTTCTCTCCTCTCAGGTCTATTGAAGAGCTACATTGCAGCCCAGGCGGGATAACATTATCACAGAAATGTCCTCATCAAAGCACCTACAGGGTGGGGCACTATCCCAGGCTTTGGAGAACAGCAGACTCCAACAGAACCCTCTGAACCACAGGAGAGCAGCAGAAGAGTCAAAACAAAATACAGCCATTTGCCAAGAGCAAGAAAGAAGCTCTGTGTCTGCTTATTTTCTAATCTATCATGAAGTCCAAAATAAACTCCAGGCTTCCTCCTCGCATCTGATATAGATTAAGAGAGTCAGACCTCTGTTGGGAAAGCAATGTTGGGAGAGCTCTACACCAAATAACTGGGCTAAATGACAGGAGAAAGTTTTGCAAAATTGTTCCCCTGAGCTACTGTGGCTTAGTCAAGGCTAATTTTTTCAGTGTGTTATTTAGAGGTTTCTGGACCCGTCTCCATGGGATCGAGAGAGAAGGAAATGAGGTCCACATCAGACTGTGAAAATGACAGGACCCAGTGATGTTGCCATAAAAATCATAAAAACAAACTACTTCTCCATCCAGCACTGAAGCATCAGCCTGTCCTATAAAGCAAGAGCAGTGTCTGTCTTCTCTAAAGGAACAAGGACTCCCAGTGGCCCAGCTCTGACTAAACATCAGAAATAAATGATGACCAGCAAGATCTAAGCAGAGATGAATGCAGTAAAAATTGGGATGTATGATTAATTGGGAGAGGAAGGAGCAATGCTGTTTCTAGTAGCATTAACTGTATCATCCCAAGAGTGACTGAGTCTTGAAATTTACAACTTAAAGCAAGAAGCTTGTATTTAAAAGTCATAACTCAAAACTGAAAATCTGATTAGTCTTATTTTAAATAAATAGAAGAAAAATAATTTATTTAATTGGCCTGTATGTACAGGTTTTTTCTGTTTGTTTTTTGGCTTTTTTATCTATTAAAAAGTAGGACTAAGCATAGAGTATATTAACATTTTCTTTCATTATATAAAATTAAAATGTTCTCAAATCCAGCTATTTAGGATCATTTTAGACATATACACTTTTTTTTAGGTTAAAAAAATGAATGAATATTATGCATATCTGCCAGGATGGCTAACATAAAAACAAACAAATAAATAAATAAACTAGGCTGGCAATACCAAGCAAAGGCTAGAATTTGCAACAACCAGAACAATTACACATTGCCAAGCAGAGCATAAAATGTTACAACCACTTGGAAAATTGTTGGCAGTTTCTGATAAAATTAAGCATAACATTCCTATGACCCAGTAATTTCATTCCAATCTGTGTACCCAAGAGATATGAGTGCATACGTCCACAGAAACTTAGACTAGAACCTACAAAGCAGCTTTCTTAATAGCCAAAAACTGAAAGCAACCCAAATGTACGTCAAGAGGAGAATGGATAAAGAAATTATAGCTCATCTATACAATAGAAGACCTCTCAGCAATACAAAAGAACTATTTATACTAGCACAAGCAACAACATGGATGAATCTCAAAAGCATATTGAATGAAAGAAATCAGACCTAAAAGAGTGAATACATACCGTATGCTTCCACTTATATGAAGTTCAAGAACAGGCAAAACTAATCTACAGTGATACGAGTCAGAAGAGCAGTTACCTCTGTGGACGGGGGCTATTGACTGGGAAGGGGAACAAGAGAGCTTCCTGAGGTGCCAGAAACGTTCTGTATCTTAATCTCGGTGGTTTTCAAATGGGTCTTCGCACATAGGAACTATCATTAAGCGGTACACTTAAGATGTGTGCATTTTACTGCACATAAAATAAGAACAACAGTGAAGATGTTAGTTTTTATTACAATAAATTTTTTTGACATCAAATAACTTGATATCTTGTGCAACTAAAAGACAACCAAAAATCTTCTTATAAGTAGGAAGTATAAGAAATACCTATTTTTTTGCTAGCTAAAGGATGAGTACAATGCTTTAGGTGCAAGAATGTTCGTTGCAAAATTGCTTCTTACAGGGAAAAATTAGAAAAACAAATATAAATGTCCAATGATAGAGAACTGGTTGTGGATATATTTATATGTTAGAACACTATACCTGAACTAAATAAAAATGTTACAGTAATATTTTCCATAGACATGGATAGAGAAGATCTAGCAAAAGAAAAAGCTGGGTATAAAAACATGGATGGTCCCTTTTATACAGGTATGCATGCAGAAAGGTACACTGTTGAATATACAGTATCAAAATGTAACAGGTTTTATCTTTAGGTGACATAGTTTTCCTTTGTAAATCAGAATATCAAGACATAGTTTGCATGAGTGATTGTAAGAGTAATTTAACTGTAAAATTAGACATTTATTTTATTTATCTTAAAAAGTGTAAAGAGCTAAATACAAACAGTCTTGAGGAAAGCCAGAACGAAGCAGGGGCACTGGCTGGAGAAGGAGCTGCTGCTGTGGCTGCTTCACCATCCACTTTATTTTCTTCACGTATTGTTTTAAAGTGGTAGGATCATTTTTGGAACAAAATCTTAAGCAGATCCCCTACATATAAAACAGGTAAGAATAGACGTGCTCTGGTAGGAGGAGGGGAAGGATGCTGGAGCATCTAGAATTCTGTTTTGCTGTCCCCTGCTGTACCTCCGGGTCTCAAAGGACACAGTTTGAAGATCAGTATTCTATGAGGCAAATTTCAAACCTCAAGTATTAAATGTTCCACATCCTAAATCTAACTCGAAGGCATCTTTTCTCCCTTATCTATGAATTCTGTCTTCTATAAATCTTTTTTTTTTTTTTTTGCCAGACTGGCCTAGTTACTGTTCCCAAAGATGTCCTGTACATCCCTGATTCTCCCTTTATCCCTTTATCCTGGAATGCTCTGGTGCTTCCCATATTTTACTGTATTATTGCTCATTCTTGAAGGCTCAGCTAAATCTAAATTTGCACATCCCCTGGGATGTCTTTCCAAGTAACACCAACCTGGTGAAAACTCTCTCTCCCAGAAATATCTCTACTCTGTACCATTCACATGACTACTTAAATTTTAAAGGCTCTCTATTAGCTATCTACTGCTGCTGTAATCAATTACCACTAACTTAATGTCTGAAAACAATGCAAATTTATTATCTTATAGTTGTTGGTTAAAAGTCTGACACAGGTCTCGTGGGGCCAAAATCACGGTGTTAGCATTCCTTCTGGAGGATGTTTCCTTACCTTTTCCAGCTTCAAGAGGCAACCCACATTTCTTGGCTCATGGTCCCTTTCCTCCATTTTCAAAGTCAGAAAAAGGTTCTTCACTTATAGGGAATGTGATTAAGTTGGGCTCACCTGGATAATCCTGAATAATCTCCTCATCTCAAGGTCCTTCACCTTAGTCACATTTGCCAAGTCACTTTTGCCATGTAAGGTAACATAGTCATATGTTCTGGGCACTAGAGCTTGGGCATCTTTGGTGGGGACATTCTTCTGACCACCACAGATGCTTCTCTAAGCATCCCAAGAGTGAGGACCACTTGATCATCCTTTGGGTAACCTCACAATGCTATAGACAGAGCTGACAACTGATTATCAAATATTCACTAAGAGGTCAGTGATGCATGGAGTTAAATACACTACTTGTCTATCTCTCCCACTAGTTTCGTGGGAAACTTTGTTGAGTTCAATTAGGCCTTTTTCCAAACAAGAGACAAAAATAAGAGAAAGTTAATCAAGAAATAAGACCTGATATCTCCTAAAGTGAGGGAGGTTGATGAGATGGGTATAGCAGAGTTTCCAGGGATTATGGCTTCATTTAAACCTCTTTGTGTTTGTAGGTAATTCCATGGGCTCTTTGTATAAATACCCAGGACTGTGGTCGGTCTAAATTGAACCAGGTGATCCATCCTAGAATTTCACCAAGGATCACACTGAGTTATGCAAAATATTTTGCAATGTATTTATCTTTGAATAGGATTTTACATTTAATTTGAACCTTGGTGTATCTATAAACGATGGCTAATGACCACATTGAGAAGCGGCTGAAAGCAAGCAACTTGTAACCATTTTATCAGAGGTTTAAAAAAATATTTTACTAAGCAAGTTTCCTTTGTTTGAATTCCTCTGAATTATCACATGTGCCTGTGGCCTTCCCGTAAAACTTCCTGATCTGTCAGAGCTCTCATTTTTGGTATCTGCATTTGATTTGGTTTGTCTCTGCTTTTGCTGTCTTGTTGAAACAGCGTTCAGCACAGACTGGATGAGCTGCTCTGAGAATCAAGCTAACGCAGAGACACTTCAGTATTTGAGATCCTATCTCAAAGCTCTCCACTAACTGTCCACGTGCCTGGGCGTCTCTCCAATGGCCCTTGTCACTTATTGCTTTACATTACACTTATTTGAATTTACATTTTCTCTCTCCTACACTGTACAACTTAAGGACAGAATTTTCATCTTTATTTGCTATAGTGCCTAGTACAGTCCATTAAACAAAGTTCTCTATAAATATTTGTGGGATGTATTACAATTGGTATATAAATGAAACTCCAAAATTTAATACGCCTAAACATTCAGAGATAACCAGAACATCGAATGTGAGATCTTTCTATTGTCAAAAAAAGATCTACAAAATAATGCTTCATTTTGTTATATGTATGTTAGGAATATAGCAGAAGGGTAAAAAGAATATGAACTTCCAACTTCAAAACCCAAGCGTAAAGCAAAGCTTCACCATTCCCTCCACTTATAAACTTGAACAAACTATATATCATCACTGAGTTTCAAAGTCCTCATCTATAAAAATGGGGATATTACTTACTTCACAGAATATTTGCTAGGCTTAAGTGAGGATTTTTATAAAAGGGCTTGTACATGTATATACTAGATTTATCTTTCCGACTCTGCTTCCCCCTCCCATCCTGACCAAATCTTTGTTCTCTTTGCTGCATTAGGATAGTTTGGCTGACCAGACCTAGAGAGGTTTTGATATAGTCCCTTTGGAGCAAGAACAATGACATTCAGTCACACACAACTCAAGGGCTGGCTTCAGGGCACAGGCAAAGGATGCCAGAAGTTTAGCACCAGGAACATCACTCTTGCAAGTGACCTTGTTACTCACTCATATTAAAACCAACAGAGTTAAGGAATTGAAATAAAATGCATTCCCCAAACCCCACATTTCCAATCCAGACACAGACCCAAAGTCATTGAAATGGTTGTATGTGAATAATATGGTGACTACATCCTGCTACAACTTCACACCATTAGGTCAAGCATCCCATCTAAGTTGATAGGGGCCCACTGCTCTAATACGCCCTTTATTCATCTAAAGCACATCCATTTGACTACAGCCAACTACTGGAAAGTTACCATCCCATTTGATTATTGCTTATTAAGAGGATGTTGAAAAAGTCCAGCCTGAGTCTTTTTCTAGACAAAGTCTTGGCTTTGTCACTAGAGGCAATGTGGCCATGGGTAAACCACTCAACCTCTCTGTG